>NW_024543078.1:18757500-19357500 GCF_018167655.1 Microtus oregoni
GAAGCATAAATTTAAAATCCTTCAAAATGAAAATATATAGGGGGCTAAAGAGATGCCTCAGAGGTTAAGAGCACAGGCTGCTTCTGCCAGAGCTCCCGAGTTCTATTCCCAGCAACCACATGGTGGCTCACAGCCATCTGTAATGAGGTCTGGCGCCCTCTTCTGGCAGCCAGGTACACATGCAGGCAGAACACTGTACACATAATAAATAAATCTTTTTTTTTTTTTAAAGAGTGTCTTTACAGTGACAGAGAAAACAACTTAGAAGGGATTTTTTTTTTAAAAAAAAAAAGTGTTTTGTGTGTTTTACCTATATCTGGATACCAGGGCTGGAGGAGGTAGAAAAGGATGTGGCCTCTTCTTATAGAAGAGGGTGTGGCTGAGCTACAGATGGTTGTGAGCTGGGAATCCTACCCAGGTCCTCTGGAAGACCATCCAGTGCCCTTCAGCGCTGAGCTGTCCCTCCCAGGGCTTCCCTTGGGAAATTCCAGAGAGTTTGGATTACTCTTCCAACTCTGCAGAAAATAACAGTCTGAACAATGGGACAGCAGGCTGTATTTCAAATAGCCTTCTGCTAATTAGAAAATCGCCCTCTATCCTTGCAAAGGCTGCCAGCATTGTTTTAATATGGGTCCGCTAATATTCCACTCCAAAGGCCCTAATTTAAAAATCAAGACTTGCATCTTGGCTGCTGACTGCGCTGCAGGCTGAATCTCGTCTAAGAGGAGGACACAGAACAGAATGGTGCCATTTTGGGGGGTGGAGCTGACAGTGACCGGCTACCTGTGTGCATGTGTTGGAGGTGGGCAGAGAAGAGGACCAGGCTCAAGCATCTTCCTCTGCGCCCACCTTCATGCTGATCCCAGGCTAGAGCCTCCTTCTCTGGAAAGTGAAGGCTGCTTTGACATTTTTAGTGAAGAAATCTCAAGTCGCTTGTGAATTTTTCACACAGGATTTAGCTAAAAGACGTATTTATGTGAGATTTCTGCAAAACAGCTTCTATTACAGTGTTTACCTGTGTTATCTGTTTCCCTGTTAAATTGTTTGTTTTGGTTATTGAAAACTCTTTTAGGCAGGGCGTGGCGACCATACCTTTAATCCCAGCCTTGAGGGCAGGGGAGGGGGAGGGGACAGAGGCAGAAGGATCTCTCTGAGTTCCAGGCCAGCCTGGTCTACATATCAAGTTCTGGGCCAGCCAGGGCTACATAGTGATAGTCTAAAATAAATAAATAAATAAATAAATAAATAAATAGCCTTTCAACAAGAAGCAAAAAAGTATGGATTCCCAATTATTTAAACATATATTCACATGAGTATTAGCAAATTTCTGAAATACATAAATAGACAGTATGTCCACTTTGACTAATATGGATCATCTGACTTCACAAAAATATTGTGAAAAAAAAATCAAATTTCTACTTCTCTTCTTAATCACTCCATTGTAATTTCCTTATCTATGGGTCCCTAAGTCAAACATCAGAAAGAAAACATTTAATTCAACATACGTATCACGTCTACCAGGACAGCACAGACAACGCAAAGGGATTACAGCATGAGAAAACCTTCCGCCTGAACCCTGAACACGGGACTCCACTCTCTCTGGTTAGAAGCAACTTCGCTGCTTCTCAAGAGAAGTGACCCTCGCGGAGCGCCACAGCCTTGCTGAAGACTTAGCTCCGGGAGCCAGTCTAGGTCTTTTTTCCTTCCCCTCGCTCGCTGTGCTTCCAAAGTTTTATCTTATAGATAACGTCTAGTTAAATGCGAAAACTGATTATTCCCTTGAGTTCCTCTTGTTTAAATTACGGACCCATAAGTGTTGCTTTTCATCCTTGGCAAGAATTAAAAAGAATCAACTTAAAAATGTGGAGGCTCTCTATCTAAGACACAAGTCTAATAGTTTACGCTGTGTGCCAATTTGAGTGTGATGAGTACTCGGAGATCTGTAAGCGTTCATTAGCTCAGGTTCCTCCCGTTAGCTTGCAATAAAAATAATAATATTTGCCATTTACTAGGGGCTTTTCACCCTCAAAGTGCTTTACAGGCATCGAGTGGTTTACTTATTAATAATCTATGTTTCTGCTTAATAAAACTAGATTTCTATTTACAATCAAAGGGGAAATTAGAGAACATTCCCCTTGCAAAAGGTAAGAGGAGCTGCGAACAGGCTATCAGGTTGCTTGTTTAGTTTCCTCTGACCATGATTTTTAATAACTTTCTGTTGGCCAATAGGAACCTGCCGAGGGCCTGGACGGTGCTATGTACGAAGTCTATTTGATGTCTGATTGTTGTCCTGACTTGAGAGGAGTAAGTTACTTTAAATATTTTGACTTTTAACCCCCAATTTACTCATGCAAAAGGAAAGTTGGTTTCAGATGATAGAGACTGGACACGAAAGAGATCTCTTCTGTTTATAAAATACAGCAGCAGTTCCAGGGCCACAGGGGGAAGTTTTTAGAAATCCCTTGGGCATCAAGACAGAGGTTCTGTTCTGTGCCAAACTGAGTAGGAACTGCAAGCAGAGGGGGAAGCAGGCAAGACATTTAGGATAGATATTTCACCTTGTTTCTTGGGCTCTGGTTTTAGAACTGTGGATGACTATGACTCTAACCCTGAGGCAGGCAGGTGACATCCACAGGGAAAAGGCCATTAACTGGGGGCGGGAGGTGGAGCTTAGATGGCCTCCACAAACTCATAGGACCCCAATACACCTCCAGCCTGTTTTGCAAACTGATCCACCCCTCTTCAGGCAGACCGCTTCCAGAAAACTCATTGTTTAACAGGAACTACTAAGGATTTTGTGTTGATTTTTTTCCATAGAGATCTTCTGGGAGGATATCTGGAAGGTTTGCAGGTATCTGGAAGTTCCTTTGAGGTAGGACAGAATATAAGGAAGGTAGAGGCTAGCTCATGCAGAGGTTTATAACGCCTCATTGTCCTGTCACTTGGACTCATGGACACCCAAAGCTGGGCACTGTGGAAGCAGTGCTATGCTATCCGCTACGATTTAGGATTATTGTAATAAGCGGACTGTGTCAAGCGTGGCAGCACTCTTTTTGACAGGGTCTCCCTTCCATGCCCCCTTTGGATGGAGCACACTTTCCTCTCCTTTCCACTGAGTTTGGCTTATCTGTTTCTCTAGCATTTCTGATACCCTTCTTTGCCTGACGGGGGCGTTTTGTAAACACTGCTCTTGCTGCAGTTAAAGGTCTCTGAACTGGTCACGGAAATCTGCTCAGAGCCAAGCTGAGGAGTAGAGGTGTCTGCCCTGCGAAATAGTAAACTATTTCAAGCCCAAGAACACCCCGATCTGGGGCCATTTAAAACCACACGAGTCAAGTGTAAACTCTCTGAGAAGGGCTCCTGTTTGACAGAATGACTTGTACACCTCCCACCCTGATGAGCGCAAAGAATAGATATGTTTAAAATTAATTTGGGTCTTTCTAGTGGTTGGCCAGAAGTGCTGGTGGCAGAAATAGGCCTTGTGATTCACCTTCGGTTTAAAAAGTGCTAATTTCTGCCTTCTGAGAGCCTTTATAACAGCATGTCCCCATCTCTGGCATGGAGCTCAACCTTCCAGTGAGAGAGAAGCAGAGGACAGCACAGCCAGCCCCCTCACCCAGCATGCACGTCCCTCAGACACACCCAGGGGCGAGGCACTGAGAAACGGTTTGCAGAATTATCTGCAGGCAAGCCAGAGTGGGAGTGACTACCACTTCCCAGTTCCTCTGTCCAGCACCCAGGACGCCCATCTCCCGTCATCCTCACGGACCTTCACTCGTCATTCCCGGCTGGTGGAAACTTAAGCCTCCCACTAACAGACCCACCTCTGCTCTGGGAAAGCCATTGGCTGTGTGAGTCCCCATCTGAGAGCAGATAAACAGAACGGCAGAGTCGGCCAGGAGCAGGAACAAAATCGCAATTCAATTGCTTTTTTTTTTTACATGTTGTGAAATAATAGCAATAAATTAAACGATCAAAATATTTAACCGTCTAAACTGGCTTCTGCCACTGGCGCGGCTTGCTGCTTTTCAGAGGGAAGGATGCTTTACATACCAATAGGTGGTTTTTAAATCATCTCTGTGTCTATTTAAGCAGGCTGCACCAGGAAGGTCTTCTAGGCTTTTTTTCTTTCAGTTAAAATTAATATTTGCTAATAAAAGAACTGTCGAGACTTTGAAGTAAATACTCATTTGTGCTCCCCAAAGAACGGAGAGTTTCCGGTTTCCATTGCCCGGCATCTGATATCCCCGCTGTTGCATTATCCCACACAGCCCCACTCCAGACAACAAGCTGGAGATGCCGAAGGGCCACCTGGGCTGGAGGAGCACAGACGAGTCTCCTCACGTGCTGTGTGTGCCTGACAAACACGAAAAACAGTGTGTGGGCTGCGTTTTGTATCCACTCATAAAGTTTAAGGTGTTGGCTATGGGAAGGATTCTGTCAAAAGGCGATTATGGCGTAATCCAGGAGAATGGGGGTGGGGCCTCCAGAGGAAAAACCCAATCTCACACCTACTAAATTTTCATATCTATTTCAGGCATAAATGGATCCTAAAATTTTGTGACTTAAAAAAAAAAAGTCCCATGAATAGAGCAGAGACGGCAGTTCTGAAGTGCTGAGATTCTTCCGTACCATGGTCTGGAATTCGAGATCAGGCTGTGGACTGATTGGAGAATCTTGATGATCACCATCCAAATCAAACATTGCCAAGGGAGGAATCAGGGAGGCAGCACTGCCTGAGTTCTCTCCAAGACGCCACTCAGCATTTTAGTTTTGACCTCAGCTCTCTTCACGGAGCTTTCTGCCCCCCTTGCCTACCTCAGGAATGCCCAGACAATAATAAGGAAGGAAGGAAGGAAGGAAGGAAGGAAGGAAGGAGAGAGAAAGAAAAGAAAGAGAGAGAAAGAAAGGAAGGAAGGGAGAGAGAGAGGAAAGAAAGAAAGAAAGAAAGAGACCACCCTGAGATTTGTGTGATACTTTTCGAGGATTACCAAGTCAATTCCTGACACAGAAAGTAAAAAGGCAATACTCAAGCACACATGCTAGGACATCTTCAATTCAAACAGCTCCCAGGGAGTTCAGATTCTCTCTGCATGGTGAACGGTGCCCGCTTACACGTTGCTGGCAAGCCCACGGCAGCTTAAGGTAATATGTTTGGTCAGCAGGTGTAGACCCCAAATGAACCGAGGCTTAAAGACCCGGAAAGCGAGAGACGGCCACGCACTCACATGCGGAAAAAAAGCATTCCTGTACCGTTACTTAAGATTCTACGTATATGAGATACCGAATGAACGGAGGAGAATTATCTTAAAATCCCTGCCAAAGCAGGGCCTGCTTTCTCAAGGCAATCCCAAGCTTTAGTGGTTCAGACAGGTTCTCTGGCTGACAATTAATATTAATGGGTAGATTTCACAATGTGGCATTATCACACGGGAGATGGGTGGGCACACCATCTGGGTTTTGGCAGGTATTAGATGTAATCAAAGGGATTACTTGGCTTAGGGAAAAATAGAAAAACCCTGCGTTTGTTTAGTCTCGTTCCTCTTTGTTTGGACCCAGCGCTAGGTATGCTTAACTCTCTTCTCCCTTGTTCCTTATTTGTGGTTGGGAACATCTGGGAAAGGGGACACACACACCAACTAAAAAGGGCGGACAATCTGGGAAGATACCTTATGAACAGAATTGTGGCCCACTCCCCTTTCTCCCTTGAAATTCCCCGAATATTTGTTGAATGCCTACTGGTGGGCAAGGGGCCCTGCCAAGATACCTCAAGAGCCTGTGCCTCAAAGACATCAGTGGTCACAGCTCTATTTCTGGATACTTCTGAATAGGTGAAGAGCACACCGAACCCAAACTTCTACTGAGTTTCTTCATCTTTGCCCCCTCCTACCCTGACCTCCACCATCGTATGAAGGCATAAAAGTTACCGAGGATATCAGAACGCAGATTTCAGAAAATAATCTCATAATTGCATTACTAATTGCTTACATTCGTAGCACAAGGCAGGGGGACCGACTGAAGTCATTCATACACGTTTATCCGCAATAAAAACAAACGGAGCGGCTGGTTGCTTCATGTTTGTGGAGACAGGCAGGTGGGCAGTCCCTGAGGCACCAGAGGATGCTGTGGATCCCACAGGCGACTCTGAATTTTGTTTCAACGTTCGCTCTGATGATAAGGAGTAGGTTTGCACCTAGTATCTCCAAACATGGAAATGCGATTCTAATCTCCCAGTTTCCTTACCCAGAACTGTCTCCACCCCCCCCCAGACACCCCAGCATAAGATTCTTTGCTCAGCCGGGGGAAGACCTGCAACACCCCAGGAGCAAGGCCGCCCTCCCTGTCTCCTCAGGAGCACACAGATGCCTGGGATCCCAAGTTCTGCCAAGTCCTTCTCAAGACTCTCAGCACGTGGGGTGGGTATGCTTAGCCACTTAAGATAATAGTGCTTACTCTGAACGTTCTCTAAAGGCAGATCAGCGATGGGGGAGTCCTGTTTGCAAGAACAGCAAGGTTTGATACGGACCTGTTTCCTTTCCCTTCTTTCCCCATGTGGCCTAACCCTAAATCCTACCCTCCTCTCCCCAGATGCAATCAGTTCAGTGACTCACAGCCCTGAACTTAGAGATGGCATCTCTTTCTCCTCCCAGCAGCTTCTAGGCATGTTTTCAGGGGCAAAAGTCACGTGCTTCATGTTTTATGTGAATCTTTGAAACTTATACTATTAACAACAAAACTCCAAATTCAGCTGCTCCGATCGGCTTGAACCTGTATAGTTAAGGTATAGCCTGCTGGGATGACCACTAGCCACTTAAATTCTACTCTAGCTCAGTGGCTAGAAGCTACCCTCTCAGGACAGCGAAACTACGGGCAGTTCCATCACCACAGCAAGCTCTGTTGTGTTGCTTGGCCAGGAGGTGTGAGGGCCAGAAAGAAGAGTTAGTTATCCTGGTCCCTGAAGAGCCTGCCTGCTGAGGGGATCCAGACCCAGGTGCCCAATAGCTTCTGGTCTCCTCTTGTCTGCAGGACACCTAGGCCCTCTAATCTTACAATTGGGGAAGCAGGAAAAAAAAAAAAAAAAAAACATCATCAGAGTAGATTTACAGAGAATTTATCATCATCATCATCATCATCACCATTACCATCATATTATCATCATCATCTTTGCTAAGGGATGACAGGGGAGGGCAGCTTCCGGAGCAGGCGTTTGGGGGCTGATCTTATAGCCCTCTACCCTAAAAAGAAACTTGCACGGAGGGGACAAGTGGATGCCCGGCTACAGGCTGTCCAGCGTCTAGCGTTCTCTAGCCTCATTCTTTGCATCAGGGCGAACCTCAGGACAAAGACTCAGGCGACAGCTACCCAGCTCATCGCGCAGGGGCGGCCACGGCCACCCGGGGCGCCTCCACCCCAGGCGCGGGAGGCCGGGCACCCGCCTTTGTCTCCCCGTCGCTGTGGTCCAGGTCTGTATGAAGACGGCGCCATCGTGCGGCCAGAGTCCGGTACTACAGCGCCGGTAGCACGGCGGGACGAACTGCCCAGCTGGATCACAAGGATGTTGGTGTCATCGCGGTGGCTACTGGCACTGGCTGGAAAGATGCCTTATATTATGTGTGTTATGTGTAGCGTAAATATAAAGGTACTTAAAACAAATGAAACTGAGCCGAATCCAGAAGAAAAGGAGGGAAATGAACATACTTGTCTATGTATGATGAAGAAAATATATCTAAAGTCATGATCGAAAACACTTGCTAACAGGGTTGCTTGACTCCTCATGGGATATCTCTGGGACATCACAAAGGAACCCGACCCCAGTACTGCCTGGGGACCCAGGGAAACCTGTCTAGAACACAGGGGGAGGAGTATGGCTCCCAATTCTTGTAACCATTTGTACCACGGAGACATATACACTTCCCAAACTAAAGCGTTTACTGTTTAAAATAAAAGATATGTCTGAGGTGTGTATGATGTGAAAATGTTGGGGCCCTGTCCTCTGGGGACAGGAACAGTATGACAAGTTACAGAAATGAAGTCAAATTGCTTTTTAAGGGGCACTCGGATGAGAAGCGTTCCTAACTTGAATGACCCCAGGCTGTAGGCAAATGTTCCATAGCCTTGGTAAGGATGGAAAACCTGTCGGTGCCCCAAACTTTCTGCACTCTGCCACCCTCACCTCGGAAAGACCAACAGACAGAGGTTTTCCTTCTGACTCTGAAGACAGAGGTAGACTCGACATGCTCAGAAGTGACCCTTCAACCCCAGCCCTCTCTAGAAGCTAACCCTCCACGGATGGACTGTGTTCCAACTGATCCAGCTTAAGAATTGATTATGTTAAAATGTTGTCATTTCCTAGAGCCTTGATTCTGAGACACACATGCACACACACACACACACATACACACATGCACACACACACATACACACGCATGCAAGCACACACACACATGCACATACACGTACACACACACACGCACACACACCCATGCACAAACACACATACACACACGCACACACACACATGCACATGCACACACACACATGCACACGCATGCAAGCACACACACACATGCACATACACGTACACACACACACGCACACACACCCATGCACAAACACACATACACACACGCACACACACACATGCACATGCACACACACACAGCGTTGTACTGGCCTTAACTTTAAATCTGTTGTTTGCCTGGAACCTACTGGGGTCACAGAAAATATTGGGGCAAGAGTAACACCCCTGTAGTTGGGCTGCAAGGAATGTGGACAGTGTGGCTACCTTAGGAGCCAAATCTGCCCTGATCCTAAAAGAAACTGGATGTACACACTCGTATCCTGAGGGCAGAAGAGCCAAAGGCCAGCAAAAGCCTCACTTGGGAGGAAATGTGGCAGCCCATCGGCCATGGCCTCGGGTTGAGAAGGGAGGGGCATATAGATGGACTTTCCATGTGTGGTCTGCATGGTGAGCATTAAGAAACCCATTGGTCCTCCTTCTTGGCACGTGGGGTCTGGTTTGGGAAGCAGTGATTTAGGTTTTGTTTCTAGACGTGATTGTTGTTCTACATCTCCAATGTGTCCCTGAAGAGGGGCAGGAGAGCCTGGGCAGAGCAGCAAGGACACGCCCTTCCCACCCCCCAAGTGAGGGAAAGCTAAGTAGACGTAACCAGGAGTCACATGAGGCATGAGATGAGTCAACGGGTTTCCCTACTTCCTCTTTAGAACTTAGGGCATGCAACCCTTCCATGGTCTCGGCTCCTGCCCGGGGGTCTCACTTGGACCCACCTTGGGTGTGCATGGTTAGGCTTCCAACGGGACACACAAAAGAAAACACTCACAGTAAGCAAATAGCTCACTCCCTAAGAAAATCAGCTCAGCCAACTGCAATACAATTGCCCTGGGGACTGGGGAGACAGCTCGGCTGTTAGAAGATTGTATGGCTCATCCAGAGGACTCAAGTTCAATCCCCAGCACCCACACTGCACAGCTCACAACTGCCTGCAACTCAGGCCCCAGGGTACCGGACACCCTCGTCCGGCCTCTGCAAGCACCTGCACACACATACACAAACCCACACGGTTGTGCAGAGCTGACAACCCAGAATGAAGCAATGGAGCCCTTTGTTTTAGAAAGAAAACCCCAGAGGAACCCCTGCTGGGTGCCCTTGCTTGCTTGGTTTGGCACAGCTAAGCACCCTTCTACAGAAGTAAAAAACTACCCTTCAGGAGAAAAACAAAACTGTCCCTCAAAATCATGGGCGTTGGTTCAAGGAACCCCTGTGGACACCAAAATTCAAGGATGTTTAAGTCTTACAGAAAATGGTGTGTGGTGTTTGCAGACTCTTTTCAATACTATAATTCATGTCAAGATTATTTTAATATGCAGGACAATGTAAAGGCTTTGTAGGTAATTATTACATGGTGGCCTTTAGAAAATAATGACCAGGAGAAAAGTCTGTCTGGTATAGACACAACTTTTAAACTACTTTCAATCCGCAATTGGTCCATTCCATGGATGCAGGGCCCGTTGGATACAGAGGGCTGGTTGCCCTTGTAATCTAAGCCTCCTGTGGGAAAGGGAACCTGCAGTAGATCCTGACCCCGTGTCTGTTGCTGGAGTGCTCACATGTGGCAGAGAATCTCTGCCATTTGTTTCTCTCTGGACCCCTGTATCCTAACAAGGGGCCAGTCACCCTCCATCACCCCAGAGAAGCCAGCATGTCCACATCACTGCGTTTGGATGGCCGCTCCTTATTGGTCACCTCTTCAGTCTTGAACATTGATTCCTTCCCGGAGACTTATTCAACATGTCAGGAGCCAGGCCGCTCTTCTGGCTCCTGACCCCTACAACTTCCCTCTCTCTGACAACACCAAGGTCATAGAGGAAGTCTTTGGCTCTCTTGTCTCCTCCTCCCAGCGGGGAAGCCCTTTAGACTCTCCATGGGACAGCCGTGACGTTTCCAAGCCTTGCCTTGGGTTCCCCTTGGGCTGCTGGCTCAGGGGAGGCGAAGGTTGGTGAATTAATTGTGAAGTGCATTGAGAGGCACAAATGGAAACCAGTCCCGAGGCGGAAAGATTATTACTGTTGGCAATTTGGGTTTTCTGAAATAGCTCTCAGGATCTGACGGTGGCAGCCCAAACCCCAGAGGTAAGCTCAAGGCTGATAGATTTTCAGAATGGCCCGGTTTCACTACAGCCTTTGGCTTCCCCTCTCTCCCGGGCCTCAGGCCAGCAAGGCAAAGAGGGGTCCTCGGGTTGGGGAGCATTGTCTCCTCCAAAGACTGCGGAGGGGAGGGCACTGAAGGCTGACCCCCCACGTTATTGAGAGAGGGTCCCCAGGCTTCTCGCAATGATTCCTTTCACTTCACTGTCCGCGTTCCTGCCTGAAATGGCAGGTGACCTCGGAGAGAGCGGTGTGCGAATTGATTCGGAGGCGATCAATGGCTCAGGGCGCGGCCTGGCTCGCTGCCGTGTCACTGATCTCCGAATCGATTCACACACCATTCTTCCTCTACACACCTGCCATGTCAGATGGAGAGGGACGCCTGAAGTGAGAACAACATTCTGTGTTCATTAGGCCGCCGCCGCCCCCACTCCACCCGCCCCTTCTTCCCAGCTCTCCACAAATGCCAGTCCACCACCCTGCCTCCATCCAGGCGGGAGGAGCCAGGGTCTCCGTGGCAAGGGAGCTGGCCCGGCCCTTGACCTGAGCCACAGCTATAGGACATAGCCTCACAGGCATGTATCAGCTCTGTATTCGTCTCCTTTCCTTTGTGGGCCTCTTTACTAGGGGCCAAGTGAGTTGGTGAGTCCATCGGCCTTCCCGTCACCTTCTGAGTCATGACCAGGACAACCCACTATCCCAACACGCGCAGGGAGCAAAGTCGTGAGAGTCCCCTGGTGGCTTCAGATGTTGAACTCTGCAGTCCTGACCACTAGCACTGCTAGGAACCCAGAGGCTGCTACCAAATGCAGGCACCAAACACAGCGCTTCACTGTGAGCCTTTCTCACGCTGATGAAAACCGTCGGGACCTGCACTCAGAGGAGGACCGATTTGGTCCTTGGTTACAGTAGGCTGTAACTAGGTACCACACAGCTTTTAGGGCTTGGAGATGGACGGAATGGTGCCCAACAACAACACCATCTCATCCCCATTCCCAACTTCTGTGGGCGTTGCAGAACAAAACGGATGTTGTGGACGTGGTTACAGACCTGGGAATGGGACATTTACCCTGGCTTGGCGGCAAAAGGGCCCCAAACAAGAGTCCTTACAAGAGCAAGGCAGGAGAAAGCTAGAACAAAGCGCCAATGGAGCTAAGCTCAGGGTGAGAGGCTTCTGAAGGGCGGAAGAGAGGGGGCAAGCAAAGGGGTGCCGGCAGCCTCCAGAAGAAATGGGTCCATCAGCGCCTTGGCCAGACCTCTGACCTCCAGAACCAAGGGACTTTTTATGACGGGCTGAAGTCATAATTTATTACAGTAGCATTGGAAAATTGACACAAGGTCTATCAAATGTGTGTTAATTTCTTTCTAGAAAGGAAAAAAATGAATTCCGGGTCAAAGAAAATGCTTAATAGACAATCTTCATGGGACAAAAGAGTTGTGAAATAAATTTTTTTTTTTTTTAGGGCAGAAAGACCGTAGGAAGACCACTGCGCCACGGACCACAGAAGTTACAATGTAATCTCTGAGTCTGTGATCTGGAGGTCCCCTCCTCCAGCAGTTCTGGATGCCACAGAATAGATCTGCATGGAACAGGATTATTCATTGGTCACCAGTCTTGAAACAGCCAATCTGTGAATCTTTCAAAAGAAAAGAGAAGAAAAGAAAAGGGCTGGAGAGATGGCTCAGTGGTTAAGAGCATTGCCTGCTCTTCCAAAGATCCTGAGTTCAATTCCCGGCAACCACATGGTGGCTCACAATTATCTGTAATGAGGTCTGGTGCCCTCTTCTGGCCTACATACACACAGAATATTGTATACATAATAAATAAATATTTTTTTTAAAAAGAAAAGAAAAAAACCCACAACATTTTTTGAAGATTTGAACATGCAAAAGTTAAGTTCCCTTTCCAAAATTCATGCAAACAACGTAATGATTAGGAAGGCTGGGTCTGTGACCTCTGGTCTCCAGAAAGCTCTTCAAGATTTCCGGCATTCCGCCCTTCCTCGGGGAAGATTCCTTCCGTCGGGAAAGCTTTCTGGGAACTGTCTCGATGACCCTGAAGCTAAATAAACTGCAAGTTGTTTTTTTTTTTCCCCAAAGTTCTTTTCATCCAGCTTTTGCCTGCCCCCAAGCCACCAAAAGCAAGATTCTCCCACAGGCAGAGGACCAAAGTGATTTCTCTCAGCAAACTCTCTGACTTACGGTCCAGGTTCCGACACGTTCCTCTGCCAACAGCAAACAAGTGAGAACGCTTCCAGCGCGCAGCGGCACTTCTCGTTTGGAGAAGGGAGTGTCAGCCTGAAATAGTGGCCAACTGTTTTAATGTTATAAGCAAGAATTTCAGGCCAACTGCAGCCAAGTGGGCTATTCTTAGATGCGTACAGGAGGCTGAGAGGTCCCTGTGTGGGCTGTTGTTAGGGATTTAGGGCTTTGAAGTGGTTCTTGAAACTGTTTAGAGACAGACAAACCCCTGCAGAGCGCGATCATCGCAAGCGCTCCAAGGCCACCGGACACGGGAGCCTCAACAGCTCAGGGACAGACATGGACTGACTGAGCCTTTCTACCTCTGCTCTTGGTGGCTCTTTTCCCTTAGCACTGTATTTACTCACGGATGACATCCTACGTGACACTTTTATGTCACCTTTGGATCATCATTGTGAGCCTATCTGCATCCTTCTGGAAGCCCGAGGTCTACAGGATGATGGACCTCTTCCGTCCCGCCCTTTTAATTTTTCTGTGTACGGATGCTTTGCCTTGTGTGCAGTACCCACAGAGGCCAGAAGAGGGCAGAAGATCCCCTGGAACCAGAGTCATAGACGCTTGTGAGCAGCCTTGTAGGTGCTGGGACTCAAATCCTGGTACTCTGCAAGAGCAGCCAGTGCTCTTAACCACTGAGCCATCTCTCCAGACCCATCTTGACCCTTTCCTAGATGTCCGGTCACTCTTGCCTAGTTTTCTTGAGACCCCACTTGCCTCTTCCCCTTCTTCTTACACACCCTTCCTGCTTAGACAAACCTCTGAATGTTAAACTCCCTCAGGGCTGTGTTTCGTTCTTCAGATTCCTTCCTCACATAATCTTATGCAGCTCCATGCTGTCTGACACCTTGACTCTACGGTTACTACCAAATGTTCCTTTCAGCCTGGCCCTCCTTCCTGAGTTCTGACCCTTCTCCAGCCTCTTTCAGCAACACCCAGGTTGTTTCAGACTGAACTACATTTCCCAGAATCCTCCTTCATGCGGCTTTCCAATTAAGGTGGGCAACTAAGGAGATCTCAGGGGTGTCTAAAGTGTGACAGGACCATGACGGCACTTTGTACCTGGTGTGTTCTGTTGCTGACCTGCCGGCTTCACCTCATCTGCGTGAGAGACCTAAAATATCTGTTTGGTCACCAATCTTGAAGCAGCCATTCCTCTCCCTTGATCTTCCTTCAGGAGCGCACGTTTGGCTCCTCGGCAGAGGAGGTATTCAAGACCCAATCTGTAATTGTGCACAATAAACACCATTGACGACTTCTCGTTGTGTTCTCTTTCTCAATTTTCTTTTCTTTTCTATCTTTCTTCTGTTTTTGTAAGACAGGGTTTTTTCAGTGTAGATTTGACTGCTCTGGAACTCATTCTGTAGACCAGGTTGGCCTTGAACCCACAGAGATCTGCCTGCCTCTGCCTCCTGAGTGCTGGGATTAAAGGTGTGCGCCACCACCACCTGGCTCGCTCTCATTTTTTTCAATGGTCATTTACTTAACTTAGGAACCAAGCATCTTCAGAGTCCTCTATAGTGCCTTGCACAAGGCTAGGAACACGATGGTAGGCCATCTGTAGTTCACCAGACACAAGGTCGCAATAGAAAGAACACGACAGTAGGCCATCTGTAGTTCACCAGATGCAAGGTCACAGTCGAAATCACTCTTTGCCTTTTCTCTTTCCCTCCTCTGCCCCTCGAGCAATGCTAAGAACACTGGGCCAGACACACATAGTTTTAGACTGAGGTGTACAGCTCTGAACCAGGGCCTATTTTGACCTGGGTCTTTGAAATGCTGAAATGGAAAGGGCCCCTCAGTCCACATAAACATGAAGAGAGGCCTGGCATAGCCAGCCCGGAGTGGTGAAGAGTAGAGAATTCCAGCTGTCAGTGTGCCCAGTTTCCTCCCTGGGACTCTGCATCCTCAAGAAGTGGGGAATGATCAAGGAAGATGCTGGACATGAATTTCAGGCCTCTGCATGCTTCGGTTGTATGCACCCAAGAGTACACACACTCACACAACACAAAAGAAATTAAATAGAAAAATCAAAGGAGCACCCACACATACACAACGAACAAAAACACAACTAAAAAGAAGACAGAAGAACTATTTCATCTTCTAGCCCCAGGAAAAGTCTACGAGGTCACTGTCATGGCTGAAATCCACCAGAAGACTTAGTATTCACTAAACCAAGGCAGGAAAATGAGCGGAGGAGTGATGAGCTGCTGGTCTTTCTAGAGATGCCCATGTTCGCAAAATCCAGCTCTCTGAGATGGGCTGTGGATCTGATGTCTTACCCCTGAACAGGGGTTGCTGGAGACACACACTGAAAATCCCTTCAGAACAGTTTGGTGGTATGGGAATGAAGGGGTTCCTTCAGAGTAGACACTTGTGTCTGTTTGAGAGGCTCATGATACCTTTGGGGACATCAAGACTTCTCAAAGTATTCGCCAGCACCCCCTGGGACCATCCCTAGCAGAGCATCCGAAATAAGAGACATAATTGAATAACACAATAAAGTTGCTACCTCAGCCAGGCTCCGAACCATTTCAGTCTAGACATGGCACCTCTATGGCATAGCTGGGCAGTGGCCATATCCCTTCTGCAACAGGGGAGTCACTAGGTACCTCAAAAACAATATAATTTCCTTAGCTATGCAGACGCCATCCACCCCACTGTGTGTCTCTAGGGTCACAGGGCAGGTGGCGAGCCTTGTGGGCTGGAGTCTCCGCATGCACCATGGGTTTCCATCAGCCCTTGGAAGGCTGCTGTTTCGAAAATCCCCACCTTCTTTTGAATTGCTCAGAAACGCATTAGAGAGGCGAATATAATGGGATGACTGAAAGGAAGTGTCCAAAGTGGTTGATGGGAGAAGAAAAACAGGAGAATCTGAATCTTTTCTGGGGACCACAAAAGCCAGCAATCCCTGTCTTCTCTTTGTCGGGATTAAAGAGATATTAGAGATGGGTGTTACGGGTGGAATAGTGACCCTCAATTAATTTCAAATTTTAAATTCTAATACATCAGAATGGGACCTTATTTTGAAACAGGATTGCTGCTGATGTAATGTAGACAAGTCGTCCTGGAGTAGGACTGGCCTTCAATCCAGCACAGCTCAAATCATTATGAAAAGGAGAAATTTTACACACATGTATGCACATACACACACATGCACACACATGGTGTCATGTGATCGTAAAGTCAGAAGCCAATATCAGAAGCAGACAACATCATCAGCACCTGAAACGGTGCTCAGAAGTAATTCTGCTGCTGTCTTGATTTTGGACTTCAGCCAGCAGAACTGAGGCGATACATCTCTGAGTGTGAACTAGCCAGGCTCTGGTCTTTCTGGTGGCAGCCACAACTCTGCATAGGTGACGTAAGGAAACGCCTCACTTCAGAGCAGTGGAATGCAACTGGGGAACCCCTCACACTCAAAGTGACTATATGGCCCTCAGAAGCAAATCTTTTATTCGTATGCCCTTCTCTCTTATCATCCCCTCCCATTCTCTCTCATCATCTACCTAACCATGTGCCACCGTGTGCTCCCACCATCATGTTACCTTAGCAGATGCCACTGTGTGTTGTCACCATTGTATACTACCTAACCATGTGCCACCGTGTGTTCCCACCATCATCTCTACCTCAGCACAGGCCACCATGTGTTCCCACCATCATCTCTACCTCAGCACAGGCCACCATGTGTTCTCACCATCATCTCTACCCCACCATGTGACACCGTGTGGTCTCACCATCATATCTACCTCAGCAGGTGCCACCATGTGTTCCCACCATCATATCTACCTCAGCAGGTGCCACCATGTGTTCCCACCATCATATCTACCTCAGCATGTGCCACCATGTGTTCCCACCATCATATCTACCTCAGCACAGGCCACCATGTGTTCCCACCATCATATCTACCTCAGCAGGTGTCACCATGTGTTCCCACCATCATATCTACCTCAGCAGGTGTCACCATGTGTTCCCACCATCATATCTACCTCAGCACAGGCCACCATGTGTTCCCACCATAATATCTACCTCAGCATGTGCCACCATGTGTTCCCACCATCATATCTACCCCACCATGTGTTCCCACCATCATATCTACCTCAGCACAGGCCACCATGTGTTCCCACCATCATATCTACCTCAGCATGTGCCACCATGTGTTCCCACCATCATATCTACCCCACCATGTGTTCCCACCATCATATCTACCTCAGCACAGGCCACCATGTGTTCCCACCATCATATCTACCCCACCATGTGTTCCCACCATCATATCTACCTCAGCACAGGCCACCATGTGTTCCCACCATCATATCTACCTCAGCACGTGTACCGTGTGCTCTCGCCATCTTATACTGCCTCCCGACAGGCCCAAAGGCAACAGAGTCAAACTACCAGGGAACCAAAGCCTCTGAAACGGTGAACCTTCTCTGGTGTTATGTTCTGTCCTGTGGATAGCCCATGGGGCAAGAAGCTGAACTAGTCCTCTAGGTCAATCCTGCCAACAACCACTTGAGTGGGATTGCAGTAGGTCCACTCCAGTCAATCCTCAACTTTGTCCCGGCCAGCATCTTTCAGCGTTTCTAACAGGCAGTGCCTCGGCATTCACCAAAACCAAATGCAGATTCCTGACCTCAGAGATAGTAAGATAATAAGAACCATTACTTGTCAATATATGCCAAGAGATAACCATTATAACAAGCAAGACAGGATTATATCTATAAGGAACAAGAAAAGAAAAATTTCGAGTGTCTTTAGAGAATTCTAGAACACTGACTTATAAGCAACAAAGTATGAATTACCTGTGTGTATTAACTTGACAGGCTCCCTAAGAACTTCTTCTGGGTTAAATTCTTTTTAAAAAATAATAGATTTATTTACTTTAGTGTAGAAGGAGTTTTTGCCTACATGTATGTATGTGTACCACACGAAAGCCTGGTGCTTCTGGAAGCCAGAAGAAAGCATCAGATATCCTAGAATTGGAACTACAGTCAGCTGTGAACTGCCATGTGGATGTTGGGAACTGAACTTCGGTCTTTTGCAAGAGCAGCCAGTGCTCTTAAGAACCAAGCCATCTCTCCAATCCCCAAACTCTTGTCCGTATGCATTCCCTACTTCCACTAGATGAGATGGCTTATTCCTTTATACATCTGCCTTTTGTCGACGTTGTAAGACCATTGAGGCAGAAATCCTCTTCAGTCTAACGTGGTCACCCTAACCCTCAGCGTGACACATAGAGTCAGTGGGGAGCCGGGGTGTGCTGAATGAGATTCCAGATGCTACATGATTTCAGAATTTCTGTCAGACGTTGGCTCCTTAAAAAAAAAAAAATGCTATTGTTAATCTGGTTGTACTCCCAACAGGAACCTTGTAACCAATGGCGTTCTGGTAAACAGAGCACAGCAGAGGCAGAAGGTCGATTGCTTTAGACCTGTTGGAAGCAGGGAAGTATAGCTTGGTACTTACTTGCTCCGTTATGGATTGTTGAAAACATGGGAACTGTGAGAGTCTCCAAATATTCCAGAACACACTTGAAGGCATACAAAAGGCACATAAAAATGTCTTTATATAAGGCATACAAAAATATTTTCTAACTACTACAGAAATTCCGCAGCCCTGTGGCTTCATTTATTTAGCCAGTGACTCCCTGCCTTGCCCTTTCCTAGGGGACCTTGGACAAATTCCTTCTCACATCTAGACCTAGTGACTCTGTCTTGTAGAGGAGGAAGGAAAGTGGCTGGGGCGTGTGTTTTCTAACTTCTACTTAGTGGCCCCAGGGCTCGGAGCCCTGTGACATAGACTGAGATATCCCGCTGATTTAGACCCACAGCAAACCTGGGTCTGAATCTCAGTCAGTAAGTCACTCTCTGGTCTGAAAGCCTTGGGGCTCCCCAATGTAAAGGGGGGCTGTGAAACCCTAAAGTGTTTCCCTCCCATAATAAAAACAAATCTCAAAGACACCCATTTCCAATACACCAACAATGCAAAGTGGAAATACGAAAGGAAAGCCAAGACATTGGATTAATTTTCCATAAGTTGCCATTCTGGTTGGGGTTAACTCTTGTCTAATCTCACTTAATATAGACATGCACTATTTCATCAGTGTAGAGTTTTCCCATATGTTTTACGACCCAGCCTGTAGGTCCCGGCCTAGCCCTGACTCTCTGGGCCACAGTATCTGGGGAAAGTTGACTTTTTTTTTTTTTTTTAGCTTACTTTGGCTGCCCTCTAATTCGTTTCTTCCCCTTCATTCCTGGATATTTCTTTTCTTTTCTTCTCAAACAAGGAGCCTCCTTTGGCTTTGACCAAGCCCTTCATCTTTCCTGAATTTCTCATCGAAATCATTTCTAACACTTCCCTTTTCCCAACATAAATAGTTCTTGCTCGCTCGTTGTCCTACCCGGCCTCACCTCCGGCTCCAATTAGAGTAATATTTATTTTTCTCTCTTAAGAATCTCTGTGGCTTCCACTCCTCAGAAGAGAGGCAGCCCAGATCGTGTTAAAAGCCCTTTATTATGGTCACAGACAATCTGCTCTGACGAGATCCAGCTCGACAAGACTGTGTCCTGGAGATCCTTCCTTCATTTTAGCTGTCATCTCACTTTCTAGGTCACGCCATTGCCTAGTAGCTCGAGTGTTGTCTGTTGATATATATTTGAAAGAGATGAAGAAGCGGAATGTGGGGTAAGTGCCTTGCGGTACTGGAATGCAGCACAGCCTCTTCTAACCTCGACCAAGGATGCTCTGCCATTTGCGCGAGAAGGAGGAGAAACGAACACAACTGTTTTCCCAGAGAATGGTTGATTTTAATGTGTTTTTTTTTTTTTTTTTTTTTTTCTTCTCTGAGACAGCCAACAGCATCCCAAAGATGATGATGGAAACAAATTTACCCTTAGCAGGGCGCAGGTCAAACCTTCAGAAAAGTGAAGGCGAGTAAGCCCTGGTGTCTTCCAGAATACAGAGAGTGTGGGAGAGTTTGGGGCCATGAGGATGTAAGGATAACCCTACTCTCTTCGGAAGGAGTCAGTCAGACCCCAGGTCAGCACATCTTGAGTTGGCTTTCACTCACTTCCCTTTGTGATGACATGCATTTGCAGTATAGTCTAGTTCCCGTCATGTCATGAAAACGTGTAATAAGTACCACTTTACAGTGAAGCCCACGTGCCGTTCTTTCTTAGTATTTTTGAAATTAAAATAAAAGTACACCCCTCCCCCCATTTCCCCACCCAACTCTTTACACAAACTCCCCTTCTCACTCTCTCTCTCGCTCATAGCTTCTATTTCTTTAATTGCTATTACATATAGACATGTATGTGTGTATTTTACTAAATATATAAATATAGCCTTCTAAGCTGTATCATGTACGGTTTCAAGGATGACCGTTTGGTATTGGATAACTCATTGTGGGTCTCTACCTTGGGGAAGACTATTTCTCTCACTATCAACATTTCTTAGGAGCCCATACTTCCCTGTCTATGGTTGGGGTCCCATGAGACTTCCATGGTAGCATCTCTGTGGACGTCATCCTTGTTCAGGTCTTGTTTAGGCAGCCATAGTGATGAGAATTAATGGGTGTAGCCCTTTTGACATTTCTAGGAGACAGAATCTCACAGCAGACTTGCTGCTCCTCTGGCTCTTACAATCTCCATGCCTCCCCTTCAGCTATGTCCCCAAATCCCTGATCCCTGAGCTGTTTCTTTGACGGAGGGTGTCTTAGTTCTACTCTTACCCATATGTATCAACAACAGGGAAGTTGAGATTGGTTGAGCCTAAAGAGCTCTCTCAGAGCAATTACCAAGAAAGTCAAGGGCAGAGCTAGTATATGAACCCAGGAAGCCTGGTTCAAGCCCAGGTGCTGAGCTAATAAGGCAATGTCTTCAAAGGGTCACAGTGGCTACTACAAGAATACTCGTAAGTAATATGACTCTGGGCTTGGCATGCTTAGTTACCAAATGAATAGTCCTCGTTATTTTGAAGAAGGCTAGGTATTTATGTTTAAGTTAATGACCTTGTTTGGGGTGATGCATTATGAAACCCTTTCTTTAATACAAACTCCAAAAATAACAAAATGATTTCTCTAATTCAACAAGTCATCAGACCTTAGTAGGGGCCAGCTTCTGGCATCCTCACAGTGGACAGATTCCAAGAAAATGAAGCCCGTGGGGTCTTGTGAAGGACGCATCAGAAAAGATGAGTAAGAAGACATCACCATCCATAGTGATGGGACCAACAGGCAGACTGACTCACACTGTGAGAGACACCCACCAGACACATCTTTCTTTGCCATGCACATGGCAGGGAAACAAGCAAAAGAGATTTTGTTCCCTTTGGCAGGGGCTGAAAACAACTATCACAAGGAGATGAGATAGCTCAAGGCCTATCTCTCCACTTGAGCGGCCTGAGGAAGAAAGGAGGAAGGACCTCCTTAATGTCTGGAAGTATTCATTCATTCATTCATTGGATATGGTATCACAGTAGCATGCTCCCACTCAAAGAAATTGCTATGGTTTAAAATTTGCATGTCTCTTTTATGTTTTTCCAACCTATGGGCCTATGCCTATGACTCTCTTGGGAAGTAGGGGATCTTCTAGTGGAAGGATGGTTGAGGTCATTGGGAAGATGCTCTCAAAGGATATTTGGGGGCCCTAGTCCTTTCATCTTGTTCTCTTTTGTTTCCCAGGTGCTTTAAGATAAACATCTTTCTTTGCCAAACGCCCCTACCATGATACATTGTTTTATCTCAGACCCAAAAGCAATGGGACAACTGACCTTAGATTGTAATGACCAAAACCATGAATCAAAATAAACCTTTCCTATTTTCAAGTTGGTTATTTCTGGTATTTTGTTGCAGCCTATAAAGGTGACTAAGTGATAGGCCCATTTTTCATCTGAGTATACATTTCATCAGCTACGGATTCAGGGCCTGATCCTCAAATGGACTAATTGAGCCTTACAACCTGCACAAAACAGTATCTAACCTCTTCTAGTTAAACAGCGTGGACCAGTTAGACACTGGTTCTCCCTCCCTCCATCCCTCCCTTCCCCTTTCTCTTTCCCTTCATACTTTTCTTCATTTGTTTATCTATCTAAAGCATGCCCTTTGCAGGAGGTCTACGCTGGGACCAGAAGTAGAGTATGTCTCCTGATGCAGCTACATCAGGAGATGGCTTCTCACGAACTCTGCCTTCTTTTTTTTTTATAATTACCATTTATTTCTTTATTATGTATACAGTATGTATGCTTGCAGGCCAGAAGAGGGCACCAGATCTCATTATAGATGGCTGTGAGCCACCATGTGGTTGCTGGGAGTTGAACTCAGGACCTCTGGAAGAGCAGTCAGTGCTCTTAACCTCTGAGCCATCTCTCCAGCCCCAAGCTATTTTCTTTTTAAAAATGGATAAGCACATAAGAGACACTGTCTCGACTGTGTAAAGAATAAACATGGAGATGTACATAGAAACGAGATGATAACAATGATAAGCAATGGTTTAGCTCTACACTACACAGGGCCCTGTTCCAGAAACTTCAGGTACCTTGATCCTCACTACAGCCCTGTGGAGGGTTATTGTCTGTCCCCAGCTTTGCTACTTTCAACAGGGTTGATTGATCTGTTATGTATTTATTTAGTGTGGCAATAGTGTATTCACAAGTCAGGGAAAAGAGTTTCATGTGAATTTTTAATATATCAATATACTTATAAATAATATTAATTACATTAATTAATGTAATAAAGTAGAAACAAAATCACAAATATACATTTTAAATAAACCCATGCATTTTTTGTATTATTGTATGTTGTATATTTGTATTATTGTATGTTGGTTTTTGACCTGATCCAGATCTTGCCTGAATATAAACTCCTTTCTTTGAGGAGGGTCCCTGGGACTGGAGAGGTGGCTTAGTAAGATCACTGGCTGTTCTTCCAGAGGACCAGGGTTCGATTCCCAACACCCACAAAGTGTCTCATAGTCATTTGTAACTCCAGTCCCAAGTGATCTAACACCCTGGCCTCTGAGGCATCAGGTATACATGAGGTACACAGACATACATGCAGGTAACACACCTATATACAGGAAGTAATTTCCTTGAAGAAGGAGGAGGAGGAAGAGGAGGAGACGGTGGAACTAGTATAGTCATGCTCAGGTGGTGGTAGGGAAAGGGTTAAGAGTCACGCAGTTCTTCATGGGGAATAGCCAGTTTCTTTTGCAAGAACCACAGTGAGCTTCCTGCCCCCTCACTGGGGACAGATAGAAAACAGGAGGTTTCAGAAACAAATGATCCCCGAGAAAGGTCCTTAGAATGAGGTGGAAATAACTAAAAGATGATACCAATGCCTGAAATGTTTGCAGAGACGCATGCGATTTATCACAGGGCACATAAGTGCAGCCATGGGCTTGTAGCTGCAGGTGTCCCACATCTGTATGACCCGTGGAGAACCAGGAAGACCTCCCCCAGGTAGCTCTGACCAGAGAGGGCCCTGACTTATGCTTCACTTTCTCGGGCATGCCTTTTCATTTTCCTTGTTTCAGGTTCGGACCCATCTTAGGGGTATTTCTGAAGCAAGCCCTGGAGATGAGACTGAATCTATACATTTTGAAGTCAACCTGGGTTCTCATGGATGGGGAGCGTGAGAGACTGTCTCGTGTGAGACGGCTTTTCTTCTGGATCGGTTGGCTAAGAGGCCAGGGAGCAAGAAGAACATGCTCCCATTGCTTTGTTGCTATCAGAGTTAGTTTTAAGTTTCTGTCTGTGCAACGTTTTCTTCTCATCTAGCTCATTTTTCTCACCACTCTGCTACAGACTATGAGACAGGCATCAGGCAAAAGAGATAAAGGCTTCTGTAAGAACCTGCTGCTCTTTGGTGTATAAATTTGGGGGTTACGCTTCTTTGAGTTTTGTTTTTGTGTGTCCGTGCTTCTTTCTTTCCTTTAGTTTTAATTCAGCGGCCAAGAACTCAAGAGTTAAGGCTGATAAATCTGTGTGAAGATTATCTTACCTACCCAAGTGTGGGAGAAAACATGAGTCCAGAATGAATTGCTTTTCTCAAAATGGACTTTTCTGGCTTGACTTGGCCTGGGAACAAAGCTAAAAGGTAGGTGGAGCAGCCACTCCAACATCTGCATCTTGATTTCCTGGGAGCTCAGATGCTGGGAATCCCCCAAGCACCTTTATGGATAAAGTGAGGACTTCTGCTCCCCCAAAAGCAGAGGGCAGGAGTCGGACACTGGCACGGCTTGCTGGAGCATCTCCACATCCTGAGGCTCCAGACGGGCAGAGCATACAAGCTTTTAGACTCAAATCCTTGCATCTCAACCCTGGGGAATTTTAATTCTAATTTAATCTAATGCACATATCTTGGGTGTTTTCTCTAAAAGACGGCATGCTTTTCACAGGTAAAATTATTTTGGGTGTAGAAACGTAAATCCCAACAAGTGTGCTAAGTGCACATTATACGTGGTTGTTGGTGTGTGAGTGCTGCTGGCTTCACCGCAGCCCGTGAGTACACAAGGCACAGGCAGAAGCCACAATCCAACACGGGACGCTAAGCTGGCTCTCAAAGAAGGCCCCTGACCCTCCCCCACGCCATGCACCTCCTTGGAGTGTTCAGCATTTTTAAATTCCCAGGTCAGTAAGAAATCCTCCCCAGTTCCCTTTCATCTCTGAGCTCTTCAACACCCCCACCCTCAATCTTCACAAATCAGGCCTAATAACCAGAAGCCAGTTCTGAAATATTGTTTGTTTAAAATTTTAAATTGCGATTTAACTGCACACGCCATGGGATCATGGACCAAAAGCCCAAATGGAGAATAATAATTTTTTTAACACAGCGCTGGGTAAGAATGACCTTGTGAAAATGTATTTTGCACATGTTCCATCGCTGGATTTCTGGTGCTATTCTTCCTCTTCTTTTTTTTTTTTTAATGGAAGCCATCATTTTAGGAGGTAATATAGTAACCCCAGTTAATTCGTATGCCACTGCTCAATTGGAGGCTGAAAGCTGAAGGCCACAGGGTTGTGTTATAATGGAAAAAAGCTTTTTAACAAAAAGCCAGAAGACCTCGCTCCTAAGATGAACCACACCAGCGCCTCTGCAAGGGGCGAGCAAAGTTGCTTAGCCTGTTTGGATCTCAGTCCCCTCATCTCTGAAATGGGCAAAGTGGCATCATCCAAACCTATGTAGTCTTCTTCCAGTGGTGAAAACAGCAGCCCACTGTGGACCCAGGCCAAGAGATATTTGTTATTGGCCACGTTTTTAGCCTCCGAAGCGTTTTATGCATGCCATCTTCAGGTGCTAGGCAGCCAGGCTTGGTTCAGAGGAGCCCAGCACAAGGCTTGGCTTTAAATCCTGCCTCTGCCATTTATAAGCTGAGTGACCTCAAGCAAATTGCACAGCCTCTCTGGTCTTGGCCACCAAATCTGCAATGTGGAGCCATCATATCCATCTCTTGGGTTGTTTTGTGGCATAAATGAGGTAAGCATAAACATGCTTCGTGACTTCATCAATGTTCTTGGGGGCTAGACTTTAATACGTGCTCACCACCTTAGTCCATATAAGTGGCCCTCACAGAATATCAAGACTCGCCATTTACCACCCATGAGGTGGGTTGCCATGTGGTTTTGGAGGCTGGAAAGTCCAAGCTGGAGGCTTAGGATCTGAGGAGAGTCTTCCTGAGAAGCTGCACTGTTCCATGGATACAGAAAGTTAGAGAGGAATTCAAGGCTCCAGTTCCTGATCCATTCATGAGCGTGGTGCCCACACAACTACAGCTCATGACACAATGGCTGCCGGGAGAGAGGGAAGCCCTGAGGGGAGTCCTGAGTGGATGCAGGGTCTGTGGAGGATTCCAAGGCCAATTGACCCATGTGAAGTTGGCAAAGCAGTTACCAAAATGGCCAGGCTCAAGAGGCATGGCAAAGCTTCCCTTGGGAGTTCAAGTATGAGTGTTTATGAATTTATAGTGTGTGTAAAGACTAGAAACTGCAGCTTCCTCCTCCTCATGGGTGTCTATAGTCAAGACTGCTCATCTAGAGAGACTGCCTACAGAGAATAGCCAACCCCTCTCTCAATGCTGTACCTAATAAACACGCAGAAGTGGTGAACACAGCATTAGCAGAAGCCTATCTGATCCCAGCTTCACGCTACACGTGACTGTGTGTCTGTACTTCCTCCGTTTCCTCGATGCGCCTAGCCAGTGTTCTGGGACCCAAGCTATGCAGGACTCAGCAGACTATACTATGGATTAAACTCGGAACGCAAGCATTATGGAGGACACATTCAGACTACAGAATTTGTTGTGATGTCCTAAGTCGACTCTCGTGGTCCTAGGGTGTGTTCAAGTCGCTTAGAACCAAAGCTTTGACTCCTCCTGATGGCAAATCAAGGGGTCCACACGGTGTCCCTCGTCCCTGTGGAAGCTGCGCCTCCCTAGGACAGATAGACAAAGACAGGCAGCAGGCTAAGCTGCTATCCTTAAGTTCCGGAACTGACCAGGTTGGTGCAGTTTAAGTGAGAAACAGGATCATCAGGAGATGTCATTAGTGACCCCAGGTTCAAAGCACAAACCAGGAAATTTGAGCTTGGAAGTTATGAGGAGGTCTTCGCAATTGTACTTAGAATATGACTGAAGCCATGCTGTGACTCAACTGCTCACTATCAGCAGTGGGTTCGCAAACTTTTGTTTATGACACAACCTGGTCTGTACCAGGTTGGAGAACGATGCTCCTAATATATGCTAGAATACAGGTATCACAAATCTACTCAGCAAATATGTTTGAGAACCACCATGTGTCAGGACACAGGGAGCTTTTGTATGGTGGGAGACTCAGGAAACTCAGTGGGGGGGAGCTAAGCCCCTGGGGGCTCAGGAGCAGCTGCATGGCCAGCCTCTAACCACAGAGAGTGGGCGGAGCTCTGGAGGAGGCGGGGTCTAAGCTAACGCGGGAGGGACAAATGACCCAAGTGCTTAGATGGAGCTAAGAGGGACCCCCAAACTGAAAGGAGAGCCTACATAATGGCCTGCAGCAAAAAAAAAAAAAAAAAAAAAAAAAAAAAAAAAAAAAAAAGCACACTGGAAGGGATGGTACGCCATGAATGTGCTGCTTTTATTGGTTGATGGATAAAGCTGCTTTGGCCTGAGGCAGGGCAGAATAGAGCTGGGTGAGAAAGCCACGCTGAATACGAGGAGAAAGAAGGTGGAGTTGAGGGACACATCAGAGAAGTATGATGTGAGGTAACAAACCACGAGCCTCGTGGTAAAATATAAAAAAATAGAAATAGGTTTAATTACATTATAAGAGCTAGTGAATACTAAGCCCGAGCTAATAGGCCAAGCAGTTATAACTAATATTAAGCCTCTGAGTGTTTGTTTGGGAGCTGGTAGGCAGGAGAGAAACCTCCAGTTACAGATGGGGAACCAGTAGGTTAGAATTGCATAGCTGATGAGCTGTGCTGAAGAACTCTCTGCGGAAACTATGCTGACCTAAAGGGGTAGGCGAGGCAGAAGGGCAGGTGCCCACGGTGTAACTCCAGAGAGAGACAACAGGTAGTGGTGACTAAGCTAGGGAGGGTGGTGGTGGAAGCAGAGAAAAGCTAATGGATTCAGGATTTTGAAAGCCAGCAGGAGGTGGAGCGGGATGGACTGCAACCTGGAGCACCCAGGATGAAATAGAGAGATTCATTATGGAAACCGCGGAAACAAACAAGATCACCCAGGGAGAGTACAGCGAGGAGAGGAGAGGGTCAAGAGCAGACTCCTGAAAAATGTCAAAGCCGAACTGACGGCAAAAGAAATGGAGCTAAGGTGTAGCTGGGGACATGAGAAGCCAGAAGTTGTAAGTCATGGAAGGCAAGATGAAGGAGGGCTTCAAGAAAGCCACAGGGTTGTGGAGGTGGCTCAGCAGCTAAGGGCCCTGCCATGTAAATCTGAGGACCAGAGTTCAGAACCCCAGAACCCACATCAAATGTGGGCCACTTATAATTCCAGTGCTCTGAGCCCAGGGCCTGCCTCTAGAGCAAGGTGATTAGTCAGACGAGCTGTGTCAGTGGCTCTCAGCTCAACTGAGGAGCCCCATCTCAGTGACTATGGTAGAGGCCTCATCAAGGATGACTCCCAGCTTCCTAGAGACAGGCGGCAGGAACGGCCGTGTTCGTGGAAGAATTGAGTGGAATGCAGCATCTAAAATGGCCAAGTTGCGACGTTTGCAGTTTTGCATGCTTTCCCACAGGAAGAAGACATGGGCACTGAACAGGAAGTGCCAAAGCGTGACTGTGCTGAGTGCATTGTTTGAGTGGGTGGGCTATACAGTGCGCAGATTAGATCTCCTATAGCTGTTATTAAAAAGAGCCCAAGTAGTCAAATTTGAACAGACCTCATCCTTGTTCACTGTAACAGATACCAGAAAGTTGTGAGCGACATCAGAGGTTTCAGGAGAGGGACAAAGAGGGAAGCCGGAAGCCAGGGTGAGTTGGGAACAAGGAAGTGGGTGACAGCAAGTCACCATGAGCATACGCTGCCACGGAGAAGACACCTCTAACAAGACCGCCTGGAGAGCGGAGGCAGGATCTGAGAGTGTGGCCGAAGGAAAGCTGCTTCCCAAGGGGTGTTCTGGGCACTTACAGCACCCAGAGGGAGGGCCCGGCCAGTCGGATGCAAGGGCTGGTTTTACCTGAACGTGAAGGGGGACTGGCCGTTTCAGACTCTGAAAGCAAATCCGTGTAAGCTGCTACAGCAACACACCGATAATCTGGTGTAGCTTCTCAACACCTGGGCTCATTTCTGATGGTTTTAGAACCTGGAAGTCCAAGTGGAAGGAGGTTTACAGACTGGGTCTATGAGGCCCTGGGCCATAGTTCTTGTGGTTTACCTCCTTGCTCTTTATGTGATGAGAGGGTCAAGTCATTTCTCTGTTTTGTTTGTTTGCTGTTTGTTTTTAATAAGGGCACCCATTCCCGCTTATACTGAGGGCTCATACAGAGAAGGAGAAAGCCAGGTTCATTTTGGAGTCAGGACGCAGGGAACTGAAGGAGTTCTGCCCTGAAGTTAAAGAAGTCGGGGATGGTTTCAATTATCTACCTTGGAAACTCGGAGAGGATCACCAAGGAAACTCACTTATGTTTCTAGACAACATCAAAGGCCTGGGTGAGGCTAGCAGTGAGATTGGTGGTGTCTCTAGTATATGACACTGTTGGAGGCCTTTCTGTGGGAATCCAATCTCTCCACTTCTTTCCCCAATGCCTTCTCCATGGACTTGCCTATGCCCACACCACTTTCTTTGGTTATGCTGTGTACAGGTTTGATTTGTATCCCCTGATGGAGGAAGGTCATTGGCTAATAAAGAAACTGCCTTGGCCCATTTTATTGGTTAGAACATAGGTGGGTGGAATAAACAGAACAATGCTGGGAGGAAGAGGAAGTGAGATCAGACTCAACAGCTCTGCTCTCTGGAGGAGAGGCCATGCTCCCCTCTCCCCGGCAGACCCGCCAGGTTTATAGATAAACATTAGCCCAAGGCGAACACACCCCCTAAGGGGCGGGACTTATCCCTACAATCCCCTGCCTTGTAAGCACAGTTGTGTTTCAGCCCCAGACTAGGCTTCCTCTTGCCTTCTACCCTGGCTGAGCCTACAGGAATGGCTCTCTTGGCCATCTCAATCCTTTGCTTCCTGCCTGTTCCCTACTCTGCATGTGGATTCCCTGCCCACCACTCCACAGAAACTATCAAAGGCACCGTGATGCCCTTGTAGCTCTCATAATAGCCAGCGATCTGTTTCTGTATTACTTGACTACTGACTTTAAGAAACACGTATTGAGTTATAACTCACAAACCACACAAGAGAGCCGTTTAAATCGTACAGCAAGTATATTCCCATTTTAGCATATTCAGAGCGTGGAGCCTCTTTGCCTGGAAGGGTCTTTCCTGTCCTCCTCTCTCTATCTAGTGAAGCATTCACCACCAAGCAAGACTAATGTCTTCCCCAAATTTACACAATTCTCTTTCCCATGATTCTTTGCAAATACATGCCTTACATCCCTCCCTCCCCAGACCCTTAGTGAACCAATTAAAGCAAACACAGTGCCCCTACACAGTATCTCCTGATAAATATTTGTTGACTTACCACAGACTAATGATGTAGAATTTAGGAAAATAAAACTTCAAGGACTGTGTTCTCTACATGGCAGTAACTGATGAGTTCTCAAATTCTATCTCCCCTGAAATAGCATCTTCTTTTTAAAGGCTATAATAAAATATTTATTATGTCAAAATGTGCATAGTCTTTATTTTGTATATCATTTAAAGGTATACAACTCAATGTCATGATGTGTGCACTTACAAGGCTGTGTACTCCTCAGTTCTATCTACATTCAGAACTTGTTTATCATCTCCAGTACCGACTCAGGAACCAAACAATACTACTTTTCTTCTCAACCCTGCTCAACACCCCCGCCTCCGGGGAACCTTTACCCTACTTTCTGTGTCTACAAATCTCCCTCTTTTTGGTAACACATGCAAGTGGACTCATTTGTATTTGTCCTTTGGTGCCTGTCTTACTTTACCAAGTATAATATTTTCAGAGTCTGTAGCATTTACCACAATTATGTTCTTTTTATGCCTTTAATAGCACCATTGTGTGCATATACAACATATTGCTTATTCATATGGTGGTGCACACTTTAGCTGCCTTGCGGTCACTGTGAATAATGCTATCATATCAACGATACACAAATGTCCATTTGAGGATCTGCTTTCCATCGTTTTGTCTGTTTTGTGTCTAGGAGTGGAATTCCTGGGTTACCTGCAGTCTTTGTGTTTAGCTGATAAAGAAACTGCCATCCCATTTTCCCACACGGGTACACTGAGGCTCCAGGTTCCCACAGCCTCAGCAACATTTATTATTGTCCTCTAAAAATATAGTCAGTAGTTGAGAGACAGCACCTGGAGTTTTGATTGGCATTTCTCTATTGACTAGTGGTGGTGAAGACCTTTATGTGGGCTTATGTGGTTTTCTTTGAAAACCAGCCTGTCGACTTCTTTGACCATTTTGGAATTGGCTTCTTCCTTTTCTAACTATTGACATTGGCTTCCTTTAAAGAAGTGACCAGGAGACACAATACAGAAATGACCCCAGACACCCCGCGTTGGTAAGAACGAGAACTCCAGCCTGAAATCTTCTGTACACTTTAATATCATTTTTTCTATGCTACTTTGATTTATTAGGTGTTGGAATTTTCTAAGATCACAAAGAAGTACCTCCTTAGCATAGTTGGACTTTCAGGGGTGTCCCAGAGAACCCCAGGACAATACCACTATTGTCGCTGTTCTTGGCTGCCCACCAGAACTTGAAGGTAAGACCCTCTTGTGAAGACAACACACATTTTGGTCAATGGACATGAAAAAAAATCTTTAGTTGACATTAGCCAGGAAGCTTCTTGCCTGATGTCTAGCTTTCATAAGACCAGAAGGTGCCTTGAAGGTTTCTGGAGAAGAAACGTCATCGTAGGGGACCTACACTAATGTCTGGCATAGTGTTATATGCCCACTGGTGCCTAGTGGCACAGTTGCTATGAGAGTGGCCAATCACTTTCTTTCCGCAGTCAAGGCTCACTCCACAGGAGGAAATGCATGAGTCTGGCTGGCGAGTGCATAGGCTCAAGGGGTCAACCTAATATCATTTTGCTAATGGACACCATATCAAACTGTCCTCTAAATTCATGTCTCTTGACCTATAGATTAGACCAGTGCTAAGATCTCATCATAAAAGCTTCTTTGTATAGCAGATGGAAGTGCAGAAACTCACAAGTGGTCAAGAGCAGAGAGAAAGTCTGTACCAGACATCGATATCACACCCGATAGCAAGGGACTATCAGAGAAGAGGCTGACGATTATAAGAGCCAGACACTGGGAGAAAACGATGTCTTCTGGACATGACAGGTCCACTATGCTTACAAAATCACAGCTGCTGTGTATGCACAAGACAAAGCCAGTAAATATTCCAGCATGGACGGGAGGGACCCACAAGACCCCATTCCCAGTTGAGGAGCTGGTCTCCCATTCTATATGAAGTATGAGAATATCCCAGAATAGTTAAGAAATTGACAGTCAGTTCGCTTGGGACCCACTATAACTCGGAACAATAGAAATTAGTCCCTATTTTGGGTTGAATCCCCCCCATTTTCACCCCACAGTTGATATCTGCTGGGGAAGAGTCGCTTTTCTTTAAGGGTGTGGCCCCTGGTGGGTCAACCATATTTCAGAGGATGTCCCCACACCCGTGAGTATAGGGGCAGCACAACTTGGACTTGATGGGTTAGTTTAAAAAAATTCATGGGGTACATGAACTTGGGAGGGAGTGGGGAAGTAGAGGGGAAATACATTGAATGCATATACGAAGTTTACAAAGAATTAATGAAAATATTATATTAAAAAAATTAGGCAGACCTAGGGCCAGCAAAATAGCTCAACAGGTAGACGTACTGGCCCCCAATCCTGATGGCCTGAACTCACGACACTCAGGAGCCAGCTGCAGCTGTGTAGGAGCTCTCCCACCAGGGAGAAGAGAACCAACTTCTGCAAGCTGTCCTCTGACATCCACTCACAGGCTGGGACATACATGCATGCACACAAACAAACACACATGCAATGAATAAATGTGAAAAATTAATTTAATAATTGGAACAGACCTCCAGGTAACAGCTTAGGGTACTAAACTGTGTACAGTGTTAGGACATCCCAGAATAATTAGGAAGTAGGATGAACTCTGTGTTCACTCAGGATTCAAATAACTGGAAATAATAGAAACTGATCTCTATCATGGGTTGACTTTGGTTCTCATCTCTCATCCCCACCCCACAGATTCACATGATGTCTCAATTCCCAGGACCATTGAATCACCATTGGCAGCAACTACAAGAAGTAGATAAAAATTTTAGGAGATAAGATTTTCTCCTTTCTTAAGGTAATCTAATAAAAACAAGTTTGGGGCAGGGGGAATCCACAACACAACTAGTATCCTTACCTAAAAGGAGATATTTGTATACATGCATGGTAGGAAAGGTCCATGGGAAGATGATGATATCGCCATGTCCTGCCTGGATTCACCCTGGAAACCTGGCTGGGGTGATGAAGGGCTGAAGAGGGGACAGAAACACAGACACATGAACAGAAGAGCTGGTGTCAGAAGGGCTGTGCTCAGTCTGATGGAGGGCACCAACTGTGCGACCTGGAGATAACAAATTAGGGAGGAGGATGTATTGTGTACAGCTGAACAAGAAAGCAGGTTTAGGTAATAAGGGGTCTCTGGGAGGTAGCACTCAGGTGACAGCAGGAGAAAGCTGTGGGTTGCCGGTTTTTGTACACATTGGTCAGTTGTTCATAAAGGCTCGTACTTGGACCAGAGGACAGGTTTGCAGCTCCCGGGGGTCTGAGGCATTGGGGTCCTTGAGACGCTGTGCCCAAGTTGACGATACACATTCACTCAGGACTTCATCTACACTTTCCACATCCACCCAAGGTGTCCTCTGCTCCCCACAATGCAGAGAACTGCGGCTGTCTCCATGCTGCTCACACGCACTTGCACACGCAGAGATGCCCACCCTGACATCAGCAGGCAGAGAGTGACAGTCCATGACATTCTAGAGCTGCATCGTTAGTGCAGACACAGCACTACTGGTGGGTGCAAGTGCTGCACTGTGTCTCAATTGTATGCCCTCCAGTTCTTCCCCAGGGTCTGAAAACCACGAAGAGAGAAAACTGAAAGGAAGACAGGATGAGAAAGACAGAAAACATAATTCTTCCTTCCCTCCCTCCTTCTCTCCTTCTTTCTTTCCTTCCTTCCCTCCCTCCTTCTTTTTTTCTTCCCTCCCTTTCTCTCTCTCTCCCTCCCTCCCTCCTTTCCTTCTTTCTTGCATTTGTTTGTTTGAGACAGGGTCTGTCTATAAGCACTGGCTCTCCTGGAACTGGCTTTCTAGACCATAAATATCCACTGCTTTCTGCCTCCTGAGTGCTGGGATTAAAGGTGTGCACCACATCTGACTGGGTTTCTTTCAAGCATTGCTACTGCTTAGGAATAAAAGTGGCTGGTGACTGCCATTTTTATTACTAGAAAAATGAGTATTTTCCATATTCAATAAATACAAGGTAAGTATTTTTATAACATTGGCCTGAAGGCAAGTCAAGTTATTGGCTTCATACCCCTTTACTCGGCTCTATCAAAAACAAGATGTCAAAAACAAGATCCCTTTCACAATACACATCAGACGTGGACTCGAAGACACGCGAGGGTCAAGCTGTGGAGACAACCCAACTCCTCTTATAGCTCTGCCATTTCAGCACCCCCTATTTTCCTATTCTCTTGCAATGGAGCAATTCTGGCCGACATGTCTCTCACAGCGATGCGAATCACCATCGGCAGCAACTACAAGTGGATAAAATTATAGGATGCTGTCTTCCAAGGGAGTTACGGAGACAGCATGTGTCCCAAGTGTCCTGAAGACTCCGACTTGATCAACACTTGACAAGAATGAAGGCATAACTCCTGGGGCTGTGTCTCTGGTTAGAGGTAACCAGTATGCTGGGGCCATTAACTCCCGTTCCTTCACTGAAAACTGATTCTTCAGGTGAAAAACAAACGAAATCCTTTCACTGCCCAAGAAGACGATTCACAGAGTCCTTTTCCCACACAGGATGATTTTCTCCTCTACATCCTGAGTCTGGAGATTTCACACTGCCTCACAGGGTGGAGCTTCAGTTGGGGGAATCTCTCGTTGGCACTCACGTGGCTTTCTGAAGAGCTTTTAATAAAAACAGTTTCAGCCGCACGGTGGTGGCACACGCCTTTAATCCCAGCACTCGGGAGCCAGAGGCAGGCAGATCTCTGTGAGTTCGAGGCCAGCCTGGTCTACAAGAGCTAGTTTCAGGACAGGCACCAAAACTATAGAGAAATCTTATCTCAAAAAACCAAAATAAATAAATAAAAACAGATTCACTGATTTCTCTGTAGGTTGATTTTATTTTCTTGTCCTGAATAAAAGTATCATGAATGGCCCTTACCAAAGCATAGTGCTAGTTGTCCTTATACTATGTATGTGGTATGGGGTGTATGGATGGCCACGGAGCATTTACAGAGGTCAGAAGACAATTTCATGGACTCCGTTCTGTTTTTCAGATTGCTATGCTTGCATGGCAAGTGCCTTTGCTCACTGAACCATCTCACCAGCCTGCATTTGAAGTTCTCACAACGTTCTTTCTTCTCTTGAGTAAATGAAAGAGGTGTTTAAAAGGCAAAGTGTGCTGTAAAGGCGCGGCGGTGGTATAGATGAGGCTGTGGCAAATGTGTGCCAAGCATAAACGCTTGGCATACGATGCCTGCCCTCTTCACCCTCCTCTTCTCTGTCCCTTCATCTGTCCCAGATGGCGTGTGCTGAATGTATGTCCCAGTCTTCTTAGTAACAGGGTTCTTCTGCCAGAAACGCCAATACTCCTTGGCTTGGTAAAGTATGTGTCTCATTGTCAATGGACTCCCCAGATTAGCAAGGCTTCTTGTTCTCTTCTTGATAGTGTGGCCGTAGGCAAATCACCTAACACCCCAGGGTCTTTATTCAACAGTACTTATTGTGCATCTACCTTGTACCAGGCAACATGATAACAAGCTAAGAGAAGGTTCCCAGCTTAAGGAAATTTCCACTTTAGTGGGAAGGAAAATAAAGGCAGGAAAAAAATGAAAAAAAAAAAGAATAAAAGAGAACAGGGCAAGAAAAAGGGTCTGGGGTGGCTTAACTTTGGAAAGGAAACAGGATTCAGTTTATTTAACTACATCATGTTTTCATATCAACCTCATCAAAGAAAGGGCACAAGAGATTGCCCTCATCCTGGGCCAACTCCTGTTTCCTGTTTCTAGGGAACGTCTCCCCATCATCCCAGGATGCATCAGAGCGTTGGCAGCAGCTGTGGCTGGAAAGTGAGGCGGAGGGGCTCTGCTGATAAACCAGGGCTGCCAGGAGGCAGGCTACGGGAACACACAGGTATCAAATCCGTAAAGGTTTGTTTTTTTAAAGGCATTACATTCTGCTTATTATTCCTAAAAGTCTTTATTACAAGAGCAACTCGTTTTTGTTAGAAAAAGAGATGGCAAGAAGTGAGAAAATCTGATCCCGCCACCGAGGTAACCACTGTCCACACCTTTATTGGTGTAGATTACACCCCTCAAACTAAAAAACACACCTGTTTCAATTTATAAAAGTGGGATTGTACTACTCATCTTGTTCTGAAACCTGTTTTTTTCCTATGTGGGAAGATAAAATTTTTGTTTTAGACACATTAATAAAAAATAGCTCTTGCTGGGTGTGGTGACATACGCCTTTAATCCTAGCACTTCGGAGACAGAGGCAGGTGGATCTCTGAGTTTGAGGTCATCCTGGTCTACAGAGAGAGTTCCAGGACAGCCAGGGCCACACAGAGAAACCCTGTCTTGAAAAACACAAAGCAAACAAGCAGAAAATATCTCTGATGTGTGAACTTTCTAAATCCGTCTATTTTAATTAGTCGCAGTGACCCAGCTTGTAGAACAAAACAAGTTGATTTCAATGGATGACATGTTCCTCCCCTCCATCAGGGAATGGTGTTGGGGAATAAAGGGGGGATATAGCATTTGGAAATGTACTTGACTTTCCTATCAGTGTTTCAAGACTCCTGGACCGCATTGCAGCTCATCTCATGCAGACCTGAGAGTCAGGAAGGAAAGACATTTATGAAGAAGAATATCTATAGTGGTTACCACCCTCCTTCCACCCCAAACCAAGCCAGGTATGCTTGCCACAAAGAAATCCCTCTCACTGGGAATTGGTCTGACTCGTTAGGAATTTGGAATGTTATTCTTCCCAAGCTAGGAGTTTTTAATGAATAACAATACGCAGTCCAAATTTTCAATAGTAAAAATGCTTCATTTTGTGAGCAGCAAAAAACACAGGTAACCTAAACCTTTTCTCCGACCGACACCTGCTTATTATGTGTGATAATCGAGAGCCACTGCCGTCTACTAGAGATCTCTCTGTGCAGCCCCAAGGAACTTTAGAGACCTTCTAGAAAGGCCCAACTTAGGCCCGCCATTGCATCTTGGCTCCTACTTGAGAAGGGAGATTGAAAGCAGCCCCATGCCTCCTCAAGGGACCATGGTTCCCTTTCTTTCCAGATCCATAGTTACAGTTCTTGACATTATGCCTCACTAGTTGGAAGGCAGACGTGACAGTCTTTATAGGGTGATGGCAGCCTGCTCTTGGACCCAGTGGCAGCCTCTATAACCTGCACGGGGATATGGGCGGGAAAGAGGACAATTCCGAGTGTCATCCACACTCATGGTGCAGAAGACAGTTCCAGCTGGCTGTATCCGTGTGGAACCAATTGTATTTTCGGTGCTTGTCTTTAATCTTATAGAAATGGAATCCTCTGGGCTGAATTCTCTTTCCCTCTGCTTCTTAAATTAGATAATTCCTCCATCTGTGCTCCTTTTACAACTACTTGCTGGGAGTTCAGCTTCATACCTTCACTTAGTGATCTTCTGCTTCTGTCTCAGAATAGAAGCCACAGGGTACAGTACTGTGTGCTGCTCTCTGGACACTGAGTCCTAGATCAGACATGAAGCATCCCATGCTTGCTACTGAACAGTCACAGACCTGGGAACTCTCCAAGGAGAGAGGGTTCCAGGTGGCCAGGGCACCTCCCGAGAACATCTGATCTAGAAACCGAAACAACTTAGAGGTCCCAAGGACAGACCAGCTTTAGTAAAAGCTTTTCATCAATGTAAGCAGAAAACTTAGGTCTATGCCTCTTTCCGGGAGAATGGCATATCCCTGACTGACTACTTACTGCCTCTTGATCCTGTAGGGTACCAGTGGTGATCACCTACCTGTTTTCTGTCATTCTATAGCACTCATAAGGCAAACGCCATTCATGTTCCATCTTTAAGTATTTGTATTCTAAATCAAATACTTATTATGATTCGTTTGCCCACTGCCCACAGTGTTAGTAGTATTGGCTATTATTGGCCAGTGGAGGGAAATTAAGGCTGAGTTAGAATAGAAGAAGTCTGTATAGGGGTCATGTTAGCAAACAAGCCTTCTGCAGAGTCAGATTCTATAAATTGCCATACTTCAAGCCACTCCCCTGTGTTAAGTGTAGATTTTTCCAGAATATTTCAAAAGTAGACTCTCTTCTTTTAGGCGGAAATCTGTGATAATCATTCGTTCAACAAATATACTTTGAAAACACACCACTTGCAGGTTTGATCTTGATCTTTGATCTTGATCTCCTGGAAGGTTGTGTAGAATGGGCCATGAAAATTATTGCTTACATGTTACAGGAAAGAGGAACAGATACATTTTAGAAAGAAAACCCTTCACTGCCTTCCTATTTATAAAATAGTCCTTTGGTGTGGGCAGTGTTTCAGCAGGTAAAGGAGCTGCCACCAAGCCTGGTCTGAGTTCAATTCCAGGGCTCCACATGTGTAAAGAGAGAACTTTCTCTCATACTCGTCCTTGGACATCTACACAAAAGAGTATATGAGTGAGCAAGCTCTCTTCTCACCCCTCCACCACACGCGCACGCACATGCGCACACACCCACCCACCCACACATGCACACACGTGTGCCTTCTAGCCAGGTGTGGTGACACATCCCTGTAGTCCTAGCACTTGGAAAGCAGAGACAGGGGTTTTGTGAGATCAAACCGTAAAGTGATGTATAGTGACACCCTGTCTCACATATGAGTAAATAATAATAAAAAAAAATGACCATAAAATAAAGCCAGCCTCTGAAACAGTTTCCAGAACTGTTTGGTCTAGTAGTCAGCTACTTTATGCAAAAGACCTTGAACTTGTTTTGGAATGCTCTTTGCCATTGGTCAGTAGAAAAAGTGGGTTTTATTTCTCTAGTCATATTATTCTATCTTTTATACCAGGACAGAAAAGGATTAATAACCAGAAGGGCAGAAGGCCTGCCATCTCAATTCTGTCACCGCAGAGTGCCCATGAAGCTGCCCCTGCCCAGAATCCAGCGCTAGGTTCTCTAGGTGATAACATATGTATGTCATCTCTTGGCAGGACCCTGGCACATACTCAAAATAACAGGGACTGCAGCCCCAGAGCCCACGCTGACAGTGACACTAGGCTTCGGGGGACACTTCTGGTGTGACTCTTTGAGGGAACAGAGAGGGAAGAGACGGGTATGGATGGGCCTAAGGTTAATTTCCCTTAGGAGCTGGTGCTCTGAAAGCCGTGGCTGGGAGGGGCTATATGGTGAGCAGGTTACTGAGGAGGGTGCTGTCGTGTACTAGGAGAGACTGAAGAAAAAGAGACAGATATCTTAACAATGAAGTAACGGGAGATAGGCACTCCTCTGGTGAGCTGCGAAAAGGCTATAAAATGTGGGCTGTTACCAAAAGGCACACGTACTCACCCACATGGGGACACGCCACCCCAAGCGTGTTGCAAGGAAATTCACTCTGATGACTTTGGTCTCTCTAGTTCTAGTTACCATGACATCGGTTATAATTAGAGCTTATGCTTTGGGGTGTTGAGTGACACCCACTTGAAGAGATCAGAATTATACAGTGCCGCACCAGCGGAGGTCAGCTCCCTCAGAGTGGGAAGCTTAAAGCAATGTGCCTGTTTAGCGGGCCTCCTCTCCCACGCCCTCGCCGTCTCTGGAGGAATTCTCTGACCAGGAAGCCAATGGCGGATACCTGTAGGCAGCACTGAAATCTGAAGCTGAACCTTTCGGGAAGCCTCTCTGACTTCCTGTGCCTTAGGCTGGCGCACGTGTTGTGTGACTGTGCATTGAATGAGACACTCAGAACCTGTCGTGGGAACAGGGTGGCTCTGCATCACTGAGCAGGGGCCAAAAGCAGAGATAGGAAATGGCCTCCTGGTTGGAGTTTGGCTTTCTTTCCTCTCAATGAGAGCATTGCTCCGATGCTTAGACCATGCAGGAGAGTAACTTAAAGGGTTTTAAGTGTTAAGAGAATGCTAGATACAAGAAATTGTTCTTATGAATACATTAGAGAACCATTTAAATGTTTCAGTGTGCTGAGAATAGGAGTAGAGTGAGGGGTGAGAGAGACGGCTCAGGGGTTAAGAGCACCTTTCGCTCTTAACGAGGACACGGGTTTGGTTCCCAGCACCCACATGTGACTCATAACCATTCAGAATTTCAGCTTCAGGGGATCTGACCCCCTTTTCTGACCGCTGAGGGCAGCAAGCATCCACATGGTATCCACATGCATACATGCAGGCAAAACACTCATACTTTATAATCCTGAGAGCATGAAGACAACAGTCTTCAGTGAGCAGCAGGCAAACTGTCACTGTGATTCTGGTGACATTCGGGGGCTACCGTGGGTGCAAGAGGAAAAACATGGTTCTCCCAGCCCCCTGCTACTCATCTCTAGGAGTTAAACAATGCATCTTCAGCCTTGTCCGTTGAACCTTGAAGCCAGCTGTTACACCCTCCAGGCTCTCCAACTGCAAACATGCAAGAGAACACGAGAGGATAGCTTTAATCCCACTGAGCACAAGCTGGGGACGAGGGGCAGGTCTTCGAGGTGCTCTCTTGATGAATGAAGACGGAAGAAGGCCGAAGCATTTTGAATTCTAGGACTCCCCACTAAGCCACAAAACTTTCCGTTATTAATCATCAAAATAAATGCTCCCTGCCCTTAGGTGTGTGAGCCTTACACAGGAGAAACCATGGCTACGGTGCTGTTTCTCATCAAATTATCGGAGACGAGATGAAATTTGAAGCAACGTCCCAGGTGAATTAGGCGTTCGGCTACTTAACGAGGCACTTTGCGAGGGCTCACGTTTATTACTTTTACAAGTTCAGCCAGGTCTGACTGATAACACGGAGCTGTCCTGGTCACATCGCCGTCATTCTAAAGGGTGGACATGACATGGATAACCACCGTTCCCTGTTGTAACTTGAGTCAGATGTGAAATGCTTCTGATAGTTCCCACTGAGCCAGGAGTCAAGTTGGAGATTGTGTGTGTGTGTGTGTGTGTGTGTGTGTGTGTGTGTGTGCAGAAGAGGGTGGGCGACCCATTATTGCATGACATAGCAGAGTAAAATAAGTAGGATTACGTCTAGGCGCCATTTCTTTTTCAGATTAGGTTAAATGACCAAAAATACTAAAAGCCTTCCTATCTGGTGCAAATCGAGTGCCCGTGCCTGCCGCTTCTGTCCATTCCGGCTGTAAATCACATTCTGAAATGCTCTTGATAAGTGTCTAGGTGTGGAGACATCTCATGTGTCTTGCTAAGAACAGGCATGTTTTCATACCGGGAAGGCCCTGCATCTCTTTAAAGCATCTTTCTTCCTTTAGGGCCGTTTTAGAGGCAAACTTGAGAGATTTTAACTAAGCTCTATAGTTAGTCTCAATTATTAGTGCCCAGATCTGTTAGTGAGAAAGTCTGGATATTTCAGAGTTAGCCCCTAGGAAGCCACCTGTTTAGGTATCTGAAAACAGAGAAAGCCCATTTCATAGCCGAAGAAAACGAAACGCTCGCCTATAGTCCGGAAGGCTGGGCGAGGACTCTTCTCTGCTGGCTACAGGATGGCCCCTCTAGCAGCAGAGAATTCCGTCCACTGGCTGATGCTCAACATTCTCCTATTAGGGGCCTTAATCCCTTTCGTTTCAGCTTTGATCCCTGTTAAAATGCAAATACCTCTGCGTGGTTCGACACACAAACTGTTATCTGCCCTTAGCAGTCCAGAGGAAGAAGGAGCCCAGCCGGCTGAACCAGGCTAGGAGGGCAACCTTAGGAGCCCAGGCAGATGGAGGGTGAGGGTAGGCACTGAGGAGGATGAGACAAACCACTTCTTCTGAGTGCTGCGTGCCCAGGAGTCAGATTCTGTCCAAGCTGGGCTGCATAAATCTAGGTAGAAATCCGTCCACCCGAAGAAAGCATCAGTGAACAATGGGACAAGCTACCATTCTACCTTCTACCGATAATTCCAACGTAGAGACCTGTTCAGTAGTAAAATATAATGGATAATCCTCAGGGCCCAGCGTTTCTGCTCTAACTTTAACTAAGGAAAAAAGTTTAGCCTTGTTAAAGCTATTATCTGCTCCTAAATTGCATAGTATATAAAATGTAAATGTGATCACACCACTCTCGAATTATTATAACAATACGCCATTCTGTTTTCTTCCCCTTGACATTTACAAAATTCATTTGGAAGAGTGGGCTCTACCTCGCAGAGATTAGTGATAAATCATGTATTTTTAATGAATATCAATAGGAGAAACCCCATGACATAGCCCACCATCTAATTTGATTAAACTGTGCTTAAGGCAACAGCACCTCTCCGGCTGGGGAATCGCTCCATAATGACTTTGTGAGCATTATTGCAGGCTGTTTTAATGATTTAATGAACTGCCTCTATATTTAGTTCAATAGCCTTAAAATGATTAGTGTTTAAGAAAAATTAGCTCACTTTGATTTGATTCTATTTGATGGTAAGTTTAAATAACCTAACCCTTCAAAACACAGTGGAGAAAAAAAACCTCTAGAATCCTAGCCAGCTAACTGCTAGAAAACATTATGACCATCATTAATAACCGTTCATTTATGCTTAGCTGCAGTATCCGGCCTGACATGCTCATCCAAGGATCTGAGCTGGAGGAACAAGGGCAGAGGCCACATTTTATCTCCCGACTCCATGACAGGAAAGGGACATGGGGGGACAAAAGCAAGGGTCTTGGATCTGGTAGGTTGGGCTATAAGGAATTTTCACTAGCTCAAGTCCAAAGTGAGAATAGGTCTACATTTGGGAGAAATCCTAGCTTTCTAAAGGAGGAGGAGGGAAATTGGTGTGAGGTTCTGTGCCAAGCTGCCCCGCTGTGATGTGGGCAGGCAGCATGGTGTGGGGTAGAGCGGTGTGGTCAGGAGGCTCCCAAGGACACCCTGCTGAGAGTCATGGAGGATGGCTGCAGGAGGACTGAGGCAGATGGCATTTCAAACAACGGTAAGTGATCTGAGAGTTAGCATAATACAGCAGGGACCACAGTCAACTCCTAACTACAAAACAAAGACCGTTAGCAAGAAAACACAAGTCAGTTCTGTCACCTCTGGGGAGGTGACCACGGGATACCCACATCCGAAAACACAGATATTAACTTCAGCACCAAGAAACCTAATAGCATCCTGGCCTTGCGGGTGACGGTGTTGAGAATGTAGCATTGGAAACCAGGAGCAGTGGCACACACCTGTGATGCCAGGACTCAGGAAACGGAGTCATGGAGGGTAGAAACTTCAAGGCCTGATGGAGGAAGGTCATTGGTTAAAAAAATAAAGAAACTGCTTGGCTGGCCCTCATAGGTTAAAACATAGGTGGGAGGAGTAAACAGAACAGAATGCTGGGAAGAAGAGGAAGTGAGCTCAGACTCGACAGCTCTCCTCTCGGGGGCAGATGCCTCAGAGAGACGCCATGCCCCGCTACCGGGCAGACACACGCGATGAAGCTCCAACCCAGGATGGACGTAGGCTAGAATCTTCCCGGTAAGACCGGTGCTCACTAAGACCGGTGCTCACAGTTTATTAGAGATGGGTTGATCGGGATATCTGAATTAGCCGGTAAGGGCTAGAGCTAAAGGGCCAAGCAGTGTTTAAATGAATACAATTTGTGTGTTGTTATTTCGGGGCATAAGCTAGCCAGGCAGCCGGGGTGCTGGGCACGCAGCCCTGCCTCTCTTATTACTACAAAGGCCAGCCTGGGGTATATAGTACAACCCTGTCTTTATAAAAAGAAAGGGGAGGGAGGGAAAGAAGGACGAAGAGAGGAGAGGGAAGGGAGAGGGAATTGGTGGGGCAAGAAGAGAAGTCATCATTATAAGAAAACTAGGAATTAGAAACTCTATCAACTTTGAACTTTGGGATACTGCACAGCATCCTTACCAAATGCCAGCGTGTGTGCTCTGCATGTGAACCCTTACATCAGGGGACAGGTCATTCTCGCTGCTCCTCTGAGTCACACCCAAAGGCTAAGTAGCCTGGCCATGGTGTCACAACTAAGGGACCCGTTGGAAACTGATCCACCTGCTGTGGTGGCATACAGCTTTGCCACACAGCTGCGGCCTCCTGTCGGTGCCGTGGGACGTGCCAGGCACATTCTGGAGGACAAAGAGGAACGAGCACAAAGAGGATGGATGTGAGTGTCCACGGCTCACCTAATGAAGCCTCTCACCCCAGTCTTCATTACTCAGAGCTGGGGCTGTGGATTCCCGGGTCTCGAGGGCGAGAATGCAATCCACTACCCATCCCACTCCACGACTTTGCAGACAGAGGGGAGATATTTCTAAATGAGCCATTGCCGGCTGCCGACAAAGCCCCATGCTTCTTGGTGTCTATGCCTGAGACGCTTTCTCTCTCTTTTCTCTAGCGGTCTGTTAATGTCTGCCCTTCCTCCACTCTCGCACTGGCTCCTGCACGCACAGATAGCACACGCACATGTGTTTGTGCCGTGCACACCTCCACAACCCATGGAGAAGTCACACTTCATGGATATTTATGACCGATGTATGGACCAGGTCCTGTGCTGCCACGAGAAGCACAAGCATGGCTGAAATGGAGTCCCTATGGCTATGTACTAGAGGGCGTTACGTGTCCCCAGGGGAAGGGACCGTTCCAAATAATTACACGCGCCCTCCGGGACTCTAATTCCCTGATGTCTTGAGGAAAATCCTAACAAGTCAACATGTTTTCCAGAGTTCTCACTGCCAGTGTCAACCTCTCCTCTGTACCACCATCTCCAGCACAGAACCGTCTCTTTTCTTTCCCAGTGGTCCCCACCAGGCAGGCGCGTTCAAACCCTTCAACGTTGGCATCGCCGTCAACAAAGAGCCATGCAGCTGGGTTATGAAAACATCTCATACTGTTTAAATAAGTTTAGGAACTTGTACTAGGCAACATTCATGGCTATTCTAGCCCACACGTGACCCACAAGGTTTAGGCTGGACATGTACCGAGACACATTCATGGCTATTCTAGCCCACACGTGACCCCCAAGGTTTAGGCTGGACATGTACCGAGACACATTCATGACTATTCTAGCCCACACGTGATCCACAAGGTTTAGGCAGGACATGTACCGAGACACATTCATGGCTATTCTAGCCCACACGTGATCCACAAGGTTCAGGCTGGACTTGTACTGGGCCACATTCATGGCTATTATAGCCCACATGTGTCCCCACGGGCTGTAAGCTGCAGAAGGCTGCTAGGCCTTTTCTTTCTTGCCTACCACACGGAACACAACAAACATACCAAGGCTCTCTATCACCAGGCCAGTTGTTCTAGCAAATTCACTTGTGACTTAATGCGAAGAGCCAAAGATGACATTCACCACCATCCCCCATGGAGGTTGGGGCCTTCACCCCCTCAGTTCCCACTGTTGAAGAGAATCAGGCCATGGGTACAGCACATTTCTTGATGATGGGTGGCAGATTCTTCTGTGTAGAAGGAGTGAGGGAAGCTCCCCGGGGAAAAGGCAAGCTAATAGACACAGCCTAGGTCAGCTCCACCACTGCCGCCATGCGGTGTCACCAGCGCACCCCTGCTCTGGAGGGAAACAGGCCAGGTTTTTACCCAGAGCTGTCTGCTTTATAAAAGTTAAACAAAAACAGAAAACTTCAGACTAACGGAACCTAGTCAAACATCGTAATCAGAGCCCTAGAGGACACTCACACCCGGGCAGGCTCTGCCAGGCCAGCCGTCTGAAGCCCCTGTCAGGGCCACTGTGCAGCCTGAGGGTTAATTTCCTCAGGCACTAGGAGGCACTGCTCTGGTAACTAAAATCAGCATACCATATCACTGAGGCAAACCCGGAAGACTCTAGATGCTTCCACTAATAACTTTCTATAACCCACTCAGATCGTACCTAACTTGATGGGAAAAGGAGGAAGAAGAAAAGCCCCCGGCTGTGCACATGTAATACCCAGGTGGAATTAAAAACCACTTGACCTACATTTGGCTCTTCCGACTCTGGTTTTTGAGCACCATGTTCTTGAACCAGCTGCTGCTGCCTGAGAATCCTGACCCCGCTCGGTATCTGCTTCTACCGCTGCCTCTGAGAGCTTCTGATATCACAAATCTGGTCTCCTTCATGGGAAGCTGGGGGGAGTTTCATGCAGGAGACAGCGCCTGAAATTTAGAGGGCTTTATGGGAAAGCTGCAGACCACTGTTTTCTTAGGGGGAGGAGTCCCATGAATTTCCCACTTTAAATCCCTTCCTTTCCTGGCAAGTGGAAATCTTGAAAACTGGGGTAAAAAGATAGATCATCGGTTTTGGACCCAAAAGGGAAAAATCTCAACAGGTTTTTTTGTATGTGCAAAGCCACTTGAAATTGAGTATGTGTCAACACAGATTTAATTAACTCCCAGCCAAGACCTATTGGAAATGATCCCAGAAAGTTGGGACAAAGGAGAAGGTGTTAATTTCTCAGCAGGAGAGAAAGTGCCTTTTAACTGCGCTGGATTATGGCTGAGGGCTGGGGCCCTGCATCTGAGGATATCTGCAGTGTGTTATAGCTCAGGGGCTGGAGCCCTGCATCTGAGGATATCTGCACTGTGTTATAGTTCAGGGGCTGGTGATGGAATTGTCTATCTGCAGGTATCTGAACTATGTTAGAGCTTAGGGGCTGGTGATGGAGTTGTGTATCTGCAGATGTCTGCACTGGATTATGGCTGAGGGGCTGGTGATGGAGTTGTCTATCTGCAGATATCTGCACTGTGTTATAGTTCAGGGGTGGTGATGGAGTTGTCTATCATCTGCAGATACCTGCACTGGATTACTGTTGGGGGCTGGTGATGGAGCCGTGCACCTGTAGATGAACTGCTTCCAATGGGCTGAAAACAGCTGGCTGTACAAGTCAACAAGTCAGTCCCCACTATTGAGGGGAAAAGATGCAGGCTACCCCCTTACAGTGGCACCACAAACACGCTCCAGTTATGAGTGCGCAGGGCATCCCTACCATGATTCCAGACAGGACAATGCTAAGGTGTCCCCAAAACTTGACAACCAGGTTAACCTCCAGTTTCAAAGTTTAAAATCACACATTGACATAGTTGCCTTTCTATGAGACAAAGTCAGAGGGATGTCAGGGAACCTCCAAATCCAGCTGATAGTGGTAAATCCTGATCAGGAGCACCCCTTGGAGAGACACACAGATCTACAAAGCACAAATACCACATGTAAGCAAGGCCTTTGGCATAAATAGGATGGCTACCACAAGTTTCAAATTGCTTCTAAATAATGGAGTATAATTGAATGAATAGGCAGGTAGCGAGACAGACTGGTACCAATTAAAACAATTTAAATGATCAGTATAAATTATGGAAAAGCAGGATTAGGTGACTATAAATCAGTTATAAGCTGGTCTACAAGCTAGAAGCCTGGAACATAGATGGGAAGTTGGGGACATTGACCTTGTTTATTCATTGGTGTTCAATTTGGAGAATTACTAAAGTGTGAGATTGAGACCTGCTGTTTCCTGTGTGACTCACCAGCTGTGTGGTACACACAATTAAGGATGCTTTGAACAGTTCACTTCTCTATGCCAGGGTTACCGACTCATCAAACAACCTTCTCAGAACAAATCTGGCTACCCAGCCACATGGTACCCAGGAGGGACTAGACAGGAAGTAGGAGCATCCCGGTAGTTGGAACACATAGACAAGATGATGTTGTCTTCACCAAGAAATCCCTGTTTGATTGCTACTAACTCTGATCCTGTTACCTTCCTATTTAAAGTTAAAATACTTTCTACACTCCCATTTCTCCACTGTTTGGAGATATTAAAACCCTGCACATGTCTTTTAAGACCTGCCAATCTGCCGGGAGGTGGTGATGCATGCCTTTAATCTCAGCACTCGGGAGGCAGAGATAGGTGGATCTCTGTGAGTTCCAAGCCAGCCTGAACTACAGAGCAAGTTCCAGGACAGGCTTCATAGCTACACAAAGAAACCCTGTCTCAAAAAACAAAACTAAAACAAAAAACGAAAACAAAATAAAACAAACAAAATAAAGCTGCCAATCTATTTGGTAAAATAAAACTTGCTGCACAAACAATTACAAAGTTATATACGATAAACAGTAATTGAGAGTTGAATGGGATGAAGCAGATATCACCCACACCGCATCTGGGAAACCGTGGGCTCTAGGGCTATGGCACTCATTAGCAATCATGTTACGTTCACCTTACTTCAACATCAAAAAAGCAGCCACGCATATTTGATCGAGTTTATGCCCCCTGATAACCAGTTGAAGCAAGTGTAACCACCCTCTAGTTACAGACAGGGGACTGCTTCAGAATCTTGCAGTCAGGTTTCTGGTTGCAAGGACGAAGGAGCTTCCAGAATATCCCGCTGAGAAAGGGAGGGGATGTGGAAAGACACTACGAACCGTTACTGAGAAGACATGAGCCATTCTCTGCTGTTATGGGAAGGTCTGTGGAAGAGACAAGACTTAGGAGCCACCCTGCAGGTAGACGGAAGAAGGCAGAGAGGCTGACTATGCACAAGTCACACAGAAAATCACACACAAGTCTTCTAGAGAGTGAAGGCGAGAATAGTACCTGCTTGCTAAAGTTGTCGTTGTGCAATTATTAAAGGTGTGAAGTGTCCAGAACGTGCCTAGCGTGGTGTCAGTAGGACTACATCTGGAATGAATAAAAGTCAAGTCTGCTGTGACAGAACCAGGGCAGGGTGTGGGAAGCTGGCCCTGACTTGCTCACTCCCGGAAAGCGAGAAAATGGCCTACCCAATGGCCTTGAGAGGATCGATGGAAAGGCCTCCTTTGACAACCTAAACGTCCTTCCACGTGCTTCCATAGCTATATTCTTTAACAGAACGAAGAGCAGTTATTTTTGATGTGTCTGGAGATACATCCAAAATGCCCGAAAGCACTAAAATTAACTTTTCCGAAGAGTCCCACTGTCAATCAACGTGTGTTTACACAGACTCTGGGTGTGAAGGAGGCACAAGACATGCTGCAAGCTTGATGCTGCAAGCTTGGTTGAAACCAACTTAATGGGGACCGAAGGAGGTGTCCAGAACTTGGCAGATGCACTGTTTTAAGCCAGTGACAATAAACAGGACACTCCCCTGCTCCCTCCCAGGCTCCACTTCACTGCAGCCCTCAGTGATGGCTGGAACTGAAATAACTGCAGGAAGCAAGGATTAGAGAAAGCTTGTTTTCAGACAGAAGGCAAAGAAAGAAAACCATCCCTGTCTGAGAGCCCTGAGTTAGAGTCACCGCTGTAACCAGCTCAATTAAGAGCTCACCCCTCGGAGCCCGCCCCTAACCTTTTACCTGACTCGGAAGAGTGCCCTCTGACTCCTCCCTTGTCAAATCCTGCTCTCCTTGGTTTTCAGGCTCCAGTGGCAGCAGCGGGATACACTCCCAACAGCCACATTGGTCGCAAAGGCCTGTCCTACTCTGTGCTTCTGTTCGAGGCCCTGCTCACATCTGTGCATCCAGGGAGGGAGAAAGCCAAGTGTTGAAGAGTTGGATCTCAAGGAGCCTTAGACGTCTTCTAGAAGCAGTACTTCTGCTTGCTAAAGAGGCTGATGCAGATAGAGGAGCCGGAACTTACACAAGATGAGCCAGCAAACGCTTCCAATGTGGAATTGAATTTAGACATTTATGTGCGCATACATTCTTCAGCTAGGGACTTTGGCAAATAGTTCTGAGTATCTATGACGTGTCAACTCCAGAGCAGAGAGACAAGCCAGTCTCGCCCACAGAGCTATTGCTGGCTTGGGAGATGTGGGCAGCAAAGGGATGGCTGCCACACTGAGGTGAATACCTGAGTTCTTTCACCGTGTCTCACAGCTGGTATTTGGACAGCCCAGAGTCAGACACCACACGTGAAGGACACATCTCCTGTATGAACGACAAGAACAGCAACCAGCCGCACACTTTAGTCCACCTGATGACAAAAACGAAAACGAAAATAAATGCGGATTCAAATCAAAATTCAAGCCATCACCCTCTTTTCACACAGAGACAACACACATCCACTCATATATGGCAAGCCCCGGATTTGAGCTCCAGGGGCTGCCGTGTGAGGGACTTTGCCTCTCTGGGCCTCCATTTCCTCGTCTATAGAAAGATGATGATAGTGTTGTTTCATAAGGTTAAGTACTACACAAATTAGTGAACACAGTACATTCTCCACAGCGCCCGGCAGCCTGCGGTCCTGAGAACACCCGCGGCAGCTTCCTCCCTGTTGCCTCTCCTCTGCAGTCAGCACAGGTGGCCCAGTGGCCTGCTCCTGGGAAGACTCTTTGGAAGACATCGGGAAAGCACGGGGTAGGGAGGTCACAGTCGAACCCTCCAGCCAGTTTTCTGTGTACTTCCTGGGATGACTTTTTTCCAGGGTGCCAACCTTCACACCTCCTCATAGGCATCGCAGTCTGCCCCCTTGTGATGACGGCACTAGCATACGCTGATGATGATCCAATCTCTAAAACCACTTCTTCCTCCATGTCGGGTAAACCCTCGGTGGAGCCTCTAGGCCTCATCACAACAGGTTTTTGTCTCAACAGAAATATTAAGCAGGAACAGCTGAGATTGGAGTTGAAAAGTAGAATTGTCCAACACAGAGGTCAATCTCAGCTACACATTAAAGTCACACACTCAACACGTGCACATAGACACACACACACACACACACACACACACGACTTGTGCCTGGGTCCTACCTTAAGTCAGTCAAACCCTAGTCTCAGGTTCTGAACATGAAGAATTTTGCTTGGCCCCCAGAGGTTCTGAGCGGTCAGGACTCTGAATCAGCTTTTAAAACCATTTGAACTTGACGAGTACAAACATTGGCTCGAAGGCGTCTCTCCCAGGATTCTCGACCCTCTCCACAGAGATATGTCCTTGCTCAAAATGGTTTTGATCTCCTCTTAGGGAATTGCCTTCGGACACATGGCATGCATTTTGGAATATTTCAATACTAGCAAATTTTTGTCTTTTGACAGTATGTTTGAGTTTGAACAAAAATCCTAAAGTAATTCCCAAATCCAGCAAAGCTGAATATGTCAGGCCATTTTGCAGGATAAGCTGGGTATGACCATTTTTGGTCATAAGCAAACATATGGCCAAGGGGATGAATTTGTCTCGTGCGCCTCATAATTGACACAAAAGGCAATTCCAAAAGAGGGCCACAAACATTTTTATTAGTAACAGCTGTATTGGAGCCTGTGCGCTGTTCCCCAAAGTACCGTCTCTGAAAGACAGTGTTCATCTGGACACGGGAGGCCTGATGGGAATATTAAAAACCTGCCTCGTTTCTTGAGGGTCAAACCTGCATTTAGAAGAGATGGGGGCGGGGCGGGTGAGAAGCAGCCATCTCTGGGTCTTGTGGAGTCTTCTGCCGATCATCCTGTACCATCAGACCCAATTTGCTGCTTCTAGGAGGGGCATTTCTGCCTGGGTGGCAGCCTGACAGCCAGCCCAGGAGTTTGGGCCATCACTGGTAAAGGTACCAACCTTTTCTCCTCTGGAAATTTTGTGATGAGGTGAGGTAACTTAATATAGCATGGTGGTTTTTGCTTGCCCTCTAAATTCTCATAAGGAATTCTCTCCCATTATATGAGAGAAATTCTCCCTGGTGAAGACACCAGACAATGTGAAGCCAAAATGGTAAATCACACATCAATCAGACTTTCTCTTCAGCTCCAGTACTGTGCAGCTACTTTCCTTTTCAGATTTTATTTCATTTCTCTCCCTCACCCCTCGGTCTAATGTGAGCACTGCCCACCGCGCCTGCCACCACCCTTGTGGAGTCTCCTGCCTCTGGAAAGGTATTTCTCCATGTGTGTTCCAAGGAACACCAGTTTCACAGTTCCGTATGCTCATCTAATCCATAACTACTTGTTGAGTACCTGTCACGTTTCAAACCCAGCTTTTATGGGGCTGGAAGCTTACATTAATCATGAAAATCTTCTTCAAGGGCTAGAGCGCACGACTGTGGGGACAAAGTCAGGCAGAGGCCTTGGGAGGGTCCCGGCAAACTTCAGCCCCATTACTTCCCATGCTCTCTCCTCTGCTTGCTGGCCCTGCTCTGGGCTGTGAGTGAGGGGTTGGGGGAGGCCTGCCTTGGGAAGTTAACAATTGGAAGGGTTAGAACAGAGGCTGAAAATGTGGTACATTTACACATAAGAGTAATACTCAGCAGTAAAAAAAAACCATGACATCTTGAATTTTGCATATAAATGTATAGAATTAAAAAACATCATCCTGAGTGAGGTAACCCAGGCCCCAAAAGATGAATATGAAATGTACTCACTCATAAGTGGATACTAGGTATAAACAAAGGGCATTGAGCCTATAGTTCATGGTCCTAGAGAAGCTAAGTAATAAGGTGAACCCAAAGAAAAACATATATAGATTCACATGGAAATTGGAAACAGATAAACCTGACAAAACTGGGAGCATGGGGGTAGGGGACAAGGAAGGGTGGAAGGGAAAGAGGAGGGGAGAAGGGGAGGGTTGAGAACTTGAGGGAATGGGATAGTCGAGATGGAAAAAAGGACAGAGATGAGAGCAAGGAAAGAGATACCTTGATCGAGGGAGCCAATATGGGGTTAGCAGAAACCTGGCTCTAGAGAAATACCCAGAATCCACAAGGGTGACCCCAGATAAGACCCTTAAGCAACAGAAGAGAGGGGACCCGGTCTTGACTTGCCCTGTAGTCAGGCTGATGAATATCTTAAATGTCACCATAGAACCTTCATCCAGCAACTGATGGAAACAGAGGCAGATACCTGGATTGGAGCACAGAGCTCCCAAACTCCAGTTGAAGAGTGGGAGGAGTGAGAATATGAGCAAAGACGTCAAGACCATGATGGGTTCATTCACTGAAACAGTTTACCTGAGATAATGGGAGCTCACGAACTCCAGCAGGACTGAGAAGGAACAAGCCAACTAACTAGTCTTTGAATGTGATTGATAGTTCCATGACTGGGGCAGACTGATGGGCTACTGGCAATGACACCAGTATTGCATGTATTGGCTTTTTGGGATCCTATTCTCTTTGGATGGACACCTTGCTCAGCCTAGATATAGTAGGGAGGGCCTTGGACCTTCCCCAAAGCCATGTGCCTTTCCTTCTCTGAGGAGTGGATGGGGTGGAATGGCCTGAGGGTGTGTGGAGGGAATGGGAGGAGGGGAGGGGGTGGAACTTGGATTAGTATCTTTAAAAAAAAAATCTAGTAAAAAAACAAAAGATAGGAAGGAAGGGAGGGAGGGAGGGAGGGAGGGAGGGAGGAAGGAAGGAAGGAAGGAAGGAAGGAACTGAGGCTACAGACCAATGGAATCTGGAGGAAACACTTCCATCCATTTGAGAACCAAGGAGCTGGAGAAAGTGTTTTCTTTATTTTAGAGGTTTTCAATGATGCTGAAATGCTAGGGTATCCTCAACTCCAACAAGCAAATCAATCGTGTTACAATTTTCCCGGGCTTATCTGTCATAGAATTTTTCTTTGTGAACTGAAGTATAAGCCCATTTTGGGAAACCCCACTCTGTGAGGATGGCCTTCCTGGCACACCCCCACATACTGTGTCAAAGGTCACGAAACCAAGTCACCTCCCTGCTTCGGAAGGTGTTTGGTTTCTGTGCTAAAGAAATTCCTTAAATCAGTTGTCGTTATTATACTTCACCAGCTCCTCGTCCCCTGTGTAGGCATTCTGCACACTTATCTCATCCACTCTAACATTTCAGGCTACACATCTCAAAATACATGGTTTCCAAAGACTTCCAATCCAGCCTTGGGTTCTGCACCGCCCAGGTTCCTCATAAAGCAGCAAGAATTCACCTTATGAAGGATTCCCAAATTAGAAACACTAAATACCAGCACACCTTGTAGCCCCAAACCCATCCGCTATTCTCAGGAACCTCCGAAGCGTCGGCATTTGGGGTCCTAAATCTGCCTTCACACCTCCGCGTAACCCCTCCACCCGGGTGAGAAGGCGCTGGTGCAGAGCCTGGCTTTCCAGGGGTAAGAATTATATTTGTCTAGGGTGCTGGCTCCGGAGACATCTGTGGTGGCAGCGTATCCAGCTCCGGCTCAGGAGCTAACTTTAGCAGCAGACTCTGCATCTGCTGGCGGAGTTTGACACGGCATATGTTTTCCAAAGCAGCCCTTCCCAATCGCTGACTCCCTTCTCGTGCGAGGACATTTAATATATCCTGAGCGCTAATCATCCCCTCCCCTCCCCAAACATTTAAGCTATTTTTAATTTCGTCAGATTTAACAAGCAGTCCTGTCTGGAGCCCATCTTTTGATTTCAAAATAAATAGAGAAGGGTTACTGTGACTCGGGACTGGGTTTCACCTCTGTGCTGCCAGATAAACTTACCCAAACCTCTCTCTTACCTTCCCAGGCACTCTCTTTAACCCTTTAACTTCCTGAAACCCGAGAGAGCCACCAATACAGCGGCCTTGACGTGCATCAACAAAGGCTTTGACAGTTCTGCTTTCTTAAAGTGCTGTTTCGTTCCTCTCCCCCACCCCCGTGCGTGGGCTGGGCTCTACGTTACCCTTCTAACACAGACTACGGAGGAGCAATTTGGCTTCTGAGTCTTGGTTGTGAAAGGATGGCTTGTTCTGGCGAAAGTCATTTGCCATATCATAAAGACACTCGGGCCGGTCTATCGAGACAGTCATGTGTGAAGGAACAGAGAGCTCCTGACACGACAAAGAGCCAAGGATCGGGCCCATGGCCATTGGTGTGACATCTTGGAAGGGAATCGTATCCAGGCAAGCCTCCAGATATTGATACCTTCATTTTGACCTCTCACTAGACTCTGAGACAGAATTGCCTGGCTATACTGCTCCCAAATCCCTACCCAACTGTGTGAGATAATTAGTATTTATAGTGTTTTAAGCCAGTAAGGGTCGGAGTGGTTAGCTATGTAGAAATAGTTAGCAAAACCATTCTCTAGGATCTTATATGGTGACCCAGCTGTACTCCCTGACATTCTGCCTCCTCTGTCTACAGTTAAACCAGTAGTCCAGGAAAGGAACTATTTGAATAATGTGAAGGCCCACAGACTTTGTTCTGTAGGTAAAATTAAGGCCTGTTACTATAGAGACATTAACTTCTATTAGCCCCAGGGCCTGCTTTCTCAACCCCATGGAAGTGAGAAGCAGCCACAGCCTCAGAGTTCAGATTGTGCTTCCTACACGCCACGCAGGGTTCCTCTTTCTGCGTCCCCAGACCACCACCCGAGCTGCCATTGCGCACACATCTTGGCTGCTGAGTCACAGTCCCCAAGCTCCGGTGTTCTCACTGTTTACTTGACTATTTCCCAGCCCCACCCTCTCCAGGCTTGTGTTTCCTGTAGGAGTCTGTATGCAACATTCAGGGATCTCGCTCAGCCTTCCTTCCGGAGGGAGGGTGCCAGCACTGGGAGGCCAGTGTTCAGGTGGCAGCCAGCATGCCAGAGAAGAACCAACAATGCCGGCATTTCTGGTTTTGTTCTTCGCTGCCAGTGTGTTAGTTAGCGTCTCATTGCCGTGACAGTATCAGCAAGAAATGGTTTAAAGAAGCAAGGACTTATTTTTATTTTTGAAAGATTTTTATTTTATGTGTATTAGTATTTGCCTGCATATATGAGCACCATATAATTGCTGTGTCCACAGAGGCCAGAAGAGGGTGTCAGATCCTCTGGGGCTGGAGTCACAGAGAGTTGTGACTATGTGGGTATTGGGAATCGAACCTGGGACCTCTAGAGGAGCAGTTTATACTCTTAACCACTGGACCATCTTTCCAGACCCAGGAAGGATTTATTTTTGTCTCACAGTCTCAGAGAATTTGGCCCATGGCCTGCTGGTTTCATTGCTGTGGACCTGTGGGGACAGTGACAGGTCACAGCAGAAGGTTTTGGTCAGGCGAAGCTGCAGCTGGTAACAGCTAGGTAGCAGAAACGGGGGAGTGTGGGGGTCCAGGGACAAGTTTCTTCAAAGCTACAACGTGCAGGCCCCACCTCCTGCTTTTCATCACCTCCCAATGGTATCCTCACCCACAGAGATCAGAGCTCTGTGGATGTGATCTCTCTCCAGAAGGCACCAACTTCCAGTCAACCCTTCGACACATGAGCCTTTGGGACCACGTTTTATCCCAACCATAAAATGCTGGTTTTGTTGTGTTTCAAAGGCTGGGGATCAAACCCATGTGTGCTAGGTAAGCATTCTACCATTGAGCTACGCCTCCAGGGCACGACTCCCCCGGGGCTAACCCCCAGCATCTTCAGTGTAGAATTCATCCTGTGAAGTAGACTCTCTCCCACACCTATCAGCTCCTCCTTGATTTCCGGTGACTCTCACCAGTGACAAACACAAATCAGTCCATGAAATGTCGATGCAGAGAGATCAATCTTTATTATTTATCCAGTATATTTTCCTAAAAGCCCTTGGTCCACATAACTCTATTTATACAGAAACTCTCAAGTGTTAATTTTGATTTGATAGTTCTGTTTTTTAAAAAAAATGTTTTATAGCTAAGACAACTATTTATGTGTGTACATCTTGTTGGGGGTTGCTAAGCAGTGTCTCCTGCTGGTCTCTTTTTGGAAGGAACAATAGCTATATTTATAAAGCACAAAATCTTCATTTTTTCAAAATTCTCCCCAGCACAGCGTGCAGCACCCAAGCACTGCAGGATGCTGGCGAGGACTGTGGGGTGCTTTGATCATCTCTGGGAAATGCAAGAGAATGATGTTTCTGCGCTCGTTGACTTCTTGGGACTTTTAGCATACTGATACCCATCACGTGGCACCAAAAATAACAATCTGCGTCACTTCCCTAGTGTCAGGTTCAAAGGAAACTCTGGACAAATGGCCATCTGTGGTGTCTATTACGGCACCAAAGTGCACGCTGGCCTCCATGCTCTCTCTGCATTGCAGATACTTGCTACAGAGTCCATGCTGGCATCCTGTCCTTCACCCTACACTGCTCCAGCTCAGGGGCTTCCCTTCCACCAGGTCCTCATTCCCATAAACTCCGCTATGTCAGTCATGTGCTGTCTCTTGATCCTCTCTTTTGTCTTCCTCTCTGAGCCCATCTCCCTTGCCCCTCTCCCTTGCTAATCTCTTAACTCTTCTCTAATGGCCCAGTCCACTCTGCTGGCCATGCTTAGTTTGTCTTTCTGTCCCTGCTCTGGACTCTTCCAGATGCATCTGCCTGTATTCACCATCATATCTACAATAAAAACTTTCCCTTCAAGCGAACCTTGGAGCACTCAGGTCCTCACCAAGCTCTGCCACTGAAACATCCCGTGAACTGTTACACAGAGCACTTATAAAATGCTGGATGAGACCTGTCCCACAGAAAGAAAAAATGTGGCCTTTGGTTTGCTCTCCAGCCTCGTACATTCAGCTGCCAAGTCTTAAGAATGTCCCTGGAAATTGTTATTTAAAGACATAGATCTTGGATTCAAAGAACCTTTAAGTCAAACTCAGCTCTTCAACTTATTTGCTCTCCGAAGACAGAAATAACATGAATATTCAGTGGCTATGTTGTGGGTGAGTCAAACCCAAACTTACTCCTGATCATTAAACTAGTGTTAAATCTCCCACCCCAACCTGCAGACTGAGAGCCTGGAATTCTTAGGCAGGGAGTCACGATAACCCTTTACTCTATCCCAGTCTAAAAAAATTTAAAAAAAAACACATAAAGACACTGGCATGAAGGAAGGTGGGAAATGAGGAGGGGGAGAGAGAGGGAGAAAAACTTTATTCTTTGAACATTGACCCATTTTGTTCAGGCCTAACAACTCAGAGGCAGCAGAGCCATTGAAACGGGATTGTAAAACTATAACACTCCTCAATTACTTCTTGTTGGCCAGACAAGCAAACCTATTATTTGACAATGCATCATGCTCCAAGATAGTAAACTTTATCCTACAGAGGTCATGAGAAAAAGACCACAGGTACAGTCTGCTAACCTCCACTAGATAATTTTTCACAGTTATCATCCCAAGCACTCTAAAAGCACAAAAGATACGTTATCTTCGGGCTCAGTTTATTACAACGTGTGGGTGAAATGCCCTATAAAACCACTTACTACGTAACTGTTGCACGTTTCTCTGTGCAGAAAGTCAAACCAGTAAAACATCTTTTTGACAGTGTGTCTTTAAGTGTCAGAAACGAAAGGACGTGCTCTTAAAGGAGAGCTCGCCCCGTATTTATCACCCCCTCACTTTCCCACACACACACACACCGAGACCCTCATCGCCTCTGTGCATGCCAAAGACACTCAAAAGAATTCTTCTCAGCCATCCCGCTTCTTTTACAGCCGCATATCTCATGGCAGAATTGTTACTAGAGAGACCTGCAAGCGGCATTAACTCGGGGCAGGCAGTATTTCAAGGACCCACTGTCACGGGGCTCCCCTTGGGGTCATAATATTGAGTAAGACCCAAGAAATACAAAATAAAATGATGATGGATTCCCTCAGCAAATGTTCTTGGGAGTCACGGATTTGATATTTGCACCTAGGAGAGGTCACCGGCGTGTAGCTCAGACGTCGGGTTGTTCTATGAGCTTACTTCTTTTCCACACAGTAATGTCTTCATGGGCCACAGGGCACTTCAGTGGGAAGGGAAGTCTTGCATGATTAAATCCCAGCATGTATAATGATATCCTAGGAATCTCAGGGCTCACAATCTCCAAAGCAAAAGGTAAGTTAAAGGGAGTATCAGCCAGGCAACCCCTCCCAGCATGCAGTTCTCTTAGAATTCTTCCATCAGTTCAACAGGCCTCAGCTCCTTGTACGTTCATAGCAAGGAACCGTTTTCTAGAGTGAGACTCCAAAAGCAGTGATCTTTAAAAAGAAACCCACACTAACATGGGTGTTATTTGTCTCCCCATGAAAATCTGCTGAATATTGAGGAACTTTGTGTTCCCCAGATAAAATAAGGGTCTGTGGAAGGATCAAAAGCAACAGAACACACAACTGTAAAAATGGAAACTGTAATTAGTAGCAAGGTATAATTCTTGGGAATTGGTGAGAGAATGGGTTCTAAGTGTTCCCTCCACAGAGAATGCTATGTGTGTGAGATAAATAAATGCTAATTTGTTCAATGAAACCATTCCATGACATATACACACGTTCCTTATATACCCGGGCTCGGCACTGGACAAAGCAATTAACTTCAGACCAAAAAGAGTACAAACAAGTGTGCATGCACCAAACACATGCGGACTTTTTGTTACTATTTCCTAGGTAAGGCTGCGTAAAGCCATTCGTGTAGCTCTAACATTGCATTAAGCATTCGGGGTCCTCAAAAGATGATGTGAATAAAGTCAGAGGAAGTATGCAGATTCTGTACAAACATACATCATTTAGATAAACCCACAAGCATCTGTAGAGTCTAGCATTTGGGGGAATCAATGCCCAAGGACACCAAGCCATAACTGTATTTCAAAACAACATGTGCACAACAAATACTACAATTTTTATCTGTCAATTCAAAAACATCAAAAAAGAAAACAGCTGTTCTCCAACCATGGGTGAGCACTATTGGGCATGGATTTGAATTTGGGGCCAGGCGAATGTAGGATAAAAGTCAAATCTAGTAGAAGAAGACACCTATTCTGAGACTGGATGTTTGAAGAGGTTGGAAAATTAGCCCAGTTGATTTTCTATTATTGTTATAATTTTTTATTGATTCTTTGGGAATTTCACATCATGCAGCCCCAACCCACTCAATTCCCAGTCCCTCAACATTTGCCTTTCACCCTTGTCGTGTCCCCACGCCAAAGGAATAAAGAATAAATAGTAAAAGATAAAAATAAAAAATAAAGAAAAATGAAAATAGGAATATTAACCAAAGCACAAACAAAGCAAACAACAGCATAACAAGAATCGACTCGCTCCTCCAGCTCTGCTGCCTCCCATCATCCCTACACTCACCTTAGTGCACTGGGGGCTGCTGTGCGTCATGTAGTCGACCCCTTTGTCCCCGCGGCTTCCCTGGCAAGTGTTTATTGTGTGGTGTGTTGTTGGTCAGGCTCAAGGCTTCTGGATTCTGGTACACCATCAATGCTCAACCCTCACTGAAACTCCTCTCAGATCTCCTGCTCTTGCCCTGGGTTGTGGAGAGCCTGTGACTATGGTTCCCCAGGACCAGTTCCTTCACACACTCCAGCAGGTCATACATGAGGTAGATATTAAGAAGTGCCCACTCAAACCTTGGATGTGCATCAGGGTGGTAGCTTGGTTGTTCTTACCTGGCCGCTGGGATCACTCTCCCCCCACCAGGTAAGTGTGGAGCCAACTCTCCCAGGCCATTGGTGAGGGGTGGGGCCAGATTTGCCAAGTGCAGTGGCGGGGGCTCTCCTATTAGGTGCAGGGCCAGCATTCCCATGTCATGGTCATGGGGGGGTCCATTATACCAGGCCCATGAGGGGTGGGGTCAGCTTGCATAAGGGGGGCAGTTCACATGGGTGGTTCACATGGCCCCCTGTGGTAACAGGGATAATGGATATCAACACAGACCCTAGCTGTGTCAGGATCAGGGACCCAGCCATGGCCACCACCAGCAACTTGAGCCCAGATATCACCCAGGCAGCAGCGCAGGCCTCTCAGATCAGCATGGGCCCTGCAGCCATAGCCCCAAAACTTCAACATGGTCATAGGTGGCAGCCTAGATATGGGCAGTTGCATGGCCTTCAGTGGTGACAGGAGCCACAGGACACTACATAGACTTGGGCTGTAGTAGGGTCAAGGACCCAGACATGGCCCCTGCCACGGTTCAGTCAGATCTGTATGGTCTTGGTGGCAATATGACCCTGGAGCACTGTCTTAGTTTGGGTTTTTATTGCTGTGAAGAGACACCATGACCACAGCAACTCTTATAAATGAGACATTTAATTGTGATGGCTCACTTACAGTTCAGAGGTTCAGTCCATCATGGCGGGGAACATGGCAACATGCAGGCAGACATGGTGCTGGAGAAACAGCTGAGTGCCCTAGATCTTGCAGGCAACAGGAAATCGACTGACTCACACTGAGTGACTCTTGAGGAAAAAGACCTCAAAGCAGCCCCCACAGTGACACAGTTCCAACAGAAGATGTGGTCCAGATTAAAGGTGTGCCCTCCAGACTCCTACAGCAAGACCACGCACCTCCTAATAGTGCCACTCTCTGTAAGCTTATGGAGGTCAAATACATTCAACTACAGCAGACACCAACATGGCCTCCAGTGTTGCCCTAGGCCCCGGGCATCTGCACTGCCTTCAGTGGTAACTAGAGTCATGGACATCATCACAGACCCTGGCTGCCATAGGGCCATGAACCCAGACACTGCTTGGTGGCAGGCATCCCAGGCCAGGATGTCATCATGGCCCTAGGTGGCAGTGCAGGTCACTGGAATTGGCATCACCCAGGTTTCTGGGTTAGCCTAGCTGATTTTGTGCTATTCTGTAGAGTAGTAGCTTCTAGATTTTAGTATATATCAGAATCTCCAAAAGCAGTAAATAAAAGTAATATAAGTTGCCCTTGGGCTGGCAAAGCTTATAACTTGGTTGAATGGATACAACTTTTACACCTTGAACAAAGAGTCATTAGAATGCCACCTTGAGTGTTTCTCTTTTTTTTTCTGTACTTTTCACATCTGTCTGTCTGTCTGTCTGTCTGTCTGTCTACCTATCTATGCACATGCCATGGCACATACATGAAGATCAGGAGCCAGCTTTCTACTTCCACCAGGTGGGCTCTTCTGAGTTTTGTTTATTTGTTTTCATGTTAGTTTCTTTTAGACAGAGACTCACCAGATAGCCCAGGCTGACCTGAAACTTCCATCCTCCTGCCTCAGCCTCTCAGTGCTAAGGTTACAGGGGGATGAATGGTGGATGCTCCATCACTTAAGGCGAATGGAATAAGCTGTACATCTTCACTACCAAAAGTCAGTCAGGGACCAGCAAAGGCTCCACACAGCAACCTCTCCTTGGCTGCAGCTTTGTGGTTTGTGTAAATGGTGTAGGAGTGCATAGTGTTCACCGCACACCCATGTGTGTGCAGCTACATGCACAGATGTATGCACACATGTGGAGGGAAGAGATGAACATCAGGTCTCTTCCTCTATCTCCCTAAACTTGTTGTTCCAGGCAGGGCTTCTCATTGGACTCAAGACTCACTGATTGGCTATACTGATTGGCTAGAGAGCTCTAAGGAACATCCTATCTCACCCCAACAGGCCAGAGATACATGCTGCAGTTCCCAGCTTTTAAATGGAGACCAAGAATCCAAACTCAAGTCCTTACCCACTGGGTCATCGTCTCAGATCTTGTTTCCCACAGGTTTTCTTTCCAAGGCTTCAGTACAGTTTACTAGAAGCATTGTGTGATACAATAAAATATTTTTGAGACATTACCCATAATTTCTATGAAAGTATAATAAATTTTCATGTTATTATTATTTGTTGATCTCTTGTCTACTTCTTTTACAAATGAAACTTCACCATAAGTGTGTATGTTGTAGAAAAAAAGCATACTATGTATAGGATTGCATGCTACTCATAGTTTTAGGCCTCATGCTATGGTCTTGAGCTGTACTCTCTGTATATCAGGGAATACTAGCATACAGAGAGCCATTTAATCTAGAATCAAGCTAAAAAGAATCAACACAAGGAAGTGGAAACATGAGCAAAATTCTTTTTGTTTTTGTTTTTTGTTTGTTTTACAAGACAGGGTTTCTCTGTAGTTTTGGAGCCTGTGTTGGAACTAGCTCTTGTAGACCAGACTGGCCTTGAACTCATAGATATCCACTTGCCTCTACCTCCTAAGTCCTGGGATTAAAGGTTAAAGGCATGCACCACCACTGCCTGGCTGCAAATATATATATGCCTCATTTTCAAATCTTTCCTAACCATGTCAAAAAAGACCTTTGAGGTCTCTGTAGTGTGAGTCTCATAGATTCAACATTCAGTTACCCAACAAACATAGGCGAGGTGTGCAGAAAACAGGAGTAAGTGACCAAATGTATGCTCTCAGAGCCTTAGCTGGGGTGCTGACTGAAGCTGAGTTCCCCTCCACAGTGATGTTCATAAGGCTTGCCATTGTACCTGAGTGTTTGCCATTGCTGGGAGCTCAGCTGGGTTTCAGGGGTGGGACTCTCTGTTTTTCTCCGTATGGTCATCTTGGTGTGTCTGGGCTTCCTCGCAACATGGCAGCTGCATTCCAAAGGCAAGCACCGTAAGAGAAAGGAGCAGACGGAAGTGCACATCTTTCATGGCCTATCTATGGAAAGTGAAACATCAACTTTACCATGCTGTTGTTGATGAGCTCACCAAGGTCCACACAGGCCATGAAGATTGGCCATAGGCTGTTCTCCTGACCCCCCCCCCCCCCGAGACAGGGTCTCTGTGCTGTCTAGGTTGACCTCAAATTCTCAATATGTCTGCAGGTTTGCAGGCAGATACCACCAAGTGAAACTTAGCACTTAGTACAAAAGGTCATGTGGAATAGGGATGATCACTGTGGCCTGTGATAGGTTGTGCTGTGTCCCCTCACTCCAGAATCACCCAGGACCTCAGGATGCAATCTTGGTTAGAAAAAGAAAAGGTCTTTTCATATGGGTATGACGTATTTAAGACATGGTCGTACCAGCTCAGTGTTCAACCTAAAACCAACGACATGAGTCCTTATTTTTCAAAAGTGCTTGACACATAAACACAGGGAAAACACAGAACCCAGAGTCACCCTACCATGTGCTAACAGATGCCAGAATCTACCTAGGAACCGAAAGAGACCCAAAGCCTCCTCCCCTGAGCTTCAGAGGGAGCCTGACCGTGTCCACAGTGATGGGTTCCTGACCGTAGGTATGGCAACCCTCAGAACTACACGAGGTCCCCTTCTGTAGTCTGTCATCCACCACAGTTGGCTGCATGAGGATTGGAGGGATAGCCTTGAGGTCTAACTCCAGCAGGAAGAGCCAGTGCAGGGGGTGGGTGCTTTTGGCAGAGCAGGCAGGTGCAGCTTGGCCAGCATCTGCTGGTTCAGAAGGTGACAACACACACACACACACACACACACACACACACACACACACACACACACATATATCTGACAAGGCAGAGCTAGAACCAGACACAGCTCTAAAAGCCCAGCCACCGGCAAGAAGTTGGCACCAAGTCAGACCTCCTTTCCACCACCATTCCCCTGAGGTGGCGGGGGGAGCAGCAGCAGGCGACCCATGCTTCTGTGCTTTAATTATTTGTAGTGTGTCGTCTAAAGTGGTGCTCAACTGGCCTAATGACTCGGGCAACCTAATCAGATGAGATCTGAGCTTATGTGGAGAGCTTCTAATAGACTTCTCTGGAGTTTACAGCTGAAGGGAAGACATGCTGCCCCTACTTTTTTAAAAAATAGATTAACAAACCTCTCCAAATCTCCTTCCGAGACCCCAAAAGCATCCGCCCGTTGCATTTTCATTCGAGAGCCAAAATGAGCACAGGTTTTGTGGTTGGCACGGATGAAATCACGGATTGGTTAGTGAGTTGTTCTACACGCTGATTTTCCCAACAACTCTCTCACAGTGGTACATGGAGGTGCCTGACCAGCCCAATGCCAATCGAAAGGGGGCAGACATCTCACTCAGCCAGGGGTTTCTGCTTGGCTCACAATGGATTCCAAACAGTCCTGGGGTTCTTGGAGTTGCTTTACGCTGTCTTTCCTAGCTGGACAGTCTTTTAGATTTTCTATTTAAGACTCTAACCCTTCCCTGTACAGCTCAAAAAGAAATTCTCTCTGAGTTTGGTTGGCCTCTCTGCCTTCCCTCCACACCCCATGGTAGGGCATTCATTAATTTAGATTTCCTGGGAACTCTGGTCCCTCCTGGCCAGGACTGGGATAGAAATCCCATTAAAGATAATGAATTTTTTTCCCTAAACTTTTTGGGCTGATAGTTTTGCTGAAAGGTGCAGAGGGACAGAATCTTCTCCGCGAGATTCTCAGCTGAGACCACAGTGGATGAGCCCAGGAGAAAGGGAATGATGGGGGAGGAAAAAAGGGCTCCCAGGGGAAGAAAGGGGAGAAAAGATCCAAGGAAGAGGGAAAGAAAGAGACAAAGATCCCTCACTGCCATGAGATGACGGCGGTTTCTAGAAGAACATCATAGGTTTTGAGAGCAGGCAAGCCCAGAGACAGAACACAGCCAGGATGCTTAGGTTGGGAATGGGGTCTTGGAGTCCAGAAATGGGAGAAGGGAACCGGCCATTGCAGCCCTCACAGGGTCTGCTGCAGACCCAAGCTTCTGTCTTCATAGTTACCCTCCCATGTGCTCTGTGGGGATCTACACCCTCCTATACTAATCTCTAAATAAAGATAATTTTGGTAGTGATAAAGGTGAAGTAATTTTCCAGATGTACTTGGAATAAAAATGTGAATGATTTTTTTCAACTTAATAGAGAAAAATAAAGTTAATAATAAAATTAACAGTGTTTAGTATACACCCAGAGTCATGTTAAGGATTTTATGCGCCTTAGTTCTCAGTTTGTTCACCGAGAGTCATGTTAAGGATTTTATGCGCCTTAGTTCTCAGTTTGTTTAATTCTCACAAATACTTTATTAGGGTCTTACTATTATCAGCACGTCCATTTTTCCATTTAAAAACAAAGAAACAAAGTTGCCCGAGGTGACTCTGGGCCAGGATATGAACTAAGAAGGTACCGGCCTACTCTCTGAACACTTTCCCTGTCGGCTGCCTCGTTATCTGAGCCAATGCAAAGAGCATTGAGAGATAAAACACCACCAGAAACATGGACCACAGTCAACTAAGCAGGGCTCCCTGGGACTCACAGAGACTGGAGAGGCAACCAGGGGGACTACATGGATCTGAGCCAGGTCCTCTGCACATATGTTATGCTTGTTAGCTTGGTGTCTATGGGACTCATAACAGTGGGAGTGTCTCTGGCTCTTTTGTCTGCTCTAGGGACCCTTTTCCTCCTACTGGGTTGCCTCATCCAGCCTCGATACGAGGGTTTGTACCTAGTCTTATTGCATCTTCTTACACCATGTTCGATTGATATCCCTGGGAGGTCTGCTCTTTTCTGAAGGGAAAAGGAGCAGTGGGTCTTGGGGAGAGAGGAGGTGGCAGGGAGAGCCAAGAGGGATGGAGGGAGGGAAAACTGAGGTTGGAATATATTAGATGGAAGGAGAGTAAATATGAAGAAGAAAAAGAGATAAAACACACAAAGTTAAGGAAGTGGATTGTGAGCTCCTTCAGCCTCTAGACCAGCATGCTGCAGAGCGGAGGTTATCTGGTGGTAGTGTTTCAAATTGGAAGGATTTTAGTAATGATTCGTTTTAACTGGGGAAACTGAGGCAGTAAAAATGATTTGCTGTGGTGGTTAATGTTGACTGTCAGGTTGCCAGGCTATGGAGTCACCTGGAAGACAAATATCTGGACATCTGAAATTTTCTATCTTGGATTAATTAAGATAGGAAGACCCATCCTAAATATGAGGCACGCTATCCTGTGGGCTGGGAGTTCTGACCTGAGTTAAGTGGAGAAAGCTTCCTGACTACAGATGCAGTGTGCCCATTGCTTCACACGCCTGCTGCCACGGCTTCCTTCTCTGGTGAGCTGTACCCTCCGTCTCAGAACCAAGATACACCTTCCTTCCTTGAGTTGCTTTCGTTGGCTCTTTTAGCATAGCAACAAGATGGTAACTAACACATTTGCTCAAGGTTACGTAACTACCAGAGTGAAGCTGCATTAGAACGATCTTGGCTGGTGGCAAAGCTGACTAATGCATCAACACGGCTCATCTTCCCAAATCAACCACAGGCTCTGTCACCCCAAAGGATGTGTGCAGAAGCCAGTGTGCCCCCTTGGGAGAGGGAGTCCATATGGACAAGCTGGTCACAGTGGCCCACAGAGCAGCTCTGGGGAGGAACGGCTTTTGATTTTGCTTTACTCTCCCCATTTGTACAAGTAGACCCCAAACCTCGGGTCCCTCCAGGGGCTGCAGAGTTTATCGGAACAAACGGTAGAGGGGCGAAAGTTGCAGAGAGAGATGAGCACCGAAATGACTTCTTACCTGTGCGACAAAACAAGCAAGCCTTTCCGGGGATCCCTTTATGGCAGATTAAGAAGACTTCGGGGGACCCTGACATACCTGTCACTAATGTTTGCATTCCACACCACAGAAACCCTTTAGATTAACGACCTCCCTATCTGCACGATATTCTTGCCTTAATCGCCGACTTGTATGTATTGCCAATCCCACTAAGATTAAAGAGGAAAGAAGCTCTGGTACGAAATTTTCCTAATGACTGACGAAGACATAAAATCTTGCTGCAATAAATTAGCAGGTGTCTTCTAATATGGACCTACTGATTTACTTGAGGTAAAATGGCCCTGGAACCACACACCTGGGCATCGTCAGACCCTCCTCTGAAGTAGTGGGTTTTATATTTATGGTAGCTGCAGTGAACCCCGAGGACAGCCATCTGGTACTGCAAGTACCAATTGCCCTGAAGTGGAAAGTGGCATTTCTATAATGCTGCCATCAGTAATCCTGAAGGCAGTGTGCAGAGGAGATGGCTCCTCCTAGGGCCCATCACTACCACCCGGCAGGCCCCCTCCCCTTTCCAGCTTTTGCGCATTTTTTTTTACCTAGTTTGTGGATATTACCTGCATTGAAAAAGAGTTCCAACTCTCTGAGTAAAGCAACAGGGCAGGGGATAAGAAGAACCAAGCCCCTAAGCACGAAGATGACTACCCTGACTGCCTGTCCCATTCAAAATCTAGCTCTGCCACTTCTTAGACCAGTGGCGGGGCTTTCTATATCTTCACTTCTCCATCTGTTAGCCAAAAGGGGATATACACCTCCAAAAAAAAAAATCACTTCAAACAGCTCCTGGCAGAGAAGCAGGCCTCCCAAGGAAAACTTAAGGCTAGACTTTCTTCCTTCTATGTTTTCAGCCCAGACCTCAAGGTGGAAAAAGAGCTGGCCCTCAGTGTGCATCCTCACAAGCAGCTCTGAAGACTGTGACCTTGGCAAGTTGTCACTCTACTTAGTCTGAATCTGGGTAAAGCAAGGCTGCTGAGCCCTGAGCTAATCTCCCGGCCCAGCCAGCGTCTCCTCTCTTCTATGGTTACAGGCATTCTCACACTGTGGCTTATTTCAGCTCCTACAGATTGTGTCTTGGAGTGTTGCCGCTCTGTTGGTCCCACCGAGACCTTTCCCATAGTGGAAAGTCTGTCTCCCACCTTTGCAAACACAGATTTAACCGGTGCAAATTATAGCACAAAGCAGGGATAAGAGTTGTACAGGCTCGACCCTCAACTGTGCCAACGCAGGCTCAAAGCTCTTCATCTACATTAACTTCATCTGTCCCACAATAACGAGGATTCCTGCTCTCCTCTCTACCCATCTCCACTCAGGGAGAGTCTGACAATTCAAGGCTTAGCTTCTGGATCGAGAAGGCCTGGAAGCCCTCTGCCTCCCTCACCCGCCCCCCCCCCCCCCCCCCATTTTTTAACCTCTGAAGGGATATTCATGTTTGTGGCAGAGGAATACTTAGCACCTTTCAGTTTTTAAGCTTAAAGCATAGCTTCTAGAGAGACTTCTGTGACAAAGAGGAGCTCACTGACCCAATCACAAGACTGCCGGAGAGTAGGAGGTGATGAGACAGGTCTGAGGTAAAGCTTCCCTTGCGTGGTAACTTTTAAGATACATTTTAGTATCTTAAAGCCCTGTCTATTAAAAGTGAATTTGGACATACAGGTGCCTCCATGTATGCATACGTGTATGTCTACACACATGTGAACATACCTGGGCACCCTTCCACACACATAAGAATGAAAAGACAAGTTGGCAAGATGATTAGCACATTAAGCCTTTTACTCCAAAGCCTGAGCATCTGAGTTTTATTTGTGGGACTCCCATGGTGGAAGGAAAGAACTGACTTCTGTAGAATAATCCTCTTGTACGCTGGAAAGATTTGTCACCCGAGTTGTTTAAGAAAATGTTGATTGGCCAGTAGCCAGGCAGGAAGTATAGGCAGGGACACCAAGCTAAAGATGAAGGAAAGAAGGGCAGAGTCTGGAGACGCCAATCGGACACAGAGGGAGCAGGAGATGAACATTCCATGCTAATAAAGGTACTGCCACATGACAGGGCAGGAATAAGGAATATGGGTTAACTTAAAATGTAAGAGCTGGCTGGTAATAAGCTTGAGCAATTGGCTAAGCATTCACAAATAATATTAAGTCTCTATGTGGTAATTTGGGAAGCATCTGCTAGTTATTTGGGAACAGGCAGGCAGGAGAGAAACTTCCAGTTACAACCGACTCTCACAGATTACATTCTGATGTGGAAGTTAAACAATGGAGATCAAATATAGATTCCAACTGTCTGGAGTATTTTGCCCATGTATCCATCCATCTTCCACCATCCCACCCACTGCCATAAACACAGCACACACCGAAGGACTAAACCGCACTGCTGTGGACTTCAGAGGCTAGGAGTCACCTCCCTGAAGATCTGTCAGGAGAATGAACAAATGCAATCACTGGGGCCCCAACAGAAAGAACAGGCATGCTGTTCCCCACTGGCTCTCTGCATTATTGCCCCTCCTACACTGAACTAACCAAGGAGATAGCCTGAGCTCAGGGGTCCTCGAGCTTTTCCTCCTGTTGTTCAAAGTTTGCCATTGTTAGAACCAGAACACTCCCCCAAGTGTGTATTCTTGTTTATGAACCCAGGTCATTTTCAAGACCACAGTAAAAAACACGGCTTTGTTTATCTCATTGTGGCAGGCAGAATTCTAAGACATCTGCCCTCTAGTAAATATGTCTTGTACAATGCTTCATTCCTATGCTCATGTTCGAGCATAGAGCACAAGGAATCTACAGATATAATTAGGTCACTAATCAGTTGGGTTTGAGTGCATCAAAAGGGAGACTGTCCCACGTGGGCCTGACCTAATCACAAAAGTGTTTAAAAGGAATAAGAGGCAGCAGCAGACACCATCATGCTGACCTGGTATAGAACAAAGCGTCTTTAACGTGAACTGCTTGTGGAAGGGGTCGTGTACCTCAGGCCTGGCAGCAACCTTAGGTGCTGAAAGGGACCTCTGCCATTATCATCAGAAATAAAGGGCTCACTCCTACAACCACGGGGACCCAAATTCCAGATGTAAGCATAACCCTGTTCACAATTGGATTCCACTTGTTTGAGACCCTGAGCAGAAAGTCCAGCGTGGTGTGACAGACTTCCAACCCACAGAGGTTATGAGAAAAGGATTGTTTTAAGTCACAAAGTTCAGGAAAACTTGTTACAAAGCAACAGCCAACATATAGATCCACTGGGTGACTGATAGATTCTCTGGGTAAGTTACGGAGGAAAGACATGCATGCCTTACAGTTTTGGAGACTGGCAAGTCAAACAGCAAACATTAGCATCTGTGCACATCTGGCAAGGGCTCCTTTACTGTAGCATGACATGACGGAGTGAACACGGCAAGACGCAGCAGGCATGCGAGTTCAGGTGTTTCTCTTCTTGTGTCATCGTGGCAAGGGCTTTCTCTATTCCTTTTTATCTCCCAAATGCCCTACCCCCAGGTATCAGCAACAGGCAGCTTGAGGAGCCAGGTTTCCAACACAAGTGTTCACCATTTTATCCCCCAAACCATCACACCCATTCAGGAGCTCCACTGTCAAACATTAATTTGAAGGCAAACTTGTTTCTATTTAGCTTGGTCATCTGTAGTCTTTGCCTGCAAACTAGTTTTCACACTTATTTTTTACCAATCATTATTGGTAAAATGAAACAAGTGGCCAATAGTCCGCTAGGAAACCCTCAGCCTCCTGCCCCTCTGCTACATGCGAGGTTCTCTGCCCGACAGCCCGACGTGTACACCTCATCCTGCTTGGCTTTGCGCTGCGTGTCTGTATCTAGACCACATCCTCCCAAAAGTGCTCTTAAGGAGTGCCCGAATATGAAGACATCGGGAAGCTGGCACACCGTAAGTCCGCTAGAGTCATTGCTAGAAATCTTGGTAGGCTCAGTTAGAGCTGGGCAGGTAAATGAGTGAAACCCGCCAGAGTCCACAAAGTTCTCAGTGGGCCAGCGGAGTGTCCGCGAACACGGTTTCGTTAGAGTTGATTTCTAAACCGACCAGAACAAATGTGGAGTCAGTACTTTCTAAACCAACAAATGGACTAAACCTATCACTCAAGTACCAACAGAAAGACGAAAGGCCAAAAATGACAGCGCCTAGCCAGCCAGGCCGCACAGGACTAGGATCCTAGCATTAAGAAATCAGACGCAAAAGGATTATGAGTTTTGAGGCAAGCCTGGGCTGCAGAGTGAATCTCCAAACAGCCTATGGTACTAAATTAAGCAACATCCTTTATACTTCCTTACCTCACCTCTCGACGAACTGATGTCAAGTTTTTATATATAATCGTCAGTATTGTTAACTGTTTTAATAAATGGCTCTGTTTAAAACAACATTTAATTGATAAGAAGGATATGCTAACTTTTCTCTATCTATGCCCATAAGGAGGGTAGCTAAAGTTCACAAGGTGGTAGCAAAGTCTCTGCGGGCAAGAGACAGACAGCCACCAAAAAGGCCAAAGTTTCTCAGAGAAAACAATTGGTCATCTGAATATCCTTCTTGCAAAATTCAAACTCACATTCAACTTGGAATTTCCTTATAAAAATTCATTATTCTCAAAAATTAGAAATGATATAACTATGTTGCTACAGGATTGGTTGGAACAAGTATATTCAAATAAGAGTGTACAGTCCTTAAAAATGGTAAACATCTAGGTTTTTTTTTTTGACATGAAATGAGTTCCTGACATCTTGGTAAGAGGAAAGCAGGTTAGAAGGCAGCATTTACAGAGAACGTGTAAAAAAAAAAAAAAAAAGTAGGAGACTCTACAACACACACTCCCTGTGGCCACCTCTGGGACCCAGAACTTAGGGAGCATGACCACACACCCCACCTTCCCAAGGGGAATCAAACTTTAAAACCACTCTGGTTCCCTCTCAAAAGCACCCTTGAGCAGGCATGGTCACACATGTCTGTACTCCTTAGCACCCAGGGAACCGAGGCAGGAGAATCCTGAGTTGAAGACCAGTCTAGCTGCGTAGCAAGGCCCTACCTCAAAAATCAGTGTTTTATTATAAATGATATGATTGCCATAGGAATTAGTAGTTTTTCTGTATTCTGGCATTCTTATGTTTTAGCATATCTTCTGAAAAATCAAGAAAATTGCTATTTTAGTGGGAGGGAAATATCCTGTAAATCTTACTCTTTGACATTTAAGCTGACTGCTCCCAGGTTAAGCCGAAGTCTCTGTTTTGGCTCAGGTCAGTATAGCCTTCCAAACCTCAGGCCCCACACCGGGCACAAGGGGGGCACGAGGGACTCAAAAGGACAAGCGGCCCTTGTTTCCCCAGCTGTCAGCTGAACACCGTGGCCCTGTGCTAGACCGCTTTACACAGCTTCTCTCCTTTGTCGGTTGCAATACCTCTATGAGGTAACACTCTCATTATCCATGCCCCCTTCACCTGAGAACATGCCAAAATAGTAGCCCTGCCACCCGAAGTTGCCAAGCCAACTGGGACCAAGTGCTGTTTCCCAGAAACCATGCCCCCACTGACGTGACAAGAGAGCACACACGACAGAGAAATAATAGGCATACAAAATAGCAGGAGGAAAATCCTATAAGGGAAGGGGCAAAGGGAGCTGGGAACAAATAAACCCGTCTAGCATCTGCTCCCCTCCAGCGGTAGAGTGTCAATGGGGAGGGGAGAGACTAGGCTGGCCCACCGCAGGGCTGAGGTGCCCACTAGGAAGCGGACCTGGCTCTGGCAGACCAAGGGCCCTCCTACAGATTGTGCTGGCCGAAGAGTAGGGACGTGGAGACCACCCACAGGGCCATGAGGGTGGCAGGAGGGCGTCCCTGCAGCGGTGGTGTGGGGCCCACCACGAGCAGAGGCCCTCGCCAAGCCGCCTTCTAAGTTTGCTTTAATAATTCCATGGTCTTCCTCTTCTAGAGCTCCCTCCCCAAATTGTTTAGACTTCAGCCTCCCCCCACCCCGCCCCCCGAGCCTGCATCTACCCCTTGTATTCATTTATTCTTCCTCCTGTCAGTTTCTAGTCCCCAACACTGTGTCAAAATTTATCGTTTTTAAATTCCTCTTTTGACTTTGGTTTCTCTTCCTCGTTTTTATTGATTTATTTTTTTAGAAATAACTTGTTTTCCTTAATATCTGGCTCTATTCTTATCTGCTTGCTTTCATCTTGCCACCTAGCTGTGTCTGTGACTGCCAGGCTTCCCTGCGTTCCAGCCTTGCTCCTCGCGGCTGCACCTCACAGTATTTCAAAGCGTAAATAACAATCACATCTGGCGAAATGAAAATAGAAGAATTCTGTCCAGACCCCTTCAGCAGGCAGCAGTTGGCAGTGTGCCCTGCCGACTGTTAGGTCCCTGTCACCAAGCTTCCCACTAGCCTCCTTGATCTAGGGTTCTTTGTCCTCTCTTACCTTCTGTCCCCAAGTTTCTGACTGATTTCCTCCTAACTCTCTGCTCTTAGCCTAAGGTCGTTACTGAAAGTTTTTATGGCCCAACAAACCTCTCAGCCAATGCAATAATTCATATCATACCAAATCAAATCGAATTAGAAAAAGCACAGGTTTAATGGATGCCAGCACCCCCCACCCCCAGGAAGACTGGGAGAACCACAGAGACGGGAAAGAAGACCAAGAAGACCACCAAAAAGAGAACCGGGAAGACCACGTCTTTGTTCTCTGGGGTACAGTTTAAATAACCTGTGGGAGCTATCTTGACCCCTTCTGGGAAAGGGGGGACACCGTCTGACAGGCTTTCTCAGAGATGGAGTCTGGACTGAGGCAAATCCCAGGGAGGAACCTGGGGTGGAAAGTTCCACCCAAACATTTCAGACTCTTTGGATATAGGGATGTTAGGGGCTGGGTGAAGCATTAACCCATACAGTTACCCAACTTCATTGTTCCTTCAAGGTCAGACCTTGTCCTCTCCCCTCTGTGGTACCTGTTATGCACTGTGGTAAAGCTGGTGATTACCTTTGGGTGGGTGGGCACACGGAGTGTCTAAAATATGGGACCCTCAGAGGATATCTTGAGATGGCTGTTGAAGAAGCCGGAAGATTCGATCAACACGCATATGCAAACCAGTATGCAAATCTTACCCCGTGCCTGCTGCTGTTCAAGCTTCTCCCAGGAGTTAGAACCTAGAAAGTCTTTCATTGCATTGACCTTCAACCCTCCCCAGGCCGGTGCCTTCCCAACCTCTGGAAGTGCCCTGACCTAAGCACTTGGCACCAATGAAAATTGCTAAGTAAGCAGCAGGTCAAGCATCCTCATTAGCAAGTAAATACCTTACCCATGTTTCAGACTGTGGCCTCCCAAGGACTGTGCTTAAGATTTGTCTTGCTCACTCTCTTGTACTGCCCTTTGGAACTTATATTTGCTGTATAGATGAGAACTTCCAAGGAGACAGCGAGATCTGTCCTTTGCCACCCACTTACCGGATGATCCAATCCCCTCCCCTCCATCCTAGGCCATGGAGAAAGTATCTTTCTATGGCAGGTGGGAAAAAGGTCAAAGAGCAGAAGAGACTCATACACAGTTTCCCCAGTAGCAATTTTAGCCACTGAGTTCCCCCAGCAGGGCCAAACACTTCTATTTCTGAGTGCAATTATTCCCCTTCTAAGTCAAAGCAGCCAAATAAATGACCACAGGCCCACACTGAAAATGTCAGATCCGTCGATAGCAATTAGGGTCTTGCTCAAAAAGGAGATGGTTGTCCACAGAAGTGCCAGATTCTGGCTCAAGCCACCGAAGATCAATATCCGCACATGTTCCAGATGCCACACGGGTTGCAGTTACAAAGATGTGTGAGCGAGAGGTCATAGTGTTGTCCAGGGAAAAATTGGTGGCTAAGCCTTCAAGAGGCCTCATGACTGGAAGTGGCCTTGACGAATATATTACTGTCCGGCCTGGGACCCTCAACTTGGAAGTACTGGAAAATGGGCTTGATTAGACAACTCAGAAGCCACAGTTCCATTGGTATTCACACTCCTGAGAGACTGGAATACAAACCAGAATACCAATTCGTTTTTTTTGCACGCTATCACTTCCAGAAGCCAGAAAGTTCCAGTTTGTCAACTCCGTCGCACACCCTTTGCCTGTATCGTGCTGAATTAATGAAAAGATTTCTTAGTGGAAGGTTTAGAGAAGAAAATGCCTCTCTCCCCCTTTTTCTTTCCTTATCTTTTTCCCCAGCTCCTCACTCGTAGCTTTGGAGCCTGTCCTGGAACTAGCTCTTGTAGACCAGGCTAGCCTCGAACTCACAGAGATCCCCCTGCCTCTGCCTCCCGAGTGCTGGGATTAAAGGTGTGCGCCACCACGGCCTGGCTTCCCTCACTTCTTTTTACAGATATAAACAACTAAGTTTTTGTTGGGCCCACTCCTTCTTTAGCAACAGTTGCATCGAGACGTAACCAGCAAACCACGTAGTTTGCCCGATTACAGCGTACAGTTCAGGACTTCTCAATCTGTTTGCAGAGTTGTCCAACCATCACCACAAAGAACTTTAGAGTATTGTTCATCACCAACCTTCTGTGTCTGTCCACAAGCCTACACAGACTAAAACAGACAGCGAGCATGTGGTCCGTGATACGCGTTTAAGGTTCGTTCCCATTGTGCTATGATCAGGACTTCGCCCCTTTTTGCTAACGGGACAATACTTCACTGCATAAAGAGACTGCATTTTGCTATGGTGGGCAGTGTAGGTTTTTCTTTCTGGGTTTTGGATCCCGCGAATAGTGAGGCTATGAGTATCTGTGCATACATTTTGGGGCGGACGTGTATTTTCATTCTTCTTGAATTTATGCCTCGGAGGAAAATGGCTAGATCAAATGGAAGCTTTGCGTTCAACTGTCTTCCAAAGGGGTTTCGCCGGTTCACATTTCGGGGTTCGACTCTGCCACACCTTGCCGTTTACCACCTGACTTCCTGATTATACGTAGCTCACTTCCTGATGCCCATCAAAAGTACCCCAGCGAAAGCAGTGTGGGAAAGAAGGTTTGCTTTGGTTCTCAGCTTGCACAGCCCAGCCCCGTCGTGATGGGAAAGGCAGGACGGCAGGAGCTGGCGACAACTGGTCACATTTCCTCCACTGTGGGGAAGAGGCTAAAAGTTAGCGCACTGCTCTTTTTATTCAGTCTGGCTGTTAGGTTGTGTCTTCCCTCCTCAGCTAGCCGGCACTAGGTCATCCTCACAGGCATGCCCAGAGGCTTGTCTAAGTGATTCTAGATCCTCTCACAAGGACACTGTTGACCGTCACAGTGGCTGACTGAGCCTCTCATAGCTTTGACTTTTATTTTATTTTATTTCTCTGATATTGTGCAATTTTCATGTGTTTATTAGCTATTTATTTATGTCTCTTCAGGTCATTTTTTACTAGATATTTTGCTTTGCTGTTACTGTCCAATTGGACACTGTGCTCCTTGCCACCACATAAGAGCAGCTACAAAGAACCAAAGTCAGAGTCCCGGGGCTGCCCCTGCAGGGTAGATGAGGTGCTGCCCTCTGCCCCCAGCAGTGCAAATTAGAGAGTTAATCAACTGATTTATTTAAAAAGCCAACATCCCATACAAATCTCCTTAACACAGAAGTAAAACTTAGGCCTTTTCTAAGCTCTAAAGCCTTGGGTTACTGATCTATGAGACTAAGTTCAGCCCATCTGCTGAATTTTCTATGAGAACCCTGGGCAAACGCACTGTGAGCCTGCTAAGCTGGCAGAGCCGGGAACTTTTTTCATGAAATGTTATTTCTCTAAGAAAGAAGGGTCACAGTCATTCTTCAGCCTTAGATGAGAGGTGGACATTTTGTCTAAGTCCATTATATCAAGGAGAATAAGTGACAGTATTGATTGCCAGCGACGAAAGTCAAGCTTTCAAATAGAAGTTTGGAAGTTTTGAAAGCCTGTTAGCTGCTCTAGTGACTTGACAGCCTCCCAGAGCCTTCTCTGCACCTTCCTGACGAAAGCAGTAGTACCGTTTGTTAGCATGAGTTGGGGTACTGCATACACGGTGGTGCCGGGGTTACTTCATACACGGTGGTGCCAGAGCAGTGATGCGGTACATGGGGCCGCGCATCAGCAGTCGGAAGATCAGCCCAGCTCAGACAGCCTACGCTTTCCAGATGGTGATCATGTGATGTGAAAAGCGCATGTGTGACTTCATCCGAACTCTAAGGCAAGCCGAGATTTTAGTGATGTGGACCTGAAAAGACCGCTGATGTCATTTCATATGCCTGTCCTTGTTGAGTTTTGGTGTAGCATCGAAGAATATCCCCAGTACCTGGGAAATTCTCCTTTTCCACTTCCCTATCTCTGTAAGGTTGGGTTTTCTTCCGCTGTCTCAGCAAAGCACCAGATGATAGCAGTGCGAACACAGAGCAGACATTAGAATCCACACACAGCCTACACAGACTGGACATGAAAGGTCTCTGCAAAATTCGAGCCAGTGCTACTCTTCTTAGTCATTTCTGCTATGTTTTTGGAAATGCACTTAATTTTGGAAAAAGTCAATTATTTACATTAACATGTGTTTATTATTGTTAGTTTTCAATAATTCATACATAAATATTTTAAATCTTTTTTATGCAACATAACAAATAACAATAAAATAATTTAAGGAAAACCCCCTTGGAGTTACCACTAAATTTTGTATTTTTGGGTTTTTGGCTTTTGAGACAGGGTCTCTCTATATAGTCAGCCTGGCCTTGAACTCACAGAGATCCTCCTGCCTCTGCCTTCAGAGCACTAGGATTAAAGGTGCGTGTCACCACATTCAGCTAAATTGTAAGGAAGCTTTAAAAGTTCAAAAAATAAAAGAGCTTCAGGGCACTCCATCTATGGAACATTTGCCACCCAGAAGCTAATGCTTGCTTTAGGGGACAACGGTTACATAGCCAAGACGTCTGAGTGCTGGGAATGTGGCTCAGCTGCTAGAAGGCTTGCCTACTATGCACGAGGCTCTGGGTTCAGCCCCAGCACCAGGGGGTACTGAGTGTGGTAATGCATTCCTAGAGTTCCGGCACCCCGGAAATGAGACAGAAGGATCAGGAACTCAAGGTCATTCTCCACTGCTAGCAAGTTTGAGGCCAGCTTGGGTAACAAGAGATCCTGACTCAATGTATGTAAACAAATAACGATAACAATAGAATGAAATAAGAAAAAAAATGGATTTGAAAATAAGCTTGGAACCTCCTGCATTTGGAAATGTCACACACCCAGGAGTGACACGGTTGGGTCACGCGGCAGGGCTATTTTTAGTCTGCTGAGAATCTCCATAATGACCTACCTCCATAGAGGTTGCACTAGTTTGCTCTCTGCCAGCAGTGAACGAGGTACAGGGTTACTTGCACATCTACGTCTAACGGTTAGCTGCATGGCTAAGAAGTGGAACTAGCCTATATGTCCATCAACTGATTAATGAATAAAGAAACCACAATGCATATATTCACGGTGGAATTTTGTTCAGCCGTAAAGAAAAAATGAAATCATGACATTTACAGGAAAATAGATGGAACTGGAAATCATTATATCAAGTGAGACAAGCAGCCAAATACCACATTTTCTCTCATATGCATATCCTAGATTTTAATTTATATAGATATAGAGATAGACACAGGTGTGTGTGTGTGTGTGTGTGTGTGTGTGCTCGTGTGTGTGTGTATGTGTGTAGGCATGAGTATGTGCATGTGTGCATGTACTTATGTATGGGGCATGAAACTAGAAAGGAGCCCATGAGAGGGGAAAAAAAGAGGTCTTAACAGAGAAGGAAGGGGAAAGAAGAGGGTACTAGATAGAATACACATGGCACGAAAGTGGAGAGAGAAAACCAGTACAAGAAAAGGGACCAGCAGGAGGGGGAGGGAGTGTAGACGATCAACAAAAACAAGGATGTTTTCAGATACTGTGAGAACCATTACTTTGTATGCTAGTTGAAAAAGCAAATTTAAAAGTTACAAAAACAATAATAAAACAAAATGTTACATATGTTTTATTCACACACATTTACAACTGCATACACACATGCACACACACATGTACACAATGCATGCACTATGTACACACATGTACATGTGCATACACACATGTGCATGCATGTGCACATTCACCTGAACCCACATGTGCATGCATGTGCACATTCACCTGAACACACATGTGCGTGCGCGCACATGCAAACACCCAAGCACACACATACAGATCATATACAGCAGCTCTTTTAAGACAGAGTCACGGTCGTGGGACAATGCCCCAGGGGACGCCTGCACACAGATTTCCCCAGATGTTCTAGATCTCCGAATCTTTGGCAAACGGGTAGTGTGAGGACCCAGGTTCCTTGGGCTGCATTTGGGAAATGTTAGTCTAGAATTATGTCCTCCTTTGGCATAGGAAACCGAGTCTCAGAGAAATCACACAGAATCGGTGGTAAATTAGATAATTCGTGAGTGGCAACACTGATCAAGACGCTGGTGCTCAAACTGTACCAAGTATTCTTTCATTACTGAGACACCCCCCCCCCCCCCCAGCCCCAAGCCTGCCTGGTCCATCCTCACTGGGAAGGATTATAGCACCAACGGCAGCTTGTTTGCACCAACCAGTGCCTCTAATTGTTGTCTTTGAGAGATAATCCTACAGAATCCAGCAGGATGCACACTCCAAAACCTGCAGAGATTCCTTCTTCTGGGAGAAGGATTATCTCTGTAATCCAATTAACCCAGCGAGCCATGGGGAAAAATATAGACATGAGATTAGCACTTGGGGGGGGGGGGGGCTTTGGACAAGAAATTAATTCCTTTAACAGGTTAAAAAAACTCTAAAGTACGTTTACACTTCCCCAAACTCTAACATTAGTCTAGGATGTCAACCGGTGGATTTTAGAAAGAGTCCGAAAGTCGTGGGTCAAATTCCATGAATATTTAGGACCTTCCTCAAGGATGTCCCTGTTTCCTTGGGGACTTGTGTGCCTCTCTCCCTCTCAGATGATGGTTTCTAACTTACCACATTGGCCTCTTCTTCCTGGCTGCCAGGAAGCTTGGGAGCCGGTTACACAGGCATCCAGATAAAAATCATGATCTCACAACTCCTAAAGATGGGAATTATTTATGTCACGTGGGATTAGCTAGATAATGCTTCGTCTTCTGGTGGCCACTTTTTATCATTTGTTAAGCCAAAATGAAAGTACTGGCCCCTGGCAGATTCACTCGGCTCTCTTCCCCCATCTCCTGTCTAGTGTCTGCCGCCTGGGGAGTGGAGGTGTTCACCACGCTGTCACCTCCCTCCTCCTCAGTTTCTCCTATGCTAATACGATCAATAATTATGCAGAGGGCAATAATATTAAACTGCTTTTATCCCCTGAAGGAAATGCTTATGTGCTCGAGCTAGCCAGCTCTTTCTAGCATATTCCAAAGCCTCTGCAGATTTTATTCATGCAAGAGAAGTTTGACCTTCAACTAAACTCAAATCTATAATTTAAAGTGGCCTCTCTGACTCAAAATCCTCTCCATTTCAATGCCAAATGGATCATCAGTGGCTCTCCGAGTAATATTCGCTCCAGAGGACCGCTCCAGCTACCCATCGACACACACTTTTGCATGCCTGCTCGCAGACTGAAGTTACACTCTCCAATATGTGGCTGCGGCTTAATTGATGGAGGGATGCAAAGAGAATCTGAGGCGGCTGGCCGCAGCGGACTAGCTGCTTCCCTCGGAGAATTCTCTCACTTGTCTTTTAAATTTTCCTTTCTTGTCAAAATTGCAGGTGCAGATAAATGCTGGAATCTTATCTCAATCAGAAAGTGCCACGAACAAGAAAAGATGGAGAATTTTGATTGTCGTTGAGGACAGAGCCTCAAACAGCTGGAGGCTTTCCATTCTCTTTAGCTCCCATCCATCTAAGGGAAAGGGAAAATGCACTAAGGGTTTCACTCAATTTGTGCAGAAAGATGAGGAAATTCACAGTGAAATGAAGAACCACACTCCCCAAATAGTGTTAACCCAGAACAGCATTGCTGGAAGCAGCAGAGGCCTTGAGGGTGGGCAGGCCTGACCTCTGCAAGGAGGCCAAGGGAAAGCCCCAAGGAATCGCTGAACCGCAGCGCAGTGACTTTTAGGGAGCCTTAGGAACTTTATCCCAGCCAAGTTTTCTTTCTCCCGATAAAATAAACTCATTTCAAATGACTTTCTAGTAAACCTGGAAATGATGAAGAGAAAGAAGACACACAAACAAGAAACCTCCGAGCTTGCCGAGCCTCAGCCATCCCACACAGTGGCAAAGGGTCTCTTCTGACGCTGTCCCTCGACCATCTGGATGCAGGTGCTCAGCGACATGGGTCTCAGGATTTTTGACTCTAGTGTTGACCCAGCTCTGGGCATACAGCGGTTGCTCAGAGATGAACTTGAACACAGTTCCTCCATATTTTCTCCTGTATGAAAACATTAGAGTCTGCTAATGATGTTAATTTTTCCTTCCCTGTTTCTAGTCCCAACCCCCCTCTCTCCACCTTTTCGTTTTTCCTCGAGCCCAAGGTGTCAAATGGACCCTGCCAGTCACTATGGCCCCAAGCACTGGAAATGCGGTTGCTTCAGACTGAGCTGTGCTGCAAGGAAAATGCACACTGGATTCTGAAGATCAGGAGGATAAAGGGGTAGGGAGATACTCTTCAATAATGTATATATTATTCGCATGTTGAAACTGTCACATTTTAGATATTTGGGGTAAAAAGTATTAGAATTAATTGCTACCCATTTGCTTTTTAAATATACCTTCCAAAAAAGTTAAAATAACTAAATAGAAAGGTTCATGTTCCATTTCTAGCAGACAGCACTGGCTCATATTCAGACCTGGCCAGCATCTACTGTGACTCCTTGCCTTCCCTCCTTCTCTCTCTCTCTCTCTCTCTCTCTCTCTCTCTCTCTCACACACACACACACACACACACACACACACTGACTTGGCACACACATGCATGTGCACACACTGACTATGCACACACACATACTGACTTGGCACACACATGCACACACACACACTGACTTGGCACACACATGCACACACACACACTGACTTGGCACACATATGCATGAGCACATACACACACACACTGACTTTGCAAACACGCATGCACACGTGCATGTGCACACACACACACACACAACTTGGCACACCTATGCACACACACTGACTTGGCAAACACACATCAAGCGTGAGCACAGACACGTGCACATGAATGCACACACACACACACACACACACACACACACACACACACTGACTTAGCCAACATGACAGTCCTAGCAGGTCTAGACTCCACAGCATCTCCATACAGTCCCTGAAGCAAGAGGCAGAAGGCCAAGACTCAGCAGGCCCTGGCAGCAGGGCGAGCTTTGCTGCCCTCTGCTGGTCAAGTCAAAGCTCCCATGAACTCGAGTCTCGCCAACGTTCTGACTGATAGACTTCTCTGTTTCTCTTTCCCCTGTTGTTAGCATCCTACATTTAAGAGTAGCAGTGACTGGCTGACCAGATGGCCCAGCAGATAAAGCCACCAAGCCTGACAGCTCGAATCCAAACCCTAAAGCTCACATGGTTGAAATAAAGATCCTATTCTGTAAGTTGTCCTCTGCCCTGCACGCGCGCACACACACACACACACACACACACACATATTCTGGAACACTAAATAAAGACATTCTAAATTAGAAAAAAAATGAGTAGTTGTGGCAGGAGAAAGAGAGATTGCATCTTTTACAAAGAAAGATATGTTCTGGGGACAATTCCTTCGTAGCTCCCTGTGTGAGCTAGGCTTGGTGGGCCACACCTATAACCTCAGCCCTGGAAGGCTTGCAAGTTGCCTCTGCTACATGGCAAAATCCTGTTTCAAAACAAACAAACAACAAAACCACCACCAAAAACCAAGCCGTTTTAAAAAGCCTTTAAGAGATTCAGTACTTCTTGCAAAAATACAAAGAAATCGTCTAATATTCCTTATTCTCCACACAAGCCCAGTGTCACCAGGGCATATTTTAAACAAACACATGATCTACCCTTTCTGCCAGAGATGGTTGGTCAGTAGGTTGGGTTTGGAAGCCCATGAATCTTGTTTTAGCAATATCAGGTTGTCTACCCCCCCCCCCCCACACACACACACGCACCTTCAGAAATTCTGAAAACAAGACATTGGAGCTGCCCTTTTCAAACTTAAAAATGCCCATAGCCCACCTAAGACCCTGTTAAAATTGGATCTCCTCACAGTGGGTCTGGCCTGAGACCTGTTATGAGACCCATAACAGGCTCCCAGGCAATGCCCATGGTCATAGCGAGGCAGGGTCCACACGTCTGGGGGCAGCTGTAATAGCACGCCCACGCTATAGAGACACCCAGAGAGCCGTGCTGCGATTGCTTCTCCCACAGCTGTTCAGGAACAAACTCACTGTCACTCCTTTCGTCTGGAAAAGCAAGGATGCCCCCTTCTGACAGATCTAAATATTTTCTGTAAATGCTAAGAGGAAGGAAGAGTGGTTCCATTTCTTTCCCAAACCAATTTCTTTAGTCACTACTGATTAACAAGAATTTCTTTCCCTAATAGACCAACTGTTCGACCTCCTATTTTGAAACCTCGCAGGGATCCCGGGCACACATGCTGAAGAAAGCAGGGACATGACAGAGGGTGAGATCGCTTGCCCTGGAGACCCAGCCACAGTCTTGCTTCTAACCTTGCTTTCCGGCTAGCTCCTTACTCCTTCACTGCCCTGACTCTTCGCAAACATACTCAGCACTGGCTGATCCCAGTTCAGCTTCTGGCTCTGCCTGTGGTGGTGGGGAAGTCTGGAAGGTGGAGCCAGCACAGGAGGGCCGCCTCTTGTGCACTTCGGTTAAACTCCACATAGGAAGCTCTCTTCTTAACTGTGCAATAAATTCACCAAATTCTGTTTCCAAGACATCCTGAGATGACTTCACACACGGAGCCATTTTCAGATGCCTGAGACAGGGCATTTCCACAAAGGCCCTTTGTGGGGAGAATCTTAAATGTTCAAACGTGATGTATACAGGAGGCGATAACGGTTATCTGACCATTCTGCTTCTGGATTCACGTCCAAGGGCTCAAGAATATGTGCCTAGCATCTATCTACAGAGCTCACATGGTGGCAGATGGCGGGGGGGGGGTTGTCTTTGATTTGTTTGAAGGCCAAGGATATATTACATCTTCAAAGTTAATACCTTCTCATCTTCACCCCTGCATTTTCAAAAAAAAAAAAAAAACTCCTTCGATAGTTAGCTACATAGCTCCCATTAAAGTCAGATTTCCTTAGCTGAGGAAGCCACTGAATGCCTAATTACACAGGCAACGCTGGAAAAAAAAATATTAAGACTGCGTTTACATTGCCAGCTTTCTTTCCCCATTACACAACAGAAGATTTATCCTTTCATCTGGTACGCGAGCATTGCTCTTGCAAGCTTGTGGTTCCATAGGACACATATTAGTATATCACTCACTATTAGCACCAACCCTGACAATCTGGGAGTTATGCCTCTCTCAATGTTATATATAGTCTTTCTTCTGAGCTAGAAACGAACCAAACCAAAAATAATCACCAAATCCCACATCCTGGCTGTCACATACCCAGACAGAGTGACATTGCAACACCCCAGGGCCCCACAGATCTCCTGTGAGCTGTGTGGATTCCTGCCATGGGCTGCACCCACACAACTATCAAATGCAATTCACTGGCAGGAAGCCCATTTAAACCTTTATCCAGTGGCGTGCTCAGGTTTTTTTTTTTTTTTTCTGGACAGGTTTCTTCTGCCTGTGGAAATCAGTGAGGCCTCTGTGATCAGTCACTGTCTGGGAATGAACCGAGGTCCTCGCTGACAGTGGCTTAAGCAAAGCATGTGATGTCCATACGTGTACAGCCACCTGTGCTGATTGCCAAGCTCTTTAGACCTGGAGACGCTTCCGCAGTTTGATTAGAAGCCAAACCTAACGCCCTCTCTCAAGCTCCAAGGTCAGAAAGTAACTAAAGAGAGACATGGCAACCTTTAATTGGGCTGCAGCTGAGGCCTCAGGTGTGTGGGTGTTGCCTGGCTTCTCAGATGTCAGCAGAGAGACAAGATTTGATAGATAGATAACTTTGCCCTCAACTCCTGGGAGCTGCTACTTCAATGCCTGGATCGCCTACCAATTCACATCACTTGCGGGTTCCCAATAAATGTGGCTGACAGCTTGTCGAGCCCCCGGCAGCTCCGTGGGTGGGGGGGGGGCACAATTTGCTGAGTGGCCAGGCAAATGCCATCATGCCGCATATAGACTCAGCAGCTCACTTGGGGAGTGATCCAGCCTCCTAGGCTCCTTGCCCTATGCCTCCCGTGATTCTGTGGGAGAAACCAACTCAAGTCAATTAGTGTCTAAGACACTGGCTTGGAGGGATGGACGCCGGGGATGGAGGCCTGGGAGTTTCCTATTCCATGTGGTGCTTTAACAAATGGCCTCAGAGTTCACATCCCAGGACCCTAATAGCGATCTCGTCTTCAGAGGAGAAAACCTGCAGAAGAATCTTCCTAGGGTTTGAAGGGGAAGAAGAACGCCTCTGCTGTTGGGTGACCTTGGCTGCAATTACTTCCTGATCCTTTAGTGTCAGCTCCTAGCTACCTTTTCACAGGAGCCCAACAGATCAACTCCCTGAGGTTGGTCTCAGTCTCGAGGTTGTGTCTAGGACAATCATCACAACCCCTACAGATCCCCAGTGATTCCAGGTGCCCACAGGGGCATAAAAACAATTCTCATTTGATCCTTTGTGCATAGATCCCATAGCAGATAAATGTCCTACTTAGTATTATGGGAGGCTTCAGTCTATTTGGTCTCAGGACCCTTTTGCACCCTGAAAATCTATCACAGGACTCTAAAGCACATGTGTTTGTATGGGTATGCCTTTCAATACCTACCTTATGAGTTCATGCTTTCTAGGAATCACCAGGGTGGCTACCACATGCTCACAGGAGACCACGAGAGTAAAAGGCAAACAGTATTAACTTTGACCTTTCTTGACCTGCCGGGAAGATCGCAGAAGTCCCTGGAAATCCTTAGACCGTGTGTTGACAAGTGCTGACTTGCTATGTGACTTTCCCAGAAGGCGCTTCCAGCTGGGGTGGGGAAAGCCTTCCAAAGAAGAAAAAGGACTCCAGAGCCATTCTTCACCCCAGGAAGCTCAGCTACTGCTCATCCACCACCCCGTCTAGAAGCCCAGAGAAGAGAAAGTAAAGAATCAAATGAGAAAGGAAGAGATTATTTCCACTGGAAAACCACCCTATTTAGGGCTCAGGGAACATGGCAGAAGGAGACGGAAGGAATGGGTGAGCCGGAAGAGAGGGAGAAAGGCTGCCATTGTCCCCACACTCATTGTCCCCACACGGTAGCTGAGGCTGTCTCAGCTGGGCCTGCAAAGAATAGGCCAGCCTAACCACAGATCAGGGCGGGCTCACAGGCCCTCACGGCCTATCTGCTGAACTACTACTGACTACTGGTGAATTGGAGGGGAGTGGCACTCATTGTGTTCGCAGGTGTGAAGCTAAGTGACCCCACCGGGCTCCAGTGGACAATTGCAAATCTGTGCTCATCCAAATGGGCCTGGTGAAACTCTGTGGAGCCCAAACAAGACAATTACGTGAACGTAAAAGGGGGCACAGACCCATAAGAAAAACGGGAGAGGAGTTGATAGAATGGGAAAGAGATGGGAGAGGGTGGGGTTGTGAGAGCAACCAAGATGCACTGTACACATGTGTGACATTGTCAACGAACAATTTAATTAAAATGCAAAAACGTATCCTATCAAGAATACGGCAATGCATAGGCAGCATCGGCGCAGGTTTATCTGAAGACTCTGAGGTCATTCTTTGCTTATTGATACTCACTCATTGGAAAAAAACGAGCCAGCCAACTGCAGAGTCCGAAGGTAAGGAAGGATACTGAAATCTGGCGACAGAGGGGAAGGTATGAAGTGGTTGCTGCAGAAGAAAAGAGTTCCCTGACCGAAGGAAGTCACAGGACATCCGGGCAAGGCTGGGGACTCCTGAGAAGCATGCCCAGATGCCTGGGTGCAGACAAGAACAAGCACATTGATTCGAACAGGAATTGAGGTTCTGTCGGGTAAACAGGGAAAGAGAGAGGAGCGAGTCATTACACATGACTTGGCTCGCAGGGATGAACCGGGGAAATCCCAAGCGAATATGATGCACGAGCGTGACGAGGGGCGCGGGGGATGCCGCGACGCTGAACTCGAGTCTAGCGGGGATGCAGAGGGCTTGACACCGGGCAGTCTCCGTGCTGGCGCTCACTCAGTCCTGCCATTCTTACAGCAATCCCCTGTCTTGCTCCTCTGCATATCTTCCTGTTGAGCCCTCTTGAAATCAGGTCTGCCGCCTTGGACGTTTGCCTGCCTCCCTCTCTATGCATGGCATTCATAGAATCCCCAGCTCTACCTCACTTTGATTAGGGAGAGTGAAACACACTTCCTTTGGCTCGAGATCAATCTTTTCTTTCTTTGTGGTCCCCTTCCTCCCTGGTATCCTCTCTTTATGGACTGTCTAGGCCGCTGTACTTCCTGCCTGTGAAGCAGCATCTAAAATGGTACCCTACTAAAACCATCATACTTTCCTTAGCAATGCATGTCGGATACACACAGACTACCCACTCACATTCTGACCTGCGCATCAATTATACTAATCTTAAACCCACCATTGATAATGCTTACCTTGGCGCTTCCACCTTTAACACTGGGGAATTTAAAATGTGTATTAAAGATGAGTCTTCATTCTGAGGGCTTAGGGTCCACTGGTCCAATGGCTAGACCCAGTTCCCAAATTTAGGATGATAAATGCCTTTTGGTAAAGAGATTAGCAAGTATCAGAATAACTAAACAATAATCTTTAAACAGCAATCTCTAAAACAGAACTAGCTGTGTTTGGTTCTGAATTTCCTACAAGAGTGATTTCCTTCTTGAGATGCCATCTTGCCCCTTCCTTACTTGTATTGTTATTGCTAAGTCACCCAAATTTAATGAGCATTTAATTACCTTTATCTACAGTTGAGTGCCCCCCTTCTGTTGGAAACCCTATTTTATATAAACCAAACCATGGGCAATTACCTATCAAAAGCAGTTATATTTAAATTCCCACTGAAAGTAGATGAAGCAGGTCACATAAATCATAAAATCATTCAAAGTTAGATGCAGGGAAGGGCGGCACTGGGTTGGGGTGTACGAGGAAGGGTGGCACTGGGTTGGGGTATACGGGGAAGGGTAGCACTGAGTTGGGGTGTACGGGGAAGGGCGGCACTGGGTTGGGGTGTATGGGGAAGGGCAGCACTGGATTGGGGTGTACAGGAAAGGGCGGCACTGGGTTGGGGTACAGGGAAGGGCGGCACTGGGTTGGGGTGTACAGGGAAGGGGCGGCACTGGGTTGGGGTGTACAGGAAGGGCGGCACTGGGTTGGGGAGTAGAGGAAGGGCAGCACTGGGTTGGGGTGTACAGGGAAGGGCGGCACTGGGTTGGGGTGTACAGGAAGGGCGGCACTGGGTTGGGGTGTACAGGAAGGGCGGCACTGGGTTGGGGTGTAGAGGAAGGGCGGCACTGGGTTGGGGTGTACGGGGAAGGGCGGCACTGGGTTAGGGTGTACAGGGAAGGGGCGGCACTGGGTTGGGGTGTACAGGGAAGGGCGGCACTGGGTTGGGGTGTACAGGGAAGGGCGGCACTGGGTTGGGGTGTACAGAATACTGATATTATCAGTTCCATCAGAAGTCCCCTGTTCTCCTCAGTTTCCACTGTGGAGCACAAAGTCTTGGGATCCAGTGTCACAGTCAAGGATTTTCTGTATTTGTGACGGATGCTTTACGTAGATTGACTAAATATATTTATTTACCTCCCTTTCTCACATTTCCTTGACTTTCTCTACTTCAGAGGCTGGTTTAAAAAATTAAAACTTTATTTATGAGTGTCATCGCATCCCCTTGCAATAGGAAAACACCATTTGCTCAGTTCTAACCAATTAGACATACATGTGTTTCCTCTTTTTAAAATGTATATGGGTGTTTTGCCGACATGTATATATGTGCATTGTGTGTATGCCTGATGTCTTTGAAGAACAAAAGAGGGCATTAAGATCCCCCAGAACTGGAATTGCAGGTAGTTGTGAGTGTCACCTGGGAGGTTGAAGCTAGCCAGAGCTCTTAACTGTTGAGCCGTATCTCCAGCCTCACATGTACCTTTAAATCTCCCATATCCACTCTTTCCAAGGAATTGAAAGTGAAGACTTATTTACCAACGCTCAGGGCAGCATAACTCACAGTGGACAAAAGCAAGAAACAACCCAGATGTCGGGGAGTGGATAAACAAATTGTGATATGCAGTATCACCCTTCCAGAAACAGCTATATATGCCACAAAAGGAATAGAATTGGACTATACCATGCTAAGTAAAATAAAATAAAGGCACTAGGATTCATACTGTATGATTCTGCTTATATGAAGAACCTAGATTAGACAAATGCATAGAGATAGAACACAGAACAAATGGGGAAAGGATTGGAGAACTGTGCTGAGTTTCCTCTGGGGCTGAGTGGCATGTTCTAGAGAGGGGTGGTGGTAGTAGTTGTAACATGGTGAATGTATGTGATGCCAGTCAGTCATGCATTTAAAAATTGCAAAAGTGGGGACATAGCAACAGACATGGAGGAAATACAGAGAATCATCAGGTCATACTTCAAAAACCTGTACTCCACAAAATTGGAAAACTTAAAGGAAATGGACAACTTTCTGGATAAATATCACTTACCAAAATTAAATCAAGACCAGATAGGCAAATTAAATAGACCTATAATTACTAAGGAAATAGAAACAGTCATCAAAAGTCTTCCACCCACCCCCCAAAAAGGCCCCATATCTATTCAATATAGTATCTGAGCTTCTACCTAGAGCAATAAGACATCAAAAGGAGATCAAGGGGATACAAATAAAAAACCAAGAAGTCAAATTCTTTCTATTTGCTGATGATATGATAGTTTACATACATGACCCCAAAATTCTACCAAGAAACTTCTACCATTCATAGACACCTGCAGTAATGTATCAGGGTACAAGATTAACTCAAAAAAATTAGTAGCCCTCCTTTATATAGATGAAAAACAGGCTGAGAAAGAAATCAGAGAAACATCACCCTTCACAATAGCCACAAATAACCTAAAATATCTTGGAGAAACTCTAACCAAACAAATGAAAGACTTGTATGAACAAAACTTTAAACCTTTGAAAAAAGAAACAGAAGAAGACACCAGAAAATGGAAAGATCTCCCATGCTTTTGGGAAGGTAGAATTAACATAATAAAAATGGCAATCTTCCCAAAAGCAATCTACAGATTCAATGTAATGCCCAGTAAAATTCTTTACAGACCTCAAAAGAACAATACTCAACTTCATATGGAAAAGCAAAAAACCCAGGATAGTCAAAACAGTCCTGTACAATAAAGGAACTTCTGGAGGCAACGCCATCCCTGACTTCAAACTCTACTACAGAGCTACAGTACTGCCTGGTATTGGCATAAGAACAGACAAGAGAACCAATGGAATCAAGTCAAAAACCCGGATATCAATCCACACACCAACAAACACCTGATTTTTTTACAAAGAAGCAAAAAAATTAAAAATGGAAAAAAGAAAGCGTCTTCAACAAATGGTGTTGGCATAACTGGATATCAACATGTAGAAGAATGAAAATAGATCCATATCTATCACCATGCACAAAACTCAAGTCAAAATGAATCAAAGACCTCAACATAAAACCAACCACACTGAACCTCATAGAATAGAAAGTGGGAAATATACTTGAACACATTGGCACAGGAGACTACTTCCTAAATATAACCCCAGTAGCACAGACACTGAGAGCAACAATTAATAAATGGGATCTCCTGAAACTAAAAAGCTTCTATAAAGCAAAGGACAAGGACAAGATAAAGTGGCAGCCTACAGAATAGGAAAAGATCTTCACCAACCCCATATCAGACAGAGGGCTGATCTCCAAAATAAAGAACTCAAAAAATTGGCAATCAAAAGAACAAATAATCCAATAAAAATGGGGTACAGACCTAAAGAGAGAACTCTCAACAGAGGAATCTAAACTGGCTGAAAGACACTTAAGGAAATGCTCAACATCCTTAGCCATCAAAGAAATGCAAATCAAAACAACTCTGAGATTCCATCTTCTTCCTGTCAGAATGGCCAAGATCAAAGACACTGATGACAGCTTATGCTGGAGAAGACGTGGAGTAATAGGAACAAACACTCCTCCATTGCTAGTGGGAACACAAACTGGTACAGCCCCTTGGATATCAGTATGGTGACTTCTCAGAAAATTAGGAAACAACCTACCTCAAGATCCAGCAATAGCATTTTAGGATATACACAAGTGCATTAAACAACCTTAAATGCCCCTCAACCAAAGAATGGATAAAAATAAATGTGGTATATTTACACAATAGAGCACTACAGAGCAGAAAAAAATAGTAACATCTTGAAATTTGTGGGCAAATGGATAAATCTAGAAAACATCATATTGAGTGAAGTAACCCAGACCTAGAAAGACAAATATAATATGTACTCATCATAAGTGGCTTTTAAACATAAAGCAAAAAAAAAAAAGCCTACAATTCACAGTCCCAGAGAACCTAGACAACAAAGAGGACCCTAAGAGAGACATACAAGGATCTAATCTACATGGGAAGTAGAAAAAGGTAAGATCTCCTGAGTAAATTCATAGCATGGGGATCATGGGAGAAGGTAGAGGGGAGGGGAAAGGAATGGAAGGGAGTGGAAAAAAATAAAAAATAAAGGCATGGACACCACCAAAAAATTGTAAAAGTGGTGAGTTCATAATATATGTACTTTACTACAATAAAAAAGTGAATCAAGCAGCTATGCTAGTACTTACCTGTACATCACACATCTCAGTACTTGAGAGGCTGAAGCAGGACAATTGAGAGTTTAAGGTTAGCCTAGGCTACATAGAAACTTCAAATACAGAGTGAGACTCAAGCTCAAGACAAAACAAAGTCTTAAGCTCATTTTCTTTTTAATAAATCACCAATAACAATCTCTTCATTCTCTCATTTGCTCAGAACTCAGAACTCAGTGACCTCTAAGTCAGCAGTTCTCAGGCTTCCTAACACTATGACCCTTTCATACAGTTCCTCATGCTGTGGTGACCCCGCACCACACATTATTATTTCATTGCTACTCCATAACTGTAATTTTGTTAGTTATGAATTGTAATGTAAATATCTTGATACGCAAGATGTCTGATATGCTACCTCAAAAGGGCTCATGACCCATAGGTTGAAAATCAATGCCCTAAGTAGAACTCTAACTCATTACAGAAGGCACTTATAATGCAGATCATTTATTGCTGCAGAGATGCCTCAGCAGTTAGGAGAGAACACTGCTCTTACAGGAGACCAAGTATCTACATCGGAGGCTTGCAATCACCTGCCACTCCAGCTTCAGAAATCTGGTACCCACTGATGGCCTCTGTAGGCACCTTAACTCACACCCACATACCTACACACAGTCGCACACACAGACACATAATTAAAAATCAAAATATATCTTAAAGAAAAAGAAAGTCTATGATCTGACTGGCAGCTAACCCAAGATAGAACCAGTAAGAGACAAAGAGTCCTGTGGCTCCCTAAACAGCAGTTTTGCATCTATACCTTGAAGCCTTGGAAAACAGAAAGAACCTGAGAGGAAGAGGAGGGAATTGTGCCACATTGCACCTGGTACTCATGAAGTGGAGTGCTGATAGGAGGCAGATGTCCACACAAGTGAGCTGGAAAGAGGGATACTCATTCCAGAAGTGCGAGAGGACCCTCCATTTGGAGGAGTCCTACGGCAAGATTGTATCCACCCAGATGGGAAACAAGGCTGAGAAATGACATTAGCCCAAAAACTGACCAGACATTAAAGCCTGAGCTTCTTCACACAGAAGCCACCCCTGCCCAACCTCTCTCATATCCCCTTTGACCTGTTGGCTTCTGCTTGGTACAGAATTCTTATTTGGTAATCATCATCATCATCATCATCATTACCACCCCCACCATCATTATCATCAGAATCATCATCACCATCATCACAACAACCATTACCACCACCATCATCATCATCACCACTACCAGCATCACCATCATCACAACAACCATTACCACCACCATCATCATCATCATCACCACCACCATCACTATCATCATAACCATCATTATTACCATCATCACCACAACCATCATCATCATCACCATCACCATCATCACCACCACCACCATCATTATCACCACAACCACCATCATCAACACAACCACCGTTATTATTTCTATCACCATCATTAACACCGCCACCATCATCATGCAGCGCTTATAGGATGCTTACTTTGCCAGACTGATGTATTTGACACATAGAACACCATTTAAACCATACAAGACTCCTATGGGATATACATTATTTTTTTTCCTTGATGAGGAAATTGGAGCTGAAATAGTTCAGTTAGCCTGTCCAAGGCTGTAGATAAAAGGTGACAGTTAGGATTCCAGCCCAAGAATTCTAATCCCTCCTGGTCAGGTCCTGTATCTGCTGTTTTTGATCCTATAGATAATTATTTCCTCTAGTACTACCTCAGTGTCTAGTTGTGTTTAAATTTGAAAAGATATTTAGCTAATATTCTCTCAACCATCATTATAACTGTTTGTAGAAAAACAAAAATACTGAGTATTTAATTAAACAAAAATAGCTCTCTATTTCAAAATTTTATTAATTTGAATAATATCCTACAGTTATGAACACAACTTAAGGTCTCCTTTTCCTACTACAGAGGAGTCTGATTCTTACTGAAGTACAAAATACTTGCTTTTAATCAGACATCCAAGCTCCTATCTGTGGCTCTACCGTCTTTCAAAGTCAATTAGGAAAGAAAAAGACCAGACCTGAAAAAATGGCATATCACATGGTCTCACATGTCACATGGAGCTCAGTCACATGGCCACATCCAGTGCCAAAGGAGCTGGTAAACCTGACCATCTGTGTGCCTGGGGAAATGAGCAAATGGATCTTGGGTGAGCAAGTGGCAGTCTCTGCCACAACAGTCTTCCCACTCAGCAATACATCTGCCTTGACAATGACGTCATAGCTCTCCTGAGCCAAAGGTTTGAGTCATTGCCAAATGTCCTAAGTAGGTAGAATGGACCAGCAACAAATGGAGATTCCCCCCCCCCCCCAGTGTTAATAAATATAAGGGAGTTTGAAATTTTGTTTGATTTGAGCCTATGGAGAAGAATCAACACCAAGCTCAGGTCCCCTGGTTCTCTATACCTTTGTGAGTCATTAGATACAATTCTGGGAAAACATTGGTTTGTGACAGGAAATGGGGCCATTTTTAGCTCCCAGCACCTTATATGTGTTTGATCAGCTCTATTCACCAAGCTACATGGACACCCTGTTTTATTTAAATTTTAACAGTACAAGAAAGCTTTTAGTTTAACTGACTGGATACCTACATGTCATACCAGACAACAAGGAGGTGGGAATATGGTGTGGGAAGTCCTTCTGTCTATGTGTCGCTTTTATAGGTTGATGAATAAAGAAGATGCTTTTGGCCAATGGCTTAACAGAATATAGCCATGCTGGAAAAGATATATACAGAGAGTAGGTGTAGTCAGAGATGCCATGGAGCCGCCAGAGGAGAAAGACGCAAACCGCCAGCTGGAACCTTGTTGGTAGACCACAAACCTCATGGTAAAATATAAAATAATAGAAACGAGTTAATTTAAGAGTGAGCTAGAAATATGCACAAGCTAATAGGCCAAACAGTGCTGTAATTAAACAGATTCTGTGTGATTATTTTGGGTCTGGACAGCTGGAAATGAACAAGTGTTCTCTCCCAACAGTAATAGATCCTGATATTGTGTACCCAAACTAGGAATGACCCCAAAAGCCAGGGTCTCCAACCAGAAGAAAACATATTTCTTCTGATGAAGTGAGATGATAGTTAAGCTAAACTAAGCTATAGCTAACTACACTAATGTAGAAACTAATGTAGAAACACATTAGCAACAGGCAATAACTCTTAAGAAAAATCCTATCACTTAAAAACCTACTATAGCATGAAACATTCATAAATCGAGTTGCTCATTGCTATATCATCTCTAGTAGCTATGCCACAATATGTTCAGTTTCAGATAATGAAAAGAATAGTCAGTAAGACCTGTCATCCAGGAGGGATGCAGGAGGATTACAAGTTTGAGGCTAGCCTGGGCTACACAGTGAGGATGTGTCTTGGTGGGGAAGGGCGGGAACAGGAACTGCTGTATTCCGTGAGGTGATTGTATGGGCAGCTTACATTCTGGCTCCAACATGTTCTCTGATGTTTTTACATCACAATGCCAATATTTTTTTTCTGATTTATTGCAAAAACAAAGAAAAGGGAGGCTCTCTTCCAGGACTCACCATCACTGTAAGAAGCCACCCTTTCTTCAGTAAAAACCTTACTTTCTCTATCTGGATTAGCATAGCAAGTCATGCTGAAGTGGAACGTGTTTTTATTTTTTTTTAAATGATATTTCTGGGATATGGATTGGGGGAGATAAACTTTTTAGAGCGCAATAAATAATTCTCTTCTAGAGGATCACGGCATGCTGGCCAGTCTTTCCTGACACTGCCATGCCCAGAGCCAGGGCCTTGACCCATACTTCCATTATTGAAAAGTTGAGAGGTGAGCTGCTTTAGCTTAGAGAATATTTTATTGGCAGAAGCTCCTAAGAGATCCTTTCTTTAAATATGCACTGTGTTCAGCATGCCCTATTACCTCAGGGGTTTACTTAGAACTCTGAGAAAATCTGTCTTGCATCCTTAGGCAAAGGTTAGCCATTTGAGGGGGGGGGGCTTGCTGTATGTGATGTGTTTTCTTATGATTCTATCCCTGAAGATCTCTCTATTGGACAAGGCCTTTAACCTGCTTCTGTGGTGCAGAGGTTCTGAAGCTCACAATCGAGTACTCTAAGACACTGCCTGCACCCAAGCTCATGATAACCCAGGTTCATTAGAGCATCTGCCCTCATTGCCTTCTTAGATGCAGGGTGTCCTTGTCTTGCATGCTTGGGTGTTACTTAAAAATCCAAGAATGCTCAGGGGTATTTGAGGCTTACTTAAAAGGCCAAGTCATGAATACTGGGATCTCCTTATTTTATTTCTGGTAACCCTACCTAAGATGTATGCAAAGTTATTCTAGTTTTTCATATCCTGTATTCATAATCCAGTATCTATTTCCTTTTCATACAATCCTTTATGTACAAGAGAATTACCAAATAATAATATAATAAGTAGGACATAAAACTGTATCTTTGGTGCAGAAAATACAATTTGGAAGAAGAAACAGGAATTCAGAACTGATAGTGTGTCGAAAAGATGCTTCTAGTGTTTATTAGAGACGATTATCCATGTATCCCTGTATTTCTGCATGTGTTGTGGCAACTCTTACAGATTCCAACATATCTGTCCAGGCAAAGAGCAATAGAAGATTTAGCCACCTCCAGGACATTTATTTGTCATTTGTGATAATATTTTCTACAGGGCAAAGTTTGGACAATGACACACTTGTAACATCTAGTGGTTTCTTAAGCACTCAGGATTGCCACAAACCCATCATTTATACAATACTCATAGGGATCTTCCCCTATATTGTCCCTTGGAACCTGAAGGACAAATTTTTTTTAAAAATCCGTAAGAATGTGAAATGCATATTGGCTATTGTTTTGTGAATGACAAAACCCTCTGCCTGGTGCCCAGGAAGCTCCAGACACACAGCAAAGTGCAGCAGACCAATCTGTTAGTTTGACAGTAGGGCTGACCACAAACCCTTCATAACCCTTTACCCTCCAATCTTGGTTAGGTCACTATAACTGTGATAAACACGATGACCAACTCAAGCTGGGAGGAAGGAATTTATTTGGCATCCACGTCACTGTTTATCATTGAAGGAAGTCAGGGCAAGAACTCAAAGAGGGCAGGAACCTGGAGGCAGGAGTTGATGCATTGGCCATGGAGGGTGCTGCTTACTGGCTTGCCTCTCATGGCTTACTCAGCCTGCTTTCATATAGCACCTGTGACTAGGGATGGCACCACCCACATCAATCACTAATTAAGAAAATGCTCTACAGACTTGCCTACAGCCGGATCTTATGGTGGTATTTTCTCATGAGTCCCTCGCCTGTCTCAGATGACTCTTGTGTCAAGCAGACATAAAGCCAGTCAGCACACTTCTAATAAGAGGAAACTCACTATTAGAATGAGAAAACTGGCCATCACTAGATCACATACCCTTAACCTCAACAGAAGGGAATTTTGACTCAGAAAACCAGGGGCATATGTATGATAGCTAAAAGTTGCTGTGTGCCTCTCCCAGTGTATATTTACATCTGCTATACAATAGCTAAGAGCTGGTTGTTGTAATAGGAACGGCGGGGATGCATCCCCAGCACCCCGGCCGCCTGGCTAGCTTATACCCCAAAATAATTACACGGACAATGTATTCTTTTAAACACTGCTTGGCCCATTATATCTAGCCTCTTCTCGGCTAACTCTCACACCTAGACCAGCCCATTTCCAATCATGTGTGTAGCACCCCAATGCGCACTTACTGGGAAGATTCTAGCCTACGTCCATCCTGGGTCAGAGCTGAATCGCGTGCATCTGCCCGGGAGAGGGGAGCATGGCATCTCTCCGAGTTCACTTCCTCTTCCTCCAAGCATTCTGTTCTGTTTACTCCTCCCACCTATGTTTTAACCTACCAGGGCCAAGCAGTTTCTTTATTGCTTAACCAAAGAAATCAACAGATTGATATATGACACTCCCACATCACTTCCCCTTTTTCTGTTTAAACAAAAAAAGGAAGGCTTTAACTTTAACATAGCAAAATTACATATAACAAAACAGTTATCAAGCAAGAATTACAGTTACAATATTTATATCTATTTTATCTTTTATCATAACAATGGAAAACTATAACTATAACTATCTATCTATTCTGCAACTCCATCAAAGACTCCAGAAGAATACAATATTACCTAAGCAAACAAAAAGGAAGCAATTTTCAAAACTCTAGAAATGACAGAGACATCTCGCTGCCTGTACAGTCACCCAAAGTTCCTCTGTACCGTTGGGGCATCCATCTTCAGCCTTCAGGCCCATAGTATCCATCAGACATTTCCATGAAGCAGGAAAATTCAAAGTCAGTTCAGCCACTATCTGTTGTGTCCTGCAGAATGTCTTGCAGACTCCTTCATGAATCAGGAACCCCGAAAGATCATCTCACCTTTAGGCAAGTTCAGTAGTCCTCTCTCTGCAGGTTCTCTGTTTCCAGTTTATGCAATAGTCCAGGCAAGAGCAGTTTCTTGCCCAAATGGCTATCAAACTCCATAAGGAACCCCTTTGATGCCAATCTTCCTCTTGAAGTAGATTGGTGCTGCCAGGATCAGAGTGTCTCATTGTCATGAAAAACCCTAAGTTATTAAAACATTTAAAATGTCATATTCTATAATCTTTGAAAAATATAAAGAATGCCTATCTAAAATATATCTATGTACATCTAGAAAATCTTAACTAACATGACTACAAACTTGACTATTATGATTATCTATTAACAACCTATATACATTACATTTTTACATAAACTACACAATCACAATACCTTAATCAAGAACAGAAATACATATACATATAACAAAATTGACCTTAAATTTAAATCACTAAAGCAAAATCCATGTCAATGCAAATTATTCATACCTATATCATATCCCCCTTTAAATTTAAAAGAACATTTATAAACAATATTTGGGAACATGGGCGCAGTTTTTTCTCTCCAAACTGCTCCCTGCTGAATGGGGGCACTGTTAATCATATCTTTCATGGGGTAACCTGTGTACCAGGGTCATCTCAGTTGGCAGTTGAGCGAAGCAATTTTTTGAGGGTGTTCACAGCAACCTTTCAGGATGGCGTGGTCTATCATACCACATTGGGCAAGAAGCGATCCACAGACTCTCACCCTCTATGAAAACAAAATAAGAAACTCCTTTCCAAAGCATCATGTCCTTAGATCCAAATTTCAAAGTCAAGTCATTTTCAAAATATCTATGTTGGATTAGTTCAGCAGCATTTATAAACAAATATCTTTTAGCAGCTGTTGCTCCTTCCTCAGAATTCAAACAATTCAAACAGAGCATAATAGCATACAGTATCAAGATTCTCTGTGTATTTTCCATCTTTGTGTGTTTTATTTTAACCTCTATTTTGTTTATTTTTATTTTATTTATTTATTTATTTTTGCTTTTTGAGACAGGTTCTCTGTATCTTTGACCTGGAATAACTCTTTAGACCAGGCTGTCCTTGAACTCTCAGAGATCTGCCTGTCTCTGCCTCCCAGGCATTGGGATTAAAGGTGTATGCTACTACACCTTGAACTCACAGAGATCTGTTTGTCCCTGCCTTCTAGGCACTGGGATTAAAGGCATGTGCTACCACACCTTGAAGTCACAGAGGTCAATCTCCCTCTGACTCCCAAGTGTTGGGATTAAAGGTGTGTACACACAACTACACTCTTTCTTTCATTTTTTACTTTTAAGAACTTTAACTTTTAGTTTGCATATATTTTTAACACACTGTGAAGCATTTAGAAATTTTCTTTGTCTTTGAATCTCTCTTTACTGTATATCTCTCTTTTTCTGACCACATGAGTCTTTAATGTACCAAGCAATATCAGTAGGACTAAAGCCGTGACTTTGCCGGCTAGATGTAGCCCATTCCTTAGCTTTCTGCCATTCCAACCTTGTGGCTGAGGTACCAGCCAGAGCCGCATTCAGTGCCACAAGTCTACAGTGTTTCAAGGTCCTTGCCATCAAACAAGCTGCAACAGACAACACTCAAGTCCTCTCTCTGTAGCTGGCCGTCATGCCTCAAACAGTCAGAGTTTGCCCTGGCAGGACAGCCCAGAAAGCCAGCATTTAAAAAAAAACACAGGTTTTTTCCTGCTACTGCTGAAAACAAACAAGCATTCAGTCGGCTTTTATCAACACCATTTAAATGTTTCGTGGCAGGACCTCTTAAGAGCTGCAGGGTTTTGCAGCTGAAGCTGAGTCAGAAAGCCTCTCTTAGATGAGAGTGCTTGGTTGCTTCTAGCAAGCAGAGCAGACCCGAGAAATTGCTGCTACCAAGAAAACATGCTTTATTCTTTCCCAAGCTTTCTCAGGCTTTCAGTGGATTCAGTTGCCCACAGGTCTGGGTGCCATTCTGTAGCGGACACTGTATTCTTTATAACAGGCTGATGTTAAGGAGAAATTCATTACCATGGAAGAGGAAACAGCTGATTTGGATCATAAGCTTCAGTCTCTTTCTGTAGGAACTGAAACATTAGTGACTGATATTAAGGAGAAATTCATTACTATGGAAGAGGGAACAGCTGATTTGGATCGTAAGCTTCAGTCCCTTTCTGTAGGAACTGAAACATTAACTGAGAGAATCAAAACTGCTGAATGTGACAATCGGATTTTGTCTAAAGCTTATGACAGATTGGCGGAAAGATTGTCAATACAAGAAGGCATGGTTTATGCCATGAAAATTATGTCCAAAGATGAGATGTTATCTCTAATGGACAAACTTCATACTTTAGAATCCTCAATGAAGGCTTTGGAACATAATTCTGGACAGGAGATTCAGACATTGCAGAAGGCAATGGTGAATAGAATTGAAAAGATTGAGGAATTTCTAAATTCTGATGAAGAAGAGCAAAGAGTAGAAAGGCAAATTTTAACTACATCTGTGGGTAAATTTCTCCAGGACAATTTCCACAAAGCCCTACCTACAGCTCTACCTGCCTTTCCAGTAACAACAACAGAGAAGGTGATTGGTTCCAGAAACCCTAGGGTCATCAAGGAAGATACATGGGAGCCTGTCCGTATGAATGATCTCAAAGAAATTAAATAGGCTGTCATGACTTTTGGGATGCACGCCTCTTTTGTTAAAGAGATGCTAAAATCTTGGGCCACGACAAGCAGAGCAACCCCCTCTGACTGGCTCCAGCTAAGCTCTGCGGTACTTGAAAGTGGACCACAATTGAAATGGAACTGCTTATTCAGGCAAGAGGCTAGACTCTTAGAACAGCAGGAAAAAGCAAAGGGAATTGACATTTCCCTAGATAAAATTCTAGGTGAAGGGCTCTTTTTTGACCCTCAGGAACAAGCTAGTTTGGATGAAAACACACTCTCCATGTGTACTACGGCAGCCTTAAGGGCTTGGGACAGGGTACAAGACCCAGGACAGAGAATGGAATCATTTGTCAGAGTTAAACAGGGTCAGAGAGAACCCTTTAGTGACTTTTTACAAAGACTAACTAAGGCTGTACAAATAGGGATATCTGACCCAGAAGCAAGACGTATAATGATTGAGTCTTTGGCTTATGAAAATGCAAATGTGGAATGCAAAATGATTTTGGGGCCTTTAAAGCTCAGATCAGCGCCCTTGGAAGAATGGGTCTTGCATACACTGAATGTTGATACATTTGATTATGGCACTGAAGCATGGGTAGAAGAAGCAATTTCCAATGGTAAAAGGAGACACCAGAATACCAAATGTTTTAATTGTGGCAAAATGGGTCATATGAAAAGGAATTGTAGACAATGGATTTTCAGAAATAATAATAATGCATCTTCTAGGAATAACAGAAATAGGAGGACTCAGCCTTCAGGTTTATGTAGAAGATGTGGAAAAGGCAGACATTGGACGAATGAATGCAGGTCTGCAAGAGATAGACAAGGCAACCTGATACAGACAGGAAACGTGAGAGGGGGGCCTCACAGGCCCCCATGGCAAACATGGTTCAGTCATTTCCAGTTTCTGCAGAGAACATGCCTCGTCAGGACAATTAGGAAGCCCCATGCCTACTGTTACAAGCAATAATGATCAGAAAGATAAGTTACATGTGTTTTGGCAAACTTCTATAAATGATCAAAGACCTAAACTGAGAGTGTGTGTAAATGGCATTTTTATTACTGGCCTGCTGGACACAGGTGCTGATGTAAGTATCATTACCCCAGAATCTTGGCATCCATATTGGCCTCTTCAGAATGTAAATGTTCAGCTCCTGGGAATTGGAACCCTATCTCGAGTAAGGCAGAGCACGAGATGGGTTGAATGTATAGGGCCAGAGGGACAAATAGGAAAATTAAGGCCATATGTAGCCAATATTGCAATGAATTTATGGGGTCGTGACCTATTACAACAATGGAATACCCAAATTAACATTCCTGCTACTTCTAGAACCTATATTTCTGAGAATAATATTAAAAGATATTACAAACAGAGAAAACCAGCCATTCAGGCTGTACAAGAACAAGCAACTGATGTCCCTTCAGAGATACCAACAGCCTTGCCTCTAAAATGATTGACTGAGAAACCAATATGGACAAAGCAATGGGCTTTAGCTGAGGAAAAGTTACAGGCTTTAGAACAGCTGGTACAAGAACAATTAGATGCTGGACATAAAGAAGAATCTACCAGCCCTTGGAATTCTCCTGTATTTGTGGTTAAGAAAAAATCAGGTAAATGGAGAATGGTGACAGATCTCAGGGTCATCAACAAGGTTATTCAACCTATGGGCCCTCTGCAATCTGGAATTCCCTTGCCCTCTTTATTACCAAAAGGATGGCCTCTCATAGTTATTGATTTAAAGGATTGTTTTTTCACTATACCTTTACAAAAAGAAGATAGAGAAAAATTTGCCTTCACAGTGCCTACTTATAACAATTCTCAACCTTCGAGGAGGTACCACTGGGCCGTCCTCCCCCAGGGTATGTTAAATAGCCCCTCCCTGTGCCAATATGTTGTGAACCAACCATTGCAAATAATACGCAAGAAATTTCCCAAATCTATAGTATACCATTACATGGACGACATTTTGTTATCCGATTCAAACATGGATACCTTGAACAGACTGTTTGAAGAAATAAAGATACTTTTACCTAAATGGGGATTGCAAATTGCTCCTGAAAAGATTCAGAAGGGAGATTCTGTTAATTATTTAGTTTATAAAATAGGTTTGCAAAAAATTAAGACACAAAAGGCACAAATTAGGAGAGATTGCCTATGGACTCTTAATGACTTTCAAAGACTGTTAGGAGGCATTTCCAGTCTACGACCAGCTATTGGGATAACACCTGATCTAATAATTCATTTGAACAAAACCTTGGATAGTGATAAATATTTAAACAGTCCCAGAGAATTAACAGCTGAAGCAGAACAGGAACTGACAATGTTTGAGGAAAAATTACAACAGGCACATGTGGACAGGGTGAATCCAGAGCTCGATTGTATTCTCATCATACTACCATCAAAAATTTCTCCTACAGGAATTTTAATGCAGAGAGATGATATTATCTTGGAATAGATCTTTTTACCACATAAACCAAGTAAGAAACTGAAAACTTATGTGGAAAAAGTCTCTGAGTTAATTATAAAAGGCAAGCTGAGACTTCGTCAACTAGCAGGCATAGACCCAGCAGAAATTATAGTGCCTTTCACTGCTGATGAACTAAAGAAATTATGGGAAGATAATGAACCATGGCAAAGAGCTTGTGCTAATTTTTTGGGAGACATTAATAACAACTATCCAAAAAGCAAGAGGCTTAACTTCATAAAGAGAACTTTTTGGATTTTTCCCTCGAATCGTCCGTGATGCTCCAATAACTGGAGCCCGTACATTCTATACTGATGTACACCACACCATAGACACATATTCAGGTTTTCAATGGGCTACTGCCCTGAGCTCAGAAAAGGCTGATTCAGTAATCACACATTTATTGGAAGTTATGGCCATCATGGGTATACCTGCGCAAATAAAGACAGATAATGGTCCAGCATATGGATCTAAGAAAATGAAACGCTTTTTTGATTATTATAATATAAAACAGACATTGGATAATGGAAAAGTCTACTGAACTAAATCAACCAGTTTATTTCAAGGATGTGCTGACCTCACAATGGAAGCCAGGAGATGTGCTGCGTTGGGGAAGGGGTTTTGCTCTTGTCTCCACAGGTGAGGAAAAATTGTGGATACCGTCAAAATTAATAAAGGTTAGGTTTGAAGAAGAGAAGCCACTTGGAAAAGGTAAATAACAATTCATTCACAAGGATGGTGATCATACTGATGGTAAGAAATACAGATAGGTTGGGGGCATGGTTCTTTTCTTATCTCCACAGGAAAATACTCATCTTCAAAGAAATTAAGGGACCCTGAATATTTAATTACTGATGGATGGACACATTTTGTAAGTATTAATTTTTAATATATATATATATATATATGTCTTATTAAACATTTCTTTATAAATATGTAGAGCTGGTTTTGAAGTTGGACTCTGGCTTAGTCCCTCTCCAATTCCAAGCCTGTTAGTAAGAGAAAAACCCAGAGTTTCTGGAGTTTCTGTCTCATGTCAAGAGCCATGATATGAGACAGAAAGAAATATGAGTTTAGAAAACATCTTTGCTTTTCTTCATATCTATCATACTTTTCATTGAATATATCTATCATGCCTTTCATTGAATATATATATATATGACTATATATGTCTATATGATTAATGTTTAAGTTTTTCACAATGAACAATGAGTTTTTCCTGAAGTGACATTTGAAGTTTCCAGGAAGAAGATGGGGCCCCACAACAACAAATCTACCTGGTTGATATGACGTCATGATACTGATAGCGCTACTACAAGACCTGTTTTGGGTACCAGCTGCACAAGACGATCCCAACTTGGTTAGCTGAAATGGTGCACATCTTGTACAACATTCTGGCTAGACCTCCACAAAATACTCAGAGACTATTTGCAATTTTAAAAGACATTGATCTTGAAATTTAACCATCATTTTACTTTCACAGGATCCCCCAGAATGAACGTCGTCCCCATGACAGCTGGAAGTATTTCTAGAGGACGACGTCCCCTCTCCCAGTAAAGTTTCCCCCTGGGTTTAGGGACATCATTTAGGGGTTGGGAGGTTGGGGGAGGAATTTTATAAGCTTAGGGATCATTTTGGAAAAAAAAAAGGGATGATGGGATAATAGATTTATAATTGTGAGTTACTGTTTTTAGACAAATATATTGGTATCGATTCTTGTATATTGATACAAAGTTAAATTATATTGGTTATTGTATACATGCATGTTTCTACCTCTGTTCACAGTAACCTTTCAGGAGGGCGTGATCTATCATACCATATCGGGATAGACGCAATCCACAGGGTCTCAGCCTCTGTGAAAACAAAAGAAGACCCTTTCCAAAGCATCATATCCTTAGACCCAAATTCTGAAGTCATACCCTCATGATATCCGTTCTGGTTCCACTTGGCAACCCATATAATGAAATGTCTCTCTGTACTTAGCTCCTTTACAGTCAAAAATTTTAAAGAAAACACAATGTACATAATCCAGACTCTCTGTGAATTTTCCATTTTTATGTGGCTTATTTTTCTTTATTTCTTTTAATCTCTTAACTATCTGTACTCTGTCTCTTTAAAGACTTTACCTTTTTTTTAAACCATTAACTTTATTCTCTATATTCTTTTTCTTCTCTCTCTCAAGCCTACATACATTCATCCAACAGTGTGACTCATTTAGTGGTCTGAATATGTCCTATTGTGAATTTGCAATTTTTTACTATCCAGGAGCACTTTTGATTTGCGCCTTTAAATCACTAGGCACTTAAGAATCTAAGCTGTGACATTCCTAGGTCAAAAACAGGTACTGCCTGCTGGCCCCGCCCAGACCAACATGGCGGAGCCGCTTGTGCCTCTGGTCCTTGCACATTGCACCACTAGCATGGCGGAGCTGCTTGTGCCTCTGAGCAGCAGCACACAATGTCCCCCTTTTAGACACACAGCAGTCTAGTTGCCATCAAACAAATTGTAGCACTTTACTCCGAATGCTCCATTCAAAAGTTCTGTCTTCCGCAGGAGCCAGACAGAGATCGCAATGGCGGCACAGTCCAGAAAGCTGGCATTTTAAAACAGCCAGTTTTTTCCTGCTGCTGAGTCAGAAAAATTTCAAAATGGAGGACATATCAGTTTGTGCTAGCTCTGGGGCCGCCAGGTAGGAGCGGCACTCAGCACTTTAATTCTGAGACTGAGCACGCAGCACAGAAATTCTTTTCATCCAAGTTACAGCAAAATCTGACACGCAGAGCACTGCGCAGTCTGAAAACACGTCTCTGCCATGCTCTTCCGCCTGCCTAAGCCTGATTCTGTAGTCTGCCCAGGTGCAGGCGGGGAGTGCTGAGCCTTCGGCACGGTCTCAGAGCACTCTCCTTCCGATCCCAAGCGGGAACACAAACATCCAGTCCCATAAAATCCATTGAAATGGTTTAAAGCCAGAGTTCACGCTGGCAGCACAGCCCCAAGAAGCTGCGCTTTAAAATGACACAGCATTTTTTCTGCTGCTGTTGCCGAATCAGGAAATCTCTCTACAGCATGCCACCAACAAACAGCAAAAATCTGTTAAACTCTTTCTCCCTTATTTTTAAGTCTTTTCAGGTTTTTAAGTGGATTTAGTCCATCACGTCTGGGCGCCACTCTGTTGAAATAGGAGCAGCGGGCTGCGTCCCTGGCACCCAGCTGCCTGCACGGCTAGCTTTACCCAAAATAATTACATGGAAACTGTATTCTTTTAAACACCACTTGGCCCATTATATCTAGCCTTTTCTTGGCTAACTCTCACACCTGGACTAGCCCATTTCTAAAAATCTGCTGTAGCCCACGAGCTGGCTTACCAGGAATGATCTTAACCTGCGTCTGCCTGGAGTGGGAGAATCATGGCGACTCCCTGACTCAGCTTCTTTCTCCCAGCCTTCTGTTCTGTTTACTCCTCCCACCTATGTTTTAACCTATCAGGGCCAAGCAGTTTCTTTATTGCTTAACCAATGAAATCAACAGATTGATATATGACACTCCCACATCATATTTGTACAGTGTTTATATTTGGAGGTCATTATCCTCATTTGTTACACAGTTGTTTATTGTCTTAGTCTTTAAGTTAGATAGATATTGAGAATTATATAGATTAATAGTCATCTAAGTTTGTCATTTATAATTAGACTAATCAGGTTCTTTACATATATAGAGATTATACTCAGTATAGATAGATAATCTTCAACCTCTTCAAAGAGCTGTAGAAAATGGCCTTTAATCTAACTCAGAGTTTTGTGATAGTGAGACACAATTGCTCCTGGCAACACCGCTCTATTCCCGAGAGAATGTTGAGCACCAAAGACACTCTACCTGGAACCTTTCTTTTTGGCAGAACTGGCCTTTGGGCAAAGAAATGCCCATACCTCAACCACTGACAGAGATACTGAGCATGCATCTATGGATAAAACAGGACCGTCATATCCTGCCAAGACAGGGTAAGATAGTTTTGAAAAGTTCTTTGCCTTTAATAATGGTATGTCAGTTATGTTAGGCCTTAGCCAAAGTTGGTTGACTCAACATTGCAAATGAGACTTTGGATGATTGCCCAGGTAGTCAGTTGTCTCTGTCAATTGTTGCACATTTTGGATATATCTTGTTTGTTAAGTAATATTTATTCCCTTCTTGGATCTTTTTTTTTTTTTTTTTTTTTTTATTTTAACAAGTTTCCACCTCCTCCCAGCCTCCCATTTCCCTCCCCCTCCTCCCACCCTTCTCCCCCTCCTCCCACCCTTCTACCCCTCCCCCCACTCCTCTCCCCCTCCCTCTCCAGTCCACAGAGCAGTCCAGGTTCCCTGCCCTGTGGTAAGTCCTAGGTCCTCCCCCCAGTTGAAGATTATATAATTGTAGTTACTCTCTACATTATTTAGACTCCTTGAGATAGAATGTTTAGCAAAACTTTTGTTCTCAATATTGTTTGTTATATTTATTATTTGTTATTATTGTATATAGTTGTATTTGGTTTAGTTCTGTCTTATTTAGACAAAAAGGGGAGATGTAGGGATAAGTCCCGCCCCTTAGGGGGCGTGTTCGCCTTGGGCTAATGTTTACCTATAAATCTGGCGAGCATGCTCGCAGCGCTCGCTTCTGCTTTCCTGGTCTCCGTGGGAATGGTGGTTCTGTAAGTCTATTTCTCCATTAAAGCTGTATATATTTTTACAATCTGTCTGCATTCGTTTTCGCTGTTACAGCTGGTGTGTGCCTCCCCTCGTGTGTACTCATCTCTGATCACCTCCTATATAATAACTAAGAGCTGGTGTGTGCCTTCACTTGTGTGTACTCTTCTCTGATAACTTCCTATATAAAGCATCCCTATACTTGCCAACTGATATGAAATCAATTTCACCCATGCCTTTTGATAGTGTCTCCTGAATGGTTTTAACAAACACAATACCATTGTGAACACCAGCCACGTGGCCAGTCTACACACTTCAGCAAAGAGCATCTCCATATTCTCAATGACTAGACCAGAGTTTCCCCAGGAAGAGGCAATATTCCTGAAAATGAAGGCTGAGATGCTGAAAATTTCCTACTGATTAAAATTATCTTCAATTAGAAAACAGTAAGCTACCTCATATCCATGCGTAGCTATATCTACTGTGAAATGAACAATTAACAACAGTCATACCTAATAATATCTCATTTAAGTTGATTATTTTTTTTCCATTCAAAGAGTTATTCCCCCCCCCCCTTTTTTTTAAGAATGAAAGATCTAGACATTGTAGAATTCACATTTCTTCAAAAAAACAACAGGTTCATGATCCCAACTCACAGGTTCTTTAGGTAACTTGGATCTAAACAAACACCTTAGATTATACATGTTTGATATTATGTTATTAATGGCTATCTAAGAATAAGCAGGGAGGTAATTTTGTTTCCACTATGTCTTATTTTCTGATTAATACAACCACAAATTATTCTAAAGATGCATAATCACACTGAGACAGGTATTTATTTATAAGACGTTATTTTCATTTCATCTTATATGTATTGGGTTTCTGAGGGGAGCAAACTGAGCAACTTCTAGTCAAAATGTCTTAGAATGATGGAGCCTTCCTTTTATCTGGCATCACTATTATTATCATTTGTTACTAACGACCTCTCACTACAGCGTCAAATTGTTTTAGAAGCAGAAGGGGTATGGAATTCAATCCAAACTGAAAGTTCCAAACTTTTTTTTCATTTATTTCTCTAGAAATATTTCCAAAGGATCAAGTTCATGCACAATAATAAAAATGCAAACTACAATCACATTGTCATGATGAAATACATTGTTTCAGCTATAAACATTACAAAGATAAACAAGCTTGGTAGGACACTAAACTATAAAAATATGAGGAAACAGGTATCTTAATAGGATAGGAAATACAATACAATAATTTTACAATCTCTGCAAAGAACAAGTAGACAGTATATCAGAATTTTTAGCTCAGAAACTAGTTGAAGATGTTCTAGAAATTTAACATACAGATATGCTTGCATATAGGAAAAGTAAATGGGCAACATTCTTCATGATACCAAAGGTTGTCACAACTCAAACTCAGTGAAATATTGTGCTGTTATGAAAAAGAATGACAAATATGTCCATAATGGTAAGATAGTACCATGGTAGTTTGAATGTAAATGACTCCCATAATCTCATAAGGATAATCTCATAGGCACTATTGGGGGTGTGGTGTTGTTGGAGTAGGTGTGGTCTGTTGGAGGAAGTGTGTCACTGTGGAGGTTTTGAGGGTCCATGTATGCTAAAGATACCACCCAATGGCTCAGTTCATTTCCTGTTATCTGCAAGATGTTGGACTCTCAGCCACTTCTCCAATACCATGTCTGCCTGCATGCCACCATACTCCCCATCATAATGACAATGGACTGAATCCCTCAACTGTAAGCCAGCCCAAGTTAAATGTTTACCTTTATAAGAGTTGCTGTGGTCATGGTGTCTCTTCACAGCAATAGCAACCTTAACTAAGAAAATTACCTATATTGTATGATAGCATTTGTGTAAAAACACTAACAATGGTTCACATACAGAACATCTATATAATGTGTCAACTTAACTAGTCTAGACTGCACTTCCTAGAATCCCTCTTGATGTAGGTTCCTGGGGAGTGATGACCTCCAAAGACATTGTTGTCTGGAATTTGGAAGATGGAAATGGAACAGCAGCCATTTTTATTTCTATCCTTAATATGTGGTAGTCACACTTTTGTTATCTGTGCACACTGCATCGTATGTGCGGGCTCATCTCTTTGACATGTAGCAGTAGCTGGGTCTTCAACATTTTCTCTTCTCCAAGATTCTTCAGTCTCTGTGTCCTAGGTTCAGGTGCACATCTAATGTTGCAAAGCTACCAGAGTCTTCTATAGGGCACCTTGTAAGTCGGAATCAGTAAGAACTGATAAAGATTTTCATCTGACTGTACAAGATTCTAGCCCACACTGATGGGTTGCCAATTCTTCCCTCCTGTTTTATATCTATGTTCCCTTCCCAGATCCTACAGACATCCTTTTTTAGCTCCTAACATGAAGACAACACCCTCATAAAACTATTTAGTCAACTTTCACAATGGCATAGGAATAAGATGCCCTGACACACGTAAGATCCAATGCAATATCCAGGACATATAAGAGGTTGATTAAGCAGCTTGTGGTAGTTTGAATAAGAATGGCCCCCACAGGCTCATATTTGAATGCTTAGTCATAAGAGAGTGGCATTACTTGAGAAGTATCAGGGGGTATGGTCTTGTTGAGTAGGTGTGGCCTTGTTGGAGGAAGTGTGTTGCTGGGGACTGGGCTTTGAGGTTTCAAAAGCCAAAAAGAGTCCCAATACCAATCTCTTCCTGCTACCTACAGATCCAGATACAGAATTCTCAGCCATGCTCCCTGACAGAATGATAATGAACTGAACCTCTGAAATTGCAAGTAAGCCCCAATTGCATGCTTTCTTTCTTAGGAGTTTCTCTGATCATGGTGTCTTTTCACATCAATAGCACATGACCAAGATAAATGTTGGTACCAGGAGTGGGATATTGCTGTGACAGGCCTGACCATGCTGCCTGTTGGTAGAACAACAATGTGAACTTTGGGACTTTGGATTAGGGAAGCAGTTGAACAATTTAAATAGGGTTTAATGGGCCATACCAGAAGGAGCATGGAAGACAGTGATGTTAAGAACAATGTAGATCATGACAGCCCTGCTCAAGATGTTTTAGAGGGGAAGAATATTAGTAAGTGGCCTAGAGATTATTTTTGTAATATTTTGGCAAAGAATGTGGCTGCTTTTTGTCCTTGACCTAATTATCTTCCTGAGGCTAAACTGAAGAGTTTTGAATTAATGGATTGGGGGGGGGGGCAGAGGATATTTCAAGAGAGCTTAGTATTGATTGTGGCATGTGGTTATTAGTAATCACTCTTATGAAGCTCTATAATAAAAAGGAGCAAGCTGAGCAAGGAAAAATATAGAATTTACAGTTTGAGGAGAAATGTAGCAGCAGGAAGTGCAGTGGAGCTAAGTCCTGTTTTATCTCAAGGAGAGAAAAAGTTTACAGAAAAACCTGATGTTAGATGGAATAAAGGGGGTGGTGACCTCAGAGTCGGACTCCACCCAGCCAAGCTTCCAGCTGGTGAAAAAGAAATTGAAGGAACACTTAAGCAATGAAGGAAACCATCAACAACAGAGAGCTGATGCAGATGCATTTAAATGAAGGGGTCATAGTCTAGCCCCAGCAAACAGCAGAGTTTGGGAGTCTCAGCCAAGTAGTTAGCTTTAGAGTCAAGGATATAGGAGAGAGGTTGTGGGCTAAAGAAAGCTGCTTAGGCCAAGCATGGGTCAGAGGTGTCCCTGCATGGAGCCCTGGGGGGGTCATTGTGTGAAGCTGTGAAAGTGAAGCCTGGATTGCCTTGAAGACCCCAAGATGTTGGAGATGCCAGAGTAGTGGGATACCTGCTGAGGAGAGCTGCCAACAGGGAGTGGAGCCAGCCTAAGAGGGAGAGAAGTATGCTGCAGTCAACAAAGCTAAAAGGAGCTGGAGACCTGAAGAGCGCTTTGACTTCAGACATGGAGGTGCAGAGTTTGGCGTTTGCCCAGCTGGTTTTCAGTCTGACTTTGGTCCAGTATTCCCTCACTAAGCTCCCTTCCCTTTCTGTAATGGTAATGTATATCCTGTGCTATTGTATGTTGAAAGCATGTGCTATGCTTTTTGACTTTGATTTTTACAGAGGTATTACAGCTAGTAGATTGACGTTGAGTCTCAGAAGAGACTGTGAGATTTTAAACAGTGTTGAGACTGATAGACTATGGAGACTTTTGAAGTTGGACTGAATGCATTTTTGCATTATGATATGGCTAACAGCCTCTGGGACCAGTTAGTGGAATGTGAATGGGGTGGTTTGAATAAGATTGACCCCGCACAGACTCATTTGAATGCTTCATCAGCAGAGAATAGCACAGCTTGAGAAGGATTAGGAGGTGTGGGTGGCTTTGGAGTAAATGTGACCTTGTTAGAGTAGGTGTGGCTATGCTGTGGTGGGTGTGGCCTTGTTGGAGTAGGTGTAGCCATGTTGGAGTAGATATGACCTTGTTGGAGTAGCTGTGGCCTTGTTGGAGTAGATGGGGCCATGTTGGAGTAGGTGTGGCCATGTTGGAGTAGATGTGGCTATGCTGTAGTGGGTGTGGCTATGTTGAAGTAGGTGTGGCCTTGTTGCAGTGGGTGTGGCCTTATTAGAGGATGTGTATCATTTGGGCTTTGAGGTTTCAAAAGCCCAAGCCAGGCCCAGTTTCACTGTGTTCCAGCTGCCTGTGGACCCAGATGTAGAACTTTCAGCTACTTCTCCAGGCTAAGCCAGGGAAATCTCGGGTTCTAGACCAGCGTGACTTTTATAGGGAGAATCTGTTTTTAAAAAGTTGAAAATATTAAATATATCCTAAATTTACAATGTCTGAATGTACAAAGTTTTATATGTACAAAGATTTGTATGCATAAAGTCATCCTCAGGCCATACTAAAGAGAAAAAAAAACTTATTATCCAACTCTTGGAACTTTTTTGGGAGGGAGCATTTGTGGTAGTAGGCAAGGTTGGCAGAGGTGAGTCACTGGAGCCAGGCCTTTGGCTCATAGTTCGGGGACATCATCTGTGAAGAGGAGGAAGGCATGAGTATAGGGGACAGCTCTGTCTGTGGTTCTGAAAGCATGCAATGCAACTTTCTTATATCTTAGTGGCTCAGCAGAAGCAGAGTCTCAGCCAGAAACAAATAACTTGAAACACTTGGGCCCTGCCCTTTTCACCCTCCCTCCACCAGCTAGGACCTATGTTCGAGGGTTACACACCACCCCAGAACAGCGCCACCTACTGACAAACAACTGTTCAAACACATGGTCCTGTAGGGCAGTATTGACATCATAAACCTAAGTCAAACATGGAGGCTGAAATCTAAATCCCAGAATCTCGGAGGCTGAGGCAGGAGTATTGCCATAAGTTCCAGTCTAGTCTGGGCTGTAGAGTTACTTCCAGACTACCTGGGCTACAGGGTGAGACTCTGTCTCCAACTCCCAAATAAAATCAATTTTAAACACCATGTATTTGAAGTTCAATTTTATGTGTTGACTTAACTGTCTAGGGGATGCACAGATAGCTTATATAACATTGTTTCAGGTGTTACTGTAAGGAAGTTCATTTCTAAATATTCAGCTTAGAAATCACACCTGCAGGGTGTGATTGTCCAGTTGCCACAGGTGGAACAGAGTACGTATCAAAATAAGAATGTCTGACTCAGTAGCTCATATTCAAGTTTCTTAGTTCTAACTTATTTTGAAATGTGTGTATGAATTCTGGAAATGAAGTCTCAGCACTTCCTAACCCTAAAAAGCTCCTTTCTTCCTTTTGGAGGGGCAGGGTACATACATATGGTGTTATGTTCTAGCTTCTTGACAGGCTTTGAGGTTGCAGAGAAATTCCCAGAATCTTGCACCAATTTCCCTGACCTTGCCTTTGAGGCAGTGTCTCTCCTTCCTCTAGCCTTGAGGTAGCATCGTCCCCCCAGTGGGGCCTGCTTCCTTCTAAGAGTCTCTCTTTAGGCAACGTCAGCACTCACGTCAGGTTTCAAATTGTAGTTCAAGCTTCAGAAAAAAAGTGTTTGTGTGTGTGTGTGTGTGTGTGTAGGTGCGAGCATGTGTGTGTGCGTGTGTGTGAGAGTGTGTGCATGGGTACGAGTGTGTGTGTGTGTGTGTGTGTGTGTGTGTGTGTGTGTGTGTGTATACTTTCAGGAGTTGAAACAGGGTTTTTCTTGATTCTCTCACTGTGCTTCCCATTCCAGGCTCCCTGGCCCAGCTGCACTTTCCCCTCTATGTTGTTTTCTTCTGGTATTTGTTACAGCAACAAAAAGTTTGATTAATATACACTGATAAAAACCAACGCAAGTACGTTAAATTCATAGTCTGAAAGATTTGAAACCACCAGTTTTGATTATTTTTCTTATGAAATGAACTAAAGATGGTTAAATTAAATGATGCTGATAGGATTCAGAAATTATAATAAAAAGAATAAGCAAAGTAAATTTTGTTAAAATTAAGAAGTTGTTTTTTTTATCAAAAGGCAGCATAAAAATGATTAAAAAGAAAAGTCATCATGCTGTGAGAAACTCTTTTCCACATGCATTTAGAACACATAAGGAAAATCTGAGCCACCAAGAGACAATCTAACTTTAAGACATTTGAGAAAAGAACCAAGAATGGCAAGTTCATATATGAGAAGATGTCTAATATTAGGGAAGTAATAAAAAAGATCCTGTTTCGCACTCTGTATTAATAATAACCTTCTGAAGCATGATTAATAAAAATTCAGAGAGAGAGAAATTAGGGTTCAACCTGAAGTTCCGAAAAGCAAAGCAGCCAGCCACTGGTTCTTACCTCGACCTCAGTCCAAAATAGTGATCCTGCCTCCAGAATCTCAGAATAAGACTGTGCCTGAGAGCTGTCTCCTCCTGTTTTATAATCCACTCCAGGCTTGGTATTAAGGGCATACACCTTTGGGATTAAAGTCATGCACCACCTGGTTTCTATAGCAACTAATGTGGCTTCTGGGATTAAGGGTGTGTGTCTGTGGCTACTGGTATTAAAGGTGTATGTAACTGCAAACTGTTCTTTAAGACTGGCCAGTGCACCTGCTTTACTTTCCCAACCCTAGGCAACTTTTATTTATTAAAATACAAGTGAAATGCCACTGCATTTCCCCCTTTTTGTCTAAAATAAAAAAGACTATAACTAAAATAAGAAAATCTATATACAACAATAACTATATACAATATACAGGTAATAAATACATCAACAATGTCTAGTCCATTTGCACTTGATAAATTCAGAGAAAATAATCCATATCTATCCTATCTTGGTGAGTTCAAAGTCTTGTACCTTTACTTTCTATCATAACTTGCTTTCTGCATTTGGTAAACTATAACTATCTAATCTTCAACTCCCTCAGAGACCCAATAAGAAAATAATATTAACTGAGTAAGTAAGAAGTGTGAACAAGTGATTTCCAAAAAATGTAATGACAGAAACAACTGGCTGCCTGGACAGTCACCCAAAGTTCCTCTGCAACATTGAGGCATCCATCTTGAGCCTACAGGCCTAGCATATCTGACAGACTTTTCTGTGAAGCAGGATATTTTGTCTCCAACTTGCCTAATTAAGACTGTCAGCAGTCGAGGCAGGGGCATTTTCTTGCCCAGTGGCTTACTTTCATCACAAAGAAAGTGAACTCTATATGGAGTTTCTTTGCTGCCCATCATCTTCTCTGAAGTAGATTAGTACTGTGTTGGAGGAGGGTGCTTGTTCGTTTCCTGGATGCCCAGACTCCAGAAATAATCACACAGAAACTATATTAATTAAATCACTGCTTAGCCATTCACTTAAGCATATTGCTAACTAGCTCTTACATCTTTGGTTAAACAACTTCTATTATTTTATACTTTTCCATGAGGCTCATGGCCTCCCAGCAAGGTTCCAATTGACAGCTCATGTCTTTCCCCTCTGTTGGCTCCATGGAGTCTCACTGACTCTGCCTATTCTCTCTGTATATATTTCTTCTGGCCTGGCTATACTCTGTTAAGTCACTGGCTGAAAACAGCTTCTGTATTAACCAATAAAAGCAACACTTAGACAGAAGGACTTTTCACATCATCTCCCCCTTTCTGCCTAAATAAAAATCTGTTGAGCAGAGGCTGTTTGTTCATTCCTAGCTGACCAGATCAGAAATAATCGCTCAGAAACTGTATTGAATCACTGCTTGGTTCATTAGCTCTAGCTTTTTATTGACTAGCTCGCATATCTTAATTTAACCCATTTCTATTAATCTGTGTATCACCACGTGGCTGTCCGGCATCTGTCTCTGGTGAGGCTACATTGCTTCTCTTTCACTCCTCCTTCTTTCTCCCATCATTCAGTTTAGTTTTCCCTGCCTAGCTCTATTATTCCCTATCACAGGCCAAGCCAGCTTCTTTATTCATTAGCCAATAAAAGCAACATATATACAGAAGGACTTCCTACACCAGTGCTGCCAGGAGTAGACATGTCTCATTGTAATAAAAAAGAGCCTAGGTTATTAAAATATCTTAAATGACATTCTGTAGATCTCTGAAGTGTTTGAAGATGACCTGTCTTTCTAAAATATATCTTGTTTGACCTTGAAAACAAGCCTAATGTGACTACAAGTTCAATTATACTAGATGATTAACTACTAACCTATATTTCCTTGTTATCCAAATAGTTGACAATAATAATTTTCAAGGACTAGAAATTTTTTATTACATTGTTAAATGAGTTGTATAGGTACAATACCTTGGACAAGAATAAAAATATATGTACAGCATGTTTTAGCAAAATTAATCTCAAATTTGTATTGATATATAAAATTTGTATATAAAATACAAAAGTCCAATCCAATGTAAAATGTTCAAAACTAATAGTTGCTTTTTAAAAGTAGATTCAATAATTTACCTTTTTATCTTATCATATCTATATCCTCTCTTTTTCTTTTCATAGTAGATTCAATAAGCTACCTTTTTTATCCTTTCATATCTATAGTATTCGTAATCAATTGAACTACCAAAAACCACCCACCCCACCTCTTGGGAATGTGGGCATTGTAATCTTCAATTTACTTCCTGCTATCTAGGGGTAATGGCATCTTTAGGGGATCCTGAAAGAAAAATTTGGAGAAATTTGGAGAAAGTCCTAGGAGAGGTAGCTGTCCAGCCTGTGTATAATGGAAAATGCAGGGCTTGTCTCAAGTCCTGGCTAGAGTAGTCTGTGAAGCTGGATCATCTGAGTTAGCCACTTTGAAATTTCCCTGAGCAGTTTGTAGGCAAAGTCGAACTTTAAGTGGTGCTATCAGCTGAATGGCATCTTATGAACCAGGTGGAATCATTATTGTGGGGCCCCATCTTCTTCCTGGAGCCTTCAAAGATTACTGTAGGAAAATTTGTTGTTCACTGTGGAAAACTTAAACATTGTATCAAAACAGAAAGTTAGAATTTCAATAGGCATATATTCAAAAAAGGTACCATTATTTTTGAAGATCCAAAGCTTATTTGTTTCAGGAAATACTAAAGCAAAATGTTAAAAACCAAACCAGACCCTAAATGACAAAAATAGATGTAATCTCCAAACAATCTGCTCTAAACCATCAAGTCATTCATGGCTGTTCAGTATTCAAAACATGAGGTGACACAACAAAGCATTAAAAAAAGTAAAGATACTGCTGTTTCATTGCTGGTTCACTTGCTTGGTGGCCAGTGCTAGCCACTACAATGTCTGGTTCCTTCACCTTCTGCAGACCACCAGGCCTTTAAAGTTCTTCCTTGGGCCTGCTCTTCTTTGCAACACGTTCATCTATAAACTTGCTTAAATGTTCCAGATCTCCACCCTCAAGTTTAACTTAATTTGTCCCCACTGGAGGCAAAATAGATGGTGGAGAAGCCCTCTACCTTATATCGGTCATTGGTGTTGTCACTGGCAGGAGCATCCATCTTGACAATGACCAAGTCCTTCTGGTCCTTATATTTCTTGCCTAGATTCGTGTAGATGGGCTCCAGCTGCTTATAGTGCCCACACCAGGGCTCACAGAATTCAATGAGGACATCCTTTTGGGGGTCCATCACAATGGCATCAAAGGTCTTTCCTGCCACCACCCTGGCTGGTCCCTTGTTGTTCTTGGGTACTGGCAGTGATTTGATGACTGGCTTCAGTTTTTCTTTTTAAAAAGCTGTGGCAAACTCCCGGAGAGTGTCTGAATCAAACTCCTCTAGCTCCGTGGCAAATTTCTTCCCACCCTCATCTAGGATGGCTGCACTTATGTCCTCTCCACTCTCACTGAGCCTTCACCTCTGTGGCTTAATCTTCCTCATCAGCAATGTCAAAGGTGCACCCAGCGAAGTCCTTGGCCATCTCCAGGACTTGTTATGCCAAGGATTCTAGACAAACAAAAGAACATAGCCAAGCACAGCTTCTTGGTAGCGGCATTGTCTCAGGTGGGCTCTGTTTGCTAGAGGAGAAGTGTGTTCCTTTAAGAGAGGCTTCCTGATTCAGTGTTAAAAGCAAAAACCTCGCAGCCCTTTTAAGAAGCCCTGCCACCAAACACTTAAATGGTGTTTATGAAAATTCACTGACATGCTTCTTGATGGTGGCATGGACCTAGAAACTCCACTCAGCTATGGGGGGGGGGGGGCACAAGCAAACAAAAAACATGGCTCGTGCAAGTACCTCCACCATGAAGCTAGACTCTCAGGAAGCTAAAGAGTAGGGCAGATCTAGCCACCAAAGCCATGGTTTTAATCCTAGCCATATCACATAGCAAATTAAAGACTCATGTGGTCAGAAAAACAGAACTATACATTAAAGACAAGTTCAGATGAAAAAAAAAAAACCTCTAAATGGTTTACAGTATGTTTAAACGTATGCATGGGCTTGGGAGAAAAAGGATAGAGAAAGTCCAAGAAAAGGAAAGGAAAGGAAAGGAAAGGAAAGGAAAGGAACAGAAAAAAAGAAAGTAGTTGGGAGTGGTGTCACACACCTTTAATGCCAGCACTTAGGAGGCAGAGGCAGGAGGATCTCCATGAGTTCAAGGACAGCCTGGTCTATGGAGTGAGTTCTAGAACAGTCAAAGATACACAGAGAACCCCTGTCTCAAAAACCCAAAATTTAAAAATAAAAATAAAAGAAATAGAGTAAAAAATTAAAGCCACATGTTACATTAAAGATGGAAAATATACAGAGAATCTGGAAACTGTATGTTATTGTATTGTCTCTAAATTGTTTGACTGCTGAGGAAGGAGTAGCAACTGCTAAAAAAACATTTGATTATAAATGTTATTGGATTAATCTATATATATTGAAAATGTCTTGACTTCAAATTCTAAGTCAAAAGATACATTACTTTGGAAAAGAGGTTTTGCTTTTGTTTCCATAGGAACTAAGAGGCTGTGGATTCATTCTGGGTTAAGAAAAATAAAGTTTGATTGAGGAAGACCCCCTGAAAAATTTCTAGTGGAAACAGATGGCCAAGATTAGCTCCTCAGTTGCAGTTTCCTCTGAGTTCTACGTCCAGAACAGCCTCAAGACTGCTGGCTGAGATGATCTAGGCTCACAGAATACTCCAGTCAGGACTTGACCATAATCCTAAACTTTATGTAGGTCACCATAAGATGATCAGTGCCCCCAGTTAGCAGGAAGTAGCCTAGAAAACTATGCCCACATTCCCAAAAATGGATTATGAATATTTGTCCTTGTTTAGTTATAAGTTGTTACCAGTTATGGTTAGGGAAAAGGCTAAACAAAGGTGATTAGATTCAGAGTTCTTGTTCTGTAAAGAAAAAAAAAGGGACAGGCTGCGGGATAATGTTCTTGTACCCTGTAAAGATTTGTCACTCGTATTGGTTTAATAAAATGCTGATTGGCCAGTAGCCAGGCAGGAAGTGTAGATGGGGCAACCAGACTAAAAGAATTCTGGGAAGAGGAAAGGCTCAGTCTGCAGTTGCCACCCAAATACAGTGTAAGCAAGATGAGAATGCCTTCCTGAGAAAAGGTACTAAGCCACATGGCTAAAACAGACAAGAATTATGGATTAATTTAACTTGTAAGAGCTAGTTAATAATAAGTCTGAGCTAATAGGCCAAACAGTTTATAATTAATATAAGCCTCTGTGTGTTTCTTTGGGACTGAATGGCTGCAGGACCAGGTGGGGAAGAAACTTACATCTACAATATTCATCACTACAATGGAATGGAAATGAGACAAGATAAAAACTGGTACAAACTCTGGGGTGAACAATTTTGACAAAACTCAGAAATTGTTTATAATGTGAAAAAACGGGCCTAATGGTGACATTTATGTTGTGGTCATTAGTACTGATTGTCAACCTGACAGGATCCAGAATCCCCTAAGGGACAAGCCTCCAGGCACCTGTGAGGGATCTTCTAGAATAGGTTAACTGAGGTAGAAAGCCCTGCCCCAACCATGGGCAGCACGTTCAGTGGGCTGGAGTTCTGAACTGAGCACAGACAATGTATATCCTCTTTCCCTGGTTCCTGACTGTGGACATGGTGTGACTAGCCACCTCTAGCTCTTGCTGCCAGGAGTCCCTGCCATGATGGACTATACCCCCAAACTTCAAACTGTAAGCCCTTTCTCCTTTAGGTTGTTTTGGTCAGGGCGTTTTGTCACAGCAAAAGGAAAAGTAACTAATGCATACCTCACAGAACTCTTCTGAGGAGTTGGTGATCTCACAGAACTCTTCTGAGGAGTTGGTGATCTCATGAAACTCTTTTGAGAAGTCAGTGATCTCGCAGGACTCTTATGAGGAGTCAATGACTTCACAGAATTCTTCTGGGGAGTCAGTGACCTCATGGGATTCTTCTGAGGAGTCAGTGACCCCACGGGATTCTTCTGAGGAGTCAGTGACCCCATGGAACTCTTCTGAGGAGTCAGTGACCTCACAGGACTCTTCTGAGGAGTCAGTGACCCCACATCTTCTGAGGTCCACATTTAATGTCCATTGTTTTCACAGAAGGAGACTGACACATGACCTCTGAGACAAGCACATCTGGATGCTGAGCTCCAAGTTGGGGTGCCTTGTCTATGCACTCATTCACTGCCATGATCGGTCGTACAGGCACCCTTTCTCTTTCCACCCTCTGCTCACCAAAAACTGGCCTTACAAGTGCCCTTCTTAGATTTTTAAAAAATTGTGTGTATGTGTCTGTGTGTGTGCACATCTGTGTTTGTGCGCGTGCGGGAGCAAGTGGATATAGCCAGAAGAGAACACCTGGATTCCCTGGAAATGGAGTAACAAGCAGTTATCATGTAGGTGCTGGAAATGAAACGGGGGCCTCAAGATCAATCAGTGTGTGCAGTAACTGCTGGGCCATCTCTCCAATTCCACAGATGCTTTGTACCAGTCTCCAGCAAATAGGAGAGGCTGTATCACTGGTATAGAGGCCTCCCCACAGCACAGCACAGGGGGCTCCTGGTTGGATACATGCCATTGGCCAACCATGAGGTTACACTATACATTTGTTTCTCTTGTGAGCTTACTAGTGTCATTTTCTTTTTGACAATTTTCTTTTTTAATCGTTGCTGCCTTTCAAGCTAAGGCTACCCTAGTCAACAACTCGGCTACTACCCTGTTTCCTCAGGCACCGACTTTTTCAAAGCTACAAAAGAAACTTATCTAACTCTCTGTCTCTCTAAAGAACTCAAGATTCAAAGGTTGAGGTGGAATTCTGCTCCCCGGAGAGACTGAGTAACAAGCAGTTCACCTAGGTCACCTCCTCAGGCCTTCCAAGAAGACTTCACACAACTCCAGGCCCCTCCTTCAAGACCCTGCTCCATTTGGCTCCTCCCTACTACTTTCGGTCAACTAATTGCTGCTGCAATCTCCTGACTGCCGTGGATTTTATTTAATCAAACACATCTTTGCACCCTTAAACAAATGTTCCAGAGGATAAACAAAAGTAACACCTTAAAATAATATTCTACAACTGAAAGACCTGGATAAATCCAGACCTCCCCAGCAGGAAGAAAATAGCCCAAAAATCCAAGCAGGAAGAGAAGAATCAAAAATCTAGGATTAGCTGGGTTAGCGACCGTGTTTCAGGAACTAGCTGAAGATAAAGTTAGGTTGTAATCTTGAGAATAATCTTGAGAAACAGGGAGTTTCCCCCTTGTGATTGTCATTGTAATGTGTTTTAAGAACTAGCTGATTATGACCTTGGGAATGGTCCTGAGAGGCAGGGGGTTGCCCCCTTTTAATCTTCACTGGTATTTTCGGAATTTTCTTTTCTTTTTTTTTCTTTTTTTTTTTTTCCGGAATTTTCTGTGACACACTCCCTGCCAATTCTGGATCACTGGGCTGTGGTTTCTTCCCTTAAAAATCGCTTCTCCCGATCACTTGGGGTCAAACTCTTCCCCTGCCTGGGTTATGAGTGTCGGCCCCAGTGCACTGGTTCCCGTCTCATCTCCATCATTAAAGCCTCGTGTGATTGCAGCAAGGACGGTCTCTCGGTGAGTTACTGGGGGTGGGGGGGTGGGGGTGGGGGTCATGTTATCCCGAGACTTGAGTGAGAGTCTCCCCAGCACTGGGGGGTCTTTCACAATATGCTAATGTTGACTTTGTCCAGCACTGTCTACCTGTCTCTCATAGTGCTCCCCCTGTCTCAGGTGCTCCTCCCTTTTCAGGAACCTGTAGACAAAAGAAACCGTTAGACAGGGAACTCTGCATTTTAAACTCACTTCTAAAAGTCTAGGACACAACAAAGCAATACTAATGTATCCACATCTTCACCGCGCAGAAGAGCTGTCGTATTTGGAGGCGTGGCTAAATCAAGCATTTTCAGAAAAAGCATTCAAATTCAGAATCCTCTTCATTGGAAACAAAAGCTGTTTCCAGTTCCTCCTTATGAAGAGATTGGCCCCTTGATGAGCCGGTCGCTTCAAGAAGACATTGTCTTATGTACTTTAAAACGCTCTCCCATGTGAAGCCGCTGTTTCCAACTTGAATGTCCTGCCTGCGTGGACTCGATACACCAAATGCCGACTGCTCTGATGGGCCAACAGATTAAATCAAATTTGGATTTTGAAATATTTCTTCCATTTGTTTAGAGTCAAAACCGGTCATTTCAACAGACTAGTTCTTAAATACTATCTGTTAAGACAGGATGGAAATCGGTAGTAGTGCACCCCGAAGGCTCTGGGGTTTTCCACACTGACCCGCGCGGCCTCGGTTCATGGCTCACGCCATTTGCTCCCTGTTTGCTGGGTGTGGCAGGCGCTGTTTATGGGCTCACGGAGCAGGTAAGCTGCCTGGAAGCACACAGCCTTTTCCCTTGTCGGTCCCTTAACTGGAACATTTCTGTTTCTCTTCCATGAGCTATATCCTCTTTAGAGCGGCCCTCTCTGGGCACCTCCGTCCGAGGCAAGTCCCATTCTTTGCTCCGTGCTAATGAGCTCTGCTTTCGTTCTGGGCAGGGCTAACCAGCGTGTCCACTTTCCTGTGTACTAGTTATTGATGGCCCACACTCTGAGATAGGATTTAAACACCACCACTAGGACAGGAATCTGATCCATCTTACCTGTTTGGTGCAGTAGTCTCTCTCTCTCTCTCGGCCACCAACTTCTGATCTACCTCAGAGTTAGGAAAATCACCAATGTTCTTCGGAAAGTAACTTCCAAGATACCTACATTTCAGACCACGATCTTGACCTGGCCGCACACCAGAATTCGTGTTACTCCCTCAAAGCCACAAGCTTGAGTCTCAGTTTGAAATGTTAAAATTTATTTCTGAACTAGTTAGATTCTGGTTAATTCTGCACAATGACCACTAGAGGGAGGCATAGCCAAATACTATGAAATGAAAGTTTTGTTCTGAGCTGAAATGGTCCTCTCAGACACCTTAGCAGATTCGAGCAAAGATTATAAACAGTGATGGGAGACAGACTCTACTCCACAGCAAGGTAGCACTGTCGCTTCAAAAATCCTCTGTCATTGTCTTGAGACGTCGACACCATCTCAGCTACCCTTCTGAGTCTCGTTGTCTCTGATAGTGTCTGAAATCTTTCCGGGAGCCATTTCCAGTCAGTCACACACCCCACTCACCCCTGGCCACTGTGGCAGATGGACAGTCCTGGTGTCCTCCCTTTGTTGACCACTCACTGTCTGGCTCCCCACGCTGCCAGCTTCCTCCAGCCCAGACACCTCTCCATCCATCCTCCTGCTACTCCTGAAGATCTTCGGTGACAGTAGTGAGCCACACAGATCTTGATGTGACAAGCAGGATGGTGTTTATGGAGTTGCAGCACCTGTCACGGCGCCATTTATTTCATTCTTATCCCGTCATGCTGCTCCAGTGCCATCTGTTCAGCCAGGCGGACAAGTATAGAAGACTTGGGGTCCTCTTCTTCCTCTGTTCTCCCATTGCATTCTGAGTGTCTTCAGACGCCACGTGGAAAAGTGGTCCAGTCCCCTTCATAATACCCACACCTGTGCCTGTGATGTCATTATACCCACACCTGTGCATGTGATGTCATTATACCCACACCCGGGCCTGTGATGTCATCATACCCACACCTAGGCCTGTGATGTCATCATACCCACACCTAGGCCTGTGATATCATCATACCCACACCTAGGCCTGTGATGTCATCATACCCACACCCAGGCCTGTGATGTCATCATACCCACACCCGGGCCTGTGATGGGCTCCATGTCTGCACTAGAAATGTCTCTGTCTCACCTGGCATCACTGTCCCCATTCTTGCCCTCCTCTCTCCTGCTGTTCACCACATTTGATCTCCCAAGCTTACACTTGTCCCTTCTTTCTCCAGTCAAACCTACAGTCCCACTTTTTTCTAACATCCTTAATATTTATCCATTTATAATATACGTGATATAAAATCTATATTTCCCCCTTAACTTAGGTGGGCCGACACATCAATGGTGGCTAAATCCAAATGTTGACATTTTCCGCTTCTCCAGTAAGCATTGACAGTGAAGATAGCAAGCTGTATTTATTGACAATAGCTTCATAAGGTAACACAATACAAATAGGAAAACCAAGGCCAACAGGAAAGAGCCCAGGAGGCCTCAACCCTGTACAAAGAACTATAGGTAGCTAAAGAATGCTGACAGCAGGAAAAACAGTCTTCCCAGGGAAGAGCGCACCATTGGTTATCCATACCAAACCGTCAGCCCAGAAAGCATGCATGCAAGAAACTTTATACAGACTAAGCCAGTTGAATTTATTTATTTAAGAATATATATGTATATGCATATGTATGTAAAAAAACACTTAATGAAAAAGGAGGCCGTGAATTTGAAAGAGCAAGGAAGGATATGTGGTAGCTTTTGGATCAAGGAAAGGGAAGGGATAAATGATGCAATTATATTATCGTCTCAAAAATAAAAGAAATAAATTTTAAGGCAATCAAAAAAAAATAAATAAAGGCAGGATGAAAAGAAAACCAAGACCCAGGAGAAATAAGTAAGTTGTGCCTGGTCGCACTGCACGTCAAGTGCTGGAACAATGCGATCTCCTGTTACAGAAGGGGAATATGATCCCAATACAGTAAGTGCATGTACAGAAATGTCACAGTGAACCCTTTGTACAGTTAATATATGCTAACAAAACTCTTACAATCTGAAATGTATAGTATCAGTTGAGAAAATCACAAACAGAAATTGATTAGGAAACTTCAACTCACCTGATTATTAAAAATCAGGCATTAAGACCTATATGTGAATAACACGTTGAGTAAGATTGGTTCCCTGGGCTTTATAAAACTCAGTTCTCCCCAGTTAGACACTCATTGTGTATTTATAAAAACTAACCATTTGCTAGGCCATTGGTTCTCAAACGTTTGGACCTTGGGGTCCTTTATACCTTGATTAGTGGTCTGGAAAATGTTCGTGTGTTTGTTCTAGTTTCGTCTCTGTTGCTTCGATAGAACACTCACAAAAAAAGCAAGCCAGGGAAGGAAGTCAAGGCAGGCCTTCTTGCTATTCCACACAGTGCTATGCTAACCAAGCGTCTCACGGCCAAGGAAGCTCTGTAGAAGCCACGGGATGTCACTTGCTGACTGGCTCCCAGGTTCATGCTTAGCTAGCTTTCTTATACAGCCTGAGACCACCTGCCCATGGAATGAAGCTGCTCACAGTGGGCTGGGCCTCCTACAGCAATTAGCAGTCAAGACAACCTCCTGCAGATGTGCCCACAGGCCAATCTGACCTAGGCAGTACCTCAGCTGAGATTCTCATCGCAGAGTACTCTAGGCGTGTCAAACTGACAGCGACAGCTAACCCGAACAGTATTTAATAACCGAATAAACAAATTCATATGTTTATTTTTATTGAGTTCCTTCCCTGACTGGCTTTTTTTTTTGTGAGAGTGTTCTACCAAAGCAACAGAGATGAATTGAATGTTCTTAGAAATAAAATATCTAGGAAAGACTACCTTTTACTACCCTGTCTTACGTAGTCCTGCAGTCACAGCCCCTTGACAGGCTGGAGGAGGAAGATGTCACATTCAAGACCTGTCTGGGCTACAAAGTGAGTTCAAGGGTAGCCTAGACAATGTAGGGAGTCCGTGCCTCAAAACAAGACTCACCAAAACAAAACAAGGGGTATAGTCAGTGGCAGAGGGCATGCCAGCATGCCTGAGGTCCTGGTTTCAACCCAGAAACATAAGAAAGAAAAACAAATACTTTTAAAAGAGAAAATTAGAGGAATGGAATTGTTTTTTATTGTGGTAAATCACTTTATCATCCAACTCAGTCAAAGCCCAGCTGGATTCTCAGCAGCTTCTGCTTTCTGTCTGTCTGTCAGTCTGTCAAGGCTGTGAGGAAGGCTGACTTCACAAAGAGAAAGGTACCCTGGCTCCCAGACAGGCTTTGGTGTGCCAGGAGCTGACCTGGCCCACAGCTGGCCTTGGTGGTCTCCTGTTAGACACAAAAGAACAAGAACACATCACATAAGACCAGTCGGTGATCATAGTGAACCAAAGTAAGAAGACCACGGACTTGCCAGCTGCCTCCCTGTGCCCGTCAGTGTGAGTCACCACTGCCCCCAGCACCTACAGCTCAGTCACACCGTGTTCCTGTCCTAAGACTGTCCTCTCACAGTTCCCGAGGCCAGAAGATGTGGGTCAAGCCGTAGGAGATCCATCTTCCACCAAGGTGTCTAGGGGAGGATCTCTCTAGCTGCTTCCAGCTCCTGGTGGCTCCGGGAGCCCATTGGCCTGGGGCTGGATGACCATCTTCATCTTCTCAAATCTTTTCCTCTATCAGACTCAAATCTCCCCCTGCCTTTCTCTGAAAAAGACATCTGTCACTGGATTGAGGGAATCACCTATAGAATCCCACGTGATCCCTTTTCAAGATTCTTCAAGGGTCTCAAGACCCTTTCCCATACCAGTTTGCATCTCAGACTCTAGGAGTTAAAATGTAGGAAGGATACCAGTCAATCTATTATACCTTCCTGTTAGAGTCTAGATCTGGAATAGTCCCCAAAGGCTAATGTGCTGAATGCCTGGTCCCCAGTGTCACAGAGCACAAAGATGGGGCTCTGGGGAGTTAATTGGATCCAGTGGGATGCTCTGATGGAAGCCATTGACTACGTGGTAACAATAAAGGAGTATTGTCCCTGCTTTCTAAGATAATTGTGGCTGTTTTTCTTAAATGCCATACCAAAATTCAACAAGTATTAAGTGTTTCAAGTTTCTGAGGTAGGGCGAGCATAGGGCCATCATGGCAGACTGGAGTTCACTGTGCTTAGAGAATACACACACACCCTTGTACCCATGTACCCAGAAACCCAGGGCCCCACTTGCCAGGCTCTGCAACTCAGTTTGAACAGTTGAGTAAACAATCCCTCCTTTGCAAACTGTAAATACTCTCCCTTTCTTTGGTCTCTCTGCATTCAAATGTATTCTAGAACATATCCTTAACAAACCTGTCCACATTGCCAGCAGACCATGGTGAGCCTTATGTGTTCCCTTTCCCCATGCAATTGGAAATGTTGACCATGCTCCCACTGGAGGAAGCTGCTTTGGTCCCCTTCTACTAGCTATAGGCTTCACCAGGGATGGAAGCAGTCAGGAGGGGGGAAAGGGCAGAGGTGACAAGTACCTTCCTAGGTGACACTTGCAACAGACTCACAGCAAGCTAAGTGAATCAAGACATTTAGCCCTATTACATGGTGTTGACATGCAGTTACTGCTCTGCAGAGTAGAATCAAACTTTGCTGCTACTTGGCTATTAAGTCCCCCTCCCACCACACCAGATAATAACATAAGTTTGTTTGTTTGCTTGCTTGCTTGCTTGCTTCCTTCCTTCCTTCCTTCCTTCCTTCCTTCCTTTCAAATTAGCCCAAATGGGAATTCATACAGATGTAGTACCTGGAAGTCTTTCTTATTCCACTTTGAATGTGAATAGATTAAATCTTCCCATTAGAAGCAGGGCATCTAAATGGATGAAAATAAGACCAGCAGTAAGCTATCTGTAAAAAGAAATGACTTCACTTTTATGTACACACAGAGATTGAAAGTGGAGGGCTGGAGAAAGATATTCCTCCCTGACTCTGCACAGGCAAGGAATGTCTGCCTAAAAAGTGGGGTGCCTGAGTTTTCTCATCCCCTTTCAAGACCAAAGCCACAAAACTGAGACGTTGTATTGGCTGGTTTTGTGTGTCAACTTGACACAAGCTAGAGTCATCAGAGAGAAGGGAGCCTCAGTTGAGGAAATGTCTCCATAAGAGCCAGCTGGAAAGCCTTTTCTCAATTAGGGATCAGTGAAGAAGAGCCCAGCCCATTGTAGGTGGTGACATCCTTTGGCTACTGGTGCTGGGTTCTATAAGAAAGCAGGCTGAGCAAGCCATGATGACCAAGCCAGTAAGCAGCACCCCTCCATGGCCTTTGCATCAGCTCCTGCCTCTAGGAGCTGTTTCTCCCTTGTTTGAGTTCCTGCCCTGACTTCCTTCAGTGATGGACTATAGTGTGGAACAATAAGCCAAATAAACCCTTTTCTTTTCTTCCAACCTGCTTTTTGGTCATGGTGTTTTGTTGCAGCAATAGAAACCCTGACTAAGACAGATGTTGTACAGCAGCTTATGATATCCATCTTAGAGCCCTGAAGGACTCCACAACTCTCCAGCTCTTCTCCTAAACTTGAAGTCAGTTTGGATCCCAGGAACAACAGAGCCTCGGACAGATTACCAAGGCATGTCCCCCAAGCAGGCTTAATTATCTCCTGAGAGCCAGGGTGTCCCCTCAAACAATAAGGACTTCTAACCCCTTTGGAGAACCAAAACTGAGGAATGATCACTGAGTCCACAGCTTGATTGAGATTGCTTAATTGAACCTCCCTCTTGCCTTACCCGTGTTTTAAATTTAAAACTCATGTCAGGAACTGGTGAGACAGCTCAGGCTTCAGGCCTGACACCAAACCATGGTCACACACACACACACACACACACACACACACACACACACACACACGAGTGTTTAAGTGTGACCCCACCCCATACACATTTTCTCTTTTTCCATTTTCTTGCTTTTCCTTTGTCTCACATGTGTTTGGGTTATGGACTGTCAAAGGGAAGGAAACTGACAAAACGAAGGCAAGACCTTCAGATTTTTAAGCAGCCAAGAAGAAGCCCCTTTCCTCAACTGGGGCCCCTTTTTCTACCGCTTGGCAACTTCTGTCTTTAAAACTGCCGCTGTCTGTTGACAGTCAGTAGGCGCACATCAATCAATTAAAGGCCATTAGGGTATCTGCCACTAAAAGGCTCCCATGACAGGTCATAGGACTGGGCAAGTTGGGCCCTTCATGAAGCAAAACCATTCATCTGTCAAGTCAATGTTTGAACAACCAATATGAATGGTTTTAAATGTTTCCTCTGTCTTGACTTCTCATGTCTTCTTCAAATAGCTCATGATTGAATTCTGGGAATCTTAGTTTCCCAGTTTAATACAAGCTCTAGAACTAAGGATTCGAGATCCATGTCCCTTCTGTAACACAAACTAACACAATCTTCTCCACTTGGATTGTCCCTCTCCCATTCCTTACCCAAACCATAAGGAAAGAGACACTGTCTGATCATGGCATTTCACTGACTTTGATTGGGCATATGACATTGTTATAGTGATTAGATCCATAGCTCCTAACCATTGATATAACTTCTGCTCAGTTCCCATTCAGGTTAACACAACACAAATGAATACCTTCTTCTAAGAAGCTCCTTGGGAGAAAACTAAGTTCTCCAACTGGAGGGTAGACAAAATCCACCATTTATACTCAGGGGCACCACAATTAACAAGAAGACATGAGTTATTGACAAATGTCATTTACAAACAAAGGATGCCACAAAGGAGATAGCACAATGTTCATCATAGACACAGGTTGAAGATGTCCAGCTCCCAAAGAAGAGATTCCACAAGAAGGCATCCTAAAAGTTATGCATTCAGCCTCTTATTCCCCCTCCTTTGGGATACCCTTTGAAGGAATTCAAACTAGTATACCACCACTGCAAGGACCAGCCTCCAGAATCTCAGGACTCAATGGGGACCCATGGAGTCAGCGAACTAAGACTTTTTTTTAATCTGAGGGAGCAAGGGAAAAGACACACACTCTCTCTTAAGGGTTTCCTTCTGACTTTTCATTCTCCGTTCTCCTTATTTTTCTTCTACATCTTTCCTGGTATATTCCTTCTCTCATTCTTGATGTTTTTCTTCTAACTCACTTTATTTTTTCCCTTACAGTTTATATACACCAGCAAAATCTTTCATACAATATAAAAATTACAATGTGGTTACATTTGATTTTTCCAGTAAATGATTATAATGAATACAAGTAAAAAACATGTTTTCCATATCCCTTACATGAATAAACATTTCACATGTTACAGGTGAAAAACATGTTGTCCCAAGAACCACACACATTCATATCCAAGCAACTTGTTGTAGGTTAACAGAGTGTGAGCAAGCAAGGTCCTTTTTCTCAACCAGTCCTTCGGCAGGCAGGCTGCATTTTGCAGTTACAAACAAAGGACCAATCATTTTTATTACTTATCTCGAGAGATAATCTTTAAGAAATCTTAGAAGAATCACAAACCTAAATTTTTCTATATGAAAAAGAACCAGTCAGTTTTATTTTAAATCCTCAGGGTGCATACCCACTCATCAACAGTTTTTTATATCAGGAAGCTGAGGGTAGAAATGGGCACAATTAAATATCACTTAAGGTAGGAGGAAACAGGAGCTCAATGCAGTCTGAGGTTTGGTGGAGCAGTCTGAGGTGCCTCCTAATGCAGTCAGTTAGATATTCTCCCACAGGGAATGTTAAACAGTCCCATCCTGTTCCAATATTTTGTATGGCAGCTACTGGAAATGATATGTAAGCAATTTTCTCAATCTATAGTAACCGTTATGTGGACAACATCTTATTAGCTGATTCAAATGTAGATACTTTAGAAATAATGAAGAGGTAAAGAAAATTTTGCCTTTTGGGGGATTACAAATTGCTCCTGAAAAAAATACAAAAAGGTGGTTCTATTAATTATTTAGGCTATAAAGTAGGTTTACAAAAAATTAGACCCCAAAAAGTGCAAATTAGGAGAGATCAATTGTGGATTCTTAATGACTTTCAACGATTACTAGGAGACATTTCCTATCTATGGCCTGCTATTAGGATAGAGCGTGATGAACTGAGTAATTTATTTCAAAGCTTACAAGGTGATAAGGACTTAAATAGTCAAAGGAAATTGTCAGCTGAAGCTGATAGAGAATTGGCTTTGGTGGAAGAAAAATTGCAGAAGGCTCATGTGGTTCTTGTGGTTCTGAATCTTAACTGCATTCTGGCCATATTACCCTCCAAACATTTCCCTGCCGGAATTTTTAATGAAGAGGAAAAAAAAATAACTTAGAATGGATCTTTCTACCACTTAAAATGAGTAAAAAAAAATCAAAATCTAATGTGGAAAAGGTCTCTGAGTTAATTCTAAAAGAAAAATTGAGACTTTGTCAATGAGGAGGAATAGACCCAGAAGAAATTGTAGTACCTTTTAATAATGATGAAATTGACAGATTATGGCAAAGAGCTTGCAGTAATTTTTTGGGAGAGACTGACAACAACTATCACAAAAGCAAAAGAATTCAACTTATAAAGAGAACTAACTGGATCCTTCTTCTCATTGTATGGAAAACACCAATTTCTGGAGCCCCTATATGGTATAGTGATGCAAAAAAAAAATCAGGAAAGGCAAGCTACAAGTGAGAAAATTTAAGGAAAGTGGATCTAAGCACTTAAGATTCTGTCCAAAATTTAGAATTATATGCTATTCTCATGCTTCTAATGGATTTTATGGAAACTTTCAATATAGTTACTGATTCGCAATATGCAGAAAGAGTTGTTTTGCATATTGAAACCACTAAATTTATACCAGATAACAAAGAATTCACTTTACTATTTATTAAGTTACAAGAAATAATCCAGAACTGGCCAATCAGCTTTTATTTAAAATATAACTGAAAGAATACAGACCATTGTCCCACATCACCACACCATTGATACCTATCCAGGTTCTCAATGGGCAATGCTTTGAGTTCAGAAAAGGCCGATTCAGTAATCACACATTTGCTAGAAGTTATGGTCATCATGGGTATACCTGTACAAATAAAGACAGACAGAATTCCAGCAAATGTCTCTAAGAAAATGAAACAGGTTTTTTTTTGCTTATTATAAAATAAAGCATTACAAGTATACCACACATTCTTCCTTCTTTTCTTCCTTCCTTCCTTTCTTTCTTTCTTTCTTTTTTTGTTTTGTGTTTTGTTTTTTGAGACAGGATTTATCTGTGTAGCTTTAGTGCCTGTCCTGGAACTAGCTCTTGTAGACCAGGCTGGCCTCAAATTCACAGAGATCCACCTTCCTCTGCCTCCTTCATGCTGGGATTAAAGGTGTGTGACACCATCACCTGGCTTTATACCATACAATTCAACAAGGCAGGTAGTTATATGAGGGAAGCCAGCTCCTACCCTGGCTTCCCCTAGTGATAGACCTAGAAGTGTAAGCTGAAGGAAATATTTTCTTCCCCAAGTTATCTTTAGTAATGGTATTTATCACAGCAGAAAACAAACAAAGATATGTGGCATGCTTCTTTGTCACCAAGCTGTCCTCCTGGGATCTCTACCAGAAAGCCCCAGACAATGCTTGGCTTTGCTTTTCTGGTTTTCAGATTGAATCCCAATTTCTGTCTCTGGGTTTTTACTATTTATGCAAATTTGGCAGCAATGTTTGGGGTGTTCTAAATACATTATTATTAGAGAAAACCTTGTTTCTAGAAATGCCTTGTCTACAACCCCTTTTAAAGTGACCTTACTTGCCACAATTATAACATTTGACATTTTAATTTTTCCTCAAACCTCTAGAAATCACCTCTTCTATACTTGCATCATCATGGTCATTAAATTGAATGTTAATTGTATCTCAGATTCATTCTTTCAAAGGGGCTGACATTGCCTCTAATGGCCTTTTGCATAGAGAATTGGCATTTTCAAAAGCCAGAGATTCAATTATTTTTTGTTTATCTTCTGAATTTGGTACCATTTTATTTACTGATGAAGTCAATTTTTGTAAGAAATATTTAAAGGCTTCCTGTTTAACTTTAGTAAATGACTCAATTTTCTTTCCTATTTCTCCCATTTTGTCCCAACCATTCAAAGCTGCTGCATGGCATAAATCCAGGGTGTGATCATCATATACGGCTTGCCTTTCTATAGTAGTATAATCTCATCCAATAATTTGATTTTGGGAGATATTCCTACCTCTAGCTTTACTCTGTTGTTCAATAATGTTAGCCTCTTCTCTGAACCAGGTACTCCATTGTAATTGTGAACAAGGCTCTAAAACACTTTCAACTAAATCTATCTAGTCTTTAGAAATAATTATATTACAAACTGACCACAAGTTTAACATTTGTTTCACAAAAGATAAATGCATGCCATATGAGATTATGGCTTCCTTGAATCTCTTTAAATCTAACAATGTCACAGGAGTCCAGTTAGCGGCAATAGATCCTCTGCCATTTGGCAATTTCTGTAAGGTTATTAGATATACTAAGGTTGGCTGTCTGACAACCTTAGGCTGCTTCTATGTATTCTTTTTTTTTTTTTTTTTTTTTTTTTTGGTTTTTCGAGACAGGGTTTCTCTGTGGTTTTGGAGCCTGTCCTGGAACTAGCTCTCGTAGACCAGGCTGGTCTCAAACTCACAGAGATCCGCCTGCCTCTGCCTCCTGAGTGCTGGGATTAAAGGCGTGCGCCACCACCGCCCGGCTGCTTCTATGTATTCTTATAATGCAATGCTGAAATGGCTGTCCATTAAATTCCTCTGTCTGGATTTGAATATCTCTGTGATCTGATTCATTAGGTTTTTCCAAGGCTTATATCTTAGCACTCAGATTAACCAACTTTTTAGTGATAAAACAAAAATCATAGTGCTGATAATGTTTACAATCGCATAAATTCCATCTAGATTAGATATCCTCTCATTTAATCATTCCATTTTCAAACTGTCTGGCATATTATCATACAGAGACCCAAATCCCTCCATTGTAATGGTTTTCCTCAGTTTTAAAGTGAGGAAGAACCCTTTCTTTTAACTAATCCCTCCCTTTAAGAATTCTCAGTTGTCTTAGAAAATCCATAGACAGTGTTGATGAAGACGTGGGGCTTATTGCTGTTGCGTAGAACATTAAAACCTGACTGGATTTCAAGGCAGCTAACTAGTTTGGCAGCAGCCCAAGAAGAAGGTTTAGAAAGAGCTCACAACCCATGGTGGAGAGAGAGAGAGAGAGCTGTCTGAGAAATGTTCTGAAAAAAGCTCTTGTGGCAGGGGGCTGCCTAAAGGCAGAACCATTCAGTCTAGGGCAAGAAAGTCCTGTGGCATCGGAGCCCAGGTGCTTCTGGAGTTTGGGTGGCAGCTGGAGACTGTTTCAGAGAGGCTACCACAGGAAAATTCCAAATTTGGTCCGAGGCTGGGGGTGGGAAGGGGAGGAAAGTCTAACTGAGTGGGGCTGAGTGGGGCTGGAGATCCACGTGCAGCTCTGGTGGGAGCCCCGTGTACAACAGTGACCTGTGCCAGTGGCTAAAAAGCCACAGGCAAATCACTTTTTCATGAATTTGTACCCTGTGTGTGTGCCAAATGTTGCACAAATAATAAAAATCCAGAAACAGATATTGGGGTTCAACCTGAAAATCAGAAAAAAACAAAGCAGCCAAGACACTAGAGAGCTCTTACCTCTATGAATTCAGACTAAAGGAGAGCAAGTTCCTGTCTCATCCCACCTTATAGTCCTCTCTAGTGCTGGGATTAAAGGGTATGCACCACCACCCCCTACCTCTATGCCTAACTGTTGTGGTTTCTGGGCTTAAAGGTGTGTGCCACCACTGCCTGGCCTGTATGGCTGACTAGTGTGGCTATTTTGCATTCTAATCTCTGCAAGATTTATTTATTAAAATACAAATGAAATATCATTACAATGATCCTTTAACCCCTTTAAGATTTGCTGCATTTGATATTTAAAATGTTTAAGTTTTCTGCAGTGCACCACGCCCATACCTATCAGCAACCTTTGAAGTCTCGAAAAGGAAAATAGAGCCCCACAACAATGTTTCCACCAGGACTATGATAACACCACTAAGCTGAAAAACACCACCTAAAGATCGGCTTTTGGCTACAAACTGCTCAGAACAATTTTGAGGTGGCTATTTGAGACAGTCCAGCCTCACAGACTATTCAAGCCAGGACTTGAAACAAGCCCTACCCTTTCCCATTACACAGAGACTGGACAACAAATGATACAGCTACCTTTCCCAGGACTTGGCAATTATCCTAATTTGTTTAGGGTCCCCTAAATATGCTGTTGCCCCCAGACAGCAGGAAGTAATCTTAAGAACATTATGCTCATATTTCCAAGAGGTGGGGTGGGTGGTTTTTGTGGTTCAATGGGTTATGGATATTTGTCATCATTTGGGGGGTGGTTAGTTACCAGTTATTATTTAGTAATGGTCAGGAAAAAACTGAACAAAGGATATTAGATTCAAGAATCTTGTTTTGAAAAGAAAAGGGATATATATAGAGAGAGATATAGGTATAGATATAGATATATGATAGAATTAAAGGGCATATTATTAAATCTATTTTTAAACAAAAAACCAGCTATTAATCTTCAATATTTTGCATTGGTATGAATTTTTGTATATTGACACAAAATTGAGGTTATTTTGGGGAACATACTATACATACATTTCAACTCTTGTTCAAATTATTTACCTCTATAACATTTAACATTTAGCAATATAATATAATTTTCTAGTCCTTGAAAGTTATTATTACAAACTATTTAGGATAATAAAGAAATGCAGGTTAGTAGTTAGTCACTTATTACAATCAAACTTGTAGTAGGAATTCGTGTGGGTGTTCTTGGCTTTTCAGAGTCCTGAAATAGCCACACAGAAACTATATTAATTGAATCACTGCTTGTTCCATTAGCTCTAGCTTCTTATTGGCTAACTTTTATGTCTTAATTTAACCCATTTCTATTAAGCTGTGTATTGCTACAAGGCTGTGGCTTACCGGGTAATATTCCGGCATCTGACTCTGGCGGGGCTCCATGGCTTCTCCCTAACTCCACCTCCTTTCTTCCAGCATTCAGTTTAGTTTTCCCTGCCTAGCTCTGCTCTGCCCTATCACAGGCCTAAGATGGTTTCTTTATTAACCAAATGGTATTCACAGCATACATAGGGGAATCCCACATCACAAACTAGTAACCATGCTAGGTATGTTTTCAAGGTCAAATGGAGATATATTTTAGATAAACAGATCATCTTCAAACCTTTCAGAGAAATATAGAATATGGCATTTAGGCATTTAAGATGTTTTAATAACATAAAGTTCTTCTTTTATGACAATGAAACATATCTGCTCCTGGTAGCACCAATCTATTCCAGAGAAGATGATGGGCATCTAAGAAACTCTACATGGAGTTTACTTTCTTTGTGGCAGAAGTTAGCCACTGAGCAAGAAACTGCCCTTGCCTCAACTTCTGACAGTATGCTGTCCTAATTAGACAAACAGGACACAAAAGAAAGTGAATGCCGAACTTTGCCAAGACAAGGTAGGACAGCCCTTCAGAAAATCTTGCTTCACAGAAAAGTCTGTCAGATAATCTAGACCTGTAGGTCAAAGATGGATGCCTCAGTGTTACAGAGGAACCTTGGGTAACTGTCCAGGCAGTAAGCTGTCTCTGTCATTTCTCACATTTTTTGGAAGTTCCTTTTTCACTTTTCCTGCTTCCTTGAGTAATAACATTTCCTTCTTGGGTCTCTTATGGAGTTGAAGACTAGACAGTTATAGTTTTCCTTGTTAAAAGTTCAGAAATGAATCTCACAAAAGAGATATAAAGTATTTAAGACTAATAGTCATAAAAGGTAGTTCTGAGTTGGTAATACAAGTTAGGATATAAAGTGAATTAGTACAACACTTTGAATTCACCAAGATAGGATAGATAATGGAGTATTTTCTCTGAATTTGTCAAATGCATATGGATTAGACATTGTTAATGTAATTAATGTAATGTATATATTTGTATATAGTTGTTGTGTTTATTGTATAATGTTTCTCTATGTTAGTTAAAAACCTTCACTTTTGTTCAGACACAAAGGGGGAAATATGTGATATTTTGTTTGTGTTCTGACAAATAAAGCTTGCCTGTAGGTCAGAGGCCAGAGGTTGCCACTAGTTAACCATAGAAGCTGGACTGTGGAGGCACACACTTTTAACCCCAGCACTCAGGAGCTGGATACAGGAAGTGATAAGATGGGGTGTAGACAGGATCTTGGGCCTTTCAGATGTGGCACAAGAGAGTTAGGAAGCAACTGGAGGCTATTCCTGATTCTCTGATCTTCCAGGTTTCTACCCTGATATCTGGCTCCTAGTTTTTATTGATTAAGAGTATTTAGACTAATGCTTCTCTCCACTGTTTCCATAGCTATGTTGAGGCAAAGATCAGTCAGAACAATATGGTAGAATGTAAGCAAAGACTTCACCTTAGTTTCTTGGCAGCTCAGACCTGAATAACCACACAGAAACTCTATTAGTTACAACACTGTTTGGCCAACAGCTCAGGCATATTTCTAGCTAGCTCTTATATCTTAAATTAACCCATTTCTATTATTTTGTATCTTACCATGAGGCTTGTGGTTTGTTACCTCTTTCTTCTTTGGCAGCTACATGTTGTCTGCCTCCCTTAGCAGCTACACAGCATCTCTTTGACTCTGCCTATTCTCTCTATATGTCTCTTCCAACCTGGCTACATTCTACCCTTTCATAGGCCAAAGCAGCCTTATTCATTAACCAATAAAAGCAACACATATACAGAAAGACATCCCACATAAGTAGAACACAGATGTTCATGGTGGTTAAGAAAGAGAGAGACAGAGAAAGACAGAAAGACAGAGACAAAGACAGACAGACAGAGAGACCAGAAATAATGTATAATTTTCAAAGCCATGCCAACTAGACCCCACCTTCCATATTCCATCAGATCAAAATAATCTATTTACATTTTTGATCCATCAATGGACAGACCAATGATCTAATTTCACACTTGGAGACAAACACTAGATTTCTTTCAGTCCAATCCAGTTGACATCACTGCCTAGCAGTGATGGCACACACCTTTAATCCCAGCACTCAGGAGGCAGAGACAGGCAGATTTCTGTGAGATCAAGGCCATACACAGAGAGTTCAAGGGCATCCATAGAAAGACCTTGTGTCAAAAAAAAAATTCACTCCCACATCAAATATCACAATAGTCACAAATTTAATTCAAACATAATAAGTAATACAAGTATCATTTAAAGAGGAGAACTTTTGAAAAAATAGTCTCCAAAAGATATTTTGATTTCACCAAATCTCTACTGTGTTCCACATATGAGGGGGAAAGCCTTTTGCTGTTTCCCAAGTTATGAACACTAGATACAGAGCTCCTTCTAGAACGCAGTGTACCAGAGAGTCTTTTTCTGAGTCTTATTCACTGTGTGCAGATAAGCAGTGTTTTATTGACCATTGTGTGTTTACACACTTGAGCATGTCAAGAAAATCCAACCTCCTCAAGCTTACAGTTTTCAGATTATGAAATCATGTGGTATTCTTGGTGTGTCTGAGAGGTTTTGGATTTCCCTAAAATTAGAATCACAGTGAATCTTGTTAATGAAACAGTAATAGAACAGAAAGTAATTAACTGTTGTGTAATTATGACTTGGACATTCCATGGAACATGCATGATAAAGGCTAAGAGTGGTTTTGAATTCGAGGCAATGAGGTTTTGTTCATATCCTTTAGCTCTGTGTTCAACAAAGTAATTGAGGCATAGGATAGTGTAATAGGATTACTGGTGTTGGTTAAATGATAGGAGGGTCCCTTTTATTACCCTTCAGCTGAAAGGAAGCTATGGAACACATGAAGATTTGAGATTGTCCTTATTTTTCTTTTACTTATTATGAAAGATACTCAAATAAAAAAAGACAGGGTTTATTATATGCTTAAAGCTACAAGAGAAACAAAAGTACAACCTGCCTCCCCCTGCCAAAACAAAAGAAAGCCTTAATAATTTGTACCACATCAAACAACACCAGAGTAAAATCTGAGGAGCAGGTTAAAAGACGCTTGCAGAGAAATTGCCCAAGTTGTTGTAACCTAATGAAGAAATAACTAATTGGCATAGTTTGCAAGTTTGAGTCTTGGCTTTCCTGCATGGCAACTGCTATTGAGAGCCTCCTGCCATTCTGGTTCAAGGAATGCACGGAAGTGATGTATGTGACCTAGTAGCTGAGGCACAGATGGAAACCAGATATTCTCTGAACACTGTAAAAACCAATCACATTCCCTCTTTGACCCGTTCTTGACCATTCAAAGTTTCTAGAACTTTTTTCACGTGGTTGTGTAAAACAGCAAGTGGATGCTAAAATATTAGAAGCAAGAATGTAAAGACAAAAGCCTTTTGTCTCTCTGAAAATATCCAGGAGGCATCCTTTCAAGGTCTGCAGAGCTGCAGTAAGGAGGTTGCTTCAGTGAAACACCACCATTGCAAGTTCTCAAATGTCCAATCCAAGCGGAAAAGAGCTCTGTTGGTAGCAGCCAGTTGCTATTATAGAAAGATTAGCATTTAAATAATGATTGATGAGTGTGGTCATGCAAGTATGCTGGAATATCTAAGTAACTATGAAGGAAATTATACAGACAATATACCCCAAGACACCATAAAGCACAAAAAAGGGATTATTGCTATGGACATTTCTGATTGGATGAAAGAATATACTGTGTGACACACCATGACTCCCAGAGCCAACAGGATGAATGAAGAAGTGGTGGAGAGGCAAGAAGATGGAGGAGCAAAGAAGTTTTGGTTGTTTTTGTGTTGTTTTGTTTTTGTTCTTTTAGTGATTTTGGTTTTGGCTTTGTTTGTTTGCTTGCTTGTTTTGTTTTGATTTTTTTTAAAAAATTTTGTTTGGGAGGATGCTGCAGAAGGAGGGGGAGATATGAAGGAACTGGCAGCTGAGTGGAATTGGAGTGCATGATATGAAATTCCCAAAGATTCAATAAAGAAATATGTTAAATCAAAAAAAAAGAAATAAGAGAGAAATAAATGAAGTGCAGAGAAAATAAATAGTAAATAATTCATAAAAGCCAAAAATATTGTCCTAATTAGGATTACTATAGCTATGATGAAACACCATGACCAAAAGCAATTTGGGAAGGAAAGGGTTTATTTGGTTTACTCTTCTACATCATAGTCCATCATTGAAGGAAGTTAGGACAGGAACCCAAACAGGACAGGAATTTGGAGGCAGGAGCTGGTGCAGAGACTATGGAGGGGTGCTGCTTACTGCTTGTTCCCATAGCTTGCTCAACCTGCTTTCTTATAGAAGAACCAAGACCACCTTCCCTAGGAATGGCACCACCCACAATGGACTGGGCCACTCCCTACCAATGGCTAACCTAGAAAACGTCCTACAGCCAGATTTTACAGAGGCGTTTTCCAGTTGGGGTTCCCTCCTTTTGGATGGCACTAGTTTGTGTCGAGTTGACATGAAAGTATCCAGCAAGCATATCAATATTACTTTAATGTGGATGGTCTACACATGCCAATGGAAAGACAGTTTGGCGGAGTGAATATTAAACCATTAAGCACATAAAATATATCATCCACAAATTGCATGAAGCAAGAAGCTCTTACACAGCTGAAAGGATAAATACACAAATGCAGTTGTAGTTGGAAAACTCGGCATTCTGAACAACTGAAAGAGCTACATAAATATAAAACGAGCATAGATATAGACCTCAGTCAAGAAAACCTGAAGAGCCGGGCGGTGGTGGCGCACGCCTTTAATCCCAGCACTTGGGAGGCAGAGGCACGCGGATCTCTGTGAGTTCGAGACCAGCCTGGTCTACAGAGCTAGTTCCAGGACAGGCTCCAAAGCCACAGAGAAACCCTGTCTCGAAAAAAAAAAGAAAAAAAAAGAAAACCTGAAGAATAATCAATGGGCTACCCATTTCTGGCAAGCACTCAAGGGAGATAGTCTCCATGGCAAACCAAATTCTCAGCCATCAAATATGACTCAACCAATGTAAGAGATGAAACCAGGACTGGAGAATAGATCAGTGGAAGAGCATTTGCCTAGCATGTTCCTGAGTTCAATTCCCAGGACTTGATAGAAAAAGAGGGGCCCGGGAGTGGAGCCAAGGGGGTTGACCATACACAGCATATTCTCTGGCTATAATGAAATTAAACTGAAAATCAGTAACAGAAAAACATTGGGAAATATTTATATACTTAGAAACTAAACAATGCACTTCTAAGACATTCATGACTAAAATAGGAAAATACATATGTTAATGGAAAAACACAATATATCTAAATATATGGGATTTAATGAAAGCACTGCTTGGGCAAGAAATATAATTCTAAGTGATATAGTGGAACAAAGTCTCAAGTCAGCATCCCTATCTCAAAAGCTAGAAAAAGCAAAATATTATGTGGGCCACCTATGGAGAAAGACAGCAATGGATCCCTGCAGCCAACCCTGCATGCTGTAGTACTGAGGGGTCTGCGAGGCAAATGTGCCCACTCCTGAGAGGTGGCATGAAGGTTAGGAAGGTAACTCACTGCTTTTGAATTGGATCCGAAGCCTCTTTCACAGGAAGTAATTCATTCCTGACGAAGAACACCTGCTTGCTCATACTCCATTAATCTGCAACAGGTTACTTAGATGTAAATGTATGTGGGTTCTTGGAATGACTTTGTTTTAATCATGTAAAGAAAATAGAAAAGGTGATTTTATCTGTATTCATTATAATCATTCACTTGAAAACTAGAATGTAACCACATTGTAATTTCTATATTGCCTGAAAGATTTGGTTGGGATTTATAAGCTGTATAGGAAAAATAGAGAATCAGAGAATGCAAAAGAATAAAAAGTTCTGAAGGAAGTCAACAGAGTGTCTTTCCCCTTTACCCCCTCAAATCAAAAAGTCATAGTATGCTGACTCATGGATTTCTTTCAAGCTCTGTGCTGCTGGGAACTGATCCTCCAGTCTAATGAATGAACATGCAGAATACAAGACTAGGGAGAGTCTGTGTGCTAATAATGAATTTACAGAATGCAAGACTGGGGTCTATGTGCTAATGATGAACACGCAGAATGTAAGACTGGGGTATATGTACTAATGATGAACATGCAGAGTACAAGACTAGGGAGGGTCTGTGTGCTAATAATGAGTGTACAGAATATAAGACTGGGGTCTATATACTAATGATGAACACGCAGAATGTAAGACTGGAGTCTATGTACTAATGATGGACATGCAGAATGAAGACTGGAGTCTATGTACTAATGATGGACATGCAGAATGAAGACTGGAGTCTATGTACTAATGATGGACATGCAGAATATAAGACTGGGGTCTATGTACTAATAATGAACATGCAGAATGAAGACTGGGGTCTATGTACTAATGATGGACTTGCAGAATGAAGACTGGAGTCTATGTACTAATGGTGGACATGCAGAATGAAGACTGGAGTCTATGTACTAATGATGGACATGCAGAATGAAGACTGGAGTCTATGTACTAATGATGGACATGCAGAATGAAGACTGGGGTCTATGTACTAATGATGGACATGCAGAATGAAGACTGGAGTCTATGTACTAATGATGGACATGCAGAATGAAGACTGGAGTCTATGTACTAATGATGGACATGCAGAATGAAGACTGGGGTCTATGTACTAATGATGGACATGCAGAATGAAGACTGAAGTCTATGTACTAATGATGGACATGCAGAATATAAGACTGGGGTCTATGTACTAATAATGAACATGCAGAATGAAGACTGGGGTCTATGTACTAATGATGGACATGCAGAATGAAGACTGGAGTCTATGTACTAATGATGGACATGCAGAATGAAGACTGGGGTCTATGTACTAATGATCGATAGACACACAGAATGTAAGACTGGTCTATGTGCTAATGATGAACATGCATAATGAAGACTGAGGTCCATGTGCTAATGATGAACATGGAGAGTTAAAATTAAGAACATGGTCTAAGGTCTGTGGTGGTGCATACTGTAAGCCCAGCCCTTTGGAGGCAAGGCGGCCAGCCTGTGCTACATAACAATTGTCTCAAAACATCCCCACCACAATAACAATAACAAAACAATAACAATAATATACACAGTCACTATAATGAGAAGTAAATAGATTATCTGTAAACACAGATTACCTTACTCTAAAATTTACATGGAAAGGCATGAATCCTAGAAACTTAGAATAGCGCAAATAATTTTTCTGCTAATTTTTTTTTGAGTCAGGGTATAACTCAGGCCAGGCTTAGACATCCTGTGAAGCCAAGGATATTCTTGATTTTCCAATCTCAGGGTATAACTCAGGCCAGGCTTAGACATCCTGTGAAGCCAAGGATATTCTTGATTTTCCAATCTCAGGGTATAACTCAGGCCAGGCTTAGACATCCTGTGAAGCCAAGGATATTCTTGATTTTCCAATCTCCTCCCGCCACCTCCCAAGTACTGGCATTACAGATGCATCACACACCTGACTCCAAACAGACTTAAATATTATTATCATACATACAACAACCAAGAAAGTATGATATCACTGGGGGATAGACAAATAGAATCAATGAACAGAATAGGAGAGAGAATGCAGAAACAGACCTCACATATCTAGGGCTTGAATCTAAAATCTTCTCTTAAGATTCATGTGTTAAAGCTTAGTTAAACTGATGAGTTACTGAGAGGTGGTTGAATCGTGAAGGACCCTAGCCATCAGTGAATTAGAATTTATTTCTAATGGCTGGAGAGATGGGTCTGTGGCTAAGAGCACTGGCTGTTCTTGTAGAGAACCCAGGTTCAATTCCCAGCACCCACATGGCAGCTCCCACTTACCTATAACCCCCTCCACAGTACCTAAGTCCCTCACACAGAGACACATATAGGCAAAACACCAATGCACAAAAAATAAAAATAAATAAGTCATTTTAAAAGTTTCTAAAATCCATTTCTGAATTTATATCAGAATGGGCCATTAGAAGAGGACCTGGCTGAAGAAAAAAATTCTTTCCCTTCCTCAGATAGTTCTGCCTTCAGACAATGTATGCCACTATCCTCGCTTGTTCCTACCGTCACTTTAAGTCTCTTCCTCTTTCTCTGGTGATCTTTTTTTTTTACTCCCCATGCCTTCATACATGCTTATATAGGTCCATAGATGATAGATAGATAGATAGATAGATAGATAGATAGATAGATAGATAGAGATAGATAGATCTAGAATCCACATGTGATGTTGTTTCTCTAAATCCAACTTATTTCAAATTAAAATTACACTCCCTTTTATGAATTTCCTCTCAAATGTAATAATTCCATTCTTTTTTATTTTTTTATTTTTTTGGATTTTTGAGACAGGGTTTCGCCGTAGCTTTTTGGTTCCTGTCCTGGAACTAGCTCTTGTAGACCAGGCTGGCCTCAAACTCACGGAGATCTGCCTGCCTCTGCCTCCTGAGTGCTGGGATTAAAGGTGTGCGCCACCACTGCCTGGCATCCATTCTTCTTTATAGCTGGATAAATTTTCATTAGACAAAGGTATGTGTACCGCATGTTCTTTACCCATTCATCTGCTGTTGATGGATGTCTACACTGCTTCCAGATCTTGCTGTCGTGAATACTGCAGCAATAAGAAATAGTGTGAGTGTCTCTGCAGCGTGCTAATTTAGGGTCCTTTGGGAACATTCTCAATAGAGGGACAGTTGAATCCCATGTAGTCTAATTTTTTGTTTTTGGAGCAAACTCTTTACTGATTTGCACAGTGGCTGCCCTGGTTTACATTTCCAGCAGCAGTATATGAGGATTCCCCTTCTCTTTATTGTTGACCAAATGAGACGGATTCTCCACATCATTTTAACCTCAATTTCCTTGATGACCAAGGATGTTGAGTCCTTTCTCAAGAGTGTTTTGGCCATGCGTGTTTTCTTGTTATTCTGCATCTCTTTCATCCCAGGCTGGCCTCGAGCTTCGAGCTTGCTGTGTAGTTGGAAAGGATGTTAAATCTCTAATCCTCCTTCCTCCAGCATTTGAGTTCCAGGATAGTCCTGTGTCAACACGGCACTTTTATATGGTGTTTGGGATCAAACTCAGGTCTCTCTTCTGTGTTTGTGTTGGAGAAGTCTTTCACCTCATTAGTTAGGTTTATTTCTAGGTGTTTTTGAAGCAGATGTAAATAGGATTTCCTTTTCTGTCTGAGGAAGTTAGTTACTGGTATAGAGAAAAACTACTGATTTTTGGTTTCGTGGTTGCCTAGTTTACTGAAAGTGTTAATTAAGTCTGAGAACATAAGATCACGTATCTACAAATAGATAATTTGGTTTCTTGCTTTCCTATTTCTATTACCTTTACTTATTTTATTTCTTAGCTTAGGTAAATGGAGACTGAATACATGTTTTTATATCTCAGCTTAACTACTTATTCAATGATGTTATTAATGTAAAAAAGGATTGGGCATTCATATTGTGTATTACCTAATTCAGGTTACCTTGAAAATTTTTAAAGTTCTTGACTGAATTCTAAAAGTTGCCATGGCCTATGATTTGGTGCCAAGAACAAGAACCAAAAACTCTAAGTCTTATTCCAGAGCCTAATTTCATAGTGTTCTCAATTTTCTTCAGCAATTTGCTTTTGCATTTATAAAGCGTTTCTAATAATTTTAGACAGCACAGTACTTTCCTCAAGAGAGGATCATGATTTGAGTGCAATTAAGTAATTCTGTGTCTTCAACCATAAACTCTATATTATGTTCTCTAGTGTGGGAGCCATGCAGCAGTTTCAGACCAGTATATAAGCTTGCCCAACGGGTCTCCAGATGAGGCAAAGCCCATGAGGACAGTCTCACTCAACACGGACCAGTGTGCTGAGACCGTGTGGCCTGCACACGCTCTTCTCTCTCAGAATATTGATGAGTCTCTTCCGGCTTTTAGTGTCATTTGTCAGTCACATATGGAACAGATGTGATCATTTCCAAAAATACCATTTTGTTCCTCAAATATTTTCCGCTAAAACTCTTTGGGAGCTGATGTTTCTCAGATTTCTTGTCTGGGGATGCCAGCTGCCACTCCAGACCCCGGGAGCTGTCCTGGTCCAGTGCTGACAGGATCAGAGGCAGATCACCCCTATTTCTGTAAATATGCTTTGAACAGGATTGTTATTCTTGAAAATGTGTGTCTATGTCAATCAACATTTAGTTTTGTTAAGACAGGATGTGCCTGGCTTGATATTCAGCCAAGCTAACAAAATGGCAAGTGTTGTTTTTGGTTTCAAGATGTTTTGATATACAAGTTGGGGGGTAAACATATTTGATATACTTGTTTTTGCTAGAGGTTAACATCGGGGGTTGAGAAAAACTTGTTTGTTCATATGGAAAACACATGCTTGCTTTTGATGTATAAATAAAGACGACTGGAGCTATTCAGGGCGGGCCACTTGTGTGAAACTCATTCGGTGATCAAACAACTCATTTCTTTGCATTGACACCCTTTCTGATCTCAGGACCTAAACCCAGGCTGCCATGGGACCATGGCACACTAGAGTAAAACATAGTATTGAAGCCAATTTCCTAGAAGTGATTTTTTTAGAATTATTAATTCATCTAGTAATTTTATAAAATGGAGATTAAGCTAAAACTAACTCAGATAAAATTAATAGTCCTTAGGGGCCGTCAGGATGGTTCAGCTGGTTAAGGTGCTTGCTGTCAAGCCTGATGACCTGAGTTCAGTCTCTGCAATCCACGGAAGAAAGAAGAGAATTGTAACGGCGTAAATGAATGCAGACAGATTGTAAAAATATATACAGCTTTAATGGGGAAATAGACTTCCAGAACCACCGTTCTGCGGAGACCAGGAAAGCAGAAGGGGCACGCAGGCTCCCGCTCTCCCGATTTATAAGTAAACATTCGCCCAAAGCGAACACGCCCCCTAAGGGGCTGGGTTTATTCCCACATCTCCCCCTTTTGTCTAAATAAGACAGAACTAAACCAAATACAACTATATACTATAATAACAAATAATAAATATAACAAACAATATTGAGAACAAAAGTTTTGCTAAACATTCTATCTCAAGGAGTCTAAATAATGTAGAGAGTAACTACAATTATATAATCTTCAACTCCGCCAAAGATCTGAGAAGGGAATAAATATTACTTAACAAACGAGAGATATCCAAAATGTGCAACAAATGACAGAGACAACTGACTACCTGGGCAATCACCCAAAGTCTCGTTTGCAATGTTGAGTCAACCAACTTTGGCTAAGGCCTAACATAACTGACATACCATTATTAAATGCAAGGAACTTTCTTAGAATTATCCTACCCTGTCTTGGCAAGATAAGACAATCCTGTTTTATATCTTTGTCAGTAGTTGAGGTATGGGCTTTTCTTAACCCAAAGGGCAGTTCTGCCAAGAAGACAAGCTCCCAGTGGAGTGTCTTTAGTGCTCAACGTTCTCTCGGGAGTAGAGTGGCGTTGCCAGGAGTAATTGTGTCTCGTTGGCACAGAATTCTAAGTTAGATTAAAGGCCATTTTCTACAGCTCTTCGAAGAGGCTGAACATTATACTATCTATACTAAATATAATCTCTATGTATCTAAAAGACCTGATTAACCTAAAAATAAATATGACAAACATATAATTCTTAATACCTATCTAACTTGAAGACTAAGAGAATAAACAATTGTGCAATATATGAAGACAATGATCTTCACCTGTAAACAATGTCATTACATATCAAATGTAAACAATGTTATTACATAAATAGTATCAGAGGTAGAAATGTACATTGTTATATGGTAGATGTATCAATACAATATAAGCATACTCTTATACAAAAATAGAGGTAGGAACACTCACATTCAATATTTAATATATCAATATACAAGAAACAGTACCAATACAATTTTATAAAAACAGTAAATCACAAATACCAATCATCCCATCAAACCAGTTAATCCCCCTTTTTAAAAAAAAATACCCCTAATTCCATAAAATATCTCCCCATTCCCTCAACCCTAAACCAACCACTAAAAGATGTCCCTAACCCTGAGGGCAAACTCTGTTGGGAGAGGGGACACCGTCCTCTAAGATTGCTTCTAGCTGACATGGGGGCGACGTTCTTCTTAGGGGCTCCTGTGAAAGCAAATGATGGCAAAATTCCCAAATTAACCTTTGATCTAAGAAAATTGTAACACCCTCAAAAAATTATTTCACTCAACTGCCGACTGAGATGAACCTGGCACACAGGTTACACCCTAAACGATCTGATTAACAGTGCCCCCATTCAGCATGAAGCAGTTTGGAGAGAAAAAACTGCGCCCATGTTCCCAAATATGGTTTATAAACGTTCTTTTACATTTAAAGGGGGATATGATGTAAGTATGAATAATTTGCATTGGTGTGGATTTTAAGGTCAATTTTGTTATATGTATATGTATTTCTGATATTGATTAAGGTATTGTGATTGTGTAGTTCATTTTTAAAATGTAATGTATAATTAGGAAATATAGGTTGTTAATGGATAATCATCAATAATAGTCAAGCTTGTAGTCATGTTAGTTAGATTTTCTAGATATATAGAGATATATTTCAGTTAGATAGGCATTCTTCATATCTTTCAAAGACTACAAAATATGGCATTTAAATGTTTTAATAACTTAGGGCTTTTCATGACAATGAGACACGTCTGCTCCTGACAGCGCCAATCTACTTAAAGAGTAAAATGGGCATCAAAGAGGATCCTTATGGAGCTTGATAGCCATTTGGGCAAGAAACTGCTCTTGCCTGGACTGATACATAAACTGGACACAGAGAACCCGCAGAGAGAGGACTGCTGAACTTGCCTAAAGGTGAGATGATCTTTCAGGGTTCTTGATTCATGAAAGAGTCTGCGAAACATTCTGCAGGACACAGCAGAAAATGACTAAACTGTCTTTGAAATTTCTTGCTTCATGGAAATGTCTCTGGATACTATGGTCCTGTAGGCTAAAGATGCATGCCCCAAAGGTACAGAGGAAATTTGGGTGACTATCCAGGCAGTGAGATGTCTCTGTCATTTCAAGAGTTTTCTTATTTCTTGTTTACTTAGGTAGTATTATATCCTTCTGGAGTCTTTGATGGAGTTGAAGAATGGATAGATAATTATAGTTTTCCTTAGTTATGATAAAAGATAAAATAGATATAAATATCACAACTGTAATTCTTGCTTGATAACTGTTTCGTTATATGTAATTTTACTATGTTAAAATGAAAGCCTTCTTTTTTGTTTAAACAGAAAAAGGGGAAATGATGTGGGAGTGATTTCTTTCTGATCTGTTGCTTTCATTGGTTAATTAATAAAGAAACTACCTAGGCCCATTTGATAAGCCAACCCTTAGGTGGGTGGAGTAAACAGAACAGAATGCTGGGAGAAAGAAAGCTGAGTCGAGGAGTCACCATGATTCTCCCACTCCAGACAGACGCAGGTTAAGATTTTTCCTGGTAAGTCACCCCATGGGCTACACAGATTATTAGAAGTGGGTTAGATTAATATGTAAGAGCTAGCCAATAAGAGGCTGGAACTAATGGGCCAGGCAGTGTTCAAAAGAATACAGTTTCCGTGTAATTATTTTGGGTAAAGCTAGCCGGGTGGCAGGACACAGCCCGCCCCTATTACTACAGAGAATCAGCTCTCAAATATTGTTTTTTGATCTCCACATGCATGCTGTGACACATGTGTGTGTTTGTGCAAACACACACAAATAAATTAATTAATAAAAAATTAAAAACAATCTCTCTTAGCAATGGCCATCGCAATGCATCAACATTATTTATTTTGTATTACACGTAGTGTGTGTGTGTGTGTGTGTGTGTGGTGTCTGTGTGTGTGTGGTGTGTCTGTGTACAATCCACACCATGGCACATGTATGGAGGCAGGAGAATAACTTGTAGGAGTCAGTTATCCTTCCATGATGTGGATCACAAGGATGTCAGTGGTCCATGCTGCTGCAGGCTGTTACAGGCAGGGAAGCTTCTTTTGTAGTGGTATTAATGACTACAGATTCATAACTGAGAATGAGAGACATTGAAGGCTCTGTGCCACTCCCCCCACAGAAAAGAAAAGGAAAGGAAAGGATAGGAAAGGAAAGAAAAACAGTCCAGACAGAAAGCCATTGAGGAGAGTTCTGAAAAACTGTGATAAAGATACTTAAGTGTAGCTCTTCACAGTTGCTGGCTTCTGGCGGGGAGGTGGGGAAGGACTCAGTCATCTTTAAGGGGCTGGTCACTGGGAGTTTGACCTTGCTCCAGTGAGTACTTGGGCAACACAAATTGGACTTGGGTGTGTTGTTTTCTTTTGGGTTCACCTTCGTATTTAGCTTCTCTAGGATCACGAATTATAGGCTCAATGTCCTTTATTTATGGCTAGAAACCAATTATGAGTGAGTACATCCCATGTTCCTCTTTTTGGGTCTGGCTTACCTCACTCAGGATAGTGTTTTCTATTTCCATCAATTTGCATGCAACATTCAAGAAGTCATTGTTTTTTACTGCTGAGTAGTACTCTAATATGTATATATTCCATACTTTCTTCATCCATTCTTCCATTGAAGGGCATCTAGGTTGTTTCCAGGTTCTGGCTATTACAAACAATGCTGCTATGAACATAGTTGAGCATATACTTTTTTTGTATGATAGGGCATCTCTTGGGTATATTCCCAAGAGTTGTATTGCTGGGTCCAGGGGTAGGTTGATCCCGAATTTCCTGAGAAACCGAAACACTGTTTTCCAAAGTGGTTGCACAAGATTGCATTCCCACCAGCAATTTATGAGTGTACCCCTTTCTCCACCTCTCCAGCAAAGGCTATCATTGGTGTTTTTTATTTTAGCCATTCTGACAGGTGTAAGATGGTATCTTAAAGTTGTCTTGATTTTCATTTCCCTGATCGCTAAGGAAGTCGAGCATGATCTTAAGTGTCTTTTGGCCATTTGAACTTCTTCTGTTCAGCTCAGTGCCCCATTTTATAATTGGGTTGATTAGCCTTTTACGGTCTAGTTTCTTGAGTTCTTTATATATTTTGGAGATCAGACCTTTGTCAGTTGTGGGATTGGTGAAGATCTTCTCCCAGTAAGTGGGTTGCCTTTTTGTCTTAGTGACAGTGTCCTTTGCTTTACAGAAGCTTCTCAGTCTCAGGAGGTCCCATTTATTCAATGAGGCCCTTAATGTCTATGCTGCTGGGGTTATACGTAGGAAGTAGTCTCCTGTGCCCATGTGTTGTAGAGTACTTCCCACTTTCTCTTCTATCAGGTTCAGTGCGTTCGGACTGATATTGAGGTCTTTAATCCATTTGGACTTGAGTTTTGTGCATGGTGATAGATATGGATCTATTTTCATTCTTCTACAGATTGACATCCAGTTTTGCCAGCACAATTTGTTGAAGATGCTCTCTTTTTTCCATTGTATGCTTTTAGCTCCTTTATCGAAAATCAGGTGTTCCTAAAAGACATTTGATTATACATGTTCCTGAATTAATCCAATCTATATATTTTGAAAATGCCTTGACTTCAAAATTTAAGTTAAAAGATATGTTACTTTGGCGAAGAAGTTTTGCTTTTGTTTCCACAGGAAATAAAAGGCTGTGGATTCATTCTTGGTTAAGAAAGATAAGGTTTGATTGAGGAAGACCCCCTAAAACATCTCCAATAGGAACAAATGGCCAAGATGATCCAATGTTTCAGAGCACCTCCATTGCAATTTCCTCTGAGTTCTATTTCCAAAAAGTTTCAGGACTGCTGGCTTGATCTACTGTCACTGAATACTCCAGTCAGTACTTGACTATAGTTCTAAATTTTCTTTGGGTTCCCATAAGAATATCAGTGCCCTCAATCAGCAGGAAGAAGCCTAGAAAGCTATACCCACATTCCTTAAAAAAAAAAAAAAGAATTATGGATGTTTGTCTTCATTTAGAGTGTCGCTTACAAGTTCTTATGGATAATGATCAGGAAAAAGGCTAAACAAAGGAGATTAGATTCAGGGTTCTTGTTTTGAAAAGAAAAAAGGGGAAATGCTATGGGATAATGTTCTTGTGCCTTGTAAAGACTTGTCACTTGTATTGGTTTAATAAAATACTGAATGGCCAATAGCCAGGCAGGAAGTATAGGCAGGGCAACCAGATAAAGAGGTGTAGTCACCTCCCAGACACAGAGGAAGCAAGATGAGAATGCCTTATTGAGAAATCATTTGTAATTGTTATAAGCCCCTGTGTGTTTATTTGGAATTGAATGGCCGTGGGACAGAAACTTCCATCTATACATGGTCTCTTTCTTCATTAATTGTTGCTACAAGTGTGTGTGTGTGTGTGTGTGTGTGTGTGTGTGTGTGTGCGCGCGCATACGTATATACATAGATATTCCTAAATATAACTTGCTTAGTCTGTGTAATGTTACTTGTCTGTATGTTTCCAGGCTGACCATCTGGTACTGGGTAGCCAGTTGGTGTGCTCTTCCCTGGGGAAAACTATTGCCCCCACTCTCAGCACTCCTCAGTTGCCTGTAGCTCTTTGTTGAGGGTTGAGGCTGCATAGGCTTTCCCCTAGCCACTTTGGCTTGTCTGGCCTTGAACTCACAAAGATCTGTCCGCCTCTGCCTCCTGAATGCTGGGATTAAGGGTGTGGGTGCCACCAGCCATAGTTGTTAATAAATAAATGTATCAATTCTATTTTGGAGTTGTATATAGCCTAGAGGGATTATGAAGATCTTGGTGTCTATGAGCATGAAAGACTTTGGGGCACCTTAGCATTACTGCACCCCCCTTCCTGGGAACCAGGACCCTGGTAACCAACCACACGTGCACTGGAGCTTTGAGTACTTTCCATCCCCATTGTAGTCTTTCTTCAATAGACCCCTGGAACTGGGGTGAGACGACCTGCAGGTGTTCCTCCTTGTAATCGCCATAGCATTGATCAATTAGAGTTAGCTGACCGTTGAATGAACTAGTCAAAATAGTTGACAAATGATTTCTGGCCTTTCCCTTTGATTCTGTACTACCCCTCCCTGATTTTGTGGTTTTTCCTTTAAAGGAGCTTGTAATAGACAAAGCAGGGGTCCTTCTCTTGAGGCTGAGAGACCTTGCCGTGGCAGAATAAAAATTCCTCTTGCTATTGCATCAACCGTGCTGAGAGTGTCTCTTGGGGCGACCTCCTCCTTGGTGGGGCTTTAGGGCCCAACAAGCACACATTCTTCAGGCCATAAAAATGGTGAAAAGGTTGATGTGGACTGTGTATTTAGTTGGGTGTCAACCTTTTTCTTCCTAGGCAGATCTCATCCCCCGATAACCTATTGATTACGTTAATCATCTCACTGAGAGCCCAGCTAACAAGACATGAGCCCTATTGAGGGGTTACTTCACATCTAAGCCCTAAAAACCGGTTTTCCAAAATGTCTGAGGAAATCAACTGACAGACAAAGATGTATTTTCATCCATAGTGTTCGGTATCTGGTCACTTGGTCCTCTTGCTTCTGGACCTGTGGCAGGGAAGTCTGAGAGTGGAAAAGTGTTCATCTCATGACTGCCAAGGTGCAGAGGAAGCAAGAGGCAACAACGGGAGGAAACATAAGTTCTTTCAGGGACTGAAATTTACTGCCTCTAATGAGGCCCCAGATCCGACAGTTCTTACCACCCTCTCAACAATCAGTTCAATTATGAACCCATCCATGAGTTAATTCACTGAGGAGACTGGAGCCTTAATGATTCATTTCCCAGGATCCCACTTCTGAACCATGAGTTATCAGGTACCAACCGTGTTTTTATGCAAGAGCCTTTTCGGAACATTCATATTCAAACCATAACAACCTTATTAAAATTTTACCACTTATCGCACAAATACCTGCTGCAGGGGAAAAAATGTTTACCTGCTTACTTTTCTGACTCAGGATGCAATATAAAATCTAGAATCACCTGTTGCACTTATCTGTAAAAATTTAACCCAAACCACTCTTCTCCTCTAGCCTCACGGTCAACACAAATAAATACTCATCTCCTGTGGGATTTCTCCTGCAGCCCCACCCTGACTCCCTGGCAGAGAGTTCTGTTGTTCAATTCTATAAAGATGCAGTCTCTACCTGGTCAGATCTTACAGGTTAAGAGATTAGTTCAACAAAGACCGGTCCCAAGTCCAGGACCTCAAGTTCTGACTCACTGACAACAACCAGGTTCCTGCAGCCTCCTCCTCCTTGGGTTTTATTTGGATCGCTAGGATACCGTCACAGAACTCAAAGACTTACATTTGCCTGTTTTTTTAATAAATAAAGCTAAATACATGTGGTGGTAGGCTGTCACCTTGACTACATCTGGAATCAACTAAAACCCAAAAATGAAGAGCACATCTGTGAGGAATTTCTGATTAATTTGAAGTGGGAAGATCAACTTCTAAACTGAATCTTTGAGGCACACACACCTTTATCCAGATCTAATCTCTTGGAGGCCTGTATAAAGACATGACAGAAGGAAGCTTCTGCTCTCTGTGTGCTTGCTCTTGCCTTGCTAGCAAGTCCATTGGCATTAGAGTCTACTTCTTCAGTATTCCGGTATATACTGAAAGCCAGTGGAGATATGCAGCCTCATGGGCTGAGCAACTTCTGAGTTGTTGGTCTTTCCATTCACAGCCAGCCATTGTTGGATACACTGGATCACAGCCTGTGAGTAATCCTAATAAATCTCCATATATATATTCTCTCCAAATATATGGAGAGAAAGACGGAGAAGAAGAGAGATTCATTCTATAAGTTCTGATAAATTTTGTTACTCTAGAGTAGCAATTCTCAACCTGTGGGTTCCAACCATCAGAAAACCACATATTTCTGATGGTTTTAGGAGCAGAGACACCACTTAGTAATAAAATTACAGTCATGAAGTAGCAATAAAAATAATTTTATGGTTGGGGTCACCAGGGTCACAGAGTTAGGATGGTTGAGAACCTCCACTCTAGAGTTACTGTTTATATCATTTCCATCCACCTCTTCCTCTCCAATTCCTTCCCTGTCTGTTCCACTCTCTCTCAAATTCAGGGTCTTCTTTGCTGTTGTTTTTTGTTTTGTTTTTTTGAGCCAGAGGCTCTTTATGTAGCCCTGGCTGTCCTGGAACTCACTTTGTAGAGCAGGCTGTCCTGGAACTCAGAGCTCTGACTGCACCTGCCTCCTGGATCCTGGGATTAAATGCATGCCCACACACAGCTCAGCCTCTCCTTTAAGTATTGTTCTGCGTAGGCTGCTGAGTCCCTTCAGCGTTGCTCATATGTACAGGTGTCTAAAGCAGACCTCTTGGGATTGGGTAATGTATCCAGGGACTGTCTCTGGAGGGTTCTCTCTCTGGGCAGCCATTAGTTTCCTATAGTTTGTCTGGTATAGTGCATACCTTCAATCTCAAACAAAATTAGTAAAATTTAAAAAAATGTTTTGTGTTTTGAGGACAACTGACATTCCCCTCACCAGTTGGCATGTCAGTTGTCAATATGCAGGTACAGTTTAGATGGCCATCGTTTTTAGATTTCATGGGTTCTGCTTCCCTGTCATATATAGTAGACACACGACACACCCCACAGCAGACATCCTGGCTCTTACAATCTTTCCACAATGTTCCCTCAGCCTTAGATGTAGGGTTGTACTATAGATGTTGGCCAGCCCACAGTCAGTTGTTCTCTGCATTTTGAGTTGTGGATTTCTTTCTTTCTTTCTTTCTTCTTGTTTTTGTTTTTCGAGACAGGGTTTCTCTGTGGCTTTGGAACCTGTTGTCCTGGAACTAGTTCTTGTAGACCAGGCTGGCCTTGAACTCACAGAGATCCACCTACTTCTGCCTCCCTAGTGCTGGGATTGAAGGTGTGTGCCACCACCACCTGGCGAGTTGTGGATTTCTGTAATGGTTCCTGTACGTTGACTCATCCATCCCTGAATCTCAGGGATAAATCCAACTTGATCATAGTGGATGATCTTTTTGAAATGTACCTGTACTCAGTTTGCAAGTATTTTATTAAGGATTTTTGCATCTATATTCATGAGGGATATTGGCTCCCTTTCTCTCTGTCTCTGTCTCTCTCTTTCTCTGTGTCTCTGTCTCTCTCTGTCTCTCTCTCTCTCTCTCTCTCTCTCTCTCTCTCTCTCTGTGTGTGTGTGTGTGTGTGTGTGTGTGTGTGTGTGTTTATCTGGTTTTGTTCCTAATAGAATGAAGGTTGTTTTCCTTCAGTTTGGAAAATTGTGTCCAGAGTTGGAATAACAACAAACTCATGCTTCCAGACTCTGAATTCTGAATAAAATTTCACCCTACCAACATACATAAGGTGATTTGATTCCCTGCTTGTGTAAAATGAACGCAGCAATAGTCTTTGTAAAATACTTTAGAAGTGTCTGATTTATTTAAAATGTTAGCTAAAATATTACAAAAAGTCCGACAAAGGCGTATTTTCTCAGTAGTTCTTGTGGAACCCAGAGCAGCAGCTGAAGTTCTAAGGAGGCTTGTCTTTTTTTCTGCAATATAACCTACATTAGACAAAGCAACTGCGTACCTGATTGGGTTGGGGAAACCCAAGTGATGAAACTGCCAGGAACAACCGGACTCGCTGAACATAGCGGACAATGAGGACTACTGAGAACTCAAGAACAATGGCAATGGGTTTTTGATCCTACTGCTCGTACTGGCTTTGTGGGAGCCTAGGCAGTTTGGATGCTCACCTTACTAGACCTGGATGGAGGTGGGTGGTCCTTGGACTTCCCACAGGGCAGGGAACCCTGATTGCTCTTTGGGCTGACGAGGGAGGGGGACTTGATTGGGGGAGGGGGAGGGAAATGGGAGGTGGTGGCTGGGAGGAGGCAGAAATCTTTAATAAATAATTAATAAATTAATAAATAAATTTTAAAAAAGAAATCTAAAAAAAAAAGAAAGAAAAAGAAACTGCCAGGAACAGTGCGTCAGGTGATTAGAAGGAGGGTGGTTGAAAACCAAAATCCCTTTTTATTCCTTAATCTCCAACGGCTAAAGACAAACAAAATGCAAAATGAACGTGTTTGTAAACCGAGCACTGTGTCCTGTGGCTCCATTTCAGGCCTGCTGAGAAAGAATGAGTTGATCAAAGTGAGTGGGTTGCTTAGAACTGTGGGGCTGTGGCCGCGTGCAGCCAGCAGCTATTATCCGACCTGTTTCCAGGGACAGGTGAGCCTCATAATTAATCTCGGCTTCCATTTGGAGAGAAGCAAGAAATCTACCTCCCTGTCCTCTGAATTTATGTGTTAATCCCCCTGAGTTCTGGGGTAAAGTTTTTAAATTGGTGTAAAGACTTTTCCCATCTTTCCAAACACGTGAACGGGGATGCTGAATTCCCTAACCGAAGGCCTTAAGACATTTCCCTGGAAAGATGTTGATTGCTACCTTGGCTTGGTTTGGTGCGTTTCACATCTCCACTTCCAGAGCTAAGCCTCTGCTAAGGAAGCTAGATTTTGTTCTGCTGGCCTTGAACACTATGTAAATAAGGAGGAGGTAGAACTCCTGATTCTCCTGTCTCAACCTCCTAAGTGCTGGAATTATACACCTCTACCTCCTCCGTGCTGGGATTATGCACCATTAAGCCTAATGCTAGCAAGTTTTCTTAATTAAAAAAATTATTCAGAGACCCCTGGAACCTCACCTCTGAAGCATGAACCTTGAAAACCCAGAGATTTGGTATTGGGGATCTTTTCAAGAACAAATTCTTCTAAACAAACAGGCTTTTGGGGGCTGACAAGATGACCCAGCAGGGAAAACTGTTTACCTGGTAACCTAAGTTGTATTCCTGAACCTACACAACGTTGGAAAGAGAGACTTCACTCTGAAAAGATATCCTCTGACCTCCACACGTGGACACAAATAATAAATTTTCTGTTAATTTTTTCATATTTGCATCATTTTCTGCAAATAATTTTTAGTCAGTGGAGACTAGGGAGACGGCTCAGTGATTTAAAGTATGGCCGGTCAGAAACAGATTCCTAGCATCTCCATCAGGCAAATCACAGCCACCTAAAACTCCAGCTCGAGGGTGCCCTAGGCTCTTTGTTGGCCTCCAAGGGCTCCTGCATGAATGTGTGGATATCTTCACATAGGCACACACGCATACACATAATAAAGGTGAAAATACATCTAAAACGCAAAACCAAAAGGCTCTTGAATTGGTCAAATTATGCTCCTAGTTTTATGTATTCTAGGCACAGGAGAGTAAATAGAAGCCTGCCCTGCTCCCTCCTCTACAACAAATTGACTTGGGGAAAAGAAAGAGCAGCAAATTGTATGAACAAAGCACAGTCCTCCCTTCATGTCCTGTGAAGTTAGTCTCAGGAGCTCTTACCGGTTCCAACACTGACAGCTTCAGGCCTATAAAACGGCACTACAATGGCCTGTAACCTCTGAACATCATCCCATACACTTTAAACTATCTATAGAATATGCTGCCCAAAGCAATGTGAAATGCTGTGTAAATAGGGACTGATGACCAAGAAAAAAGTCTAACATACCGCATATAACCTATGGACATCCTCCTTTAATTGGCCCTAGATTATTTGTAGGATCTTGAATAATGGAAATAGCTTAGGGAAGCAGGACATAACACACACACCTTTAATCCCAGCACTGCAGAGACAGGCAGATCTGTGAGTTCAAGGTCAGCCAGGTCTACAGAGTGAGTTCCTGGGCAGCCAGGGATACACAGAGAACCCCAGACTCCAAAACAACAAAAACAAAAAGTAGTTTAGGGAATAGCAAAGAAAAACCACGTGGGCATCCTCTGCATAGGTAGAATTTTATCTAGACCAGTTTAAATATGAAGTTGGCTGATTCTGAAGATACAGTGTGCGGATACAGAAGCTTGACTACAACCGTACTAGCCACAGAGGCTTTATGTTAAGAACCCAGGGATTTGTGTTAAAATGCAGTGCTGAATTAACTGGGCAGTAAAATAAAGCTAAACCGCCAAAGGCAAGCTTCCTTCTTTGAGGAGACAATCGAATACAGGTGTAGGTCTTGCTAAAAGATGTCCCCTCCACCGTTCACAGTGAAGAACAAGCAAATCCACTTGGTCACAGTAGATGAAAGAAAGAAGGCTGAGAGACTTTTAGGAACCCCAAGGCTTTGGGTGTCACTTCCTCTCCTGATTCTATCAATGGCGGCTGAATGTGGCAATATGATGGCCGCGTAGCAAAGTACTCTTATTAGATACGCATATTCACATACTCCAAAAAGCTAAACGTTAGAGACTGTTATTACGGCTCAACGAAGATGTTTACTGCCAGAGCCAAGGAACTCATTTTGATCCCTGAGACCCGCACGGTGGAAAGGGAGAACGGACTCCCAGTAGTTTTCCTGTCTCCCACAAGCAGGCTAAAAAAAATATAATTATTGTTTTAAAAGAAAAAGTCTAAGATTAAGCTAAACATTTATTTTAAAGTTCTAGAGGCCACAAGGCTAGCAAATAGCAAATGCGGGTCTCCTCTGAACCAAATCCCGTCCTAGATGCTACCCAATGCCTCCCTAGTAAGGCTTTGTTTACACCGGCTGAAATCTCTCCTCTTCAAATCCTGCCAGTGCACATGGCATCCCCTCCTTTAGGAAGATGCTAGTGACCCTTCTGTAGTGGCAATTCATTTTATCTTAATAAATAAAGCTTGCCTGAAGTTCAGAGAGTAAAACAGCCCCACTGGTCAGCCTTACAGACCAGGCAGTGGTAACACACACCTTTAATCCCAGTAACCACACCAGTTGCCATAGAAACCGGGCAGTGCATACCTTTAATTCCAGTGGTGCACGCCTTAATCCCCAGATCTAGAGAGGAATACAAAATGAGAGACAGCTCTCAGGCAGTCTCATTCTGAGATTCCTGGAAGCAGGATCGTCATTTGGGACTGAGGTCGCCATTTCGGACTGAGGTCGAGGTAAGACCCAGTGGCTGGATGTTTTACTTTTCTGACCTTCAGGTCGAACCCCCAATTCTCTCTCTGAGTTTTTATTAATCGTGCATCACTCTTCCACCATGTTTAGGTGAGCCTCTTCTAGTGCCCTCATTGCAACTGGACCCCATCTGTATTTGTGTATATTTGTTCTCATGCAATAGACAATATTTGAATAGTCTGTATATATTTGTTCTCATGCAATAGACAATAGACTCTTGAAGATAGGGATCCAGCTTCTACAGCGTGTGCACATGCTTCTGCAGCAGGAGAATATTATTTGTATCTGAAGTTTTTCTCCAGCTTCTGGTGGAGAAATTCTGAACTCGATGAGGTCAAATAATAACACGTTTTCTTTTATGCATCAGAAAGAACCTGGAGCATGACAAACTGACAGACCAGATTTTCAATAAATTTTTGGGGTTTTTTGTTTGTTTGTTTGTTTGTTTGTTTGTTTTTGAGACAGGGTTTCTCTGTGTATGTCTGGCTGTCCAGGAACTCACTCTGTAGACCAGGCTGGTCTCAAACTCACAGAGATCCACCTGCCTCTGCCTCCTGAGTGCTGGGATTAAAGGTGTGTGCCACCACAGCCCGGCTTCAATAAATAAATCCATAAACAAATAATTCCTCCTTTCCTATGACCGAGTCACTTTCTCCAATCAAACAAGCTTTACTCCAGAGGAAAAAGACTTACGGTTTGAAATTACTTTTATTCCTTCTCATTTTAAAATCGATAACTTTCTCCCTCATTTTTATCCTCATAATCACAAATAACATTATTTTTAACTATTTGAAAATGTGAGATTTTTGTGGGGGGAGAGCGGGGAAGGGTGGGTCTTGGGTTTACCTTTTGGCTAACGGGTAGCAATTATGTTCAGCCTCTCAGCTAAACACCACAAAATCATAAATCAGGGCTTGGAGGTGGCGCTGTGAGGAAGAAGGGAACAAGTCAGACTACTTTATTTATAAGCTTTCTACTCTGAAATGACTATGTTAAAGTCTCACATTCTTGAATGTGTCGCTCTGGCGACAAAATCTTCACGACGTGTACCGATTACGCCTATGACTTAAAAGATGTGGGATAATGGAAGAGTTGAAAAGGTGTTAGGAAAAGCGGTGGTCTTTTCTAGATGTTTGCATTGCAAAAGCAAGGAAAGATTGGCGAATAAGCTTCCTAGAGGTTTGACTGGCTCGACAGTCCCCCAGAAAGGCACCACTTGACTCTGACAGCCGCGTTCGCGGCAGGAGCGCACTCTTGAGGTAGGCGGGAGCCCAGAGCTGACGGCTGGGGGCGTGGCCGAGGGCGGTCCCGCGGCTCCAGGGGCGGGGCCGCAGAGGGCGAGAGGCAGCCTGGGAAGCAGCGCCATATTGGCGGCGGCCGCGCTGTATTGTCATAAATAGAGCCGGTTCTGTGGTGTTTTCACTACTCGGTTGACTGCCTCGGCCGTTGTGAGTGGGGAAGTGAGCGAGCAAGCGAGCTGCAAGCGAGCAAAGGGAAGTGGACAGAGGAAGGAAGAGAGGGCAAGAACAGGACCCCAGAGCGAAAGACACTCGCTGGAGAGAGACGCAGGAAGCGATGAAAGAGATGTCTGCGTAAGTGGGGGCGGCGGTTGAGGGCGAGGTGGAGAGAGGTGCGCTGAGGTGGGCAGCCCCGCGGCTCCCAGCCCCTGCGCCCCGCACCCTGCGCAGCCGGCCCGGACGTCTGCTGCCCGCTGCCCGCTGCCCGCCACTCCGCAAGGGCACCTCCCGGACCCCGCGGCTCCGCCGGCCGCCCGGCGGGGGACTCGGGAGTCGCCGTCAGCCTCCTGCCGCCCGCCTCTGAGGACGCCCCCAGACCGGGATGAGGGGGAAAGGCGCGTGTGGCTGAGGAGGACAAACGGTCGGTCACTCTCCTGCCCCAGCCCGGTCTGAGCCCGCCTGCTCCTGTCTGCATTGGCGCAAAGATCAGCCCTCTGCCTCCCCCTCCTCCCTGCCGGACCCGCTATCTCCAGGTCTTCCGGAGGGAGTGACCTAGCCCAGCCCCAGGTTTGGGGTTGGTTGCTCCCTGAGAAGGGCTGAGCCCCCTACCCCATCCCTTCCCACGGAACCACACTGTCTCCCGGGCTGGACCCTCCCCCCCCCCCCCCCCCCCCCCGCTCACACTTAGAGAAGTCAGAAGCAGTTTCTGTACTTGCCAGAAATGTATTAGAGCTTCCTACGTTTCACTTTAACCAGAGGTAATCTAAACATGCAGGAAAATGCACAGAAAAACAAAAACACCATCTGTGTAACCACCATCCGCTTCTCCCAAAGAACAGCATGGGATGTCTTCTTCCCTCTTTAATCTTTCTTTAAAAGAAGTCGAGCCTTCCAGTACATCTGCAGGACTCGCCTAGCCCTTCTCTGATCCCATTCCTGCCGCTCTTCCACGGCCCCAGAGTACTGAATTTGGTGGTATTGTAACATTCTTAATGTTAATAATACATAGTCTCATGTCCATAGACCACTGTACTTGTTTTAAACTGTTTATAGGTGGCATCCCAGTACTCTGCAGCCTGCTTCTTTAGAGCATGTTCTCTCTGACCTTTCTCTGTTATTGTTTTCATTTCCAATAAATTCTTATTAGCTAATGTATTCCACTTATAAACACACCCCAGTGCAGCAGTCTTTTTAGTGACGATTTTAGGTTATTTGAAAGGTTGGTTTTTGTTTTTTTAACAAACTTTGTCAATGAACATTCTATTTGCTTATTTGTGTACCTGCAGTAAAGTTTTTTGTAAGGTCTTATAAGTGAAATTGATAGGTTGAAGGGTATGTGGGGGAGGTATGTTGTTTATTTCCCCATTTTCCCACAAGAGGGGTTCAGAACCCTAGATTTTGAATTTGGAACTCTAGATAGCCAACTTTTTGAAGATTCAAGTGCAGGCAACAAAGATACATTGTCAGAGCTGAAGTAGTTATGGAAGGGATAATGGAGAGGTGGGAAGAGGTTGAGACCCACCTCCCAAGAGTTCTTGGGATTGATATTGAACATCTGTCCGTGTCATGTATTTCTCATACACAAACACCCTTATCTCTCTTAGGTAGAGAAGAGCAAATCTTTAGATAGGAGAAATACAACTTGAAATAATTAATTGAAGTTTTGTTTGTTCTACAGCAAGATGAAACTGAAGTTGGTTTTGACGCTCCCCTTATTTTCATTAAGTCATTTCAAAGGTATATAGGCTGATTGTTGAAGTGAGGTTTCACACAGCCCAAACTTGCTTCTGCTTCTACCTCTGGGCTGCTGCTGGGATTAGGCCCTGCACCAAACCTGGCTCAGCTATCTTATCTTCTATATTATTCTTTCTCCCCACCTAATAAAATCTTCAGCTGAAGAACACATCTTAGGTTGTACGCTAACTGGTGATAAGCCCCTGTTTTGTTTCTGGTGCAGAGATAGGACTCACGGCCCTACACATGCTAGATGTCACTCTGTCACTGAGCTATGCCTCCAGCCCCAAGCCCATGTTTTAAGCTTTTAGTGCAAAAAGAATTAACTGCTGTTTTATTTTTGTGGTGTTTATATTTTTAAATTGACACATTTGTACATAATTTATATAAAGTAATTGGCATGTCTATTACATTTGCTGATCATTATGTAAATATATATAATGCAGTTATTAATCACAATTGCCCTACTGGCCTATAGAATATTAGAAATTAATCCTAGAGCCATGCATAGTGGCTCACACCTCTAATTCCATCCCCATGGAGCAGAGGCAGGTGGATCTCTAAACTGGAGTTCAGCCTGTTCTGCATAATTTTAGGACAGCCAGAGATACATAGTGACTGTGTCTTTTGAAAAAAAAATCCTAGTATCGGATTACACTATTTTTTGGTGAAAAGGTGTTGTTATGTAGCATAGGCTTTGAATTCAGATTCTTCAACTTTCTAAAAGAAGGGATTAGAGGCGTGGGCTGATATGACTGTCCCATTTATTAATCTTTGTTTTCCTCTGTTATTTTTTAAAGGGTTAATTTACTAAAATTAAAAGACCACCTTTTGTTTTGAGATTACATTCTTATTGTTCTAAATAGTTCTTTATGCAAATATGAAGAAAAGTGGTTAGCAGGTTAGCACATCTTTTAGTCATAGACGTAGTCAGAAATCTGTGGTGCTTTATTCAAAGATTGTAATTTCCTACTGGGTAAGGTCTATTAAGGGTCACTTGTATCCTTTAAAATGTTGCTATTTAGTGTAAAAAATTCAATTATTCAGTGTGAAAATGGTGTGAGTTCCAATCTAAAATGAAGAGAATATTCACTACAGCCACAAAATATTAGAACTGTAAATTCTGATTCAAGGAAAAGATTTTGTTAATGTAGATTTCTCAAAGTCTAGCTTAGTTGTGATTTCTTTTTAAAGTGTGTCCTAAAGACCTGAGGGAATGTTTTGTTCCTTTACTTGTTGGAACACTATTGTTTTTGCTAAGAGTGTCTTTCAAGTGTTCGACTGCTTTTCAAAGACTGTAATCTAAATGGTACTTGACTCAGTCTGCAGGGTATAATGGAGGTAGCCCTGGCACTGGTCCCACCGAGGCTCTTTGCATTTGAACTGAGTGGTGTTGATACAGTTGTCTTGATGCCAATATATACTGCTATGGGCTTCAAAAGACAACCACGAAAGCTAGAGGCTGTGTGAAAGCCCTTCATGAAAACCAAATATTCACCTTTCCCTTTTGTGAAGTGGCTTCTTTGGTAATGTTAACAAACTTTCAGTGTGGCTCATCTAACCTTACTGGATTAAAAGGTTCAGTGTATTGGTATGAAACAATACTCAAATTTTCTTCTCTCTGTTTCTTTTTTCTTGAACAGAAACACTATGCTGGACAGCCAGCATCAACAAAAGCATTATGGAATTACCTCTCCTATTAGTTTGGCATGTCCTAAGGAAATTGATCATATTTATACACAGAAATTAATTGATGCCATGAAACCATTTGGAGTATTTGAAGATGAGGAAGAATTGAACCACAGGTATGCCATTGAAACTATAAAATATTTTTACAGTATACTATTTAATCATTGACTCATACATACTGAATGTTTAATGATTCCTGCCTAATTGCATAAAAATGCCAAAAAAAAGAAAAACCTTGGCTGTCTTGGAATTTAAATTTTTAATAGGGATTAGGAAAGGAGACTAACAACTAGTCAAATAAGTAATTACAGTGTTATACATGGTAAGTACTAGTGAGAAAAATAAATTTGAAGGTAGACATCTTCAGAGAAGACCTCATTGAAAGAGACACTTAAGGAAAATGTTAAAGTTGAGGAAGGGAGCCATGTGGATGTTTGAAGGAAGAGCATTGTGGCAGAAAGCCTCAGGTGAGGGGTAGTTGATATATTCAAGGAGTATATAGCAAAAGATCTTGGGTGTCTAAAGCAGAGCAAGTAAATGGGAGAGATTAAGACAAAGAATGCATTAGGAAGGAGTTTAGAGGACAAGGGTACTTTGTAAGCCATTGTATTAGGATTTTGAGTAGAAGATTGGCATGATCTGACTCATGTTTTAACAGTTACTCCAACCATTGTGTCGGGCATAGTCTATAAAGGGTGTCAGGGGCCAGGGGACAAAGCAGAAGCAGAGAGACTAGCTAGAAGGTCATTATAATAACCCAGGTTAGAAATATCTGAAACCTGAGGATGGCAATAGAAATGAATAATATAATCTAGATGTATTAAAGACAGGCTTGTTTAATGACAAATAGAAATTTCCCTGCATTTTACTGGATGAAGTTCCGTTTTGGGGGAAGACTGAAAAGGAAGCAAGTTTGTAAGGATCAGGAGATAATGTTCCATGTATTTGTAGGATGCCTACACCATTTTTAAATATGGATGTGTATTCCATTGGTTTTAAATTTAATAATACCAAACTACATTAGTTAAGTACTATTTCATAACAATTAGCCAATAGTTAACCTATTTTAATTAAACAAAAACCCGTGAGTATCAACGAGAGAGAATGCTGTAGTCTCTAGTACCACACTGCATTGATGTAATTCTGTAGTAAGGCAGAGAGTTGACAGTTAAGTTTGTCTCTGTAGCCTCATTAAAGGTAACTTTGTGATTTATATTAGAATTTTTAATTTTTGAAGACAACTCAAAGACCACAAAGTATTATCATCACATGTAGCATGTCTGACACCCTTAGATCTCTCAGATGTGCTGTATATCAACAGATGTGATAGCATTAGCACATATATAATACGGACTTAACGTAGCATCATTGCAAAGTTTTTACCTGCATGTTTATTTCTTTAAAATCATTTAGTTTTTGTTTTTGACTTAAAGTGTAAATCTAAAAGTTCTCATCTTTTATTATAGGCTGGTTGTTCTTGGTAAATTGAACAATTTAGTGAAACAATGGATTTCTGACATCAGTGAAAGTAAGGTAAGATTAAAACTGCATAGAATTTGTTGTTTCATATTGTAGGCATTCATCCTAGCAATGGTGTGTAAGAGTCAAATTATCTGAAGTGCTTTAGATTCTGCATTGTGTTCAGTAGTAATTTTATACAATATTTGGATGTCTCCCTTTGTACCTTTTGGAAGAATGCTGTTTGCCTTGTTCGCAAAGGGCAGTTTTCTTTTTCTTTGTTGTGATTGTCCTTTTGCAGAACAGTAAAAGTATGTGAATAAATGAAACACGGGTTCAATCCATTAGTTTTTGACTTTCATATCTTACAACTATATCAAAATCTTAATATAAGTATTTCATTTTAAATGAATATTGTAATTTTGTAGCTCTCCATTTCGATTTACAGTAAGTTAGCCAGCAGCTACCACATTGAGCAGTACAACAACAAAAACCAGGCTGTCTGACATATTTGGGAATAAAGTGGCCTAGACAACTGAATTTCTAAATAAATAGGGTTTTACCCAGCCGGGTGGTGGTGGCGCATGCCTTTAATCCCAGCACTCGGGAGGCAGAGGCAGGCGGATCTCTGTGAGTTCGAGGCCAGCCTGGACTACAAGAGCTAGTTCCAGGACAGGAACCAAAAGCTATGGAGAAACCCTGTCTTGAAAATTCAAAAAAAAAAAAAAATAGGGTTTATTAGTTTGTGTTTCTCATGTGGAATTCTCTCAATTGCAGATGCTTGGCCCGTAAGACATAGAAGTTTGCAGTATTCTCCTCCTATAACTTACCTCATCTTTCTGCCTTTTTAGAGAATGTTGGATTGTGAATTTTTTTTCTTTCTCCCCCTCAACTGCCCCCCAGAGACAGGGTTTCTCTGTGTAGTCTTGGCTGTCCTGGAACTTGCTCTGGAGGCCAGGCTGGCCTTGAACTCACAGAGATCCACCTGCTTCTGTGTCCTGAGTGCTGGATTAAAGGTGTGCACCACCACTGCCTGGCTATGAGTTTTCTTTATTGTTGCATGCATTATCATGAGTATTTTACTGGCTGTACTAGGATAAGATAGGCCATGTTCAACTAGGTGGTAAAAGTTTTTCTAGTCAGCTTCTTAGCACTATACCTAGTTCCTGAGATAGACTATTTAGGAAGAAAAGGTTAAGCTAGCATACAGTTTGGATGTTCAGATTCAAGTTCAAACAACTCTAAAGTTTTGAGCTAGTGGTGGAGGTGGGAGGCTGGGGCAGCAGATGGTGGTAACAGGAGTGGAGTGAATGTCAGAGCAAGTGTTACAACTCTTTCTAGGAAACAATCAGTGGCATCCTATCTAATCCCCTTGGAGGGCGCACTTCCCGTGACCTAAGAACTTCCTACTTTCCCAGTCAGCCCAGCCTCCCTAAGATCCTCAGTTTCCCAATGCTGCCAGGAACACTACTTAGAGTAAACCATTTGCCCATTCACCAAATGGCCCCAACTCTTGAAATGTGATTCTGTTTGTTCATACAGTATTCTCACCTCTTTCCCTTGACAGTACCCAGTTTCATGTGAATGTTTCAGTGTATCTACTATAAAGTCTATTTCTGCCCTATGAGCTATATGGAGTTAGAAATTTTCTGTTAGCATTCTCATTTATCTTATACCTTGGATAAATTTGTAGGATTGTTTCTTCTAACTTAGAATAAGGCAATGAGCTTCTAAAGACTGAAGACTTTAGTCATTAAATTTAATCTAATCTCTGTTATTTACTTTTGCTGGAAAAGGCCATCTGGTTCATTTCTGGTGCCTCAAGGTCATTGGATAAGTTAGGTTCTAGAGATGATTATGTTGGTCATGAATAAACAAAAAGTTAATTTTAACATCTATCCAGTAGGTAGAGTAGCTAGTCATTGTATCAATAGCATACTTTTTAATGTATATTCTAACGTGGGAAATAACTAAAGGATTTGAGCTAAGTCAAAGACCATTTGAATATTGTTGAGATACTCTAGTCTAAAACATAGATAAAATTGTTTTGGTTAAGTTCTGTAGCTATATAAAAATATTTTATCCTGTAATTCATCATATCACTTTCTCATAAAAATGCAAAGATCATCCTTTTTCTTTTTTGAGGCAGTGTCTATGTCATCCTGACTGTCATTAAACTCTATATAGACGAGACTGGCCATAAACTCGCAGAGATCCTCTTGCCTCTGCCTTCCAGTTCTGAGATGAAAGGTGTGCACCACCATACCCAGCAAGGATCATCCTATTTATTTATTTATTTATTTATTTATTTATTTATTATGCAGTATTCTGTCTGCTTGTATGCCTGCAGGCCAGAAGAGGGCACCAGACCTCATTACAGATGGTTGTGAGCCACCATGTGGTTGCTGGGAATTGAACTCAGGACCTTTGGAAGAGCAGGCAGTGCTCTTAACCGCTGAGCCATCTCTCCAGCCCTTTTTTTTTTAACATAGAAAAGTAAAATAAAATTTTAAATGTCCTGGTATAATTATTATTTTTATTAATGTAAGTCATTAATAAATTTATTGACTCCCATCAAGAATGACCTCATTCTTGAAGAAGGCTGAAATGCTAATATCAAACAATTAAACATACTTTTAACAGAAACGATAAAGGAACATGAGTTTGACCAAAATTTTGATAGTTGAGTTGCTTGAAGGAGCCTTAAAGTAATTTTATACAATCTTTTAATCAAGATTGACAAATATACAGTATATCAGTTGTTCATTAAAAGATTGTAAACATTAAGGTGGAAAATAATTTAAGTGATTGAATGCCTTTTCTTTTAGAATCTCCCCCCTTCTGTTGTGGCTACTGTTGGTGGTAAAATTTTCACATTTGGATCTTATAGGCTTGGAGTACACACCAAAGGTAACTGCTCTTTATTTATGTTCTAGTGATAATTTTAGTAAACTGTTTTAGTTATTTACAGTTAGTGTGTAAGGAACATAGTTCCCATTATCTTACTACTGTTAATAAACATTGCTCATTTTCCATACTTAGTTTTTATGTAAACTTTAATGAAAATATTGGATATCCTTCTTAAGAAATCACTTTATTTCTGTAGGAGCTGATATTGATGCACTTTGTGTAGCCCCAAGACACGTGGAGAGATCAGATTTTTTTCAATCTTTTTTTGAAAAATTGAAACATCAAGACGGCATTAGAAACTTAAGAGTAAGTATCCTTTGACATTTAATATTTTGAAGTTAGAAACAGTTGTAAAAGCAAGGGCTTAGGATTATTGACATACCTCTTAAGTTGTTATATCTTGTTAACATACACGGAAATGAAGAACATGAGTTTATAGTTCTGTAGACTGCTTTTATATCTAGACTCTACACCTGTAGCTCTTAGCTCTCCGTCTGAGCCTCGGGTTTCTCATCTCGAAAATAGGAGATGTGGTAATAACTTTTATGAGATATTTTTGAGGATTAATGTGATAGTAGACTCAAACCACTTACTATAATGTCTGATAAATGGCTGGTGTATATCAAATTGTGGAGGATAGTCTCTGTAAGATTCCATTAATGACTCTGTATATCTAGCCTTCGTTTAGCAAGTAACCTTTCCATACTAGCAATCTATAAAACCCTGGCTGCAGTTCTGCAGGATAATTTGTATGTGTGTATTTGCAAGTGTGCGGGGTGATCATGCACTTGGCGTGTTGCTTTTGGAGGCCACAGGACAAGGTTGAGTGTCCTCAAAAACGTTGTCTACCTCCTGTCAGACACAGTCTTCATTGGCCTCGAATCACCAGTTAGGGTAAATTTACTATCAGTGAGCCCTCGGGATCCTCCTGGTTCTTCAGTGCACCATTGTGCTCCATATTGGGCTCTGTGGATTGAACTCAGGCCCTGTGTTCTCAGGTCAAGTACTGAACTAAACCAGCCCCTAGCATTTTTTTTTTGTGTGTGTGTGTGATAGATTATATTAGAGCTCTGAATATTAAAAAAATAACACTAATGCTTTTTGTAATTTTTTTAGTCTCTCACGTCATAACTCCTGCTCAAACTCATTGTGTACCATCAGTGACCTTGAATTTTTGAGCCCCCTGCTTCTCCTGAGTACTGGAGTGGCTTACCATACAGTTTACACTTAACGCTTTTGTAATAGTCATTTTCAATTTAGATTCCACAAATAGTGCCCAGATGACAGCAGTTCTGCCTTCCAGTTTCTGACAGACATTATCAACAGGATAAATCAAATAACAGCTGAAGAGATGATCCCTGTGACCTGAATTACACACGTTATAAAATAGAAGGCCTTAACCTGCATATTAGACCAAAATGCTTTTTGCTTTTTTTTAACTGAATAAAATACAAATTAGAAGAAAAAATGGGATATTATATTGACAGGAAGGATAAAGGGCTAACCCATGTGATATTTTTGTCTTTTTCTTTTATAGGCTGTAGAAGATGCCTTTGTGCCTGTTATAAAATTTGAATTTGATGGTATTGAAGTAAGTATTTAATAGTTTTTTATTTGAAAATCGAAATATTTAACCTATAATTTTGTTTTAAAATCAGACTTAGCATTGGCACATTTTTGTTCGGATTTGGTTTGGGGCTTGGGTTTTGAAGTAATCTCACTATGTAACTTTAGTTGTCTTCTAGGAATTAAGATTACAGGTGTGTATCAGCTGTCCTGGCACTCAGCACATAGTTTAAAGAATTAAATAGTAGTCTTTTCACCTCCTTTCCCACTTCTCTTGGCTACTCACCATGGACAGTGAACCAGTTTCCATCTCTCCCCTCATGCTTTTTGTACACAACCTTCCACATCCCATAGTCATCTAGAATAATTTATCTGTTATAATTTCATTTGGAACAGTGTTCTGTTTACATTATCTTAAAACAGTTTTCAAAGCTCAGTACTGAGTGTACTGAATTACCATTCCTTTGCCTTGGCACATTTTTTTCCTCAGGAGTTAGTGATTATTTAGTTCTGTTAGTTTGGTTGTTTGTTATACCTATGTCTAATTGAAGCTCAGTCTTTTCTGGTCATCAGCATCTTGAGAAATGTCCACTGAATCTTCTCACCTGTTCCCGTCTCAGCTGCCTGTTGCCCATCTTGGCACAGCTGGCATCTTGTTCTCTCTACCATCTTCCTAAAAGTTTCTATTCCTACTCTAGAATGTTCTTCTTTCTAGATATACGGTACCATTTTACTGGAGCTCATCCATTGGATTTCTGAAAAAGAATTTGTTTTCTTTTTATCTTGCATGCTTAAAAATCACTGAATTCATAATTTTGCTGAGTGCACCATTCTAGGTAGGAAATGATTTTTTACATACTTTAAGGCCTTCATTGTTTTGTATCTTCTGTACTGTTGAAAAAGTACCATTTTTAGTCGTTCTTCTTTGTATGTGTGACCAGTTTTGTATCTTGTGTAATTGTTTTTCTTTTGTCTGCATACTTGTAGAATGTATGATGATAAATGCTTTGGTGTGTGTTTTTAATTGATGGGCTTGGCATGCAATAGTCCTCTAGTGTGGAGACTCAGTTCTTGGAACTTTTATTGAGTTCTTTTGAATTTCCTGCTTTTGTTTGCACACGTGTCTTTTTTCATGGAATTTTAATGTTTGTTGAGTCTCCAGAACAGCTTTCTATAAATTATAAATAAATAAAAACGCGCACGCACACAAAATTCTTCTTTCTCACTTATTAACCACATCTTCATATTTTTTTATTCTGCCTTTTGGTGTTATCTTGTCTTTCAAGCTTTGTAATGATTTCTGAAAATACTTTTTATATTTTCTAAATGTTCTTTAAAATTTATTTATATATTTATTTGTAGCTACCTGTCCTTATTTCCCGAATAAAATGTTTAAATCTGTTTTCTTTGGTCTACTGGGTCTGTTGCCTTCTGTCTACCTGCTTTCCAGCTTCTGTGCCTTTTGCTGCTGTTTCTTCTGTTTTGTTTTTCCTAGTAGTTTATGCCATAAGATAAAAACAAACTAAACCAAAACCAAATCAAATTTTCCTAATACTTTAGTTGAATTTCAAGAGGGGGGTAAATGTAAACATGTGTTGGGTCTTCCTCTCTACTTCAGACTTACAGTAATTGTCCCACATCCAGTCACCTTCATAGACCTTTTGATGTTTCATTAGAATGTCTCAGATTAATAATTGGAACTTTTTACGTTTTGAGTTGGGGCTGAGGAGAATGAAAAGTAATATTAATCTTTTTTTTTTTTTTTTTTTTTTTTTACATCTTTCCAAAGATTGATCTAGTCTTTGCAAGACTGGCAATACAAACCATATCAGATAATTTAGATCTAAGAGACGACTCTCGCCTAAGAAGCCTTGATATACGGTGTATCCGCAGCTTAAATGGTGAGTTTCTAAAGAAATTTTAGATGCCTGCTTGAAAACAATGAAGTAAATAGAGCCTTTTTGCAGAATTACTAATGCACTATTTTAAGGCTCAAACAATCTAGAACAGTTGGAATACAGCTCAGTTTTTCAGCACAAGTTTAGTGTGTGAGAGACCTCGCATTGCCGTGTCCCAAATCCAGAAGGTTTAGTCATAGTTTTCTTTCTAAAATTAGTATGATCACATTTAAACATCCTAAAGAGTATCATTTAGTTGAAAGATTAAGTTTAGAATTGTGGTTCATAAACTTAACTATTTTAGTTTTTAGGAGTCCCATAAACCTTTAACATTTATTGAGAACCCCAAAATACATTTGTTCACCTGGGTTATATGTCAGTATTTACCATATCATGATTAAAAACAATTGTTTAAAATATTTATAATTCACTGGAAAAAATATAAATTAGTAGTACATCTTTTTATAATTTTTTTTTAACATACCAATCCCAGTTGCCCTTCCCTCCTCTCTTCCCATTCTTCCCACCTCATCCCTCCATCCACTGCCTAGGGGAGGGTAAGATCTCCCCTGGGAAGTCAGCTAAGTCTGTCCCAAAACCTCATTGAGGCAGGACTAAGCCATCCCTGACTTACCCAGATGCCTAGGCTGAGCAAGGGTATCTCTCCACAGAGAATGGTCTCCACAAAGTCAGTTCACGCATTAGAATTAGATCCTGGTCCTACTGCCAGTGGCCCCACACACTGCCCAAGCCACACCATTGTCGCCTGTATTCAGGGGGCCTAATGTGGTCCTATATTTAAAATAGATTTTGTTTTCTGGTTACCTTAATACCTTGTCACACTAATATCCAGTGATCTGCCTTATGCCTTTTTGCTCTTGCCTGTTTTTTGTTTTTGTTTGTTTGTTTTTAACTATTGTACTCTATTTGGAAAATATTAGTTCTCAAAGTTATTTTTATCTTCCAAATGTTAGTACAGATTTCACTATGAAGTGGATTTTAAATTGTAGTGATTAATTAATATTAGCACCAATTCTGTCATAAGAGTCTTTAAAGTATTAGAAGCTGTCAGGTTCCCAATAGCAGATACAAGTCATTTATAACCATATAACTTGAAAGCTTAAATTCTCTTAATCCATAATAAATAATGTCATTGTTTTCCTTGAGGCAAGGAACTTACCTAAGTTTTCATAGATTATCTACTGAATACCCAGTATGTAACCTTGTTGATCTGCCAGTTATAATTTCAAGAAACTGGATATTCTTTTAAAATACAACAAAAATGATGACACACCTCGTTCCTTTTGATTGTTTTTCTCAACTGTGATAGTAGTGAAGACACATTTTATACCTGTATACTCGGTTGCCACTGCCATGATTGCCCTCTAAGGTAGTTTTAGCCATTATTGCCAATACCTCATCAATGCAAAGTTAACACTGTGAAAATGGCAATGAAAGGTGTAGTTTTCTTATAAAAATAGATTTGACCTCACAGATTATTCAGGTTTGAGAGCCACTGATTTAGTCTCTTGTTTCACATTTTTTGGTTTTTTTGTTTGTTTTTGATATTTAAGACAATATTCTCTGGGTAGCCCTGGCTGTCCTGGAACTCACTCTGTAGACCAGGCTGGCCTGGAACTTAGAGATCTGCCTGCCTCTGCCTCCTGAGTGCTGGGATTAAAGGTGAGCACCACTGCGTCCACTTTATTTTGTTTTCCTGAATGTACTAGTAAATTACACTTGTCTGTGGAAAGGATTGTATTGAAACAATAGCAGTTTTATAAATTGGAGGCATTTTGATTAAGTCAGATGAAGAAGAAACTGAAAAGGAACTCAGACCCATCTCTACTTCAGCACTGGATTCCATTCCCATGCACTTTAAGTTTCTCAGAAGTAAAGGACCTCTTCACGTGTGCTTAAAATTTATGCAGCGTGACTTATCGTTCATATTTTTAGCATTTGAGAGTTTGAAGGTTAGGAGACAGTTTGAATTGACAAGGTTTTGTTCCTTAGTGAAAAATCAATATTTTGTCTTTTTCAGGGTGTAGAGTTACTGATGAAATTTTGCACTTAGTGCCAAATAAAGAAACCTTTAGACTCACCCTAAGAGCAGTCAAATTATGGGCAAAACGTAAGTATCCGAAGTCTTTTATGTGTCCTAAAATTCTAATTTTCTGTTGCCAGTAATTGAAGCGCATATGAAGACTCTGACTTTCCTGATGCTATTGAGGGTTGATGGCCAATAAACCTGGAAAAGCTGCTTTCCAGGTGTACTGGTGTATGTGTGACTCTCTGTCCTCCCATGTGCAGGTGTGTGTGTGTGAGTCATAAAAGGCCCTGTCCCTCGTTCTGCTCTGACATGGGTCATTCTCTAGATTTCTAACTGTATTCAGACCCTGCTTTAGAATGGGGATATATGATGACTGAGGAAATGGCTCAGTAGGTAGGAGCATTTGCTGCATGAGCTGAGTTTGAATCTCCTACACATGTGCAAATGGCGAGCCATGACTGTGTGTGTCAGTAACCACAAACTCAGCACAGTAGGGCAAGAAATCAGGCAGGGAGTTAAAGCAGGATACAGACATGCTTCCTCTGACCTGTGTGTGCGTGTACCTGTACACACATGTTCATGCATACTATACACACACACACACACACACACACACACACACAATTTTTAAAAGAAAAAGAATGGTGATAATGGTCTGAAGAATGAATTATTAAATAATTTTGTGGCCATGCAACTGAAATTGAATGTGCTCACATGTTCACATAAACCTTTTTGGTATAGCCCGCTGTAAACTTGGTCTCTAGAAAGCTATGGCTCCTAAAACCTGCATAACCTTTTAACTGTATGAATAGTGTAGGCCTTTGTAAGACACTAAGTACTTTCATGGAGAAGATACCTAAACACAGTGTGGTACAGCAAAGTCACACACATAAAAATGATCTGTGTGCGATACATATGATAGATAGATGGAAATTGCTAAACCCAAAGGTGGTTTGAGTGAGTCTGAATGCGTAGTGAGTGTAAATGCCCAGGGCATTGATGTCCACTACTGTAGACTTATGAACACTGTATACTTTAGTCTCACTGATTTATAAAAGTTTTTTTCTTCAATAATTAATTAAGCTCAGCTTATTGTAATTTTTTGTTGTAAACTTAATTTTTCTTTTTTTTTTAAAATATTTATTTATTATGTATACAGTATTCTGTATGTATGCCTGAAGGCCAGAAGAGGGCGCCAGACCTCTTTACAGATGGTTGAGAGCTACCATGTGGTTGCTGGGAATTGAACTCAGGACCTTTGGAAGAGCAGGCAATGCTCTTAACCACTGAGCCATCTCTCCAGCCCCCGTAAACTTAATTTTTAAAAGCTTTTTAATTCCTGTGTAATGATATAAATTCAGATTGGATATGGTGGCACATGCAAATCATTCTAGTGTTGAGTAGGCTCAGGTTGTAGGCAAGAATGGTGGCTCCTACCACTGTTCCCAGTGGAATGCTGAGGTTTCTTACTGGGGTGTAGAGTTAGAAGCCAGCCTCATTTCCAGCCAACGTCACTGAATTTTTTTGATGGTTCTTTTTTTTCTGGTGTTTGCTCTTTTCTTACCTCTTCATCTACACATTTTTTCATCCCCATTATAATCTTAAAGCCCGCCATCATGTACGTGGTATTCTTAAATGACATCGTTTGGTTCGTGACTGCACTGAGGCAGTGTTGCACTTTAGGCATGAGGTTTCACCTAGTCTACAGAGCTCTCCATAAAGCGTTTGACTGTGGAACGTTTATATGCATTGACAGATCCAGTTAACTCTGTGACTGGTAAACACTTGAAATGGCCAGCTAAGGGATTTTTAAATTTGTTTTATTTCATTGACTTTAATTCTCAACAGAAGGTAAAATAATGTTCATATAAAACTCTTGTTCATATATAGTATTGCCATTCCTAAAGCCAGAGTAAGCACAGTCGCATGTTCATACACTGATGAATGAATAAACAAACATGGTGTATCTACACTGCCAAATATTATTTTGCAATAAAAAGGAATGCAGTACAACATATGATTGTTGACACCTCTTTGTTGAGTGTGCCAGAAGTTATCCAAAAGACAACATGTATGCTTTGATTTATATGAATTAAAATGTCCATAATTAGGACAGAGCTATGAAAGACAGAGGTAGATGAGTGGTTGCATAGGTCTTCAGATCCAGAGTCAGGGGAGTATAGCTGTCGTTTCTTTTGGAGCTGATGAGCGTGTTCTAGGAGGGATTGTGGTGGTTGCACAGCTACAAGTACACCAAAAAGTACTAAAGTGTGTAGTTTGAGAGAATTAGTCTTTTGGTTTATATATTGTGGGCCTAAAGCAAGTGGTATTTGCCTGTAGCCTTGAATAATCGGATCATGTAATTTGTATTAAAACCACAACATGAACATTTTGTCTCTTTATAAACTAAACTCTGTATTCTGTCAATTTTCACACATATAGTTTTTATATTTAACATGTCTAAACTGATATCTTATAGATTTTTACCTCTATATATGGAACATAATGTCACAATGTGTAATAAGGGCACACTAGGTTTAATGGTATAGTAATAGTTTCCCATAGATTTCTATAAAAATCATCATTTCACAAGTGAGCCTAATGTCATTGGTATGTTGTTCACAATGGAGAGGTATCCAAAACTGAAGTTTGTTGCCAGCTTTATGCTCAGTTTTAAAATACTACCCATATATGTAATTACTTACTGATGAAATGTTCTTTCTTACCTACTGTCTTCTTTTTAACTCCAGATATTTCAAAATGGGGGCTGGGGATTTAGGAATAGTTTCAGTAGCATTATCAATCAGAACAGTTGGCACTAAAACAGGGAACTGAGGTCATTGTACATGAGGGGACAAAGCAGAAGAGCTACAAATAGAAAACTACAAGTTTCCAAAACTGACTCTGAGCCTAGTGTGATGTTCTGCTTATCATTTCAGTTTGATTTCAGTCTTAAGAATGAATGAAGTTATTCTGTTGTATTTCAAGCATGATAGACCTGGATAATAATTAACAAATGCTTGTTTTCATAGGTCGTGGTATTTACTCCAATATGCTGGGATTCCTTGGTGGAGTCTCCTGGGCAATGCTAGTTGCCAGAACTTGCCAACTGTATCCAAATGCAGCAGCTTCAACTTTAGTTCACAAGTTTTTTTTAGTTTTTTCCAAATGGTAAGCATATACTTTAACTAATTATTAACTTATATAGATATATTTAAAAAAAATAAGTTAAAGAACTGTAGCCAGGCATAGTGGCTCATACCTGTAATCCTAGCAGATTTTTAAGTCTTTTCCTGCCTAGGGAACTTTAGGCAGGAATATTGCTGTAAGTTTGAGGACAGTGGGCTCCATATTCTGTTTTAGTAGTCCTGGCTGGAGAGAGAGAGACCCTGTTTCAAAAAAAAAAAAAAACTTATGCATATATATTTTGTTTTACCTTCATTAAAGCACTCGGGAGGCAGAAGCAGGCAGATCTCTGTGAGTCCAGGACAGGAACCAAAAGCTACGGAGAATCCCTGTCTCGAAAATCCAAAAAAAAATAAATAAATAAAAAGCTTTAAAACATATTTAATCTGAGAGAATGAGACATCCAGATTCGTAGTATGACCAATATGACTTGTAATTTCCCTATGGTACAGTAGAACACCAAAACTTCCCTAACTTAATCTCCACCCACAGACACTTTCCTGTCCTCTTCTCTACCCTGCTCTCCTAGTCTCTGCCAACTACTACTCTGCTTTCCTTCTGTGAGATCAGCATTTTAGATTCCTTGTATGAGTGAGATCCTGAAGGATTTTCTGTGTCCTGTCTATTTCAGTTAATGACCTCCAGTACTACCTATGTTATCACAAGGGACATGATTTTGTCTCCCTACCCCTGTCAGTGTTTTTGAAAGGGGTTTTACTCTGTGACCCAGGCTTGTATACAACTTTCATTCCGCTTGTCTCAACTTTCTAAGTATTGAGTTCACAAATGTGTACCACCCCACTGAGTTTGGCTTCCTTCCTTTTTCTTTTTTGATTTTATTTTATGTATGTGAGTGTATGTTTTACCTGCATGTGTGTTTACTACTTGTGTGCCTGGTGCCTGTAGAGGTCAGAGGAGGGCATCAGATCCCATGGAACAGGAAGTACAGACAATTGTGAGCCTTCCATGTTGATGCTGGGAATTGAGCCTGTGTCCTCTGGATGAGCAGCCAGTGCTCGTAATCCCTGTACCTCTTTCTAAAAAAATCAGTAAGCTGACTTGAGTTTGTAAATGGGAGCCTTATCTTAAGATCTTAAGACTGTAGAATCCCCATAGATTTTGGTTTTGTACAGTAAATTGGCCTAGTAAAATGGAGATGATAATCATAACTGCTTCATACATGTGCTAATATTTTCAACAAATGTTTCTTATTGCTGTTATATCATCAGAATAAAATCTGTGAAAGCAGATGAGAAAGAAGAGACAAATTCAAGTACATATTGCTTCTCACTAACGAAGGACTGTTGCCATTTCGGCAAATAAACAGATTCTTCCTCTTGTACTTTATACTTTGTCATGTGAAGATTGAGACAATTTAATACTTTTAATATTTTATATAGCATCTGAAGTGAGAATCTGTTTGAATTAATTCACTTTACTTATGCTAGGGAATGGCCAAATCCTGTGCTGTTGAAGCAACCAGAAGAAAGCAACTTGAATTTGCCTGTCTGGGATCCTCGGGTATGAGAATTCACTAAGGAGAAGGAAGGGCCTTACTCTAAATCATAGTCTACTAAAGATTATCCCTTCTTCCTACACACCTTTCTTATGCAGCAAGAGCTCTTGTCGCCCTTTGCTGTGGATTTAATGTTGATCCAAATGTTATATTGTTAAAAGTTGCTCAAATATGACCCGATAAGTGGGTATATCAAAAACAGTATCATAACCCATCATAAAAAAACTGTTCAAAGTAGTTACTTATAATGAAGCACTGAAATATATAAAAATAATATTTTGCAGTACAGTTTAAAGCAGATTCATAATTCTCACATAGATTTTTTTTTAATTTTGAAATTCCAATTTAGTAAGAGTAGGCATCCATTTCTATATATAATTGATGAAGATAATGCCATTGTAGTTATTATATTTCTATAATTCTGAAAGACTTCCTTGTATGATGCATCATTTGATAAATTTGCTGGGGAAAAATTAATTTCTGCAGAGCTTTGACAAACAGATATATCTATCTTCAGAAATAAATACAGTTCAGTAGAGAAATAGCTTCCTAGAATTGAGGGAATTTCGTATTAAATTTATATTTCATATTCTTCAGACTTTGGGGAAAATGAAGTGATGACTACTCAGTTAGGGGAACTATTATCCTGCTTCTGATTTTACAGGTAAATCCATCAGATAGATATCATCTTATGCCCATAATTACCCCTGCCTACCCACAACAGAATTCTACATATAATGTGTCTACATCTACTCGAACAGTAATGGTAGAAGAATTTAAACAAGGTAAATATGTTTGGCTCTCTTTTCCCTTACATATTACCAAACTTTTAGCTGACAATTTTATTCTACACTGGAGCTATTGATTGGCAATTAGAATTCTATAACCCTTAATTCTTAGTAAAACTTCAAATGCTTTCCAAAATATATAATGTTAAGGCCAAAATTTGAGCCAGTCCAGTTTGGTGGACTTTTGTGTTCTAAGAAACAACATAATGTCTTTACATTTCTAAGTCAAGCATTTGTGGGTTAGATGGTTTGGATGAAATACAAGAGCTGGTCATTTTTCAAAATTAGACTTAGTTTCTAAAAACCCTTTGTTTTTGTTTAGGTCTTGCAGTTACGGATGAAATTCTTCAAGGGAAATCAGACTGGTCCAAACTATTAGAGCCTCCAAATTTCTTTCAAAAATACAGGTATTTAAACATTGGTAAAAATGTCAACTTTTTGTCTTATTTTTGTGGTTTTTTTTATTGTTGTTGTTTACCGTTTTTGTTTTAAAGGGGGCTAGGTTATACATGAGTGGGTATGCCTGCCATAGTGCTCACGTGGAGGGCAGAGGACAACTTGCAGGTGTTAGATCTGCATGGGTCTTAGAACTCATGTCATCAGGCCAGGTGACAAGCACCTTTACCTACTAAACCATTTTGCTGGACCCTCATTCATTCATTCATTCATTCACTCAGGAGTCAGAGCCTCACTGTGTATTCCAGACTAGCCTGGAACATACTTACTATGTAACCCAGGTTGGCCTGGAACTTACAGTGATTCTCTTGCCTCATCCTCATGAGTGGTAGAGTTAGTTCTATGTGTGACCCAGCACATGTCCAATAAGAGTTTAAATGTAGAAAGCTAATTATGACAGATGACAGGTATTACTCAGATTTCTTAAGCAAGGTAGAAAATAGGCTAATAGAAACCCTAAGTCGTCACAGCGCCCTCATTCTAGCAGTAGGTAGTCCAGCATTTGTGACAGTGTTTAAAGTGAGTTAGTTTTTAATTGTGGGGTCTATCGTTTTGTGAAAATAAAGTGTACTGTAACTTTTAGACACGCTGTATATGTTTTGTTCATTGGGAAGAAGAAAGAAAAATAGATAAGAAAATCAGATTAATGTTGTTCTGACTTTTTTAATCCCTGATTATTGATGCAAATCCTTTATAGGCATTATATAGTATTGACTGCCAGTGCATCAACAGAAGAAAATCATCTCGAATGGTAAGACTTACGTTTCAAGTTCTCTTCTGCACTGTCTGATGGTATCAGTAGTTTCATGGTGCTTTACACTTGCTTGGCTTTCATAGTATGTTTAGTGGTTGGTGACTGGTGTCCATGATGGAGACTCAGCATCAGCAGTGGTAGAAGGCTGTGGTGCAGATTGTACTTGCTCATTTTCAGAATCAGAATGCAGTGACGTTTAGAAGAATTCTGGTGCTCTGATGCCCAGCTACATCTTACTATTATTGTTCACTCCAAAACTCGAAGGGGAAGACACTCTATGTATCCTGTTAACTTAGGAGGAGGCAGCACAAGTGTCAAGTTTTAGTTTCTGCCAATAGTTCTGGTCAGGCTGCAGTATATGTCTCTCTAGGACACCTAAATCCATCCCTGTGCCCTCAGAATAGTCACATTCCTGGGTCCACTGCGCAAATTTGTGCTTCCAGTATTTTCTTCCAGTCTGACTTGTCACTTTAAGGGTTTTTATTTCTCTAATAATTACATTTTTTTTATTGATGTAGTAGTTAATTTGTCTAGATAAGGAATCCTGGAAACTATAGTTATGGCAAAGTCAGTCTGCCATTTGTTAGGAGACTTTTTGGTGCACAGCCGTCCTTCCTTCATTAATGTGTTGTCGACTATTGCTCTCGACTGTATGGTAAAGTAAATAGTTGCACAGACCATACAGCTCAAAAGCCTAAAAGATAGACTGTGTGGTGCTAGTAGAGAAATTTATTTCTCATTTAGGTAACAACACTGCAGTAACTCAGTTATAATAGTCAGTTTCCATAAGTGTTTGAAAATATTTAAAAGTATTCTTGAAATTATTCTGACTTATAGTCACTAATAAATACATAACATATAGTCATATATCTTAAGAGAAAATTAAATTGTAAAAATCTGGTGACACCTATATGTTTTTCTAATATCTGATTTAAATTTAGTGACCTTTTGAAATGCAAAATCCAGTATTTTGTGAAAATCAGTATGCTTATTTCAAGAATTATGTGCGTATGTTAGCTTTTTTTGGTTTATATTATTTAAAGTAGTTTAGGGTTTACTCAAAGATATGAAAGTAGAAATGATTGAAGAATACACTAAGTAAAAGTGTGAGTTTATACTCAAATCCTTACAATCTAGACTTAACCAGGGTATTTTTATAGTCAGAAATGCATTAAATTTAGGTCAGTTTTTCTATAAGCATAATTTGACATATGCTTGATTTATTATCATCATCATCATCATTATTATTATTAGTGAGAGAGTCTGCTTGTGCCACAGCATGTATATGGATATCACTATTGACTTCCAGGACTCCAGTTCAGGTTGTCAGGCTTGCATGGCAAACACTTTGACCTGTTGAGCCATGTTGCAATACCAATTGGTATTTTTAAAAATCCCTACTAAAACACACACAAAAAAATAAAAATAAAAATTCCTACTATAATTGGACTTTATTTTTAAGTGAACATACAAAACTTGGTAGTTGATGTAGTACTTGGTTTACTTGAGTATAGTTGTCAGATTTAATTTGAGTTCATAGAAATCTTGTTGTTTACCGCAGGGTTGGATTAGTGGAATCTAAAATCCGTGTGCTTGTTGGAAACTTGGAGCGTAATGAATTTATTACTCTTGCCCATGTGAATCCCCAGTCATTCCCAGGAAACAAAGAACATCATAAAGCGTAAGTTGCCCTTAAATAAATGTCTTAAATAATGTTATTTGGCATATTTATTGTTTTAGTGAGTTTTAAAATTGTCTTTACCAGACATTGATAGAGGAATGATATATGTGACCATGTATTATTATACAAGTACACACTGCAATAGTTAGTAAACCTCAGCAAAAACTCCATAGTAGTGTTTGGAACATCTTTTAAATATATATTCAGTAAGTTCTTCCGGACTATTTAATTTTTTTTTAAAACAATACTAAATGACTACACCAATGTTCTGGATATAATTTTAAGAATTTGGCTACATCACTGAAATCTATTAATCCGGTAGAGAAATAGAAACTAAGTTTTAATTTTCCAGTAGCATTTGGTAGGTTGAAAGAAAAAAACTAATGAAAATTTTTTTTCTTTATAGCAACAATTACGTATCAATGTGGTTCCTCGGAATAATTTTTCGGAGAGTAGAAAATGCAGAAAGTGTTAACATAGACTTGACATATGATATACAGTCATTTACTGATACAGGTAAGACATCATAATCATGGGGCAGTGATTCCCAGCCATGGCTGTAACTCAGTGCCATCTGTTTAGGGTCTATTTGGAGATACTTCTTAATTCCCAGTTTGGTTAAATCAACCCATATTGTAGAAACTGGTGCTGCTGTTTGGAAAAAGGAAAAAAATGATGAAACAATTTCTAAGATATAATAAGGGCACTCAGATAATGGACAGAATGCTTCCATTCACTTTACAAAAGAGACATACTTAACTGCAGAGGATATTTCTGGCAGGATTTTTTTTAAAGGCACTGCTGGTTGCTTCTTAGTCTGGGAACCAGCCACTGTGCCCAGGGGACAGGGAGTGAGACTCCCTAGGTACTCCTAAATCACTTAAATTTTGTAATATCTTAATGTGTTTTCTGTTTGAAAATAAAACTAAACTCCACAGGTGACTTTCCTGTGTGTTTAGCCAGAGATTATAATCACAGTCATAAGAATGAATTGATTTTTATGTTTCTCATGTTAAATACTCATCATTAGTTACAGATTTGCTGAATACGTTCCAAGATCAATAGAAAAACATTGTTCATCATATCTAGCCCCAGCCACACCTCTCCGTTATAGACTGGGCTAGTGTTGACTGGTGTAGTGTGTACATTCATGCTGTTAGTATTCTTGACACACAAGAGTTTTCTAAATTCCTTATAAAGTCCCCATGTTTATCATGGTAATGTAGACTCCTGTGCTTCACCTTCAGACTACAAAGTCACATTCTGAGGAACCAGAGACTCTGCAGTTTGAACAAGTACTCCTGATAATCATAAGAATCTCGAATGAAATTATGTATACAAATTGTCTCAAGAAGTAAAAAGCTGAGATGCTCATTTATTAGATTTTTTTAAATATTCTTTTCCACACGTCGACACTCTAGGTCCCACAGTATTAAATAATGTGCCACATTCCATAGCATTTGCAGTACAAAACAACCTTCCTGCCTGTCTTCAGTGAACTTAACATCTAATTGGCTGGACACAAAATACCTTAATGTGTGTGCTAATACAACTGGTCTTCACAAGTTAGGGAAAGTGCTGGAACAGAAGTCTAGAGCCACACGTCTCCTGATGCAGTCCAGGTGTTCCAGGCTTTCTGAAACTAGTTTTTCAGCCTATAAACTGAAGATAGACTTGCAGATGGTCTCCGATCTCCTGTGTTCTATATCTGATATGGGCTGTGATGATAAAGCAGTCTCAGGGTAGAAGCAGGACTTGAATTGCATTTTGGATATTTGATATAATTATTGTCTTAGGTGGCTGCAGAGACAACTTAGAGGTTCAGAGGGCTGGCTGCTCTCCCAAGGGCCTAAGGCTTGGTTCCCCAGCACCCACATGAAGGCTTACAACTTCTATCTGTAAGTCCAGTCCCAGGGAATACAGTACTTTCTTCTGACCTCTGCAGGCACCAGACATGCACATGCCACACAGACTTATATGAAGGCCAGAATACCCATATATATACATATATAAGAAGAAGAAAAAGAATTACCTTAGACTCAGACAAGTAATTATGAGGAGTGATTGCTGTTTTGAAAAGAGCAAAGAACAAGATTTGGAAAAAACAATTTGCGGTATATTTATTTTGTTAATGGGGGCTAATTATAAGAAAGCTTTTAGAAGATATACACATAGAAGCAGTCAGTTCCAGAAATCTCAAGGTCCAAATCAGGAGCAGAAGGAGACGGAGCACGAGCAAGGAACTCAGGACCACGAGGGGTGCACCCACACACTAAGACAATGGGGATGTTCTATTGGGATCTCACCAAGGCCAGCTGGCCTAGGTCTGAAAAAGCATGGGATAAATCCGGACTAGCTGAACATAGCGGACAATGAGGAATACTGAGAACTCAAGAACAATTGCAGTGGGTTTTTGATCCTACTGCACGTACTGGCTTTGTGGGAGCCTAGGCAGTTTGAATGCTCACCTTACGAGACCTGGATAGAGGTGGGCAGTCCTTGGGCTTCCCACAGGTCAGGGAACCCTGATTGCTCTTCGAGCAGATGAGGGGGGGGGGGACTTGATCGGGGGAGGGGGAGGGAAATGGGAAGCGGTTGTGGGGACGAGGCAGAAATCCTTAATAAATAAATAAATTAAAAAAAAAAAAAAGAAGCAGTCAGTTCTTACACAGTACTGTGACACAATGGAAGTCTTAGAATATGTGTTCCATGAGAGGATGTGTGTTTAGTGGGGGATAAGCGGTCTGTGCATTTAGAAAAGGAAAACAGCTTGCAGTTCAGAAAGAATTTCCCATGTAACATATTAACATTGTTACAGTGTACAGGCAGGCAAACAATATAAATATGTTAAAGGATGGAATGAAAATCGAAGCAACTCATGTAAAGAAAAAACAACTTCATCATTATCTACCTGCAGAGATTCTTCAAAAGAAGAAAAAGGTGGGTGTGTAGTCCTGATTCTCTAGTATGCTTCCATTGAAAAGGTTGATCTTAACGGGGCGGTGGTGGCGCACACCTTTAATCCCAGCACTAGGGAAGCAGAGGCAGGCGGATCTTTGTGAGTTCGAGGCCAGCCTATTCTACAAGAGCAAGTTCCAGGACAGGCTGCAAAACTATAGAAAAAAACCCTGTCTCAAAAAACAACAACAGTAACAAAAACCAGTTGATCTTGAAGCCAACTTAGAACTTTACAGCTACACCTCCTCCAAACCTACTGGGAAAGATGGTGTAGCCAGTCAGTCTGAAATTCACCTTAAACCAGAGACAGGTTGCTTTTGTGTGCTTTAGAATATTGTCCTTTCCTTTTGAAACCCTAACAGTGTCTTTTTCTTCCATAGAGTCTTTCTGATGTAAGCCGGAGTTCAGGCGGCCTTCAGTCCAAAAGATCATCTCTGGATAGCAGCTGTCTGGATAGCTCCAGAGACACCGATAGTGGGACACCTTTTCACTCGCCAGTGTCTACAAATAAGTCTTCAAACCCAGACAGCCCTGCGGGAGAAGCAGAGAGGTGTGTGTCCAAACATCCTTCTAGGCTGCTTTTGGAGGATGATGAGAACTTTCTGTACTTTTCCTAAAAGATCTGTTTGCATCGCTAAAAGAATCTTCTCTTACTCTACTAGTAATCGATTCTTACTAGTTTAGGAACACTTGGCGGTATGTGCGGTGCTCCAGGAGTCACTCCAGGAGAAGGGCTTGGGGAATGGTGCAGTGCAGATGAACGCACACATTTTCTACTTAGATTGTTCCCTCTTGACTTCCCTTGTGTTATTTGACTTCTCTGTTCTAGTGAGTAAGATTGAAATACTAGAAAGAAATCATACTGAATGTTAAAGTGAGAGCTTTTAAAATCAGTAGTGGTAAGATCAGTTAATAATGATAATTTTATTCTTTTACTAGGAATAGTACTGAGCCTGCGACTGTAGTTGTAGAGAAGCTACCCAGTGTCCCCCCAGCTCAAGGGCTGTCTATTCCAGTCATTGGTGCAAGTAGGTATCTAAACTTCAGTTGTTACAATTCTGCTACGTAAATATTTGAGATCTAAAATTGTTTTTGTACTTTTCAGAGGTTGATCCTACAGCAAAAGCTGCATCCTCCCCATCTGTATGTACCATTCCTACTGTAGTAGGACGTAACGTTATTCCTAGAGTCGCAACACCTCACAACCCTGTCCAGGGACAACCACATCTAAATGGACTCTCTATAAGTAAGAATGTTACACCCAAAAGATCCCATTCGCCACCTACAGATGGGACTTCAAAGAGGTTGAAAGACATAGAAAAGGTAAACTTATGACTTTAGTAGTGATTACTCATTGATTTTTTTTTTTAAGTTAAAATAATAGTAAAGAAACTGACAGTTTTCCTTAACTATGTAAGTTTTCCACTGGGAGTTGTTCTGTTTGAAAAGAACATTTTAAAACCTTTAGGAACAATATTTGTTCATCTTATATTCAAATTACTCATATCTGAAAGTTTGCTTGATTGGTTTAAGTTTCTTACACAAAAGTTAAGGAGACAAATATAATTGTGCAATTTTTTTCTATTATATGGGTCTTCTTAGCTTTCAGCAGATGATAACAAAATATTTTGTTAGAATCTGAATTGATTAAACCGAAAAGATTACTTAGACTGCCGAAATTAAGGGTAGCAGTTGAGTTCAATATAATTTTAGTTGTAGTTAATTGAAGTCATTAAATTGTTGTCATTTTTGATGATCGATCAATTAGTCTCCCATTTTATATTGATTTGTATGGTCTTTGCAGATATATAATAGCGATTCATTTTTATTGTTTATGCCTTAGTTTATTCGACTTGAGTCAGCATTTAAAGACTCCCGTGCTGCCGAGGATAGGAAAAGAAAGCCAATGGTAACTATGTTAATACTGCACTCAGAATGTGAACTTAAAGAGCAACAGACTATGAAAGGCACCGTAGAAAGTACTTTAGAGTCATCAGTTTTTCATTATGATTTACTTTGAAGTAGGAATAAGTGTTGGAAATGGTAAGAAAATTTAAAATTGTGTTTTTGATCCTTTTATTTTTAGGATGCCATTGGTGGAGAATCTATGCCCATTCCAACTATTGATACATCACGGAAAAAGGTAATAGATGATAGGTAATAGTTCTATAGGTAAAAACAAGTAAAAAAAAAAAAACTTAAGAAACTAAAACTGAATCCAAGTATTTAGACGACTGAGGCGGGAGGATTGCTTCAAGTTCAAAACTAGTCTAAGCAACAGAGTAAAACCATGTCTCAAAGAAAAGAAAAGCCTAGAACCAGAAGGCAGTGTGGTTGGGGTCAGGACTGGGGATGACAGATAGTGTACAGTTCTGAGTGGACATTGCTCAGGAGTCTAGGAGAGGAAGCAGTTCGGAAGACTTGTGACCTACTCAGATTTTGTCTGCTTTATTTCTCTGAATACTTGGTTCATGGCACAGGTTTCTTATTAATGCCAAAGATAGCTTTTGTTATATACACTGCTTTCAGAATTTAAGTTATTAGAAATCAAATATGGTGAGCATGGAAAGCTAATGAGCAGGTGTTAGGAAGAAGCTTTGTTAGGTCCCAGGAAGCCCTGCCCTGAGTGTACAGAACAGATGGCTTCTTTCCAGCCCTCCACAGAGGAGCTACTTCCCCAGTCAGCTCTTACTGTGTCAGGACTTTTGGAACCAAAGTAATTTCTGTTACATAACTCACGCTGCAAGACTGCCTTACAAAAATATATACTAAATATGATAATGGATAGGAAATATTGGAGTCGATATTGAAATATAAAAGAGTGAATGGCAGAGTATGTTATAAAATATTTCAAGCACAGCTAGTGGTGGTGGTACATGCTTTAATCCCAGCGCTCAGGAGTTAGGCAGGGAAATGTCTGAAATACCAGGAAAGCCAGAGCTACATGGAGACCTGTGTCAAAAACAAGCAAAAACAAAAACCATTCAAGTATAAGTGCGTAGAAGTGTATAATGTCTGAAGTTTGTTATGCTATATAAATCTTCATTGTCCTATTCTCTGTTTCTATGTCTGAACTTTTTACTAATTCATTTGCTTAGTTTTGGTGCTGGGGGTTGAACTCAGAACCTCATGCCTGCCACACAAGTGGTCTGCCACTGACCACATCCTCTGCGTTTAACTGTGGCCAAGCTTTACATTGTTTCTGTCACACGGTACAAGAGCTAACGGAGGGAGGTGGCTCTCGGTACCAGATCTTCCTGTAGAGTGCTCACGTTTACTTCACAGTCATAAGGCTCTCCTCTTTAGTCACCCTGCACTTCTGTTGCCCAGCGTCAAGGACGGTGGAGTTGGTTACACATTTCTCAGTGGTCACTGAGTTAACAAAGCCCTCTTCTCCACAGCCCTCCTCACATTGCTGCCACTTGTACTTTCTCTACTCCTCTGCTTCTCAGTTTTCACTTTTAAAAGACCCGAGAGCAAAAAAGTACTTAGAATGAATGGAAAAAGAGCTACTGTGTGCACCTGTGAATGTCAGGGTGTAGGGCTGTGGAGGAAAAGTCCAAGTAGTTGGATGGTTGATTGTTAGATGAATGAGCCCTTATAGGTGGGGGTGTACATGCTGTGTGTACATTCACACTTTTTTGTCTCCCTTTCAACAGAGACTACCCAGTAAAGAACTGCCAGATTCATCGTCTCCAGTTCCAGCAAGCAACATCCGTGTCATCAAAAACTCCATCCGACTGACTCTCAACCGGTAATCGCAGTGGTAATAGCTGTGCCTCTTCACTTAGTGACTATGCAGTCACACAGTGGCGTAGATGGCGTGACAGTTCCAGTCAACAGCCTCATGACCTTGGAGTGGTTTTTGAACTCTCACATTTGACCTTGAGATGCTGTGGCATTCTCACTGATTGCTACGGGCCCTCTGAGGATCACCTGCTAGTAAATGTCACCTGCAGTATTATGGCTTTGCATTTTGAGGTTTTACTGCCTTAACTTTTGATGTTTGTTTCTCTGTCATGGGAACCAGTTCTTGGCCACTTGGACTTTGATGAAACAAGCCCTGAACTGTGTGTGTTTGTTTGTGTGTTTGGGTTTTTTGTTTGTTTGGTTTTTTGTTGTTATTATTTAAGTCTTATGTTGTAATCATTGTATAGAGCTGAAAAAGTTAAAACAAAAAAAAAACCCTGTCTTGTAATTTCCAAATGTTTGTATGTTTACTTTAGCATTGAAGCCACTTTGTGAAGTTATTGAATGTGAGATATGTTTCTGCTTCTTTCTTTGTGCAGATGTCTATTTTGTTAATTTATTTTTTTCAGATTGGCACATAAATATTTAAACTATTTTTTGTGCTTTTGTCCAGATGTTGCATAGTTTCCAGGGAGGACTGACTAGTCCAGTGACTACACAAGAGTTGGGCACCATAAATTCTCAGTATTTTGCCTCCCATGGAGGTCTTCAAAATGCATCTTTATTAAAAATCAGACTGTAACCAGGATACTGAAAGTCAGTATATGAATGGTGAAATTGTTACATGTCTTACTATCTCATGACATTCTTGTTAGCTGATTGGTATTTTTTACAAAGGAAGAATTCATCCCACCATCAATGATAAGATACATTTAAGTATGGCAGACTTGTATTTTTGAAGTATAAAATTAACTCAGCATGGTAATCCCTCGCCATAGCCTCCAGCAGTCTCTTCATGGGTTAGGCATGCAGAATAAGCAGTGGGTTTTATTGAAACCTCAAAGCATTTTTGAATGACATTGTTACCAACCATTAATTGGCTCAGGACCTTTGTAGTTTTATTTAACTATATGAGTTGTCTTTTTTTACACTGCTTTTTTCAGTGCTTTTCTTAATATTTTTTAAGTTTCATGAATGCATGCTCAGTTTATTAAAAGTCCACAACCATGTAATTCTTGTAATCTGTTGACTCCGTGTTTTGTAAATGAAGTCGTATGTATTTTCAGAGTATTTTTGTATGTACTGTAAGATATCATCTTTTCAAAGAGAAACTTTAAAACCGTTACTGTCTGTCTTTAATTTTTAATTAATATATTTAAAATAAAACTCAGCATAGCCAGGAAGTCTTCAGCTCTCACTCAGCTGTGCAGTAGGCCAGAGGGGGCAATACATTGGAGTAGTGCAGGGTTCACAAGACACATGGGAGAAAGAACAGCCCGTTTTCACTTACAGACCCTTTACACCAGTTTTACACCTTTACATTGAGACTGTCGTAGTGTTGTGCCCTCCCTGCCCGTTCTGATCTCAGGGGTTGTGGCTTCTTTGGCAGCGCCATTTTCATAGTTAACCTCTTCCTAAATGGAAATGTTTGGGATTTGTTCTACAAATACGCAAAACTAAATGATTATGAAAGGACTGATGGGTGTTGGTGGCACACACCTTTAATCCCAGCACTCAGGATCTCTGTGAGTTCAAGGCCAGCCTGTCTACAGAGCTAGTTCCAGGACAGGTCCCAAAGCTACAGAGAAACCCTATCTCAAAAAAACAAACACACATACACACAGGACTGACACCTGACCTTGAACCCAGAAAAATTATTTGAATTATTTAATGGGGAGTTTAAATCTTATTCCAGGAAGGAACAGCCTGGCCCCTGGCAGTGTAGTAGGTTTTTTTCTTAGACTAAGGGTCCATTCAGCATGGTCAGTGGCTCAGGATCGAGGTTTACAAAGGGGGACTTCATCAACTTGTCTGACAACTGAGGATTAATAAGATGGGTTTTGATATGGTGGGTTCATTGAAAAGATGAAGAGCTTCCTGTCCTGGCCAGTAGGGGGACATTTAGTACATTTCATTACCTTCGTAAGGGGTCTGTCAGACCGGCTCCAAAGTAAGTAAAAAGGTTTGGGAGTCAGCATCATGCTTTCTGTCTGTTCCCAAGTGTGTAACATAGCTAGGAATGTATTTCATAACGCCAGATAGCCTTCACATGTTCATTCCCTGTGGTACTGGACTCTGACTGGCTTGTTCCTCAGTGACTAGCTCTGGAGACTAACAAAGGAAGCAAGTTTCTAGGAGTTTCAACTTTGGGAATTTAATCAATTTGAGGTAGAAAGTACTTGGTTTAACACCTTGTAAAATGGGGAAGAATAAATTTTTAAAGCTTATTGATGCTTATAAGACTAATTTTGTCTGCAGACAGCCACTCAAGTAGTGTTAGTAAGGTGCTTACTAATCAGCAATGAACTTGAAACGGCCAGCGTCAAGTGGGCCGAGGCTTCCTCCTCCTCCCTGCCCCTCCCAGCATCCCCCAGGATCTCACTCTGTAGCCCTGGCTGGCCTGAAGCCTGCTGTGTAGGCCGTGCTGGCTCACAGCGTGGGGTGACCCTCTCTCCTCAGCAAATAGAAGAGTATCTGAGAATCCTTCAGGATTGGGTATAAGATGCTTTTTTTTGGGGGGCTGGAGAGATGGCTCAGCGGTTAAGAGCATTGCCTGCTCTTCCAAAGGTCCTGAGTTCAATTCCCAGCAACCACATGGTGGCTCACAACCATCTGTAATGAGGTCTGGTGCCCTTTCCTGGCTTGCAGGGATACACACAGACAGAACATTGTATACATAATAAATAAACAAAGTTAATATTTCTTAAAAAAAAAAAAAAAAAAAAAAAACAAGATGCTTTTTGTTCAGTTTTCTAGTCGCGGGAAGTTAGCTTTCGTTGTTTTCTCAAAGTAGTTCATGCCCCCAAAAGGAGGCTGAGGGTGGGAACCCCCAGACTAGCAATCCTGGAGTGTTTATGGTTGCTCCATTTGATTTTGCTACAGTAGGTTTCTGAATGCAGTGTCTTAATTAGTAAAATGGGCTGATGAGAACCTCGGAAACACATTATTTCTTAGGTACTTTCTATACTTTGGGTGAAAATGTGGTTGGTATTTAGAAGAATGTTTGTCATCAACGTTCCCATGTTACTAAGGTCATTCAGAACACAGTAGCTTAGAATGACCCTCAAATGAACAGACATCTGAATCCTTAGAGTGTGGAATAGGAAGGTTCTCACTTGTTCCTCCAAATTCACTAAACAAACCAGTAAATAGAAATACTTTAATTTTTTAACATACATATTTTTATAAGCAAATTGTTTAAATCGATAACTACCTAATAAGCCATACAAAGCTTAGAATTTGTGAAAACGATGGAAGGAAATCCGACTCTGATAACAATTTCCTCAGGAGTTTTTAAGGGAATTACATGAGGTCATATCCCTTCCAAGTTCTCTATTTTGGAAATAATCTAGTAATTTTATATTTTAAAGTAATTGAACACAAGATTATCAAATTTGTTAAAAATTTGTAAAGACTTACTTGTAGTATATGAGGGTGGCTGTGTGAATGTGCGTGTGGGTGCAGTGTCCACAGAGCCCAGGAGAGGGCACCCTGAAGATCCCCTGAAGCTGGAGCTGCAGGCTGCTGTGAGCTGCCCAACATGGGTCCTGGGAACCAAATGTGGGGCCTCTGGAAGTGCAGGGAGCACGCCTCACTGCTGAGCTATCTCTCTTGCCTCCAAAATTGTTACAGTTTTACACTGTCGCCGAATGCTCAAAAAGACCCACAGAGAGTGTCTTTGATGCCATGGTGCTACGTCCTGCTGCAGTTCCGTCAAATGCCTGCAGCTGCCGTCCTTTTCTAGGCCGCTGTGGGATGAGTTAGTTTGCCCTGTTTTATAACTGTACACGTGAACTTCATTTGTCTAGAGCAAATAATCCAATAAACTTACCTTGAGGAATGGGTGATGTTTGAGTGATTCTTTGGGAGTATTTCAGAAGTGCAAGAGGACGACATAGTTATTTCTCAAATTGACACTCAGTTTAGTCATTTAAGACATGGGTTGTCTATGGTAGAAAATGGTACCTACTCGCTACTTGATAAGAAAGCAAAGCTCAGACTCAACTCAGTTTACCTTTCACGGTCACTTGTTAACAATATTTACTAACAAGCTCTAGCACAACTTGCAAATCCGCTCTAAATTTAAAGAAGTTCCAGCTTCTGGTCCTTTTGGGTGGCCTTGTCCTCACTTCCATCAAAGAATACTTGAGGCATCGTGTCAAGTGCTGGAAAGAAGGCGCTGTCATTCTTGTGGTCAGCCTAGGAACCAGAAGCTTCTGGTTGAAAATAGATGGGTTTGGTCACCAAGCCTTGGCTGCCATCCCAAGAAGGACGAGTTACAGGACTTTAGGAACAGTTGACATCATGCATGTCTCTATTACACCTTTTAACACTAAATGATCCAAACTTGTGTAGCGCTTGTTTACCCTGACTGGGGACTTAATCGTGCTTCATCACAGCATTAGAAACAAATTAAGCTATGGCCTTCATTCCAGATTCTTCCTGTAGAGGAAACTGGGACATAGCCAGGCGGTAGAGTGCATCCCTGGTATGCTTGATCACTTCATAAAGAAGGCCTGCTGCCACACACCTGCAGTCCCAGCACTAGGGGGTGGAGGCCAGAAGACCAGAAGTTCAAGGTCATCTTTGGCTATGCAGTCTGAGCTACACCCTTGTTTCAAAGGGTGGAAAATATCCACCCTTCCTGTAGAGAAAGCTCAGAGAACCTTGAAGAGTATTTGCGAGGGAAGCAAAGGCTTAATTTTAATACACTCCTTTGAAGACTTAATTCAGGAAAGCAAGCAAAAGAAAGGCCATTAAAATGTTTTCCAAACTTTAATAGTAACCCTTAGAAGTATGCTTGATATTGTAAGTTAACGCCTGTATATACATGTATGTGAATGTATCTGCTTATAAAACGCATGTGAGATTTCTTAGCTTGGGGAAATAGCTTTCCTTACTACTGTAACAGGGTTACTAATTTTTTTTTTTAAGTCCTAGTTGAGAGTTCACTGAGGTTTTCACCCCAGTCTTGAGTTGTAGCCTACAGTTTGAATACACAGCACAAAAGGGCCTCCCAGAAGGTCATGTCAAGCGTGGGTCCTTTTCTGTCAGGTGAGACTGTTTCAACCAACAGTTCCAGAGGAGACAGGAGTATGTATAGAAAAGGAGAAAGATCGAGGTGCATGAGGGCAGAATCTTGCTAAAAACAAAACAGCAACAACAACAATAAAAAAAACACCTTTGCACAAATGATCAAGAAAACATAAAAGCCAATAGGCAATGAACAAATCACTAGCTGCAAGCGGCTACACCTGAGAAGCTACACCCAAACCAGATGCACCTGTATTTCCTTCCTCCCACCTCTCCTGGGCACGGGGCAAGACGGTCTAACCCTGTTTCCCAGTCACTTCCGGCTCGGGCCTCATGGCAGCACTTCAAAGAATTAAGTGCAGGTTCTTTCCAAATAGATTGGTTTCTTGAAACTCACCAACAAGTCAAACACCAGGAAAGTGGGGCTTTCTGAATGCCACCCACTTGGATGGCAAATGGTATTTAGTAGTTTCAAATATTAAGAAAAAAAAAAAAGTCGACTTTGCTTAGGCAGTATCTAATCTCCCGGAGCACAGGAAATGAAGGCGGTCAGGTCTGATTGGCAGGAGGCCCTGGGGTTGCACGAAGCAGCCGCTCCCCAGCAGGGCCCACTAGCTTTGCCCCCAGCCTGCCTCCAGCTGAGCACCCTAAGGGAAAGCACCTCTAAACTCCCCAGACTTCAGCAGCCAATCAGCTGCGCCATGATTACCAGGTGAGGGGGTAGGGAGAAGGGACGCCAGGAAGGGAGGGTGAGGTAAGTTTGAGAAGGTTGTGCTGCTGGGGCCAGCGGGATTCCGTAGTCACCAAGCTAGTCATTCCATGTATGTTTAGCATGAATGTTCTGGAAACTAGATAGTAAAGGAAGGTCCAATGGAAAGTACTGGATGCGTTTGGCTGGAGAGGTAATCAGAGCTCCACTTTTCCAGGGATGGTGGAGGGAGACAGAGGCACAGAGATGAAGATGAAGGTGGTGGGGGAGGAAAACAAACATGGAAAAAAAAACAAAATATTGAGAGCTTTTGAGGGGGAAAAAAAGAATCTACCAACAAAATGCATGAAGAGAACAGACGATGTGCGCCTTCCGTAGGCATTTGCTACTATCACTAAGGAACTCAGAACACCTGAGGAAGCTGGGAAGCGCCGCTCCTACCTCGATTTGTGGTGTTTAATTAGAGCTGCCTGGCGCCCCCGTGTGGCGATATGCAGCAGATCAGGAGACTTGCTGGTCCCAGCTTCATCCTTCCAGATCACTGCTGAAGGGTCCCAGGCCCATGAAAAGGGTTCTGTGGAAGGAACTCTCGGTTCGGTGAACCCTCACTGCAGCCTGCAAGCAGGAGACGGTTCATTTCGGGAATGAGAGCTGAGCACAGAAGACCCGCCACCGGGGCTTTCGCATGAGATCCTTCTGGCCATGCCCTCCGCGGCTTTTCCGGACTTGTTAGGTGGGCTGGACTGTGGAGCAAACCCATTTGAAGCCGACCCAAAGGCATAGTCTCCAATCAAGTCTATTCGTAATTGAGTTTGGATCTTTGCCTCCTACAAACCTAGAGGCGGAGAAGGCAATGTTAAAGTACCCACCTACACTGCCAGCTCCCTCGCCGCTAGCATATGCTTTTTGTGCATCAGCGGTACTTTTCCCTTCTCGGCCCTCTGAGCAGGGGCCAGGCCTGTGCTGGTCTTTCCTGAGATGCTAACACGAGGTAAAAGTACAGGCTCCCCGTGTTTCTGGGGCGGCGCTGTGAGAGGAGGACCAAATGACTGTGCCCCCACACACACACACCCCTGGAGCTGAGATCTGGGTGCTGCCATGTCCTCTGCAGCCTGAAAGGGGACCATGGAAAACGCACTTCGGAAAGCTGACCCAGGGCCACGAACAGATTTTGCAGAAAATTCCACAAGGTTATTGACCCGTGAACCTGGACTCAGCTGGAGCAGGGAACACCTCAGCAGTGATCAGCGGATTTGCCTAACAAGTGTTCCCAGGCAGAGCTGGCCTCGGCACCTTTGGGCGAAGGAGGTGGTTGATCTTCATGGTCAGCTTGACTGGCTTTAGTCACCACGGGTGCACACCTCGGGTGTGCCTGTGAGCTTGTTTCCAGAAAGGAGGACCCATCCTGAATGCGGGTGGCACTACCCCCAAGGACTGAATAAGGGGAGAGCTGAGCACCAGCGGGCATCTCTCTACTTCCTGACAACGTGACCAGCCGTCACAAGCTCTGGCTACCATGTCTGTCTAGAAGTCAAAACAAACCGTCCTTAAGTGGTTTCCTATCAAGATACTTGGTCTCAGCAACAAGAAAAACACTAAGACAGGGGGCCATTCAACAATTCCTAAGATTGATTTCCTGCCACCTCAGTAGAATGGGGGCTCAGTGTCAGACTGAAGGTAACTTAAACTCAAGAAGGTTATGTCCTTCCCATCAGAGTTGGGAAAACTAAACCCTGCAGCTGCAGTAACATTTACAAAACATAGATTTGCCAGGGTGGGATGGCTCAGTGGTGAGAGAGATGTGAAGCCAAAGGCAGTGGGCGGAGCCTGGGCAAGCTCAGACTTAGGGGTAAAATGAAGGAAGAGCACAGCCATCCTGGCAGAAGTGAAGATATCCTAAAGAGACGTTTGTACTCTGCAGAATCGCTGTGCCCGTCAACTATGGGGAGGGGGGGGGCAAGGACTGCACTGTCCCCCCAGGAACCTCGTGCTTGGCGAAGAAGAAGGCTGGAAGCTGGTATCTTCCAGAGGAGGACCACGGTTCCAAACCTAGCCTACTAGAGCTGCCAGAGCCCCAGCTCTGCTCCTACAACCCCAGCTGAGGGAGGGTTGACAGCTGAAGTCAACCAAACCACTGCAACGGCAGAGAGTTAGCAGTACTCAGATGCTGCAGAGAGGGTTGGGGTAGAGCCAGCCTCCAGCACCCGCCTTGCATGTGTGAGGCTCTGGACTTGGTCCTCAATACTGCAACCAGAAAAAAAAGGAAATGCTGCAGAGGTCAACTTAAATAAAACAGCAGCCACGTGACCTGGCATTTCGGTGGCCACTGCTGACGAGCAGAGCAAGCTGTGGAGGTGGCAGCTGTGCAGGGAATAAAGGTCACGTTCTCAAGAAGATGAGGAGGAGGAAAGGAGAAGAGATCAAAGGTCACAGCTCAAGATGGAAAGGTGAGACTTCTGGAAGCGCCTTAAAACTGAGGGGGGCCTCAAAGACTGAGTGATGGTAGGTGCTTTAGGAGCGTGTGGGCGTGTGGAGGGAACCAACAGTAAGAAGCAGCAACACGAGAGGGAGCGGGGAGAATAGGGTGGACAGTTCCCGAGACTTGCCCAGTGATCTCCTGGTGTTCGTGCCCCTGCATCATCCCCTGGAACGGGACTGCTGACTCACTTCTAACCGAGCATCACACAAGCAATGGCACCAATCACACGAGATATTAGATTAGACTATGGCTTCCAGCCTTGACATTCTGCCCTCCTCTCCCTTGGATCACTCACCCTAAGAGGAGAGGCAGTCGCCATGCTAAAAAACACTTGAAGACACCCAAAAACAACCTTCAAAAGGTAGTGGCTAGACTAGACTACCCATAGCTTGACTGCCGTCTGAGGTGCTGGAGGCAGGGAGTGTCCCTTTGGAGAGAGAACAGGATGTGTGGGCCAGGTCCTTTAGGTAGGAATCTGATGTCCTGGGAAAATAGCTGATTTGTAATCAACATTCAGGACATAATAAAGCTGAAGATGCCAAGATCCAAGATCCAAAGTGAGCTGAGCAAAATGCCTAAAGAAGTCTGGGATTGCCTGGCGGTGGTGGCACACACCTCCAACCGCAGTGCTTGGGAGGCAGAGGCGGGAGGATCTCTGTGAGTTTGAGGCCAGCTGGGTCTACAGACTGAGTTCCAGGACAGCCAGGGCTACACAGAGAAGCCCTGTTTGGAACAACAACAAGAGAGAGAGAGAGAGAGAGAGAGAGAGAGAGAGAGAGAGAGAGAGAGAGAAAATGAGAATTATTTTCTTTAAAAAAAATCTGGGATCTAAATTCAGAGAGAGTAAGGATTCTGATGAGTATTTCCTGAACCCCGCATCAGACATGACCCTTCCACAGCTTGGGAAACCTCAGGTTCGTGGGGCCAGGAACTTGGCCTTGACTTGTAGCTGTCCTCCTAAGGTCTCATCCAGTCTTAAGCCTAAACTGTATGACTGTGCTGGCAAAGCTAGATTTCATCTCTAGCCAGACCGATTTCTAGACACAGTGACAACTGGCATCGGAAATGTATCTATAGACCTTGCAAGCCTCACATAGCAAGGTAGGTTCCAACCCCCCTGGAGTTAGTCTCACAATTGTCCCCATTCTAGTAAATGGAGATTTACCATTTAGGACCAAAAATCACCCCTCCCCATTCCCTTAAAACACACACACGCATGCATGCGCTCGGCATTCCCTGCTGATCCCCCATGAAAGAGTGCACATAGCAACCTCTTACTCTCTGCTTCCAACGCTAGCACCTGTCCCTTGGACTGTTACCGTCCTGCGCCCATGCCTGCCCCTTCAGCCCTGAGAACAGAGAGCTGCTTCTCAAATGTAAATCCAGTCATTTTACTTCAAGCCATCAGGCAAGGTCTCCATCCTCCAGAGCAGACCAAGATCCCCTCTCTGTGGCTTAGAGACCCCACACAGCCCTGCTGCCCATCCGCCATTCCTCTGATTATACACAGAGACCCTTCTCATGCCAACATAGGTTTCTCGCTTCGAGTACAGGATGGTGTAGCGCTGGTGTATTCACAGGGCTGCTAGGTCCCCTGAATGCCACACCTGCAACCAGATGAACCCACGCTGCCTGTGTCTGTATGACCTGGGAACCAGAAGGACAGGAACATATATGGTTTTCAGGGCCGACACCTGCCCCAAGTGGAAACAGCTTCGTTCCATGGCCCACAGACTATGGTTTGGGCTCTCTGTCTAAGCACAAGCAAGCACGATCAATTCACGAGCCATCAGGGGCTCCATCACATTTTCCTCTCCGCTACATACCCCACCCCACCCCGAGGATACTGCTTCCTCCTTCCACATCCCTTCTGGAGCATGGCTCTGAGGAGGAAAAAAAAAAAAAGACAGCCCTGTGGGGGCAGCAATAGCTTTGCTTGAAGTTTGGAGAGGAACAGGCAAGATTATTAAAACTGTACTTATATACCAGCCTGTCACTTAAGTAGTAAGTGACAAGGTGGCACCCTCCTCTGTAGGAACAACCTGAGGGCAGGTGTCAGCTGAGGAAATAAAAGCTGGTGATCTTCCGCAGGGAGACTGTACAGTGCTCTGTTCTATGTTATAAACACTCATCAATTCGGGGGGCCATTATTAACACTCCCACTTGTCAGCGAAGGAGACTGGCAGATGATGCTAACAAGGGACATGGGACTTGCTGGGGTCGCTGATTAGAAGTAGGGTTTGGCCACGTGTGTGATTTAGGGCCGAAGGCAGTACCTGCTCGGTCGCCCGTCTCAGAAGTGGCCTGTCTCAGACCTACCACTTCTCTAGTCAGGAGCAGAGAGGGACCCATTGGAAGCCCAGGCTACAGAGACCATGGGTTAGGGCTGCAGGCTTCCTCTGGAAGCCCCTTCTTCCTGCCCGTGTCCAGGGCTCAGTGTGTGTCCCCTGACTAGCCTCGTGCTATCTGTCCTCTCTTCGGCGCATTCATTCTTTCCAGATTTTTTTTTTTAAACTCTCTTTCCGCTTGTCACGAGGGAATGTCTGCTGGGGCGGAAACATCGCACATGAGCTAAAGGAGAACACGGGGCGCGAGGCGCCGAGCAAGCCTCCAGTGTGGTGGTTGTCTTGTGGTTCCTGAGTTTCCTCCAAGGGAGATCTGATCTGTCGTGGCGCCCCGGCAGGGTTGGTGGAGACATTCATCACTTCCTCCCTCAACAAAAGATGAGAATAAGATACTCTTTTTCCTCTCCTGAGCCACTTGGTCCCCGTGCTGACTCCAACAAGGGCTCCCGACGCCCTTTCTGAGTTCGTGTCCCAGCACCCACAGGCCACCCTGGCCACCACACACGGGAATGTAGCTGTCTTATTTTCCCTAAGCTCTCTTCCCAACTGAGCCCTGCTATGCTGGAAGTGGTCTGATTGTATCCCTGAGGGACTCATTCTGGAAGCTGGGTGCTCTACAACAGAAAGGGGCCAGAAGGATTCAGCTTCCCTGTGAACTGGACCCGCAAAGACAGAGGAATAAGAGCAGGCCAAGCTGAGCGGCTCAGGTTGAAGCCAGGGCCTGGATTACACAGCCTCTTAACAAGAACACAGTAACTCTGTATTTCCTCAAACCACGAGCAAGACTATACCCTTCCCTCTTTGAGTTGCTTGTGTAGGGTATTTCGTGAGAGCAACGCTAAAGTTTACCTGATACGAGATTGAGGGGGAAACGTGGGGAACAGTCTGGGCACTGAAGGAGGTGGGGCTGCAGGGGAGTTGCACTAGGTGGCTCCCTCTGGCCTCCCCTTCTACTACTCAAGGCTCTGTTGGCCTCTGGCGACTGACTTCTTGTCCTTCTTTGTCGGAAGGCGACAGGGCATCTTGGAAAGCTGATGGCCTGCGCTGAGGCAAAGACGGGGTAGCACGCTTTCCTTATGCCTGCATCTCCCCAGCTCCCTGTAGCCCCAAATTGCTCCTTAACCCAATGTGCCACAGTGACAGTCTGCTGCCGTCACAGGAGTGGCACAGGCAAGGAGCTGGAGACATGTGATGCTCTCTGGTCTTTCCCAAATTTGAGTTCTTTGTTCTAGCATCACATATGACATCCTAACCAGGCACCTATTCCATGCCTAACACTGTACCAGGGACCAGGGCTGATGGGCTGAACAAGATGTAGACATTTCCAGTGGATGAGGTAGGTACAAACCCTTAGAGGAGAAAGATAAAAGAGTGTCCCACCCCTCCAACTTGGGGTCTCAGGGAGACTTTCCCAGAGCTTGCCTGAGCTGAGTGTATTATGGGACTTAGGAAATGGCAAAAAGAAAAGTTACAAAGTAAAAACACTGAAGCAAGGACAATGTCTCGCTGGGTTCTCTCTCCTGGGGCCAACCTATTTTGTAGCGAGAGACTGGCTGGGAATTGGTCACCACAGCAGATACCCAAAGAAGGCTGGAAGGGTCCCAGCTCTCCAGGGCAGCAGATGGAAGCAGGGTGTGGGGACTACACATTCGCTCAGTACCTGTCCTCTGGGGACAGTGTGTGTGCCCAGTGTCTGTCCCCTGTTGCCAACCAACTTCGTCTCGGAGGAGAGGGATGAGGTCCTGGCATCCAGTATTTATTTACTCATTGCCCTAGAACCTGGCAACAATATGTCACCATGAAGGGGATCAGCCAGTAGCGATGACTGACCAAGCCCAACTACCTTGTGCTCTTCAAAGTACGGCATTTCAGAGCTTCTGGAAAGCCGATTTCCAGGGGACATTTTGCCTGACAATGGGTCAGTGCACTTTCTTTTTTTAGCTGTCCCAGGCAGGATCCAAAGGCCATCACGTCACTTTCTCAGAAAGTCAGTCTTTTCAAGGAGACTTACATGGCTCCAAGATATAGAACATCTCTGAAAATACAAGAGGGGGTTCATGCTCATTGGCATGATGGTAAATGTTATGGAATATTACCTGAAGGTGTGTTACATTTGTTTATGCGGTGGGACATTTGTTTATTGATGCAAAGATGTGCTGCGTTCTTTTATGTTGCATTTATTCAACTCTGTGAATCTGTGTTACTTTGGCTGCCAATAGCTAGGCAGGAGAGGGACAGGCAAGGCTGCCAGGCCGAGAGAATAAAATAGAAAGAAAGGAGACGAGGAAGGAGCGAGAAGAGAAGAAGTGGGGAGAATGCCAGGGGCCTGCCACACAGCCAACATGGAATAAGAAAGAAAGAAAAATAATACAAAAATAGAGAAAGGTAAAAGTCCAGAGGCAAAAAGTAGATGATGAGGTCATTTAAGAAAAGCTGGCTAGAAACAAGCCAAGCTAAGGTCGGGCATTCATAAGTAAAAATAAATCTCAGCATATTTATTTGGGAGCTGGGTGGCGGGACCCCAAAGAACAAAGAGTAAAAGAAATAAAATAAAACATCTACAGGTAACTATTTAACCTCAGCTCTCCCAGGAGAGATAAAAATCCCTGACATGCAGAAGGGATTTTTTTTTCCTTCCAACCAGTGGTACAGCACCAAGTGTTGAGCAGGAGAGAAGTGTGCGCAGTGAGCTCTTCAGAGCAAAACGGATCCTGCTCCAGCATGTCCCGAGTATGCTGGACCCTGAAAAGTAACTTTCTATAATGGTCTACAAAAGCCACCACTATGGTGAATGGCCCTTCCCTTAGAGCCCCAGAAGCCTCGTTGGAAACACCCGTGGGAATAAGTTACACATAGAGACCAGGGCTATGACTCTTTGAACCAAACCACCTTCCACTAAGTCTCATCCTTTCTCTGCCCACTGATTTCATACCCGTCCTGCTAGGCTCAACCAGAACCACTTCCCCCATTGCCCCATAGGTCAACGCTACCCCCCCACATACTCCTACCTGCACTCTGAGTTCTCAGGATCCCACCCACCTCTCCTTCCTGGCCCCATCGCTGTGACTGTTTCATGCTGGGGCGATCATTTCAGTTTGGTCTTCCTCTAGACTGTCAGCTAAACCAGGCAGTGATGGTTCACACCTTTAAACCCAGCACTCTGGAGGCAGCAGCAGGCAGATCTCTGTGAGTTCAAGGTCAGCCTGGTCTACAGAGTGAGTTCCAGGACAGTCAGGGCTACACAGAGAAACCCAGTCTCAAAACAAAACAAACAAACAAACAAAAAACCCAAAACAAAAAAACCTCAAAAAACAAAAATAAAAGACTATCAACTCCCTGCCCTCAGAATATCACTATGGGACAGTGAAGAGCTTGATTTCAAGTAAATGAACCAGAAGAACACTGTGGCAGGACAAAGCCTGGCACCAGTCATCAGCCTGTTGGATGCTTTCCCTTTACCTCAGCCGGATGTGCTAACTGGCTACTAACTGACCTTTGCCTAGACTTAGCCACAGGTTATCATCCAGCAGAGAAGAAAACCTTCAGCTCTGAGAAGGAAGCTCTCCACCATGGGCCATCACTCACTTTCCAGGGGACATAAAGAATACCACCACCCCTCTACCTAGATGCCATCCAAAGGACCCTGCTTTCTTTGATGAAGAAATAAGTACCTCTTCCTCAAGTGACACAGGGACAGAACTCTGACTGATTTCACCCCTCACTCACGTGCAATCCGTGACGTCACATAAACTGGAGCCTACTCCCTGACAGCAACCTTGCTGGCTTTGTGCCCGCTTGGCCAGGGTCCACAGTTTCAGGTAGTACAAAGTCTCTGGGGTAGAACCGAGTTCAGGTTTGAGAAATAGGAGGCTAATGTATAGCCTGGGCTAGAACACGAGTCCCAGACTAGCCTAGGTTACAGGATAAGATTCCATCTCAAAAGAGGGAGAGGGAGAGAGGAAGAAGGGAAGGAAGAAGAAAAGAAACCAGTTAGCGGGACCCATGGCGAGTCTGACTATGATACGTATAAATGTAAAATTACAGCAAAGACAGATGTAACGGAGGCGAGATTTTGAGAGCCTCCACCGGGCTCCATTGGGGGGATGAATCCACGGAGTAAATCAGGGAAGAGATGACCGGAATCTGGGCAGTGAAAACAGTGTGAGGAGATTAAGTGGCAGGAGAGAGTGTGGTTAAGTTTTGGAAGGGACAGAAACAGCCACACTAGAGATGAGGGGCATGGCTGATATGGTGGGAGGGGCAGAAAGAGGCCATTCTGTCTGTGAGGGTTTGGGATTAGCCAGTAAGTACATATAAGGAAGAAGAAATAAGATATAAAGTTTAAAAGTTATCTAGATAGAAAAAGGCACCTCTATCCCTGGCTCCGTCTACTGCACCCGCTCCGCTTCGTTCACTCTAGCTTCCTTCCTTGGATTCTCCCCATGGTCTCGAGATGATCACTGCGTTATTATTCTCAACTCCACATGGCAGGCAGAAGGAAGGGCAGAGACGCAAAGATGGAAAGCTCTTTTTGAGTCAGCCATTTTCGAAAGGGCTTTCTTCAGAAGCTCCTCTTAAGAGCTCTGTTCACATCTCATTGCCCTCCTGCGGCTGCAAGGGAAAGGCAGTCTCTTCTGCTGCCACGCCTAACACGGGCATTCTGCTACGGAGAGAGAAGAACATTTCAAATGCGTTTGAGATAACCATAAGAGCCTGATGTAGTGGCTCCCACCTGTAATCCCAACATTCAGGAGGCCGAAGAGAGGATCATGCACAAGTTTGGGGTCGGCTTGAACAACAGAGTGAGCTCTGGGCTAGCTGGGTTATAGCAAGAGACCCTGTTAGGTCCCCTGGGTATTTCCCCCACAAGAGAACAAGAACAGATTCCAGGTAGGCATTTCCAGTTTGAGACATAGAGAAAAGTCTGTATCGTGTTGGGAAAAATTTGACCATTTTAGGTATGTGAAGATTTCTTTTTCATCATTACTCCCTAAATACAGTACAGCGACCATTTCTATGACACTTTTATTGTCTTGTAAGTCCCAAAGATGGTGTAACATATACGGGAAGATAAGCAGAGTATAAACATTACGTCCCTGTATAGAAGAGCCTTGACCATCCACAGATTTGGGAGTGTAGGGAGCAATAACATCATTGTCCTTTGTAAAGAGAGGAAAGGACCCCCTAGTTGTAGACAAAGATCACAGTCAGCTGATGGGCCCACTTTAGAGAGAATCCTAAATATGGTCTCTGAAGGTAGACTCTGTGTCTTCCTACTGGCTGGGTCATAACGGGCTCCATTGTCTGGATGAATGTGTAGAACAAGAGCCACCGGTGCAGGCTCATCCCGGCAGCACTCAGGAAGTCAGCTGCCTGTCCAGGTTGGGTTGGTTTAATGTTCACCTCCTTTCTTCTCAACCTCCATTCAATGACTCTTTCAATGACCTCAGAGTCAGGAGCACAGCATGGGCTTTCTGTGTAGAGCAGAGGCGACAGAGAGACAAGAATAAAGGCTCATTGCTAACTGCTTGGTCTCTGACCAGCAGTTTGTGCCTAAGGGGCAGGGACAACCTGCCCAGTCGATAAAGGACTAATCATTTTATAGCCGACATTCCCGAGTTTTCATGGTGGCAAGTCACCTGAGAATCTTCGCAGAAGGTTAACACGCTGAACTCGCTAACCCAACTCTCTGTCCGTTTGCCAGAGAGCGGTCAGAGCCAGCAGGGGACGAGTTTTAAGTGTTAGGGAAAGGGTTGATGGAACTATTGGGAAAGTGAGTAGAGGGGCTAACGGGTACATAGTATCCATTTCTGCATGAAAAAGAAACACGAGCCCTGGTATTTTAGCATCCAAGGGGACGCTGGGCTTGATCTCCTGCAAACGAAGAATGACTGCATTTACGTACCTCTTCAGATGACTTATAATCCATGCTATAATGTAAATACACCATGAGGAGCGATTGCTACTGTTCAGCCAATAGTGACAACAAAAATGTCTGTACATGTTCAGTACAGCTGTTACCTACAATGGGTTGAATCCATAGAGGGCCAATCTGTGAGGTGTGTGTGTGTGTGTGTGTGTGTGTGTGTGTGCTCTAAACAATCAACTCTACTAAGGCTGGATATAAACATGGAAAGTGACTCTCCATCCCTGTTACCACAAGATGTTCTGCAAATGGGCATTTTTGATTCCAGCCAGCCTCCACAGTGAAGGCAGCATGCTGTCCAGCCTGAACCATGAAGGAAAAGTGAGCGTATGGTTAAGGAAGGGCAGCGGACTGTCTCTCTAAAATTTAAATATTCTAGAAAGAATCCATTGTTTCTCAGTGACTCAAGGTTTCACCTCACTGGGGGAAATTACCCCTGAGGGAACGTGTGGTGGTGAGAAGTCACCAACACGTCCCATGCTTGAGCAAGCTGTCCACACGCTTCACCGTTCTGAAGGCTTCGCTCGCAGCTTTTATCAAGCTAAAGCTTCCCCTACTACACATAGTCGATGGGGCGTGACTCTGTCCCTGACTTAGATCAAACCCAGCTCCTCTCAAAGAGCTTATGACTCCTTGAGTCAACTTGAGTGATTTCACTTATGTCACCCGAAGTTGAAAGGGGGAGACCTTCTCGTGTGGAGCTTTCGAGAGCTAAGTCATCCCTGATAGATAGATAGATAGATAGATAGATAGATAGATAGATAGATAGATAGCGCTTTACTGAATCACACAAACTTTTTTTTTTTTTTTTTTTTTTTTTTTTTTTGGTTTTTCGAGACAGGGTTTCTCTGTGGCTTTGGAGCCTGTCCTGGAACTAGCTCTGTAGACCAGGCTGGTCTCGAACTCACAGAGATCCGCCTGCCTCTGCCTCCCGAGTGCTGGGATTAAAGGCGGGCGCCACCACTGCCCGGCCACACAAACTTCTATAGGCAAAAGGATGCCTGAGCCTATGACTGGTTGGTCCCTTCCGTGGTGTTTGTTCTCCACGATGGGGCATAGACTAAAATGTCTCCCTCCACGCCACCTTGCCAGTTAATGGTCCTCAAAATTGTTGCTACCTGCTGCTGTCTTCAAATGACTGTTCCTCTGAAAAGAGAGGCAGTTTTGACGCAATCTGATCCATGGACGACAACAGGCAGAGGGATAAGCTGCAGCCTGTTGGGCATTTCCACTCCGACTTCCCATGGAATATTAAATCAGAGCTTCCCTCTGCTCTTGGGGCCCCAAAGATTTCAGGGAGGGAATTTTGAAAGGTATGACGGCAGACAATATCGTATCTGTTATGGGCACGGGCTGAGATGGACCCTATTCCGTAGACTCTGAGTACTAATTAATTGGCTGAATATTTATAATTTACTATTATCTATACTCTGCTAACAGGCTATGGTAATTCTTTACTGATTATCTATGTTCCTGAACCTCTTGGTACCTCAGTTGCCAGATCTGTAAATGGGGAAAATAATGGCCTCCACACAGGGTTGGTGTGGTTCGGTTGTAGAGCCCTTGTGTGATGTATGCGTGGAGCTCTGAATTTGATTCCCAGCATGGAGGATAACGACACTGAGTTTACGTAACTGAAGTATTCGTTACGACATCAATCCCTCTCCATTCGCGTCCTCTGATTCCCAGCCACTGGCCCTGAGCCTTCTCTGGTGTGGACCTCCCTACAACACAACCCGTCTACCTTCCTCTGACACACTTGAGTTTCCCCTGGAGTATGGTTCTTTTTCTAGATGCCATTCCTGTCCAGCTGCCTCACGAGCAAGGTCTGTGTTCCTGCTCCTCTCACACTTCAATCGTCCCCTCCAGCTCCTAGCGCCACGGTTAATCGACACTTCCTGAGCACAGAGGCTGTGCCTCGTCCAGGCGCAGGGCACAGTTTTGTTCAAAATTGGTCGAATTAAGGAATGAGTTCATGAATGAAAGACTGAAGCATACTGATTCCAACCGGTGGGAATTCCTTCAGCCAGAGCAGTGGGGAGGGGATGCGAACACACTTACCCCCCCCCCCAGAAGTCTCTCTGCCTTTAGAAACATAGCTATACGGCCAACTGTTACATACTTCCCTTTTAAAAAGTAATACCATTTAATGCGAACAGCTCAAAAACCTCTCATTTTAAATTCATTTCTGCGTACATAGTAGTAACTTGTATCAGGCTAGCAATACCAAGAAGTTTCTTTAAGTATCTTTTTTTCCTTTTGCCTGAGCAGAGGACAAACAGGAAGGGAAAACAGGAATTGAATCCCCTAGCTCGTAGTCATGTGCTTCTGTTTCTCAGAGGCTCGGTTACAGCGAAGAGGTAAATGTCACTTAGATATGAAGTTAGTGACTTTGAATCTCAGTCCCTGGTGAACTAGGGTATTTCCATGAGGTGATCACTGCTCTACATATGTCAATAATGTGTCGTCACTCTGTTGAATAGAGCTGCATTTCAAAGGAATTTCCCTAGGAGTCCTGGCTCCGCCATTTCCCAGGCCCCTGAGTGGCGTTTAACACCTGGTATTTGTGAGACGTTCACAGTCACCTGTTCTCTGCAAGGCGCTGTCCAAGGCATAATGCAGGAGAGACAAGCTGTCCACCCAGAAGAGTCAGGGCACCTGAAGCACACAGTCAAACAAGAGAGTTGGCCCACAGGAGGATGACTGGACAGGCCAAGAGCAAGCCAGAGGGTGCAAGGGGTGGGCAGAGTGAACTGCTCTTTGGGATAGTGAAGCCAAGGAAAAGGAGGCAGGAGCGTGCTGGTGGACCAGGGTGAGGAGAACTCATCTGGAGGAAGAAGAAGAGGCAAAAGGACAGGGGGCAGTTAATGTGTGAGGTGCTAAAAGAAAACAAAGTCAGGACCGAGGAGGAAACTTTGGGGAGCAAGGTTTCTTCCTCTGAGAGTATAGACAGGCTTCAGGAGGAGTAGGGACATGTCAGGAGTTCCTACCGGAGGCAGGCAATGCTAGGACCAAACGCGCACACTGGGCGGGAGGCAGAGGACTCGTGACACCCTGGCTTCACCATCTGCGGAGGTGCACACTGGCTGGCACCGGCCTAGATGGAGAAGCACATTCATCACACCAGCCTGCCGCCTGCGGCTGCAGCATCATCGATAATGATGAATATTACTCTTGTCACTCGGGAAAGCAAAAAACAAGGGGATCTGCAGAAAGGAAAAGGGGAGAAGATGGTTTGGGGGCCTGGAAGACACAGGACCAAAAGGACATACGGGAAAGAATCTGAAGGTGCCCAGAGGGAAGCTAAGAGCAATTGGAAAACAGCGAGGCCCAGAGAGCAGGGATTTGGGGCAGTGCATTGGCCACTCTGGAACGTCACCTCGGCACCTGGGGACGGGACCCACAGCTCTAACGACAGTCCGCCAGTATTCACGTTTCTGAAGGAGATCGTTGGCTGCTCTAATTTCAGAGACGCAGATCTAGAACCCCGTCTGTTACATTCACTGCCAAGCACTGGGGCACTCAACGCCAACATCACTGTCATCCAGTGTGACTCCTGACATTGCCAAATGTCCCGAGAGTAAAACTGTCCCTGAGTGAGAATCACTAACCCGGAAGGACAATCCCTGCAGAGAAAGGAGCAGACTGGTGTCCACGCTCCATTATTTCTTTACGCCCACCAGCGACCGTATACCCTCCCGTTAGTTCTCCAAAAACCTGCTTCTTCGTCAAACCCCACAGTCGCATCTCCTCGTCCGGCAAGGCATCCGGATGGATTGCAAAAAGGGAATCCTCAAAGTAGAGCTGCAGAGATATGGAGAGGCATTTCATCTGAGAGCGGTGCCCGATTCGTGTTGCCTGAAATGCTTGGGGGAGAGCCATTCTGATGACGACTAATGCCAAATTGTAAATATGAACCTCTAAAGTCTCTCTGAGCTTCGGAGGTGTGTGCGGCTCCTACAATTTCCCTGCAGCCCTGCTTATATTCCTCTTGTGGGCCCGGGTCTTAGGGAATTTGTCCTCCAACACCCAAACTCGCCTCCCTCCGAGCACACCATGCTGAGAGTCCTGTAAATGGCACCCACCCCAGTGCGGTCTTCTCTAGTCGACAGCTCCTTCAGATACTCACTTGTTTCTCTTTCTCACAGGCTGTTGAAGATGAAACCACATCGCTTTCTGAAAAAGAGGTAAAAGCTGACCTGAGACTATGTAAAAGAAACCATTTCTCAGACCATCTGGAAAATGAAATTGTTGTACTTATTAAAATAGCCTTTCTTCAAATTCTTGTGACTTACTAAAAATGACCATTAACATATTCTGTTGGTTCCATTTTGGTTTTGGTCAGAGTCTTTTCTGAACTCAGTTTCACTGAGAACTTTGATGACATTTATCCCCTCACTTCCTTTTTTTTTTTTTTTTTTGTTTTGTTTTCTCTGCCGCCTTCTGGCCTGAGGCTAAGAATGTGTCACTCTGGGCACAACAGCTTCTCTTTTTGACAGAATCAAGACTCGACACTGCCTCAGTGCTGGTCCATCATGGCTTCGTTTCAAAGCACTCTGGTCATTACTGTGTCAGATTCTAGTGTGAGATCCAGCTGGGGAAACCGGAGATAAGGTCCTCTCTTCATCCCAGGAGACACACCCACACACTAGAGAACAGCAAGGATCATCACTGTGGTCGCAATGATAGTGTGCGTGTTCTTCTGTGGCCACCCTGTGAGCATTGACAGACCGAACTCACAGTGTGGGGTGCAGAGTGTTATCTGGAATGACAGAGCAGGTGCGGGCGGTGTCATCCAAGGCCTATGAACCATCCAGTGTGGTCACAGCCAAGGTTTCGTGAGCAGAGAGCGGCTGGGCTGAGCCTTGAAGACCACTCTGCATCATAGAGGCTAAGAGAGTGCAGTACCTGTGCTAACTAGTCTTTGTTTTGGTGTGCGTGTGTGCACACACAGTATGTGTACACGCATGTACACGTGGAGGTCAGGGGTCAGGTCTCCTCTTCCACCTTGTTTTTGAGCATGGTCTCTCTTGTTTCTGCCAAGCTACTTATCCCATTCCAGCTGGCCTATGATCCAGGCAATTCTCCTGACTCCTTCTCCAATCTTGCCATAAGAGAGTTGGGATTAAAGATTTAGACCACCACACCCAATTTTGGTTTTGTTTTGTTTTGGCTTTTTTGCTTCGTTTTGTTTGGTAGCATGGGTTCCAGGGGTCAAACCTAGAGCCTTTACCCACAGAGCTATCTCACCCATCCCTCATGTATCCACTTCTTATTGGCTCCGATCAGGACCAGGACCTGATTGTGCCACACTGAATATCTCAAGCTAAAGGAATTTGGGGAAACGACAGACGCAGGCAGGTGGCTCCCACCTGCCCTGAAGTAGGTCCTAGGCACTCAGCATAGTGGTGCCTCCCACACGCAAAGGAAGGAAACAGTCTTATTTTACAGACGCAGGTAAGGAATCTAGGCAGAAATAAGCTGCTGGGTTCCCTCAGTCTACTACAGCGAGACCATACACCCTTTAGGCGGTTGTATTACTGCACGCTGTCCACTCTCCATCAATGCTACCATAAAACACACAAGCTTAACTGTTTCTTCAGTATCCGCTTTCTTATTAAGGTTTGCAGAAGACTCACACTAAAGAAAGCTGGATACTTTTCTCTTGTGAATCTATGTTTGCTAAAAGTATTTTTATACTTTATTCTTTGACCAGGTCATTAACGTACATCTGTTGATCACATTCCTTTCTCATGACCCTATGCCATCCTCCATCCTGTTCTCTTTGGTCCCCTTTCTTCTAGTTCACATCCCTCTCCTACTTTGATGTCTTTTTTTTTTGTCTTTTTTAATGACTGTGTAAGTTTAATTAGTGTTGTTTGCATGAACATGAATATAGATTTAATTTATTAGAGCATGGTTAACTTACCAGTGACTTTGCCTCCTTCAGCTGCTATTATAGCTGCCAAGAAGTCCTCTGCCAGGGGTGGGGCCTCATAAATGCCCCGCCCCAAACAGTCTCATCTGTCTTCTCTGATAGAGGTATCCACCATGAATCTAGCAATAAGCAAGGAAAAGAGGTCTCCTCTCTTACAACCCCTTATATTCCCACACTGCATTTTAGACTGCTTATAACTTTTTAAAGCAGCCACAAATAGATTGTCAGAACAAGAATTAAACCGCGGCGGAGGAGAGGCTACATGAGAGAATCTAGACTAAGAGTGTTTTCTTTTCTTTTTTTTCTTTTTCTTTTTTTTTTTTTTTTTGCGATCGCCTAGGCTGTGCGCACTCGGATGGAGTGGCACCGATCTTTTTTTTAATTTTTAGTTGTTGCAAAAAAAAATTTCCCATTTTCCACCCCCTCCTCGCACATATCGCCCCCTCCCCCCACTCCCCTCCCTCTCCTCCCTTCATCCCTCCCCCCCACTCCATTCCCCCTCCCTCTCGAGAATGAAGAGCAGTCCAGATTCCCTGCCCTGCGTGAAGTCCAAGGTCCTCCCACTTCTATCCAGGATCAGGAAGGTGAGCATCCAAACAGGCTAGGCTCCCACAAAGCCAGTTCATGTATTAGGATCGAAACCTAGTGCCATTGCCCTTGGCTTCTCATCAGCCTTCATTGTCCGCCACGTTCAGAAAATCCGGTTTCATCCCATGCTTATTCAGTCCCAGTCCCGCTGGCCTTGGTGAGCTCCCAAGATCAGTTCCACTGTCACAGTGGGTGGGTGCACCCCTCGTGGTCCTGACTTCCTTGCTCATGTTCTCCCTCCTTCTGCTCTTCATTTGGATCTTAAGAGCTCAGTCCGGTGCCTAAGAGTGTTTTCTAAAGTCCCGGTAAAATGTGAGTGCCATGGCAGTTTTAGTTATCCATGACGTCATATCTTCATCTTCTCTAGGAAAAGAAAAGATACAGATACTTAGTCTAAGTCCTAAGGAGATTAGCAAGGCAAACCTCTACCGGGGAAATGGTAGGAAGGTTGCTCTCCCCCGGCGCAGGACGGTCCTCTGTGTAATCTGTGGAGGAGAAGCTATGTTCTAAGGCTGCGCTCTGAGGTGCTCTGCCTGTTGCTCCATCGCGGCAGAGCTGAGCGGCGTTTCCGGAAGCCCAGTGCGTGTTTGAGTGTGACCTGAGTATACACACACAGCTGGTCAGGGGTGGGAGCTGAGCTTCTTTACTTCTCTCAAGAAACTAAGTCTTAGTTAGAGCAGGGGTTCTCAATGCCAAGCACATCTGAGAACCACACAGGGGGCCCCCGTGAAGACACAGGTGCTGGCCCATGCCTTTGAGTTCATGCACCCATCCTAGGTGTTTCCCTAACTAACCCAATCCCAGCCGGGCGATGGTGGCGCACGCCTTTAATCCCAGCACTCGGGAGGCAGAGGCAGGCGGATCTCTGTGAGTTCGAGACCAGCCTGGTCTACAGAGCTAGTTCCAGGACAGGCTCCAAAGCCACAGAGAAACCCTGTCTCGAAAAACCAAAAACAAACAAACAAAAAAAAAAAAAAAACTTGCCCAATCCCAGGCAACACTCTCACTGCTGACCACCCCACAATTACATTTTAAGAATCGCCGGCTCAGAACATCCCTCATGAACATGAATTAGTGGTCCCTCTCGGGCTTTGCATAAAGGCTGGGAGCCACAGAATTTAAGATGAAACAAACCAAGGGCGGATCTTCTGAGAAGGTGGCTCGCCAGCTTAAATGAAAAAGAGAGCCATTGCTTTAGATGATGAAGATAAGAATAGCTAACGGTCTTTGACGTTTTCTCTGTAATCTGAACTAAGGTGTAATGTACATTATCTTACTTGGCATCTGGCCTGGGCAACAGAGCTGGCGTTCGACGTGTAGCGCAGAAGCCAGCTCTGTGTGCACGCCGACGGGGAGCGGCGCAGCTTCTGCCGGCTGATGTGGTTGGCAGGGTTACCTGCACACAAGGCCACGCCTGCCGCCTCACAGGAAACACCTTTCGATCTGGACAAGTAGTCACCAGAGGCCTGAGTTCTGCCTCGCAGAGCCTGCAGGAAACAGCTGAGAGAATGCGAGGGCAAGCACTAAGCACGCTGTCTCTCAAGCGCGGGATAACCTGCACAGGAGGCCGCTTATCAGTCCTGAACATCTGGGACCCATCCTTGAGCAAGGGATGAGCGTTCTCTGGAGAGACATCTGGACAAAGACAATTCTAAAGTGTCCCCAGGTGGATTAAGAACAACTGGTTAAAGGTTCCATCCAGGACAATATGAAGGGGAGGCAAAACCCAAAGCTAACAAAACAGATCTTTAAGGGTTTGCTAAGGAGTTACTTTTTAATAGTAATGTGTTTTTTTAAATTTATTTGTTATCGTTTGTGTCTTTCACATCATGCCTCTGGATCCCACCCATCTCCCGCCCCACCCCAAAATAATTCAAAATAAGATTTAAGAGAAAAAGAAGAAAAAGGGGGGGAAAAGGAAGAAAGGGAAAGTCATGGAATCTACAGTGTGATACAGCGAGTCACACACTAAATCTCTTTATCCATATATTTTTATATGCAGGCATTTATCGTAAAGAATCATTGGTCTGGGGTTCAAGGCCCCTGTTCCCTGCTGCACCATCGACACTGGGCCCTCACTGGGACTCTTCCTGGACACCCTGTGGCTGCCCTGTGTCATGGAGATCTTGCAGTCCTGGGTCAGCAGGACTGACACCCCTCACTCCCACCCTGATACTCCAGCAGATCACAGATGGGGTGGATGTAGGTAAACCTGGTCCTGGGCCTGGGTGTTTGCAGGGTTGATGAACCCCCCAGCTCTTCTCTGTCTTTACCACCAGAGTGAGCTCTCCAGCATTGCCCTGGCCCGTTCAACCCCTGTAGCTCTGAACAAGAGGCTGGGCCGGTTCCCATGCTTTCACATCCTCAGAGTCAGTTCTCCCTACCCACACCCTCAAGGTCTTCTCTACCGCTCTACCTTGCTGCCCAGGCTAGGTGTAGGGGCCACTTTCCCCAGTGCTGCAGCTGATGAGGGTCAGGGACCACTCTCCTGCTCCAATGACCTCAGAGACAGTTCTCCCGCCTACGCACCTGCCGTTTTCTAGATAATGTTTCTCCCTGTGCCAGAGTTTTTGTTCCTTCACCTTCAAGTCTTTATTGAAATGTCACCTACCCGAGGAGGCTTCCCTGGCCACTGTATTCTGCACCCTTTATTTCCTCTCTAGCACTGAACACCACCACCACACATGCACACTCACGAGCACACATGCTTACCCATGCATGTGCATGCACTCACACAGACCTTGCTACTCACCTGGCTTACGGTTTATCTCCCCCACGGACTAAACGAGGTATGGAAGAGGGGCTTTGGTCATTTCGCTTCACTGATTTTCCTGACACTTGAAGCAGAGCTTGATTATAATACAAGCTCTGGAGACACCGGTGTAGTGTATGAATCCATCTCTACTCAAAAAATAAAAACAAAGCAATATCCTTGGAGAGAAGCAATTTGGAAGAAAGTCCCAAGAGCTCTTTGGCCTCAGAGGAATGGAATTTATTGAAGGAGGGAACGGTTTTGGTTTTCCCCTTTATTTCTGAAAGTAGGATTTAACAGCCTGGCCGTGCCTGGCTCGGTAGTCCCTTCCAAATGCTTAAAGCCTTCGTGGGAACACAGAGGAGAATGCAAGTGGGTGCCTTGGGGAAGGGGCAGGCAAGAGAACGAGAGGACAAGAAACTGGATTTGCCCTAGTGTCTTTGGGCAGGTCCTGACGCGGGCTCTTTGGCTACCTCTGTTCTTTGGATCCTATGATATGGTTTCCTCATATCCAAAGAGTCCTCTGCCAATTGCATCGCTATGAGCATCTTTAAAGTTGTGACAGTGTCCTCATTAGAAATCCTTCCCATCACCGGAGCTGATGAGGCTCAGTCAGAACTGTAGTACTTTCCTATGCCTGTGCCCAGTCTTAGCCCACCCAAGCCACAGGTGGTGATGCACACCTCAAATCCTAACACTGGGACTTGGAGGCAGGGAGAGCATGGGTTCACCCTCAGTTACACAGAAAGTCTGAGCATAGCCTGGGTGGAATGAGGCCCTGTCTACACACACACACACACACACACACACACACACACACACACACACAGCCCATGTTTAATCCCATTACCACAAAAAATGTATTTACAGTGATACATACATTATCCCAGCACTGGGGGATAGAGATAAGAGAGTCAGGAGTTCAAGGTCCCCTGAGTGATGTAATGAATTTGAGGACAGCCTAGGATACATAGATCAATAGATGGATAGATAGATAGATAGATAGATAGATAGATAGATAGATAGATCGATAGATGTAGATAGATAGATGTAGATAGATAGATGGATGGATGGATGGATGGATGGATGGATAGATAGATGATAGATGGATGGATAGATAGGGAGAGAGAGGAGAGAGAGAGAGAGAGAGAGAGAGAGAGAGAGAGAGAGCACTCCATGAGTAAAGCGTTTGTCATGCAAGCATGGGGACCTGAATTCCACCCCAGAACACATGAAAAAGCTTGCATGGCGCATGTTTGGAATGACAGATGGGCCCCTGGGCTTGCTAGCCAGTCAACCAGCTTAGTCCACAAGCCCCAGAGCAGCAGAAGACCCTACCTCAAATACACAAGGTTGAGACTGAGGAGGGTGCTGTGTAAAACCAGAGGGCCCAAGCTGCAATAGTCAGCACCCTATAAAATCCACGTATGGCTGTACATGTCTGTAGCCCAGAAGTAGAGGTGGGGCATGGCTGTACATGCCTGCAATCCCAAAATAGAGGTGGGGCATGGCTGTACATGTCTGTAGCCCCGAAGTAGAGGTGGGGCATGGCTGTACATGTCTGTAGCCTTGAAGTAGAGGTGGGCACATGGCTCTACATGTCTGTAGCCCTGAAGTAGAGGTGGAGGCAGACAGATCATGTGAGCTTGCTCTACAGCTAGTTTAGCCTAAATATTGAGCTTCAAGATCAATGAGAGACAGTGTTTTCCTCTGGCATCCACATACATGAACATAGCCACACCTGCACATATACACCATACCCCTACACACACACACACACACACACACACACACACGCACACACACACTCATTCTATCATTCAAGAACAGATTGAGAAGGAATACTGCATTAATTTTTTTTTAAGATGACAGACAACACTCAGCCCAGCCCACCAGTCTCCAGAGATAATCTAGGGAAGCTACAAATCAGCTATCAAGAAAAGCAAAAGACTAAACAATGGGGGGAGGGATGGGGCAGAGGGAAGTGGGGAAGAGGCAAGAGATCCATATCCGGACAGGGACAGTATCAGCTTTAGCAGAGGGAAAAGCCAGGAGGGGAGTATTAGGAAGCCCAAGGGTGGCTGCCAACTCCCAGCTATATTTTCCACTTCAGTCTTATCGGTAAGAAGTTTGATCTTCACTGTGCTCTAGTTCTGTTTTCCATTGGTCCAAATCAGCAGGGGGCAGCCTATTTGACCCCAACCACTCCCCTCCCCCAAGCCCACCCACAGCCCACAAACCAGCATAGCCTGAGGAACAGGCGCAGGGTCACAGCTTTGGGGACTTGAGATGCTTCTGGGTGTCCACACTTCTGTGCACGGAACGTCTACGTGGGGCTGGTGTTGCAGGGCTTTAGCATACCCAGGCCTTAGCAACCTCGGTCTATACAAGCCTCCCAGACATCAGCAGTGGGCAGATGGGAGCAGGTGTGCCCACCGCGGGACAAATGAAGTCATTACACCACTTACAGCATTCAGAGCTTCCATGGGTAATTTCCGTAGGCCCTCACGGCTGGGGTACATTTCTGTTGTCCCCACCGTGTTTCCAGATGGGGAAAGGACAAGGAAAAGGATGCACCAGGCGGGTTTGACTAAGGATCTCAAAGCTAATATGCATAAGAATTACTACTTGTTAAAATGCTTGTTTCTGTGCTCCTCAGGAACACTTTGTATTTCTAACAAGTTCCCAGGTGCTGCTGTCTGTCTGAGGGCCACTTGAGAACCATAGGCTAGCATTTCTAGCCTCAGGTACACTAGACCTCAGATGTCCTTTATAAATTATGTTGACTGAGTCTAGGTTTAAGAAGAAATCATGGAGGAATAAACCTGATTCCACAGGACTTACTTGCAGACTCCTAGAATTACCTGCAAAACCCGACACTTAGATAAAACCAATAATAGATTTGTTTAAGCCCAGTCATAATTTTGATCAGAAACTCAGAGTTGGAGGTTCACCTGCAGAGTGCGGCGGTGGTATACCAGTGAACAGACAGAACAGGGAATTTGGTTCTTCAGGTGGTAGGCCATCCTTTTCAGCTTCATGAAACAATGAACCCAAAGACTAAAAGGAAACAGGAATATCCCAGGGACATACTGTCTCTGGGAACCAAGGAGAAGTTGGATGGCTGTAAAAACTTTGAACTTGGGGTCAGAATAAGAATAGTTGGAGAAAGAAATAAGAAGGCCGGCTGATAATGGGGAAGGAGGACCAAAGGGGTTCGGCAAGGACACGCCTTGCTTGTTTGTAGCTGGTGCTAATCTGATCGGCTAGCCCTAGATCTTACTACCACTGTTAAATAGAGAGAAGGGGGTTAAGGAAAGGTTTGGCTTGGTGCAGTGACATAAACCTAAAATCCCAGCACTTAGCAGGTGGAGGTACAGGGGTCAGGACTCAGTGCATTCTTAGCTACACGATGAGCTCCAGGCCAGGTTGGGCGACATTCAACCCAGTCTTCAAATCCCCTTGGTCTGAAAAGCTCCTATTTGTAGGTGGAAGCAATTACTGGAGAGAGAACTGATCAAAGTGCCAAGAACAAGAGACCGAGTATTCAGCCCCACATAGGACGGCTGTATCAATCCCCTACCACCGAGACTCGGGGAACAACTTGGAAGAAGAGGTGGGAAAAGATATAAGAGCCAGAGGAAGAGGGTGGTACTTGGAAATCCTGTCTTCTAGACATGCCGACGTGACAGCCGTTATGGCTAACTGCATAAAATTAAGTTAGCCCCAAATCCCGACAGAGATGGGGGGGGGGTCTTCAGGTCCCACCCCATACCAGGCTTTTTTGGGGGGGGGCCACAAAGCAACTCCCAAATCATGACACAGAGACTTATTATTAGTCGTGAATGCTCAGCCTTAACTTAGGCTCTATTCTGGCTAGCTCTTTAACATAAATTAACCTGTGTCTCTTTTTCTTCCTTTTGCCTTGGTTGTTTTTTGTTTGTTTTGTTTTTTGTTTTTTTTTTTTAATTTTACTTTCTTTCTGTGTATCTTACTTTCACAGCTTCTCATGTCTGGCTGCCTGGCAGCTGCCTGGCGTCTTGCCCTGCATGTTTCTCTCTGGTTCTTTCTTTTCTCCTCTCAAGCCTAGATTTCTCCTGCTATTGATTCTCTCTGCCTGCCAGCCCCGCCTACTCCTCTGCTGCCTAGCTATTGGCCATCCAGCTTTTGCAACACATCTTTACATAATTAAGCAAATGCAGCATAAATGAAAGTAACACACCTTTACGCAGTTAAAGTAACATTCCGCAGCATAAATAAATAGGACACGTCTCTGCCTAGTTAAAATAACACTCCACAAGACCATGCCTTACCGAGGAGCTATTGACAATGGATAGCTGCTGGGAAATGGGGGCTCATTCTTTTTACTTTGTTTTGGTTTTTTTGAGACAGGATTTCTCTGCATAGTCCTGGTTGTTCTCAAACTTGCTTTGTAAGGTAGGCTGGCCTTGAACTCACAGAAATTCAACAGTCTCTGCCTCCCGAGTGCCGGGATTAAGGGTGTGCACCACCACCTTCAAATATTCTCAGCATTTCTTTTAAGGGTGTAGCTGCTACTTATCTTCCCATGGACAGCCCTAAACCCATAGGCAGCACTAACTGGGCTTCTTTATTTTTAAAAAGAGACAAAGTTGGGAGGGGGCATTCTGCGGTCATATGGAGAGAGTCAGAGAGAAGAAATTTGGGGTAGATATTTTGATATTTTATTGTTATGTGTATAAAATCTTCAAAAGTAAAACCTAACATATGTCAAGAGAGGGAGGGCAGGTTCTGAGCAGAGAGGCCAAACTGGTCATTGTGAAAGGAGATGGGAGATGTACTTTGTCCCAACCACTCTTAAAATAAAGGATTAAAAACCTTTTAGTTTTAGTTATTGTATGTAAACAACACTGATGTTCAAAGAACTCTGAGGGAAGAGATACTTCAGAGAACAGACTGGAATCATCTATATATATCCTCTTCGCCCTCAACCAGGGAGTGCAGTTCCAGGAAGTTCATAAGAGGTGCCCTTTGCAAAGGACAGATGAGAGGCCAATAGTAAATTCAACTTGAGAATCACCCTTTAAAGACTGGAAACGATACCAGGGAGCCACACAGCTGTGGGGAGATTGCCGGTGCAGGGGTCCTGATCTGCAAAGAAGAGCAAAGAATGCCCCTAGGGTTACCAGTGACTTTCTGCATTGGGAGAGGGGGCATCCATTATCACAGGAATGTAGACATGGTGGGTATACCCTAGGGGAAGTTTTGAAGAAGGATTTCCAGGTTCAGGAAGGAGAGAAGAGCTTCAGGCACCCAGGGGTAAACTGAGGCCAGGCTTCAGTTTAGATATCACCTAACTGGGACACTATCCAAGAAGGGTTAAAGAACATGATTTGCTTCGGTGTCCGTGTTTTGTTTTAGGCAGATTTAGGTTATCATTCCATGTTGCTCACTGTGGGAGACCAGACCTGATAGGATGTATGTAGTCAATCAGGAAAGCAACCATCTTGTGTCCAGAGCAAAGGGAAACACAGAAGAAAACACAATTCTGTGTGACAAGCGGTGTCAGCCGGCGTGTGATACGTAAAGAAACAGTAAGCTGAAGAAGCAAGGAAACGTGCTAGAGTCTTGGCCAGGTCTCAGAAAAAACGACCTGCAACAACAGGCAAATGGATAGCCCATGGCATGTCCCATCTCCCCTAGAACAGGACAGTTTCTGCTGTCTGCAACATGGTCTTCATACCAAGCAGAGAAGACAGTGACTGGATCCACACACGGCAAAAGTACTGTCCTTGCTAAGACCCGGAGAACGCAAAACTACCTCCTAGGCAAAGGCACACAGAGAGCCTTCCGCACCTCAAGGAGTGTTCCAGGTGTGTAGAGGGCATGAGGTCCTTGTGCTCCCAGATGAGCACTGGGGACACCAGAAGTGTTCCACCCAGAAGGCTGGGAGTGGGTGTTAGTTAATAGCCTGGTGACCTGTACTATCTATAGGTACAGCCACACCTGACTCCCCCAGACTGTCCTGTTCATCCCAGGCTCTTCCCCCCAAGACCTTTAGCTTAAGTTTGATTTCTTAGTCGGTAGAACCTGTCCCCAGGGGAGACTTCACAGTGCTTTGGAGCTTGGTGACCTCTATGATAACCTAGGCTTTACCAGATCTTCCAGGAGGCCCTTAAGCTCTGATGAAAGAGGTTACACATACTTGGCAAAAGAGTTTCAGTGTAGTCCCGCCTTATGCTTTATTGTGGTAATTGTTATCAGGAAACATTTTTCCAAAGTTGTGCTGATCTTAAATATGCCTAGGACAAGCTACAAAGCCGGCACTGGGTCGTGTTGAGCTGGCTTTCCTTCTTGCCTCCAGGGCTCTACGCTGCTGGCCGTGGCGTTTGCAAGGATCCCCACACAGGAGCGAGAGAACAGAGGTGAATAAGATGAAGACCTCTGCCTGCAGCGATCCAGTGGCTGTGTCTTGTTTGATATGGGTGCATCCAAGTAAAGGACCTCAATGTCTCAGCCCCAGGGAGTGGCAAAGCCTACCCTAGGCGACACTCAGTATATATGGAAAATGTCCACCATAGCTCCCGCCATGCCTGGATGTTTCCAGCCAGAGAACTATTCACCTGTTTCTTCCACCAAGATTAGCTAAGCCTGCCTCTTTGTTCAGCTGTGGATAATGGCCTGCCTCCCTGCTCACCTGTATAGAATGAACATGCTGAGCTTCCAAGTGCTGTGGCCTCTCCATTCCAGAGCCCAGAGTGCCAAACCCCAGCTTTTCTTTATGTCTGTCTGTCTGTCACTTCTTCATTCCCTCCCTGCTCTAGCTAGGTCAATCCTTGGACTGTGTGCATAGACAGACATGGCATCTGCCCACTGTACACAGACAGACATGGCATCTGCCCACTGTGCATAGACAGACATGGCCTCTACCCTCAGAAATGACTTCCTAACAACTGAAGTTAAAAAATATCCTGAGTTTAATCTTCAGAGTAAACAAGCGAGAAAGTCGCTTTTAGAGACAGCTATCCAAACTTAGGAAATTCCAGGCAAGAGACAATGCTTGCAGGGCTCACAAGAGACAATAATTCATACATTCTGCAAGCACACCTTTGGCAGCTTGAAACCTTCCACAGTGAATACAATTACATCAAGGAAAGTGCAAAGATGATAGATATCTCTCTCTCTCTCTCTCTCTCTCTCTCTCTCTCTCTCTCTCTCACACACACACACACACACACACACACACACACACCACTAGAATGCCAATGTATCAGCATACCATTGCAACAATTGCTCACAAGAGAAAGTGAGCTGTATCCTTGGCTTGGCTTGACAGGGACACAGGGTCCTGTGACTTAGTATGGCTCTGCTTTTCTTTCCTTTGGGCAATGCTAGGGCTCAGAGCCAGGGCCTCTAGTACATGCCAGGCAGTGTTCTACCACAGAACTACATCTCTAGGTCTTAAAGAATATCTTTTATTTATTCTTTGACAATGTAGTACAAGTAAACAATGTATCTTGATCGTATGCACCCCAATTTTCTCTCCCTTCTTTTTTTTTTCTTGTTTCACTTGTAACCCATTGGAGTATTGCTTGGTCTTGTTGACTTGGTCCTGTGCAGGTGACCACAGCTGCATGAGTCATGAGTGCAATGGCTGGGTCATGTCCAGAGGACAGCCTTTGCAGCACTCCTCCCCACCCTCCAGTCCCTACATTCTTTCTGCCTTCCCTTGTGAAATGTTCCTTGAGCCTTAGGGAGAAGGCATTGATAGAGATGTCTCAGTTCGAGCTGAACACCCGATAATCACTTATTTAAGAACTGCTCTTTAACCAATCAGGAGTCTCTTCATGAACTGCTTAATAGATTTTCTGCCCGTGATAATAAGTTTCCCCCCAATACAGTAAGCCAGATCAAGTCAAATTGAAAAAAGCATAACAACAGGTTTATTGGAAGACTTTATAGGTTGTAGGCAAGGGGTAATGATGTGTAATGGGTTAAGTAAAATGCTGCAGGTTCCCGAGTGGCTGCAGCGGGCAGCATGCTATAAGATCATGCCGCAGGTCCCCGAGCAGGGGTAGGCAATGGGCCATGTGGTGGTAGGCAGTGGGTCTTGAGAGCAGCCAGTCCCAGGCAGGGATGGTGCAGTTCCCCTAGTGGCTACAGTGGGCCATGAGGAGAGACAGACAAATGAGCACACCACGAGACCACACCACAGGTCTCCAAAGGCGGCAGGCAAGAGACAGACGGATAGGCATGCCATGCAGAGTGAGGTTGGATATTTATTTAGTGGGTTATTGAGGGAAAGGGGAGAAGATCAGAGAAACAGGGCTGGGGGGACAAGATAGATCATTACAATGTGTCTACCAGAAGCCAGGTTTGTGCCCAAGTATGGTCAAAAGCTGACCACTTAGGCGGGGACTCAGGAGGCATCAGGGGAGGACACAGCAGTAGCTGCCAAGAATGCAGAACTGGGCTTTTTGGCATCTTTCCTTTGTTCAGAGACTCTCCGAGAAGGCAGGGTTTGGTGGTGGTGGGGTGGTTTTCCAGATGGTACAGGGGTGAACCAGAGGCTCCAGGAGAACTTTGCTAACCATTGCAAAGAGAAGCCTATGTGGTAAAGGTTGAGAATGGTACTAGTCTCTGTCCATAAACATAAATAGAAAGCAATTTGACAACATGACCATTTAGTGAAAGAGTAGTAGGACCCTCCCACCCCAGGCCTATGATGTCCTGAGCCACTGGCTTTTGACCAGGTTTACAGTAGCATGCATGAATTCCCTGCTGTGTAGCAGGCTTCAAAACCAAGCCAAAAGTGTTTGGTTGCCTCTATACCCTCCCAGCCACTATTGTAACAATCACTTGCCTGTCAGGCCAGTGTTGTGGAATTCAGGGTTCACACTGGATCATACCGTTGATGGCTTTTCTTCCCTAGCACCCTGCACTAACACCTTAGCCAGGTAGAAAGTTTTCAGATGACTTCCAGCTTGATTTCTATGTCCTGAAACCAAAGTGTGCTGTCTTCAGCAATAGAACCTTCCACTTTATTTTTAGTTGGTAACAAAGAGCAATGGAAATAGCCTATGTTGTTTTGGGGGCCTCTAGGGTCCTGAACCAAAACTCCTAGGGGAGTATCCCACACCAGGCACTAAGAGTCTCCTTTAAGGGCCATATCTACTTGTGGAAACACTGTCCCCTATACAGAGTACTTAGTTTCAAAATCCTTGTTAACTGCCTTTTTAAATTAGCTTATATAATTATAATTTTTCAAACATCTTTAATTTTGGTTAACTGGCTACCTACACACCTCACCTCATGTCTCTGTCCTTTATCCCCCATCCCTGTTGAAGCCTTTAATTCCCAATAACCTCTTTCTGCAACCTTCAAATCATGTGTTCTGCCATCCCTTGACCCCTTAAGAAATTTTCTCTTGCCTTTCCCATTTCCAGTTTCTTGAACACTACAACCTCTCCAGATTAAACACATTCTATCACACTGGTCTATTTATCTATTTGCCAGTGCCATACTGTTTTTATTACTATGTCTCTGTGATGTAACTTAAAGTCAGATTTGGTGATACCTCCTGCAGTTTTCCTTTTGCTCAGGATTGCTTTGGTTGCACAGATCTCTTGTGTTTTCATATTCAATTTTTTTAATTTTTGATTTTCAAGACAAGGTTTCTCGGTGTAGCTTTTAAGACTTTTTATTTATTTATTTATTCTACTATTATGAAGATTGTAACTGGAATTTTCCCCAGATTTTAAATATGTCTTCCATCTTCCATATATTGGAAACTTAATTTCTCATATAATATGTAAAAGACATCTGAAAGATATGATCTTGTAAATTAATTAATCCATCAATAAATTAATAGATTGATGAGCTTGATTAATAGATTGAGTAACTTGTTATAAACTGAGAGCTCTTTCTGGCAAGCTTGTGGTCTCAGCAAGCAATGCCTGTGCCACACGGAAGCCCTGTGGAGATTCCCCACCATCAACAAGGCTCTCACCAGATGTAGCCCCTCAACTTTTGATTTTCTAGACTCCAGGACTACAAGAAATGTTTTTTTTTTCTGTATAAGTTTTTCATTTGTGATGGAGGAAGGTCATTGGTTAAAAATAAAGAAATTGCTTGGCCCTGATAGCTTAGAACATAGGTGGGTGGAGTAAACAGAACAGAATGCTGGGAGGAAGAGGAAGTGAGGTAAGACGCCTCAGACAGACGCTATGCTTCCCCTTGCTGGAGCAGACGCCATGAAGCAAGCTGCCAGGTCAGACATGCTGAATCTTTCCCGGTAAGACTGATGCTACACAGATTATTAGAGATGGGTTGATCAGGATATGAGAATTAGCCTGTAAGGGCTAGAGTTAATGGGCCAAGCAGTGTTTAAAAGAATACAATTTGTGTGTTGTTATTTCGGGGCATAAGCTAGCCAAGTGGCCAGGAGCTGGGCTGTGGGAAGAGGCCCGTAGCTCCCACAACACATTTGTGTTAAGCAGTTATAGTAATATGAAAATAGATGAAAACATGTAGAAATGAAGGGATTTCAGGTAATAGAGAGTGGAGAAGCAAAGAGTCCAACACCACTGGAAACTTTCTAACAGAGGGAAGAAACGAGGAAGATGGCTCGGTCAGTAAAATGCTTCCCTACAAGCATAAAGGCCTGAGTTCAGATGGCTTGTCTCCACCTAAAAGCCTGAGCATGGCAGTGCAAGTGTGTAAGCCAGAGGGGCAGAGAAGGCAACTCCCTGGGGCTCTCTAGACAGGCAGTTCTGACCAAATTAATGAGGCCTGTGCTCAATGAAACTCTGACTTAACCACTGGATCAATAGATAGATAGATAGATAGATAGATAGATAGATAGATAGATAGATAGACAGATAGATAGATGATAGATAGAGACAGACAAAGTTGAAAGCAGCCAAGGAAGACATTCAGCATCAACTTCTGCCTCCACACAACACACATGCACACAGATGTGCATGTACACACACAAAAGAAGAAGAAAGTAAAACTGTAGCTGGTCCTACAATTCTAGTATCAGGAGACTGAGGCAGGAGGATTGAAGAGAGTTTAAAGCCAAACTGTACTACAGGATAAACCTTACTCAAAGATGAGCTTCAGAGTTGGCTCAGTGATTAAGAGCACTTCTTGTTCTTCAGAGAACCAAGGTTTGATTCCCGGCACCATATGGTGACTTTTTAACTGTTAAAATCTAGTCCGGGGGGGGGGGGGGGGGAATGTCTGATGCCCTCTTCTGGCCTCTATAGGTACTGCACACATACACACACACACACACACACACACACACACACACACACACATATGCAGGCAAAACCTTTATACACTCGGGGCTGGAGAGATGGCTCAGTGGTTAAGAGCATTGCCTGCTCTTCCAAAGGTCCTGAGTTCAATTCCCAGCAACCACATGGTGGCTCACAACCATCTGTAAAGAGGTCTGGCGCCCTCTTCTGGCCTTCAGGCATACAGACAGAATATTGTATACATAATAAGTAAATAAATAAATATTTAAAAAAAACCTTCATACACATAAAATGATAAATAGATCTATTTTAAAAAGGAAGGAAATTTCTAAATTTTGCAAGAGGCTAAAAAGGTCTCAATTTCCAGGTGCAATATTGCAAATCTAGATAAAAATTAGCTTTTTAGTAAAAAAAAAAAAAAATCCCTCAGCATATTGTAAAGTTTATGAGTCAGGATAATTTTTAATAATTTTCTTATTCTTTTATGTATTTTCTATTTCCCCCAGATACTGATGGGATCACTAGTTAATGTCAGTTCTGTGTATACATTCTGGGATTCTAAGTGTTTAATTTTGGATGGTGGGATGGGTATTCATATGATTTTTGACTGCTCACCACTGAACTTCTTCCCCTCTCTGGGTATCTCAGTGGCAGTTGGAGTCTATCTCTTTTTATAGGGACAGGTGTGGTATAACCTGCCTTTAACCTCAGTATTGAGAAGTAGAAGCAGGAGAATTAGGAATCCAAGGCCAGCCCGCCTCAAAAACACAAGCAACAATATCACAAGAAGCATAACGCATTCCCCCGCTTTCTTAGCTTCCTCTGCAGCTGTACGAACAAGGCTCAGTTAGTGAGATGCCCATCTTCATCTTTGAGTCAGGAGTTAGTGATACACAGATGATGTTCAATAGAGAATCCTCGTGATGGTGGGCATGAGAACACAGTTCAGCGGCCAACAACAGATTCTCCTCTGAACTAGGTCGCAGGCAACACCAACTCAAAGTCAGGATTTCCAGTTGTCCCTGTAATTCCCCCAACTACCCAATGGGCTGTGTACACATTCCTTCTCGGCTTAACTCAGGAATCGTTGGCTGCTGTGGCTCCTAACCTAGGATCACAACCAACATAACTGGTCTAACTGCTATTAACTGGCAGATTTACACATGGTTTTTACGTTTCCTGGGCGTGGGACTGGCACGTCAATAATCTACGTCCTGTTAACCCCTTGAGCAGGAAAGGGTGAGAGGCTGCCAGCTAGGCAGGGAAAATGCATCTTTGTTACCCGAAATGATCATTTCGTACTTTATTAACATAATCTTTTATACTTAGCTGTAGATTTTTAAAAATCATATTGCCCGTCTGTATACTTACAAAGGAAAATATAAGCAAAATAACAAACTATTAAGAGTTATCCAAAGTTTATCCAACATCCAAGTCTTCTGAATCATTTTTGTTCTCGAAGTTGAAAAGGCTTTTTGTTTTTGTGTTTTCGAGGCAGGTTTCTCTGTGTTGCCCTAGCTGTCCTGGAACTCACTCTGTAGACCAGGCTGGCCTTGAACTCACAGAGGTTGCCTGTCTTTATCTTCTCAGGGCTGGGATTAAAGGCATGCATCACCACCATCCAGTGAAAAGGAGTTTTTTTTATTGATTATCATTTTCCCCAAGAGATAGTTTATAACTATAATGTAGTCTGAATACAGATTTTCTATGTAAAACCCCAAATTTGAATATTTTTCCCACAAAAGTACTTTAAGCTTTTTATTTTTAAGTAATTTCAGATGTGAATATATTATGAAAACAGTTCCAGAACATTCCTATCACCCTCCAAGAAACCCTGCATCCGTTAACAACTGCTCTTGCTCTAAGCTCTCCCAACCCCTTTAGAACGGCGAATCTATTTCCTGTCTCTATGATTGAACTTACCTCAAAATGAACTGTGGTCACCTCAGTGCCACCCCGTGTATCGTCAAAGGTATTGGGGTGCCACCTCTCTTCTGTCTTTAAGACCTTCTATGCCACCGGGAGGATCCAGTGTGCAGGCTTTGATGCACACATACACACAGGGAATAGCGGCACCATCAGATGGTCCTTTGGCTGAGAAGACTGGAACATGAGCCCCAGTTTCAGAAAAAGTTATGACATGAACGGAAGTAAATCCACACCTTGGTAATAGTGAGCACTGTAACAGAAGGTGGTTATTGGGAGCATTACCATTTCATTGGATTTTATAGACCATATATGGCCTGCTGATCTCACTGTGTAACTTCTCGCGAGAGAGTTGGGCAATACCGCTAAAGAAATGGGAGACTAGGAAATAGTGATAAGTTGCCATCTCAAGGCTCAGTGACTGTTAGTGATTTAATTAGAGAATCCTTCTCCTCCTGTTCACGAGCCTTCTTGGAGCAAAGACTAAACTACCCATCAGTTACTAGAAAAACTAAAGAAGGGGTTGCTATGTGGAGGGAATGGAGGCAAACTTCATGAGGTGAGGGCCGCGTGTTCTCAGCCCTCACCTGACGACAATCAGTGTCCAGACTGCAGACTGATCTGATGGCCTTTTCTCTGTCCTTCCTTCCCTGTCCTGTGTTGGGCAACCGACATTTACAGATGTATTTCCCAGTTATTAGTCTCCTCTGGAATCTGGAAGGCTTGGTATTTCAGGGAGGTTGGAGGTGGGAAGACCAGAGACCAGGCATTACCTGTCCTCACATAGTTCACCATCACCGCCCAGAGAGGACCAATTTGGGCACAGGCTTCTTTCTTCTGCCTCCTTCCTGTTAGGCAACATCTCTGCCTTGGCTAAGTTCTGGTAAGAGCTCCCTTCTCTTGTCCCTCCTTCCTAGAACTTCCCAGCCTCTGATTCCTGAATGCAGCTCCTTGTTGGTAGCTGTAATGCTGTCCACACCTTTGCAAAGCTCCCCTTTGTGAAGTCTCTGTTGTGATGCCTGACTTTGGGTGCTTGCTGTTGAGGGCTCCCTCTTCCCCTCAGGAGTGACTCACACTAGCCTGGGCACCTCCTTTCTTCTCCAAACCTCAAGCCTGTGATGGATACTAATCCCCTTCTATATAATGCACTCACACTGAGCCAGGCTGTTTTGCTATAAAGAGGAAGGTGTGCAGTTTTGGACCCATAAATGAAGTTCAGGGAGAGATAATAAAAACACAACCTGGTCTACAGATCAAAGCGATGTCTGGCAATCCAATGTCCCACTGGCAGAGTTGAGAGTTTGAGCCCCAATTTCATATTGATTTCTCAGATGGCTTGGAATTCAGAAGGTCATAACTCATTGTTCCCCCCAAATCCCAATGACTACCCTCAAATTTAGATTTCTAACTTCTTTCCATTTGTCAAAGCTTTTCATATTGAACATAAACAAACCACACCCATAATTTTTCTCTTTCCCTGCCCAATCCTGGCTCACTTCTGATGCTCCGTGCTTCATTTCACCGTGCCATGCTGCGCACGGCAGAAACCTAAAAAACGCTCCTCACGCTGTCTTCTTCACCCTTCTAGGAAGGAATTTTCAAATATTTTATATCTTATCTGTGGACATTATCACTAATCCATTTGATTTTCTTCATCATCATAGCTAAAACTTTGTAAAAAGCCACCATCCATTCTTGGCACAACAATCAAGACTTTATCAGCTACTGTCTCAGGAACAAGACAGTATGACTGACAAAGCAGCTTCAGGAAGGACAAGTCCATCTTTGCTCATAGTCGGAAGCTACAGTTCATGGCGGGAAGGTGTGTGGCAGGCGTCTGGGGCAGTGGCCACACTGCATGCAGAGTCAGGAAGGAATGACTATACTCACCTCATTTCCCGGATCAGTTAGCCGTACCCAGACAATCCCCACAGCTGAGCCCAGAGGTCTGTCTCACAGTGATTTTCTGTCCCGTCAGGACAGTACTCAATGTTAACCCTCACCATGACCTCTAGAAATAACTCTCTAAACTACGTGCCATTCAGATCTGTGACAGTTACCCTTCATTGTAACTTGAGTAGATGAAGAACCAGCTGAGACAAACCTCTGGGCATGGCTGTCAGGCATTTCTACAGAGGGCTAACTGAGGAGAACAGGCTCACACTGAATGTGAGCAGCAGCATCCCATGATCTGAGTTCCTGAACTGGACAAAGGATGGGGGAACAATCTAAATGCCACCACTCACCCTCTCTGTTTCCTGACTGCACACGCAGTGTGACCAGCTGCCTCAGACTCCTGCCACTCCTACGCCTACCACCATGGTTTTTCCATGACAGACTATACTCTAAAGCAAAACAAAACAACAAATCCAGGCAAGGACAGGCCCTCCCCTTCCTACCATGTCGGAAGCTACCCCATAGTATCCATGTATTCCAAACACATTGACCTCTCTGCTTCTTGAAAATGCTTGGCTCTTCTCTACCTCATAGCCTTCAGCTCCCATAGTCCCAGCCAGACCCTCTCTCTGTCCCTCTTTACCTAAGCTCAGCCTCTGGGCCTGTACTATAACAGCTCCTGCCTGCATCTTCTATAACACTGGACATAGTTATCTGTATAAGCATTTTCTCAGTTTTGCTTGCTCTACTTCATTTAAAACTCCATCAAAACAGACACCATGAGCTGGGCGGTGGTCCACATGCCTTTAATCCCATCACTTGGGAGGCAAAGGCAGGTGGAATTCTACATCTTGATCCTAAGGCAGCAGGAGGAACAACTGTGTCTAACACTGGGTGTAGCTTGAGCATATGAGACTTCAAAGCCTGCCCCACAGTGATCACTTCCTTCAACAAAGCCACACCTCCTAATAGTGGCACTCCCTATGAGATTATGGGGGCCAATTATATTCAAATTACCACATTCCACTCCCATAAGCCCCCAGAAACTTGTAACGATATCATAATGCAAAATGCATTTAGTCTAAATTCAAATGTCCCCATAGTCTTGTGATCACAGTCTCAACAGTGTTTTAAAGTTCAAAGTCTCTTTTATGACTCATGTAATCTTTTAACTGTAATCCAACATACAATAGCACAGGATATATATTACTATTCCAATATACAGCATGGAAATGGTGAACCAAAGTAAGACCAAAAACCAGCTGGGCAAACTCCAGACTCTGTATCTCCATATCAGATGTCAAAATGTTCTTCAAACCAAGTACTAGTGAAGAAGAGGAACATGGATCTCTACGAGTTCATGGTTGACCTGGCGCTCACAATGTAGACCACGGGGCCTTGTTGGAGTAGGTGTGGCATTGCTAGAGGAAGTGTGTCACTGTGAAGGTGGACTTTGAGGTTTCAGATGCTCAAGCCAGGCCCAGTGTGGCTCTCTTTTCTGACTGCCTGTGGATCCAGATGTAGAACTCTCAGCTACCTCTCCAGTACCATGTCTGACTGCATGCCGCCATGCTTCCAGCCATGATGATAAAGAACTAAACCTCTGAAACTGTAAGGCAGCCCCCAATTAAATATGTTCTTTTATAAGAGTTGTTGTGGTCATGCTCTTCGTAGCGATAGAAACTATAACAAAGACAGTGGCACGTATCTTTAATCTAAGCATACAGGAACTAGAGACAGAAGTATCAGAAGCTCAGAGCCATAGCGAATTTGAGGCCTGCCTGGGCTACATGAGACGCTATCTCAAATGAACAAACAAATACCTTTTTAAAATATGGAGACTCAGTAACTCATTTTCAAGTCTCTGGGCTGGAAGGAACTGTTTCTTGACTTCTCAATAAATGTCACTTACTTGCCCTTCAGTTTTAAAAAAAAAAAGATGGAGACAGAAATCTGATGTGTGCTAACCCAAGTCAAGGAAAAGCTGAAGCTTCAGTAAGCTGGGCAAGGAAGGACCTTCCCTAGCACCTCATGAGTGAGGCAAGTCTAGTGGAATTAAAGGTTCAATGAGATACTAGAATGTCTCCAGGGTCTGATCAGCACAGCCTCTAGGCCCGTCTGATAAGCATCTGCTACTTTAAGCCACCCAGTCTGAGTCACCTTGTCACAGAAGCCCCATGAAACTGCTACTGGAATCTTGCTCTGGCCTCCTAGGCTCCCTTTCCTTTCCATCTCCAGCAGTGAATTCAGAGGAGACACACAGACTATACTGTAAAAGACAGACAGAACAAGTTACAGAACAATATAGGCCACTCTCAATAATGGGAGGTGTGGAATGATGTAAGGTGTAAGGTGAGTGTGGTTAACGAGGAGTGAAATTGTGTCTGCTTAGGATTTTAGGTAGGCTTTTATAAAATGCCCAGAATAGCCTCGTAAGAGGTGTTTTAGGAAGCTGTCCAGGTGTCTGACATTTACATTAATTCTTTAAACAAAAATGTGTGCTTGGGGCTGGGGAGATGGCTTGGGAGTTAAGAAGTTGTATACTGTTCTTAGAGAGGATCCAGGTTCTGTGTGGACTTCCAGCTCCGGTGGATCTAACAGCCTCTTCTGGTTTTTATAGGCATTTTCACTTACACACATACAATTAAAAGTAATCAACAGAAAATCTAAGACAATTTTGTGTATGTGTTGTGTGGCCGTGAGCATGTATGTGTGTGCATGCGGAGGCCAGAGATACTGGGTGGTTTCCTCTGAGGCTAGCTATTTATTTATTTATTTAGTGTGTGTGTGTGTGTGTGTGTGTGTGTGTGTGTGTGTATGCACAGGTTCACATGGGTGTGTCAGTGTGTAAGTACAAGCGTTATGACCACCTTGAGATCATGATTTCATGCTGTGGGGTAATCTCTCTGTATACTATGAAGATGTATCTGTTCTACCTCACCTGCCTAAGGCACCTTCTGACTGATTCAATAAAGAGCTGAACAGCCAATTGCTAGGCAGAAAAGGATAGGCAGAAGTTCCAGGGAGAGAAATGAACGTGGGGGAAGAATCTGAGAAGCAGGGGTTCTCCAGTGAGATGAGGAGGAAGTCGGATGTGCAGATTGGAAGAGAGGTAATGAGCCATGCGGCAGAATGTAGATTAATATGAACAGGTTAATTTAAGTTTTAAGAGCTAGTTGGAAACAAGCCTAAGCTAAGGCCAAACTTTCATAATTAATAATAAGACTCCACGTCATTATTTGGGAGTCAGTGGTACAAACAAAAATGAACTACATCTTTGTCTAAAAAGTTTGTTATGACCAACTTGTTATGTTTATGTTTGGCTTCTGTAACCCCACCTATTTGCCTGCCAACCCCCATTTGGAAACCCCTACCCCTGAGCTATAAAAGCCTTTATTTTCCCTGTGCCCAATGCTGACCGCTTGAACCCCACCTTAGGAGGAGATAGCCCATACACATGAATAAAAAAGCTTGCTTTAATTAATTGGCTATGATAATTTGGACCGACAGTCTTTTTCCTCGAATCTTCAGGATTAACACTCTCTTTTGCAATGTTAGCTTTATCGGTTGTGTTGAAGTTTTTGGCTTTCAGTCAGCAGGGATGGTGAACTAGATTCCAGGGCCAGGGGCTAATTTCCCTTCTCCTATCCCTTGGATTTCCCTTTTCTGTGCCACCTCAGCTTCGGACCAAGCAGGGGAGTCCACGAGGTGCCATTACGAAGATAAAGGAGTTCGGATCACAGTCGGCTAGAAACCTCAAAACTCATTTCCAGAACCTTCCACCAGCCTCCCTTCAGGTCCTCAGTCCTTGAAATTTCATGAATTAACTCAGATGGGACCTCCAGAGCATAATGTAGAAGACAGGAAGAGTTAATTACAGAATAATATAAGGTAGCCTCAGAGATGAGAGTGAGCATGGCCAAAGGGGCCTGTATGAAAGAATTCACTCTCTCTGTTAGAATGCACAAATGTCAGCCTACATTTTAAAATAGGCTTGTAAGATTTCCTTAAGTCCCTTTAACAGAGAGCTGCCTGAGGAGCAAATGCTGTCTAGGTGACTGACTGACAGGCCCCTTTGAATAAATTCCTATTGGGAGAGGTGACAGTAGACAATTTATATTCCAAAAAGCCCACTACTCCTGGTCAAACAAGTTTATCTAACAAAGGGCTAACAAACGGGTATAGTGATATCTTATTTATGTTTTAATAAATAAAGTTCACCTAAAAGATCAGAAAGGCTAAGATAAGCCACTAGAGGTCAGGCAGTGGTGGCACACATCTTTAATCCCAGAATTTAGGAGACAGAGGCAGATGGATCTCAGTGAGTTCAAGGCCACCCTGGGTTACACATGATCAATATAGAAACAAATCCTGGTGGTGGTGGCTCACTTTAATCCAAGTACTAGGGAGCCACACACCTTTAATCCCAAAACTAGAGGGAATATAAATGGGAGGAGGGAAGCTTAGTCTGCAGTCGCCCAGCCTTGGTAGAGGTAAGACTTCTCTAGTGGCTTGGCTGTTTTGCTTTTCTGGCTTTCTGGTTGAACCCCATATCTGTGGTTTTTATTATTTGTGCTACAAGAAAACAAATCGCAGGACCAATAATCACCAACATCCCAGAACCATGTACTTCCCCACTGTCAAGGACTCAGCACCCAGGGCCCCGTCATCATGAACAGCCAACGCAGCGGCACGTTTTCACCCTCAGGACCTTCACTGTGTTGCTCCTATGCGCATGCTCCACACCCACCACAAACCTTTCCATTGGTATCTAAGCAGGATAGGCTTTCCTGATGCTTGTGCCCCCTCTGTGGTCCAATCACAGCATACCCCTGCCTATCTGCTCCACCCACAACAGATCTGTCTTCCAGCTCACCCATCGCTTGGCCCTCTATCACCAGCAATTGGTAAGTGATCCCTCTTGGTGTAAATGCTTCCCTGAGTCCAGAGAAGTAACCATTGATACTTCAGCACGCCTCTGGTGCTCTTGGAGGTGGAGGTACCCCAGTCACGGTCTTTAAGGTCACTGCTGATCCTCTTCACCCACCCCACTCCTGACCTTTCCCTTGGGTGAAGCTTTATTATTGAGCGTGCTTTTTCACATCTTGGCTTCTTTCAAAACCATTCGTACCGGGCACAGAGTTTCCTAGAGCAATTAGCCCTTGGCCCCCGTTGAGTGGAATGTGTTATCCATACCTTCTGGCTTTCCCTTAGGATGCCTTTTAGAAAGTCTCCAGCCTCTCCACCTGCACCCAACCAGAAGGACCCTAAATTTATCCACCTTTGCAGCCAAATTTGGCCTCGAATATCCCTTAGATAACCATTCCGCACCCTAGATTCCAATATTAGTCAGAACCTTTATAATTTCTCTGAGTGATCAGGGAAATGGAAGGAGATTCCCCATTCCCTGTTTATCTTTTCTGATCTAATCCATTTGTTTTTGTCTGGTCTTCCCCACCCCAAGTAAATGTTCTGGTTTTAAATTCTCTTTGAGGCATCTGTAAGTTTGTTGCAAAGTGGGAGCCAGGAGCTGGACCTAGCACGAGGGGAGAAAATAAAGTAAAGAAGTAGGCCATTGCAGCGTGCACACCCCAGGCATACACTCCCCACTGGCTGGTGCAACTCTCAGCTCCCTCCTGGAGCATCCTCTGTCTATAGTAAGAGCTCAAAAATTTCCTACCTCCAAGCCCTCTCTCCTCTCTTCCTGTTCCCCCAGATGCCCTTCCCTATATAATCCAGCCATTCTGCTTACCTGGCCTTCTTGTCTACCCTTTATTCTCCTGGCTTTCCCTTTTCCCCACCCACCTCTCCACACATAGCCCAACTCGGGGTCATGTTCACTCTGGATTCTCTCAGATGTCCCTGCCTCTTGCTATGCTCTCTCTTTTATCTACAATAAACCTCCTCCTCCACTATACCTAAGAGCAGTCATGTTCTTTCTTTTCATTTCTTTCTTTCATTCATCTGGTGCCAACTCTCTAGAGTGGCATAAATTGAGTCCCCTCCCAAGGACCTCAGCCACTCTGCACCAAGCTGCAGATCTGACTCTCCTGGGGAATGTACATAACGCTTGTTTCTGCTGGCTCCTGTCATCAAATTTGACCCCAAATTCTAGAGTTCACCTTCTAGATTACTTCACATGCTCTAACCGTTCCGCTCCTTGCTGATGCCACAAGTGTCCCCACAGCTCCTAGAGCCTTGTACCTCCCAAGGTACCCACCTGGGCACCTGTCTCGCATCTCTTGACTCTGGCCTGCTGTACCCATCTGGGTATCTCTACTAAACACACTTAGTGTCTCCCTTTCCCCCTACTCAGCTAGCTTTCTTTGCCTCCCCCTCGGAACTTCAGTCCCACTAAGCCATCTCTGGCCCCAGTCATCAGTCTGCAGCATCTGCTCTCAGCTTATAGAAATTCCCTTCAGTGGAGTTTTATTTATTTATTTATTTATTTTTATTTTTTTGGTTTTTCAAGACAGGGTTTCTCTGTGGTTTTGGAGCCTGTCCTGGAACTAGCTCTTGTAGACCAGGCTGGTCTCGAACTCGCAGAGATCCGCCTGCCTCTGCCTCCCAAGTGCTAGGATTAAAGGTGTGCGCTACCACAGCCCGGCTGGAGTTTCATTTTTTGACCCCTCTCTCTCCTACTTAAACTACAAACAGCTTGGTCTCAGTACAGATCAATGGTCAAAAATTGGCACACTTAGTCGGGCAGTGATGGTGCACGCCTTTAATCCCAGTACTCGGGAGGCAGAGGCAGGTAGATCTCTGTGAGTTAGAGGCCAGCCTGGTCTATAAGAGCTAGTTCCAGGACAGGAACCAAAAGCTACGGAGAAATCAAAAAAAAATTGGCACACTTGATTTCCAAATTCTCACAAATCATAACTGCCACAGCACAAACAAATGATCCCCAAATCTCTCATATCTACACCCTCTCTGCTCTGCACATCCCCAGCCTCCCACTCTTAAAATCTTGTACTTCTATTATTTCTCTATGCTCTGCTCTCAAAAAAAAAAAATCCCTTAAGACATGCTGTAAACGCTACCTTAAGATTGGTAAGTTCACTGGGTATGGTTGAAAATCTATAAAATCTGTAACAAAATTTGGCTTCAGATTTAAAGACTTACAATTAAAAAGTCTACACAAAGGTAATATTTATTTGCTACAGCATACTGTGTATGTGATTCAGCGCATGTTTAGAATATACTGTGTACATAACTTAGATTCAACTCGTATTTAAGAATAGATATAAAAATAGATATTTTAAATAGCAATTACATGGTTGGCAGCCATCTTCACTAGGGTTAAAGAGTACATACCACGTGACTTTAACCACCATTTTCAGGTGACCACATGGCACAGAACAACTGTAAAACTTCCTAGTCCTACAAGCCCTGTTTACCACTGTATCTCCTTTTTAGACTAAGGAAGCACAAGTCTCCAAAATATTTTTGGATTGGTATGAATTTTTGTATGATGATAAAATTTTAAGGTTTTAAAGATCTACTCAGATTAACAAAGCTGACTTACAGATTTACACCTAGCTACTTATATATTTGCTAACTGTTCAACACCAGACTTCTAGAAAATTTAGATAAATAACAACATATGTTTGATAAATAAGGTAGATTTGATAAATAAGATTTATAGATTTCTAAGGTCTACTTGGCTTCACAGTAATAGTGATCTGGCTTCTTTGTCTTTGCTCACCTTGCTAAGCTTTAGCTATTTGGATAAATTAAGTCATACAAATAAACTGTGATATTCCATAATACTGCACTATAAAACAAAGATGAGGAAAGTCCCCAGTCTCTCTATGGAGTGTATTTATGGTTTAAACTTTTATTTTGATGCCAAATGTAATTCAGTTAAACCTTCAACTCATTTTTTCTTTTTCAGGGAGTTTCTTTATTCTTTTCATTATTATTAAATTTATTTTCTTAAAACAATCTTTTCTCATTTTATATTCCTGTCCCAGTTCCCATTTCCTCCACTCTCTTGCTCCACCCACTTCCCCTCACTCCAGACACCATCCACTCTTCAGAGAGGGTAAGGCTTCCCAAGGGGAGTCAACAAAGTCTAATATATCACTTTGAGGCAGGATCAATCTGGAGCCTCCTACCCACCCCCACCCCACCCTCACAATCTAGGCTGAACAAGATATCCCTCCAAAAAGAACGGGCTCAAAAACACCAGTTCAAGCACTAGGGATAAATCCTGGTCCCTCTGCCAGTGGGCCCACAGACTGTCCAAGCCACACAAATGTCCCCTACATTCAGAGGGCCTAGTTTGGCCTTTTGCAGTACCCCGGCTATCAGTCCAGAGTCAGTGAGCTCTCACTAGCTCATGTCAACTATTTCTGTGGGTATCTCATAAGGGTCTTGACCCCTTTGCTCATATTATTGCTCCTCCCTCTCTTGTACTGGTCTCTGGAAGCTCAGCCTATGCTTAGCTGTGGATCTCTGCATCTGTGTCCATCAGTTTCTGGATGAAGGTTCTATGATGAAATTAAAATAGTCATTAATCTGATTATAGGGGAAGGCCAGTTCAATCATCCTCTCCACTATGACTTAGGGTCTCAGCTGAGGTCATTCTTGTGGATTCCTGAGACTTTACCTAGAGCCAGGTTTCTTGCTAACCCCGTAATGGCTCTCTCAGTCAAGATACCACTTTCCTTGTTCTCCCTCTCTGTTCTTCCCCCATCTTAACCATCTTGTTTTCTCATGTTCTCCTCTTCCCTTCTCTTCTACCTTCCCCCTTCTCTCCTCCCTCCCCCTCCCATTCTCAATTTTCTTAGGAGATCTTGTCTAATTACTCTTCCCAGAGGGATCCATGTATATCTCTCTTAGGGTTCTCCCTGATACCTAGCTTCTCCAAGGCCATGGACTATAGGCTGGTTATCCTTTGTTTTACATCCAATATCCACTTATGAGTGAGTACATATTATGTTTGTCTTTCTGGGTCTGGGTTACTTCACTCAGGATAGTTGTTTCTAGTTCCACTCATTTGCCTGCAAATTTCAAGATGTCACTGTATTCGCTGCTGAGTAGTACTCCATTGTGTAAATGTACTACATTTTCTTTATTCATTCTTTGGTCAAGGGGTACCTAGGTTGTTTCCAAGTTCTGGCTATTATGAATATTGCTACTATGAACACAGTTGAGCAAATGTCCTTGTGGTGTGAATGTACATCCTTTGGGTATATGCCCAAGAGTGGTATTTTTGGGTCCTGAGGTAGATTGATTCCCAGTTTTCTGAGAAACCGCCATCCTGATTTCCAAAGTGGCTGTACAAGTTTACACTCCCACTAGCAGTGGAGAATGTTCCCCTTACTCTGCAACCTCTCTGGCCTAAGCCATCATTGATGGTTTTGATCTTAACCATTCTTACAGGTGTAAGATGGAATCTCAGAGTTGTTTTGATTTGCTTTTCCCTGATGGCTAAGGATGTTGAACTTTCCGCCATTTGAGATTCTTCTGTTGAGAATTCTCTATTTAGTAATGTTTCTTTTACATATGTGAGTCCTCTTGTGTTTAGGGCAAAGACTTTCCGAATTGAGACTTCATCTTGATGGGTTTTTCCTGTGATGTGTATGAAGTGTCCCTCTCTATCTCTTTTGATTGATTTTAGTTTGAAGTCTATTTTGTTAGGTATTAGTATAGCTACACCTGCTTCTTTCTTAGGTCCATTTGGTTGGGAAGTCTTTTCCCAACCCTTTATTCTGAGATAATGTCTGACTTTGAGGTCGAGGTGTGTTCCTTGTATGCAGCAGGAGGATAGATCCTGTTTCTGTATCCATTCTGTTAGCCTGTGACTTTTAATAGGTGAATCGAGTCCATTGATATTAAGAGATATTAATGACCAGTCACTGTTTCTGTTATTTTTTTGGTGATAGTGTTTGTGTGTTTCCCTTCTTTGGGGTTTGCTGGCATGAGGTGTGAGGTAATCTGCTGCCTGTGTTTTCGTGAGTGCAGTCACCTTCCTTGGGTTGGAGTTTTCCTTCTAGTACTTTCTGTAAGGCTGGATTTGTGGACAGGTATTGTTTAAATTTGGTTTTGTCATGGAATATCTTGTTTTCTCTGTCTATGGTGATTGAAAACTTTGCTGGGTATACTAGTCTGGGCTGGCATCCGGGGTCTCTTAGTGTCTGCAGCATATCCGTCCAGGACCTTCTGGCTTTCAGAGTTTCCATTAAGAAGTTGGGTGTAATTCTGATGGGCCTGTCTTTATATATTACTTGGCCTTTTTCCTTTGCAGCTCTTAATATTCTTTCTTTATTCTGGATGATTAGTGTTTTGATTATCATATGGTAAGGGGTCTTTTTTTTCTGGTCCAGTCTATTTGGTGTTCTGTAAGCTTTTTGTACCTTCATGAGCATATCCTTCTTTAGGTTGGGAAAGTTTTCTTCTATGATTTTGTTGAATATATTTTTTGTTCCTTTGAGCTGGACTTCTTCTATCCCTATTATTCTTAGGTTTGGTCTTTTCATGATTTACCAGATTTCCTGGATGTTTTGTGTTAAGGATTTGTTAGATTTAACATTTTCTTTGACTGACAAATCTATCTCCTCTATCATATCTTCAACTCCTGAGATTCTCTCTTCCACCTCTTGTAATCTGTTGGTTTTGTTTGCATCTGAAGTTCCTGTTTATTTACCCAGATTTTCCATTTCCATAATTCCCTCTGTGTTCTATTGACTCTATTTCAATTTGCTAGTCTTAAACTGTTTACTTCACCTGTTTGATTGTTGTTTTTTCTTGGTTTTCTTTAAGAGATTTATTGATTTCTTCCGATTTTTTGTTTGTCTTTTCCTCAATTTCTTTAAGAGAATTTTTCATTTCTTCTCTAAGGGCCTCTATCATCTTCATAAAGTTATATTTAAGGTCATTTTCTTCTGCTGCTTCTTGGTTAGGATATTTAGGTCTTCCTGTTATAGGACAGCTAGGTTCTGGTGGTGCCATGTTGCTCTTTATGTTGTTGAATGTGTTCTTACAGTGCCATCTGCCCATCTCTGCCTCCAGTGGGTACAGGTAGGACCTGTGTTTCAAGTCCCTCTTCCTTTGTGGGTTAGGTGGTCATTCTTCCTCCAGGTGCAGGCAGGTCTGTGCCTCTAGTGGTCACTGATATGGTTCTGGGACTCTTCCAGGAGTAGGTGGGGCCAAGGTTCTCTTCAGGGGAAGTCAAGGCCAAGACTTCTGGTTCACAGACGCTCTCCAGGGGCAGTCTCTCTGGGAGTAGTCTGGGGGAAGGCTCCTGTGGTCACAGATGCGGTGGGGGATGGTTGCGCTTGTGGAAAGGATGCTCTGGGGTTTCTTTGGTTTGGTGGGGGTGAGACATGGGATGTGCCTCCCAGGGTTGGGGCCTAGAGAACAAAGCCCTCCAACCAGGAACCCAGACACTCACCTCTCTAGGGGCAGTCGGGGCTCTGATGGGCGCAGATGTGGTGGGAGATGGTTATGCATGTCCTTTTCGTTTTGTGGTTTTTTTTTTTTCTAGACAGGGTTTCTCTATTTGGTCCTTGCTGTCCTGGAACTCACTTTGTAAATCCAGGCTGGCTTTACATCAAATCAAGCTCAGAGATTAACCTGCCTCTGCCTCCTGCCTGCTGGGATTAAAGACATGAGCCACCACTACTTAGCCTTCAACTCAGATTTTTAAGACTCTAACTTAACAGTGATAAATTTGTAAAATCCTAATTTTATATAAGATACTAACTTATTTATAAACTGTTACAGATTATTAAAAGGGGTTAATATATTTTCAAGGTTAAGCCTAAACTCAGGTATACTTGAGTATACCTTCAGATAAACTTCAGGTAAACTCTTCAGAGATCTGTTCTAATATGGCATTTAAAATGTTGAATGAAAAAGTTTTCCATAGTAGACCTGTTCAGGTAACCATGGAGTTGTCTTGGTGTAGCACAAATAATTAAAACCCAGAGACAAATATTGGGGTTCAACCTGAAGATCAGAAAAGCAAAGCAGCAAAGTCACTAGAGAGCTCTTCCCTCTATGAAATCTTCAGACTGACAGAGAGTGAGTTCCTGTCTCATCCTACCTTATATTCCTCTCTAGTGCTGGGATTAAAGGCGTGCACCACCACCTGGCCTCTGCGGCTAACTAGTGTGCTTGCTGGGATTAAAGGTGTTTGTCACCACTGCTGGTCCTGTATGGCTGACTAGTGTGGCTGTTTTGCATTCTAATCTTCAGGCAAGCTTTATTTATTAATACACAATATACCACTATAGCTTGGTCTATAGAGCTGTCTTGAGAGGCAGGTGTCATGGCTCCTGGGGCAAAAATTGCCTTCCAGTTCCTGAGAGACTGACACACTCCCTCAGGTAGTGAAGCATCTAGACTGCTTTCTGTTTCTCTGTATGCTCCCTTAGTAGTCAAGGAAGCACAAAAGTTTGACAGCACAATTGGTCTTAGACACTAATCTTGCATACCCTGTACGGTTTTCAAACTTCACTGTCAACTACAACTATATGGGTCCCAGCAATTGCCATTATATTATGTTTCTGATAAAGGTATAAAAAGTCTGATTGCTCTCAATAAAAGGGTCACAGCCTAAGTTGTTCTTTGGCCCCTCCAACCTGGCCTGATCTAATTCTTCATGGCCATATCAGGTAACCTTGGCCCAGTAAGTAAGTGCAGGTTCTTGCAGACACGCCCCTTCCTAGGTGGACCCCTATAATCTCAAAAAGAGATAAGCTGGGGCACAACGACTCCTCCTGAATTGTGGTAACGCTAACCAGTGGGAAAACTGCCCCACATCTTGCCTCCTGCCAGGGCTCTGCACAATCTGTGGACTATTGGGTTGACTGTCCTATTCGGCCTGGTCAAAGTAAGATCAGTCCACAGGAAGAACTGGGTCAGGCAGCTGAAGGTCAATGATGCTCTGTGTGGCAGCTGAGGATTAAATGCTGTCCTCTATGACAGCAGAAGACCTAGAATCACTGTCCCAGTGAAGCCATCAAGACCACAGGAGCCTTGGGCAACCATCTAGGTAGTGGGTAAGTCTGTCATTTTTATTGACACATTGGCCGTTTGGATTATATCTCCTGCTTTAATTTGCCCTTCTCAGAGCTCTGATGATATTAACTGTAGCTTTGTCAGTTTCACAGCAGCAGGCAACCAGCTCCTTCCCCAAGGCTACCGGTGCCCTACAGAAAACTCAGGCCTCTCTTTCCTATAGTACTAGGTCTCCAGCTGAGACAGACAAGCAGTTTGCTGGCTACTGGTCTCTGAAAGGGATAAACTCACAGATGCTTTGAACTCAGAATCATTTTGGGTCCCCAGGCTTTTTTATGACTCAAAGGCATGAATCTACTGCCTTTTCTACAGTGTGGATTCCAGTGCAGATCACAAACAGTGGCAATGTTAACACAGCTAAAACTTCTACCTCTTTTTGTAAACTGAAAAATCATGTAAGCTTCAGGGAATCATCTTGGCTCCACCTCTCACAGGTCAAGTGGACTCTAGATAAATATTCCTAAGTTGCCCTGCTTGCCTATTCCTGAGGACGGGATCTCTCCCCCTTTCCGTGATCTTGGGACTCTCATCCACCAACTACCAGCACTATGGGTGAGAGAGTTTTAAGTGTATACTCAAGATAAAAATTTCCCCCTATCCCCTTAATGTTACCTTCTGTCTCTAACCTACATCTGTTTCAGCAGATTTCTAATCAATTAGAGACTATAAACTACTCCAATTTGCCTATACTTCCTTAGCCCCAGATGATCCCATAGAGTCTAGACAGTGAGTGAAACAGCCTGCTCATTCCAACCTTGGCCAGCAGTCCAGCTTTCTTGGGTCCCCAAAGATGCTGATGTCCCAAGACAACAGAAAGCAGCCCTCACTTCTACCTCACCCTATTTCCTTGCCTTTCATGAGAAGCAAAAGGAAGGAATGTTAGTCAACTAAGAACCACCCACATTCCAGAACCAGGTGCTTCTCCACTGCCACCCAGTCTTCAAGGACTCGACACCAAGGTCAAGTCCTCAATGGTGACCAAAATAATGTGTTTTCACCCTCACCACCCTGCCATCACGACCTGGTCTGCTGCTGTTTCCATCCCTGCTCACAGGCAGCCATTTTCTCTTCCCTTTCCCTAATAAATCTCTGGCATGAGGTCTGTTGCATGGTGTGATTTTGGTGGTGTTCCCTGGCTCCCCATACCAAGCTACTCTTTCTCCACAAAACCCTTTCACTATTGCTCACAGTCCAAGCCCAGGCCACAGTTCATACTTTTGTATGGCCCATGAGCTAAAGACTTTTTGTCCAAAATATTTACAATAAATTTTGTGATAGGGAACACTAATTTTGAACTCCAATAAGCAAAAAGTTAACCCCTGACAGGGAGTCTACTTGGGCCTGGAGGATTAGGATGGTCTGAGCCACCTGTTGGAGATCCTGGATAAATTTAGATACAAACTGATGATTATAAGAGACATGGCCAGAGACTAGTGGCCCAATGGGTGAGGCCACAGATGTGCGTCCCTTCCCAGTCAAACACAGCCAACATTCTCCAATGTGGCCAGATAGTTTTTCAGTAGCTGATGTGCAATTAGTACAGCTCAGATTTGTTCCACGGTATTTGCAGGACCAATATGGGTAATCTCCAAGTTTCTGGCCACTTTTTACATTAATCTTCCTTTTGATCATAGAGAAAACAGGCATGAGGGTAAACCCTGGTGAAAGAGAGATGGATAAAGGAGTTGTAGGGGACTAAAGTGGCCTTTCACAGCCTGATAAAGAGCAATATCCTGACTCTATTAGGACAGGCTGTTGGTTAGAGATAGTTTATGGACTGTACAAAAGTATAGATATCTCTTGGATATTAAGCATGCGTATGTCAGAGTTACCCTGGGCAGATGTAGACAGGAAGGACAGGGGAGGAAAGAACAAGTTTAGATGCCAGATCAGCCACTTGAGTCAGTTTGAAATGTTGAGATAGGGACATGGCTGCAAAGTAAATATGGCATCCTCTACCAAAGCTTCCTGAAGAGAGAAAACTCGGGAAGGGAGTTGTGTTTGTATGTTAGAGGTGGGGAGAGCGGCAACAGTAACAGGTGACCCGAAGGTTAACTTCTTTGATTCACATCTAAGAAGTTTGGCTGAGGCCATTGGTACATTTTTCTATGTGACTGCATGGAAGTGTAGCTGTAGTACCTTACCAAATAAGTATTGTCTTTAAATCCTATCTTTCATACTGAATTCAGTGAACAGAAAGTCCAGGGATGAATTCTGAGCCCTGGCCATCAGAGCATTCACGGCAAGCCAGTGTTAGCAGTGGTGGCTGGTGGCTGGCAGAAGCAGGGAAAGCAAAGGCAAAACCAGTAAACACAGAACACGGGAAGCTCACACACTCGAAGATCAGTCAGAAACAAATCATACCGTGGCCACTAGCATTCCTACATTCAACTGAGTCTGACCGATTTCCGCCTTGGCTCCTGTGTGCACAGCAAAACTTAGGGATACACCAGAAAAGATAGACCTGTCTTCACACAGAAAACAGAAAGATAAAACTTTCCAAATAACCAGTGTCAGGCAGGTGGACTATTGTCACCTTTTGCCCTGGATGGCAATGAAAAGGTTTTGTAATTGAATGATGAGAAAGGACTTACGTTTGACTATAGAGGGGTTTTGGGTGTCCCATACTCAGCAATCCATACCTGGGAAGCCAGTAAGGGAAGAGATGTGTCAGATTGTGTGGTTTGGAGGAAAAGAAGAGGGGAGATGGTTGGTGAGCCTGGAGTCAAGCAGATGGGGGAAGCAAAAGACATAGAGGTTCCTACTTTAGCTAGGGGGGCCCTTCCCAGCAAGGGGACCAGGCAGGTTGGTCCCATTAGGAAGGAGTGGGCAAGGGAAATACCCCTAAAATACAGCTAAGTGGTGGGGTTTGGGGAGGCTGATAAGGCTGTCCCCATATTCTAACAATAGAGGAATGAGAAAGAGAGGTGGGTACCCAAAACTCTGTCATGACCAAAATAGTAGCCCTGGTGTCCAGAAAGGAGATGGACCACTGTGATGACTACCTGAGGCTCCCTGATAGAGCAGTTGTTGGACCCAGGGAGCCAGATTCCCTCAGTCATCCATGGCCAGACCTAGGAGGTTGACTGGAGGGTGATCTGGGCCTGATGTCCCCACTCCATGAGGGACATGGGGCAGTCAACATCCCAAATACCCTTCTTGATGGTACCTTGGACATAGTCGAGGTGGTTTACAAGGGTTAGGACAGGCCCAGGGACCCTCCTGACTGAATTTGAAACAGGCGCCCAGACATTATGGGGCTTTAGGAGGCCAGAAACCCTGGGCAACTGCTAGAACTAGCTGTACGGCCTTAGCTAGCATCAGGTATTGTTGTTTTCGGGCTTTTCAGCATTCTCATGGTGCACCTCAAAGGCCATAGCTAAGCCTTCTGCCTATGGAATCAGAGTTCCTTTCTCTAGACATTTACATGTGGCCCTAATACCAGGGAAACTCTGGGAGAAGAAGTAGGTCATATGGAGTTGCTTTCACTCCGGGGTCTCGGGATTGGCATATTGTAAGAGGGCTTTTGTAAGATGGACTAGGAACTGAGACAGGTTTTTGTGTTTGTCCTGGATGACCTCTTGGGTTTTTTCCTAATTTACCACTTTGAGGGTGGCCTTGTAGAGACTGGCCAGGAACCAAGCTATAAATTGATCCCTAGCAAGGATACCTCCTGGGGTATTATAATTCCATTCTGGGTCCAGTAGTTGGAATTTTTTTTGAAACACCAACCAGCTCCCAAATAAAGACATGGAGACTCATTATCAATTATGAATGCTCAGTCTTAGCTTAGGTTTATTCCACTAGGTTTTTATGACCTAATTTAATCTGTTTTTATTCATCTAAGTTTTGCCTCAAAGCTTTTTACCTTTCTTTTATTCTGTATGTCCTACTTTCCGGCTCCCTCTGTGTCTGGCTGGCTGGCCTCTGGTGTCTCCCTGAAATCTCCCTAGCATCTCTTTTCTTTTTTCCTCTCCCCAAGCCTAAATTTCTCCTCCTACTTACTCTCCCTGCCCAGAAGTCCCACCTATACCTCCTTCCTTACTATTGACTGGTCAGCTTCTTATTAGACCAATCAGGTGCATTGGGCAGGCAAGTTAAAACAGCAACACGTCTTTACATAGTTAAACAAATATGACACACTTTTGCATAGTTAAACAAATATTCCACAATAGGGTCCTAGTCAGAGACTGCCTCAGGGAATAGGTTCTAAGAAGCCAGCTCATGTGCCAGGTCCTGATTCACTGCTGTGGGCCCCACAGACAGACCAAGCTACACACGCTGAGGGCCTAGGTCATTCCCATGCAGGCTCCCTAGCTGTCAGTCCGGAGTCTGGGCGCAGACACTAGCTTGGGTCAGCTGGCTCTGTGGGTTCCTCCGTCATGACCTTGACCGTGCTTTGCTCCTAGAGCCCCTCCTCCCTCTCAGCTACTGGACTCCTGGAGCTTGGCCCAGTGCTTGACTGTGGATCTCAGCATCTGCTTCCATCAGTTACTGGATGAGGGAACAGGGAGCTTTTAACTGAAGTGAGACAGCATAAAACATCAGTCTAATGGCACACCCATCTAAATGACACCGAAAAGACAAGTAAAATGAAATCCAGTAAGCTGAGCGCAAAGTAGGCTTAGAGACAGGATGTTTTCGATCCCTGACTATAGACAGTGGACACTACAGGAGGGAGCTGAGAGATCTATGGAGAAGCAAGGTATGTGGGGGGGGGGGGTGCTGCACCTGGCCTACTCCTTCGCTTTTGTCCCCTCCTGCTAGATCTGCTCTGGCTTCTGCTTTGTAACAAACTTCCAGATCCATCAATGGTAATTTTAAAAAATAGGAATTTACACAGTTTGTGGGGAAGGATCAGACAAAAACAAACAGGGCTTGGAATAGAGAAAAGAGAATTAGGGAATGGGGGAATCTCTTTTCATTTCCCTGATCACTCACAGTATTTGTAAAGGTACTGAATAATATTAGGATCAAGGGTGCCATTAGGTGACCCTTTGGATTGATTCTAAGGGATAATGAGGGCAAATTTTATTGCAAAGTTTTAATATAGGGCCCTTCAGGATGGGTTCCAGGTGTAGAGGCTGGGGGTTTTCCAAAGGCATTCCAAGGGGAGTGAGAGGATGTGGAGGACACCATTCCCATGGATGTGAGGGGCCTAGGAAGAAAAAAGAAGTCACTGTAACCTGTGGTCATGGGCATCCCTAAAGATCAAGGAGTGTAGTCGGAACTTTCTTTGGGCCGCCAGCTCACAAATAATGATATGGAGACTTATTGTTAATTATGAAAGCTTGGCCTTAGCTTAGGCTTGTCCCACTAGCTCTTATAATCTGCTTTTATTAACCTATACTTTACCATATGGCTTTTTACCTTTCATTCTGCACATCCAACTCACTCCATGTCTTATTGGCATGGGGTGTCAACCATGTCTCCTCCACAACTCAATTATTTTCTCCTCCTCCTTTCTCTCTCTGCCTGGAAGTCCCACCTATCCCTCCTGCCTAGCTAATTGGCCATTCAGCTTTTTCCTACACCAACCACAGCAACACACCTTCACACAGTGTACACAGATCCCCCAACAAGGGAGGACCGAAGGAAGACAAATGCCATTCAGTGGTTCATAGCCACACTCAACAGGGGTCAGTGACTTAGCCTGGCTAAGCCCAGCGAGAGACTCTGCACCTGTAACAGGGCTTTTGAGGAAGCTAGAAGGCGGGGATGAAAACTGATTGATGGGGTTGTCTAATTCACAGAAAAGAGTCTGAGAAAGGAGTCATAAATCCATGAGGGCCTAGAGGAGCCTGTGGAGTTACAGCAGCTCTAAAGGGAAGATGGGAGAAGAGAGTAGGAAGGAGCACAATAGCCCAGTTGGGTCTAAGGAAACTATATAAGTGTAGCTCCCAGGGTTGGGGATGGAGTCAAGAGAAGAGGGCCTTAAAGACCATGGACCATGGCTAGGTACACCTCCACCTCCAAGAGTACCAGAGAGGTGCTGGACACTCCATGGTCACTTCCTCAGAATCCGAGAAACGTTTACACTGAGCACAGGGGAAACTTACCTAATTGCTGCTGGTGGACAGGGTGCTGAGTGATTGATGAGCCTGTTGTGGGTGAACTGGAGATGAGGAATAGGGTCCCATGCAATTTAGACCCTGACAGGGAGCACAGGCACAAGGAAAGTCTATCCAAGTCATGGAACCAAATGTAAATGTCACAGCTCTGAGGGGAAAGTATGCGGGCAGTCAGGAGTCAAGGAATACCACAAAGTCCCACCACACAAAACCTCACACAAGAGATTTACTAGGAGGAAAGAACCCAGAAGGAAGACTGTCTCTGCTCAGGGGAGAAGCAGCAGAGAACGAAACAGAAGGCAGGGTTTATATAGGGATTCTTGGGGCCAAAGTTTTCTAGGGTGGAGATTTCCAGGGTGAGGATTGGTGAGATTCCAAGTCCTGAGCTTGGGTTTTACTCTGTAGGGTGGGGCCAGGCCCGGTCTTTAGGCAGTTAGCATATTCTGTGAATGGAAGATGGGAGTAGGAGGTCCTCAGGGCTGGGCCTGGCTGCTCCCTGCCTTCAGGGGCTTACAGTGGGGAGCTGCCAATATGAGCATTGGGAACCAAAGTCAGCCCCCCCCACACACACACACACAAGAGCAGTGTGTGCTCTTAACCTCTGAGCCTCCTCTTCAGTCCCTAGAGGTGGTTTTTATTTTCAGTACCAACTGAGGAAAGAGGCATTAAGGAGCCCACATTTAAAAAGAAAAGAACTGGGTTTTGTAGGATGTATGACTTCTGCCTATTCATAAACTTGGCAGAGTTCTTTGTCTGTTCATTTGATGAGTGTAGAATGGAAGTCACTGGTATTGTCTCTTTGGAGGCCAGCTTCAGCTCCCAGTCCCACCATTCCGGTTCAGCACAATAATTTTGCAAGGGACAGAACATCATAATCTGATAGTTAAAAGAAAAGACACAGTCTGTAGTAGGTTCTCTCTGGCCAGGGCTTCAGGACAGGGTCATGTTACAGTGTTCATACTCTATACAATTTGACAACTTAAAGTGTCCAGTGAAATATTTTTTATTTGATTTTTTTAAAGCAGAGCATTATATAACCCAGACTGGCCTCATTATGTAGCCAAAGATGGCTTTGAGCTCCCCACTACCACCACCACCTTACCTTTCAAGAGCAGAGATTATAGACAGGCAGCAACATGTCCAGCACACATCAATAGTTTTTTAAGACCATTGGACATCTTTTATCTAAAATGGTTGAGATCAGATACTCTGGATTTGATAATGGGATATTTTGGGGCTGAGACTCAGCTCTAAACATAAAATTCGCCTGTGTTTCATTTACAGCTTACATGCATAGCCTGAAGGTGATTTCATCCAGCATTTTTACTATGCCGGTGTTCTGACTATGACCCAGCCCATGAAGTTGGGGGTGGGGTTTTCACTTGGGACAGCATATCAGCTGTATGTGGCTTGTCACCCTGTACCCATACACGACCCATATGGGTGATGCAAGACAATGATATTCTAAAGAGACACTGTGCTCCTCCCTTTGACCGTCGGACTATTGAAATGGACCCCAAGAAGTTGGAATTTCCCTAAGAGTCCCCAGCTGGGAGTGGAAAAGGCTGAAGTTGGTGCCAGGTAGATGGGGAACTCATCTCCTAAAGAGAGACTGCGTCCAGTTCTGGCATGTTGGCCCACTGTGCAGGAGAGGCCGCAGCCCAGACAATGACGGTGGGCAAGAGGATGACTTGACTAGGATGGCTTAGTTATGAACACCTCAGACCTCACATTAGGTCCCCAAACACGGACTGATGGGGGGAGGGGTTGGTCATCACTCTCTTTGGTTTTCTTCCCAACATGGTCACATTGCCGAAAATATTTTTGTTTTTCATGATTTATTTGTTTGTTTGGTCTATTGAAGACAAGTGACGGAGCCTTATTTATTTATTTATTTATTTAGTCTACTAAAGGTAAGTGACTGAGCCCTTTCTATCTATGTATCTATCTATGTATCTATCTATGTATTTATCTATCTATCTATCTATCTGTCTATTTATTTGGTCTATTGAAGACAAGTGACTGAGCCTTATTTATTTGTTTGTTTGTTTACTTGGTCTATTGAAGACAAGTGACTGAGCTTAGCTTCTAAGGGGCTCTGCCAGGACCCAGGCTGTGACTCTAGCAAGTCAACAATACCAGAAAGAGAACATCAACAGATGAATAAGGAGATTTCATCCAAACCTAGCTTGTTAGTCAATGGATCTACTGGGGATACTTACAGGAATATGGGTGATGCAAGACTATACAACTGGGAAGTTCCACCCCCAACATGGCTGACTCATAAGCAAATACACACTGGAGAATCCCACCCCATGCTCCATCCACCATCTATTGTACCCTAGTGCTTCCTACTATCCACCAAGACCATGTGCAGCTGAGGCAGGAGGCGGTGATTGAAATCTCATGTAAGGATCTTATATCTGTCCTCCCAGGAGGAATGCTAACAGACACATTGCTGCTGCCGTATATTAGCTATTAGTCATAGTATTCTCTTGTTTTGTTGCCATGACTGTAGGCCAGGGTCTTCTGTAGAACTCTATTGCAATTCTGCTTCATGATAGTGATGGCCATGTCACACATGAAGGAAATAGTTATACCACAGCAGCATTCAAAAGATTGATTTTGGACCATTTTGGATTTTAGACATTTGGATTTGGTGTGCTCAATCTGTTCATTTAGTTTTGCAACCTTCTTCACAATCAATTTGAGAGTACTCTCAGCACCCTAAAAAGGAATGCCATACTTATATTCACCAGCAATCGATTCCTATGTGCCCCAAGCCTAAACAACTACCCACCTACTTTTTGTCTTAATTAATTTGCTACTCCAAACATATGAACATATGAGCATCTTCCATGTCATTTATATGCCTTAGCGGTCTTAATTTTCTTTCCTTAACTCCCACTACATTTATTTGTTGTGAGGGGTGCACTGCATGGGGTACACATATGACACACTGTGGTGTGGAGATCAGAGGACAATTGTGGGTGTCAGCGGGCTTTCCACGTGGATCCCAAGGAGAGAACTCATGTAGACAGGGTTGGAGTCAGATCCCAAGGAGAGAACTCATGTAGACAGGGTTGGAGTCAGATCCCAAGGAGAGAACTCATGTAGACAGGGTTGGAGTCAGATCCCAAGGACAGAGCTCAGATAGTCAGGTTTGGTGTCAGGTGCCTTTAACCACCAGGCTATCTCAGAAGGCTCTTAATTTTCCTTAATGTTCTTTCAATACTTTAAAACAAGAAAATTAATCCAGGAGTTTAAGCCCTATAATTCTTTGGCTTCTCTACATCTTACCCATCTTGAAACTTAGGTCACAGATACGGTCCTACTGGTAGTTTCTTTTGACTATTCTAAAACCATTAAGCTGGTACCCAGTTCACAGGGGTCCTAAACTTCCCAGTCTGTGGCTTTGGATGCTGAGTTATGACATGTCAAGGATACCTGAAGTATCTGACATACTTTGGCTGGTAATATGAAACAGGAAGACGAAGTGACAGAAAGAACTACAGAGCCCCCTTGAGAAATATGGTGGACTGTTCAAACATCAATTCTACCATTTTTCTAGAACAAAGACTTTCCTTTGGAGATACCTGGCCCCATCATTTAATTATTTGCTTTCATTATTAAAACAGGGACTCTGACTGGAAACTATCAGTTTGCCTTGCTAGTTATAGCAATTAGTTATAATGACTTCTAAAGATGCTACACAACAAGCTACTCTAAGGCTCATTGGCTTAAAACAACAAAAGCCATCATGTAATATCTTATGCCTTTAATGGGTCAGGAGTTCAGGAAGAGCTCAAGGGATCATTTTGGCTGAGGGTCTGTATTAATTGCTGCTCTTATCGGGAAGAGGACTTATTTTGGCCCACAATCTAAGAGTCTATAGTCCATCATGGCAGCGAAGGTGCAGTGGTGGAACAGCTGGGGTCTCTTACTTGCTACTTCCTCAAGGTATCAGGAGCAGAAAGTGGGGGAGAGCAAGACCAAGCTATAATTCTCAAGCTCTGCCTCCCCACCTCTTCCACACAGTCCCTGGCACACAAAGGCTCCAGGACTTCCTAAAGCAGCACCAGCCGTGGGCCAGAGTCCAAGCACATGAGCTTTGTGGTGAATGTTTTAGATCCATTCATCGTAGGGTTTGCCTTGCGGTCAGACATGGCGGCGCATGGAAGAGAAGTACCGGAAAAGTGGTCGCTACATGCATCTCCCCTTCTCCACACGTGAATCTTTCCCCATGGTCTTTCTACATGGGTTAGCTGTGCCTCCTCACAGCAAGGCTGAGATAGAATAGTGAAACTTCTCACACAGGCTCAAGGCTCCAATGAAGGTTCCAGATGAGGCAGAAAAGAGAGCAGGGAAATTATGGTAACGTGGGAAGGAAAAGGAGGCCCTCATCCAGGAGTCTGGTTGATGCCTCTCGCCAGCTAAGAAGCAAGACCTGCAGCACAAGTTGACATAGAGATACTATTCCTTTATATACAGATTGTCTATGTTACAATAGTAACGAACTAGGCTTAAGGCATGGATGTAGGTGACCTTGGGTCAGGCCTCATTCCCCTCACAGACATTTTTTGAGAATCTTAGCCAAGGCTTTGCTAACAGTGAAGCTACTCACTGCCCTGCCTCCCTGTGTTCTAGGCTGTCTCCTCTCAACTGCACTCCTGTCAAGTCTCACCCAGGAACCACCCTGTGATCTCCTGCAAGATAATAGTTTGCAAATATGCATCCAACTTTCTGCGTACTGAAGCAGCAAGAGCCATGTCTGCGTTCTTAAACAGTCGAGCCTTTGGGGCAGTGGCTGTGAAGGCCGGGATCTCTTAACTCCAGTGGGAAGCAGTCACGACCAGGCATGGTACATCCAGCGTATTGGCCGATTTAGAAAAAGTGAATGTAGAAATTTCTGAGGGTGGGCTTCTGTAACCTTAAAATTTTCCCTTTTTACTTCTGTTTAAAGCTATATCAAGTCATTCTAGAATAGTGCTATTTAACATATGAACTATATTGCTATACATAAAATATAGTTTTTAAATATTTAATAAAGATAATAGTTTCAAACAGGGTTACATTGTTGTGAACTGCTTAGAGATGCCCATACCACACTCTTGGTGCCTCACCTTCTTCTAGAGTGCCTTCTTTCTCTTATCCCTGATGCATAAAATTTGTATTAAAAATATCTTTTAAGCTAATCATGGTGGCACTTGCCTTTAAGCCCAGCACCTAGAAGCAGAAGCAGGTGAGTTCAGGGCCATCTAGATTCACATAGTGAGTCCCTGGCTGGCCAGTGCTACAGAGTGAGACCTGTAAATAAATTAAAATGTCTTTTCATAAATTCCAACTCTGCTTCATAATTAGATTCTCCTCAAATTATTTTCTGTGTCAAACCCAAGAATCTGACTTTACCTCAGTTGAAATCCCCAGAGATTAAAGGAACTCCTCAGGCTGGTGCAGGTGACAGTGTGTGTCCCCCATCCCTACTGCCACTGACACCAACAGACTGGGGATGGATGGCCTAGCCTGAACAGTCCATATAATAGCTTCCACCATACTCCAACTGGTCGACCAGTCAACGTTGGTCCAGCTTCAAAGAAAGAAGCCACAAGATTCTCATCATCATGGGAGAATGGTCAAGGGAGTTTTAGAAATATTTTAAAATTGCCTCTACCGCTACCTCTGCTGACTACATTGGTTGACTTGTGTAATAATTACTCCAGTAAAAGACAATCTTTCTCCTCTGTACTTCCTTATTTTCCCCCACTCCCATGATCCCCTTTAAATGTTTGAAAATTTAAGATTTCAGCTTTGGGTATTTTGTTTGGTTCTTATGTGCTCTAGAAACAATTCTTACACTAGGCCTCAATGTTTCCTGCTGTTCTGTGCCACTCCGCCTACTTCCTGTTTGGTCGACTTTTATTTCCCGTACTCTGTCAAAAGGCTTGGTCAAAGTTGTAAACTGCCATTATGACGTAGAAACTATGTTCTATATTCAAACCTGCCAGCAGTCTTGGGCAAGAACAGGAATATAGCAACCGCTCAATGTAATATAGGAAGTGAAAGTTTAAATTCTGTCCCTATCGTTGGCATTGTTTGGTTTGGCTTCGCTTTGTCTTATTTTGTTGACACTGGCTCTCATTCTGCAGCTGAGACTAGCCTGAAATATCGTGTATCCCAGGCTGGCCTTGAATTTACAGTGATTCTCCTGCTGAAATTATAAGTGTTAGATACCACTTGGTTTATCTTAAGATAGACAGAATTTGTCATGTGTAATGGATGGGACATGCCTACAATCCCAGTCCTTGGGATATGGTGACATGAGGATCAGGAGTTTAGGCCAGCCTCAGCTACAAAACAAGTATAAACCAGCTTGTGCTGAGAAAATGGGATCGTAATATTGTACACCTTTAATCCCAGCACTCAGGAGGCAAGAGTAGATAGGTCTCCAAGTTTGATGATAGCCTCATGTACAGAGGGAGTTCCAGAATAATCAGGGATACACAGGGAAACCGTCTCTGGAAAAACTAAAATGAATAAGTTTAAAGAAATGTATGTTTTAGAGACGACCATGTCCTGGGAGTTCAGGTCTTAGTAAATTACATGCTCTATGTTATTAGCTAGACCACTGAAGATCCAGCCCAAAGGTTGTTATCGGACCTCCACACACACATGCCATGACACATATATGCATGAGAAATAATAAATTAAATTTAAATGTAAAATCTTTCCTATTCCTCCCAGATTTTTTTCTGATCTGAAGTCTCAAGCCCATTGGTCTTATTTTTAACTAGTGGTCTTAAGATGGCTTCTACAGTTTGTCATATCAGACACAGTAAAGTGTCATTTTCTTATGAGGGAAAAAAAACCCAGCCTCTTAGTTTATGCTGTTATAAAAATATATGAGAAAAGGAAACCAAAGAAGAACAAGAAATTGTTTTCTCCCAGAGCTGGACACTGACCTCTACGGAGGACTGTGTGGCTGCATCACAACATGGCAGAATGCAGAACAGCAAGAGCCTGAGAGAACCTGCCCCTTAGCCTCAAGCTCTTCCCCAAGGGTTCCAGCCCCAACCAGGAGAGCTTTATCTATGGCCATGATTACCTTTAAAGTACTCAAACTGCATTATTTTCATTGCTGGAACAAAATGCCTGAAAAAAGCCACTTAAGGAATGAAGGACCAACTCTGGGCCATCATAGCAGCAAGGATATCAAGTCAGCTGATTACAGCATCTGTAGTCAGGAAGCAGAGTGAGACAAAGGTTGTTGCTCTGCTTGCTTTGGCTTTGTGGTTTTATCCAGTCTGGAATCCTGGCTTGTAGAATTCTACTCAGGGTCCATCCTCTCATTTCAATGAACCCAGTCTAGTACAGAAACTCCCTCACAGTCATGCCCTTTGCTCTGTCTCTTAGGTGACCCTAGATCCAGTCAAGTCTTAGTATTGTCACATTGGAGATTAGGTTGCCAGCACATGAACTTGGGAGACACATTTAAACCATGAAAAAGACCCTATTCCAAAGTTCCATATCAAATGTCTTCTCTTGGTGCTGGGCCAGATAGGACATCTACACCTCATCCCTTCTCCAAAGGCTCAGAGATTATCATGAAGGAGGGGACAGAATGCTGTATGACCACAGGTCAAGAGGACTGGAGCGAAACAGTGTCTTCTGAACATGGCCGGTCTCTATACTCATAAACTCACAGAGGCTGTGGTTGCCTGTAAGACCTGGGCAAAATCAGTTCAGCTAACAATCTACTTTGGGGGAGGGAGTTCATAAGTCTCCTACCCCTCACTGAGGAGCTACTGAGAGCTGAGAGCTTCTGGGGGTAGAAGAACCTATTTTCTCTAAAGGAGTGGCCCCTCATAATTTGAACATGTTCCATGTTCCAGAAGATGGCTTCACGGTCATGAGCATGTGGCCAGCATATAGTGGATTTGGTGGTATGTGTATATACATATATATGAACACACATATATACATATGTACACATATACACACACTTACGCACATATATGTGTACATGCATATTTTATGATACATATATCATATATGCATATATAATATGTGCATTATATATGTATATACACGCATATATATAATTTTTAAGGTCCTGAAGTTGAGTGGGGTGGGAATGCATCTGGGAGGACTGAATGGTGAATATGATAGAAACATGGTCTGCATGTACAAAATTCTCAGTGAATGAATAAAACTATTACATTTTATGTCTCTTCATGTTAAGACACCAGAAAGTAGAAAGATCTCCCATGCTCTTTGGTAGATAGAATTAACATAGTAAATATAGCAATCTTACCAAAAGCAATTTACAGATTCAATGCAATGCCCATCAAAATTCCAGCATTACAGACCTCAAAAGAACAGTATTCAACTTCCTATGGAAAAGCAACAAACCCAGGATAGTCAAAACAATCCTGTACAATAAAGGAACTTCTGGAGGAATCACATCCCTGACTTCAAACTCTACTACAGAGCTACAGTACTGCCTGGTATTGGCATAAAAACAGACAGGAGGAGCAATGGAACTGAATCAAAGACCCAGATATTAATCCACACACCTTCAAACCCCTGATTTTTGACAAAGAAACAAAAAAATATCAAATGGAAAAAAGGAAACATATTTAACAAATGATGCTGGCATAACTGGATATCAACAGGTAGAAGAATTAAAATAGACCCATATCAATCACCATGCACAAAACTCAAGGCCAAATGGGTCAAAGACCTCAACATAAAGCCAGCCACACTGAACCTTATAGAAAAGAAAGTGGGAAGTACACTTGAACGCATTGGCACAGGAGACCACTTCCTAAATATAACCCCAGTAGCACAGACACTGAGAGAAACAATTAATAAATGGGAACTCCTGAAACTGAAAAGCTTCTGTAAAGCAAAGGACACGGTCAACAAGACAAAACAACAGCCTACAGAATGGGAAAGATCTTCACTAACCCCACATCAGACCTCTGTCTGATCTCCAAAATATACAAAGAACTCAATAAACTGGTCATCAAAAGAACAAATAATCCAATAAAAAAAATGAAGTACAGACCTAAACAGAGAACTCGCAACAGAGGAATCTAAAATGGCTGAAAGACACTTAAGGAAATGTTCAACATCCTTAGTCATCAAAGAAATGCAAATCAAAACAACTCTGAAATTCCATCTTACACCTGTAAGAATGGCTAAGAGCAAAAACACTGATGACAACTTATGCTGGAGAGATTGTGGGGAAAAGGGAACACTTCTGCATTGCTGGTGGGAATGCAAGCTGGTACAGCCCCTTTGGATGTCAGTGTGGCGATTTCTCAGGAAATTAGAAAACAACCTTCCTCAAAACTCAGTAATACCACTTTTGGGTATATATCCGAAGGACGCTCAATTGTGCCACAACATCATGTGCTCAACTATGTTGATAGCAGCTTTGTCATAGCCAGAACCTGGAAACAACCTAAATGCCCCTCCACCGAAGAATGGATAAGGAAAATGTGGTACATTTACACAATGGAGTTCTACACAGCACAAAAAATAACATCTTGAATTTTGCAGGAAAACGGACAGAGCTAGAAAACATTATTTTGAGTGAGGTAACCCAGACACAGAAAGACAATTATCACATGTACTCACTCATAAGTGGTTTTTAAACATAAAGCAAAGAAAGCCAGCCCACAAATCACAATCCCAGAGAACTTAGACAACAATGAGGACCCTAAGAGAGACTTACATAGATCTAATCTACATGGGAAGTAGAAAAAGACAAGATCTCCTGAGTAAATTGGGAGCATGGGAACCTTGGGAGAGAGTTGAAGGGGGGAGGGGAGAAGCAGGGAGGGGAGCTCAATAAAAATCAATTAAAAAATAGGCAAAAAGTCTCTTCATGTTACATTCATTAGAATGTACTTTTTTGTTCAGTTCTAAACCATTCAACCTGTGGATCAACTGCGGTTAGCATATGGTAACCGCAGTGGGATGAATTACCCAAACAAAATCCAGGTTCTGTTAGAAAAGAGGCAGAGAAGAATGGAAAGATACACAAGAGTCTTCTTACATCTGCACTTATTTCAACAAAGAGACAACAAAGGGCTTCTCCTCTCCCAGAATCCGTGCATCACCAAATAGCCCCACAGTCGATAACATTTCTCAAAGAAGCCCAGAAGTTCTCTTTACCCTGTCTCCCCAAACAACAGTCTCTTCTCTCCTCTACTGTTACAACTCCCTTTCTTCTAGTTGCCTCCAGTCCTAAACTCTCCCAGTCCATCCTCACCATGGCTGAAGAGGTGATAGCAGAGGGTTTTCACTAGAGTCAGGTCCTGAGGAAATGGAGTTAGACGCCATGAAGACTGCCCAATTTCTCCAGCATGACTGAACTGTGTGGAGAATTCCGTGGCTACGGAAGTGTCCAAGAGCTCTGGCATTAAGAGGCATTCAAGAGACAGATGGGAAAGCAAGTGTACTAGAGGAAATGCTACAGGAAATGGAATGGTGTGTGTTGAAGGTGGCAGGCAGCAAAGCGGTCTGGAGCTACAGTGGAGGAACACACGTAAGCCACAGCCTCTAGAAACTCTGTCTGTGATGAAGTTAGAAAGACCGAGCACAAACAGTGCTGTTTGAGCCCTACATGACAACATAAACTGTTTGACAGAAGGGAAGAAACTATGTGCTAAATAAAAAAGGAAAGAAGATGCCAAGCTCCACTGTCTTGTGTCCATCCCAGCACTAAGCATCTTTGTTGGGATGATACATCCATAATCCCAGGAGAAAGTAAGACACTTAAGGCTGGGACATGATTTTTCTACATGCTTAACACCTTTGCTATATAGTAGGTACTTAATCATGAATTGACTTAACAAACATTTATTGTTTGACTTTCACTAATATATTCATAATCCCATGGCTACTTACAGAATTAATGTGACTAAGATAAAATGTATTCATTTCATCCAATAAATCTAGAGATATAAAAGTACACTTTTATCAACCACACTATTATTTCCAACAAAAGTGTACTTAGGCACAGTGGTACCCAGGAGTATTCCCAAGACTTGGGAGGACAGGGAGGAGGAGGCAGGACTGAGATTTTGAGGCCAGACTAAAAAACAATGAGACATTAGCTCAAATAAATAAATATGTTGACTATAAAAATGAAAATACTATCTGAAATATGAAAAAATAAATTTTGTTAGATGAAAGTTATACTTGACTTTAATTTTAGTTACATTAGATATCTAAATACAAGTCTTTCATTTTTAGCCAATAATTTAGAAAGCCTAATCTCCAGCTCATGATTTTCCATTCTTCCAATCTTCTCAGTCTGGTCACTCAAAATCTTTGATCTGAGAGGACATTTCAGTCTCAGAATATTTTCCGTTTCCTAGAAGAGCTACTCGGCACCCTACTTCCTTTTTAGAGCTCAGTATAAAAATCTCTGTAGCACAACATAGTAAAACATAAAATACCAAGTGGAAAAATATGTACACACAATGATTTCATGGTTATGGTTCTATATAATACGCAAGCAAAAGTTATGTTAGAATATATTTTAGATTATTACCCTTGAAAATAATCACACAGGAGTGGGAACATGGTTGACTCATTTCCTCTGCTTTCCTCTGCTTTAATGTTTGGCTGGGATCTTGTATCTCAGTTGTATCTGTGGGCCTGAGTGGAAACAGGACATTTTACACTGCCCAAATGATTGTAAGATAACAAAAAGAAAATACACTGTTGTATCCTCTTCTTTTGTTTTTTATTTTTTATTTTATATGTATGATTGCTTTGTCTGAATGTATGTATGTATGTATGTGCACCACTTGTGTGCCTGGTACCCAGGGAGGCCAGAAGAGGATGTCAGATCATCTCCCTAAGGAATCTGACCCAGATTCTTTGGAAAAGCAGCCAGTGCTCTTGACTGCTGAACCATCTCTCCAGGACCACTGCCACCAACACCACCATCCGCTCTTTTCTTTTTGAGACAGGGTCTTGTTACATAGCCTTGGCTTACCTGGATCTCCCCACATAGATCAGACTGGCTTGAATTTAGAATGATACACCTGCCTCTGCCTCAGTCATGCTGAAGCCACCAAACCGGGTTGTCTGTCCCCTCTCTTAAGAGTTAAGCCAGCAGCATTGTTTGTCATAGCCAGCACCCGGAAACAACCTAAATGTCCCTCCACCGAAGAATGGATCAGGAAAATGTGGTACATTTACACAATGGAGTTCTACACAGCAGAAAAAAATAACGACATCTTGAATTTTGCAGGAAAATGGATGGAGCTATTTTGAGTGAGGTAACCCAGACACAGAAAGACAATTATCACATGTACTCACTCATAAGTGGTTTTTAAACATAAAGCAAAGAAAGCCAGCCCACAAACCACAATCCCAGAGAACTTAGACAACAATGAGGACCCTAAGAGAGACTTACATAGATCTAATCTACATGGGAAGTAGAAAAACACAAGATCTCCTGAGTAAACTGGGAGCATGGGGACCTTGGGAGAGAGTTGAAGAGGAGGGGAGAGACAGGGAAGGGAGAAGAGAAAAATGTAGAGCTCAATAAAAATCAATAATAAAAAAAGAGAGTTACTCCAAATGGCACTACCAGTCAGTCGTCTGGGCAGGCAAATGCTCCTGTTTGGGACACTGAGATGGCTGAGTGGGTAAAACCAGTGAGCTGAGATCTACCCTGTGAGAGGAGAGACCAAACTCCCGAAAGTTGTCTTTTGACATCCTCATGCAGGCTCTAGCATGTGTACGCCCCTCACTCCCCTAAAAAACAAATTAAGAGGCCTGAAAAATGTCTTAACAGTTAAGAGTGCTTCCTGTTCTTCAGAGAACTCAGGTTGGGTGCCCAGCACCCACCCAACCACCAGCAACTCCAGTTCTAGGGGACCTAATACCCTCTTCTGGGCTCTGAAGTCACTGGCATGCATGTGGTGCACACATACACGATGAGTAAAGAAATCTTTAGAACAAATGGGACATCCCTGAAACATGTTAAGAGATAGAAGAAATAACTCTCCCTTTAATGAGACACCCATGTATATTCCCAGAAACCCCCTTGCTTGAGGTTTCCAAACCCTCAGCTTTCTGAGATCTCAGAAATTAGAACCTTTCTTTTTCCTGTAACCTGGAGGTTCCATAAAAAGGAAAAGCCATGCTTGGGTTAAAGATTTTACCATGCGAATACTGAATTTAGTAACAATGTCCAGTTAGAATGTTACAAAAGAGAGCCAAAATATCTTGGGATAATTTTAGTCTTCTTTAAAGACACATTAATTTATTTTCCACACTTGTGTCCAACTCAACATCCTTGCGACTTTAAATCTTTAAATACATCTTTAGTGGGCTCCTACCAATCCAAAAGCTAAGAGCTTCATCAGATGGACCCTGAGACTTACAGCTTCCATTCTGCAACCAACAGAGTAGATACAGATAAGCACCTAAGGCATGCGATGTGTCTGCACTGGTCAAGAGCTGGACGGAACGGAGCCAGGTGCTCAGGCTGGTGGCACATTCCACACCACAAGTTCAAGGTCAGCTTGGGCCACAGTGCACTCAAGGCTGGTTACACAGCAAGACTGTGCAGGGAGCGGGTAGAGGGAGAGAGACCAAATGATCTAGGGTTGTTTCCTACCTTCAAATTCAGTTCTCTCCTACTGGCAAGTATCAGAGACATCATTTGAATTTATTACTGCCAGTTCTGAAAAATCTAAGCAAATGACTGGATCTCGTGTTTCAGAAACTTCAGATGTTATTCCTACTACAGAAATCAAGTTAACACCCTGTACCATACTCATAAGCCGTGCTACATACACAAAACTGACTTCATCCTCTAGGACTTACCTAATATAAACATGCAGACTGAAAAGAGGGAAGTTTCTGGATGGTCTATGACTGTCTTCAGGAGTTCTCATGTACCCAAATTTCATTTCTCTGGGACTTCACTAACCTAAGGTTTCAGTTCCTTTAACACAGTTGAGTGGGGCAGCTTCCTCAGAGTTGGGTCTTACCTTGGGGACTGTCCCTTCCCTACAGTCTATGTTACACTGGTTGTAGATGCCCTCCTTGTTGGACAGGAGAGATTACAGACAAAACAGAGGGCAGATTTGGGGTGATGCCACCCTCTGAATTATAATTCTTTAAAGTGATCATACATATTTCCATTTTCCTGCTGCACCCAGAGTATTTGAGATTAGAATCCTTGGACTTCTGTTCAGTTCCTTCTCCCTAAATCTCCACATCCACTTGGTCACCAAGGTGAATAACTTCTCTTTAGAACCTTTCTTGACTATTTTCCTTCCATTTGATTTTGATTTCATCTCCTGGCTGTTCCGGGCTCACTTTGTTGCGCTGCACTGACTTCTGAGCTGGAGCTTTTCCTGCGGCCTCAGACAATGTCTCCATCCCACGCCTCCCTGGCTTAAGAACTTGTCACAGGTCTCGCTATACCCACCTTGAATGGTGGGTCTCAGTGCCATATAACTGAAGGTACGGGTCACAGACATTTGGCAACACTTAGAAAGCTTTTGAACATGCAACTACCTAAAATTAATCATGAAGACTCTGGTATGTTTCTGGAGGTTACCAGCACTGGATCATACGATCTCACTGCAGCCTTGTGCCTGGGATACACATGTGCAAGCTTCACTAACTCGGGTTGTTGTGACAACCATGTCACGCCAATGTCTGCAGCCTGAAACCACTTGCCTCAGATTTGAGATCATTGTATTTTATAAATTGTAGTATTTTAACTGTATGAATGAGATTTACATACAGAAACACATACTTTTAATATTTTCCTAATATCATCCCTCATCATCTAAGTGTCAAGTTAGTATATAGTTGGATTGTATCGTGCTGGGATGTTTGATTTTAAGAATGACTATTTAGCTAGACATGGTGGTATACACCTGTAATTACATTCTCTCTGAAAGGTGGAGGCAGGAAGGTCAGGAGTTGAAGGTTGCTTTCTGGTAAAGGTGGAGTGAGGAAGATGGAGAGTTAAAAGGTGGCTTTCTGGTACTTCACAAGTTTGGGGCCAGCCTGGACTACATGAAATTCTGCTTAAAGCACTTTTTATTTTTAATTTTGAGTTGCTAACTTGAGTTTTATTTTCTTTTATCTTTTTTTTTCTTTTTTCTTTTTACAAGACAGGGTTTCTCTGTAGCTTTGGAACCTGTCCTGGAGCTAGCTCTTGTAGGCCAGGCTGGCCTCGAACTCACAGAGATCCTGCTGCCTCTGCCTCCCAAGTGCTGGGATTAAAGGAGTGTGTCACCATCACCCGGCTTGAGTTTTATTTTTAAAAAGGTCATTAAAGTAATTTTAATCTTATTTAGGATCAGAATTTCTAACAGTTTCTGAAACGATTCTAAACATGTTTCTGCTATTTTGCACTATATATGTATGAAAATAGGATTTTCAGTATTGATAACTCTAAAAGCAAAATGTTTATCAACTTCAAAAAACACCAAAGATGCTCCACATACTGTGGTATCAAATATTCATCCAGTATTAATTAATTAATTGATTTTGAATTTTTGAGAAGAGGTCTTCTCATTTTGTTTTATTTAGGGACCTGTTCCGACACTGTAGCATAGACTGCGGAATTCACTGTGCAGCTCGCTGTAGCTCCAAACTCGAGGGGGTCTCTGTCTCAGCCTTTCAAGTATTGAGACAAAACAAAGCAGAGCTTTGTGTAGCAATGCTGTCCTCTAGATCTCCCTGTAGACAAGGACAGCCTTCGGTTCCGGCCTCCTGCCTCTACCTCCCAAATGCTGATTTGTGTAGCAATGCTGTCCTCTAGATCTCCCTGTAGACAAGGACGGCCTTCGGTTCCCAGCCTCCTGCCTCTACCTCCCAAATGCTGAGTGTGTGCTGCCATGACAAGCATCAGGTTTTAATACTTTATGTAGACATTTAAAAGCCATTGCTAGGTCAACAGTATGAAAGTTTGTTTTAATCTTTAATAAATGGTAAAATTATACGTATACCAAAAATTAGTTTATTTGTTTTAGTTTTTTGGAGACAGTGTCTCATGTAGCCTAAGCATCTTCAAACTCTTAGTAGCCACAGATGATCTTAGACTCCGGAGCCTCCTGCCTCTACCTCTACCCAAGTGGTGAGATCACAGGCTTGGGCCAATATAGCAGTTAAGAATTATTTTAGCCTAAGTTTCTTTGTCATTTGTTATAAGTAAAATGTTTGATTTATAAACCTCTTTGTATGCCTATACACAATAAGACCCTGTCTCAAAACAAAGCAGCTCTCCCCTATGAAACAAACCAAAGCACTCATCCTCATTTCCCCTTTTCCTATGCCCATGTTAGTCAATATTGCTACTTTATCAAATGTAGTAGCTGAAAAGGAGATAAGAATTTGTGTTTGGGTTGACTGCTCTGTGCAATCACTTAGGCCGCTCCCATCTTGGTTTTTAGCCACACCCTCCAGGACATTGCAGTCTCTAGGACATTGCCTCAGCAATGAGGTTGGATCTACAACATAGGATCTACAATTTAGCTTAGTGTAAGACAAAACAGAAGCATGTCTGCCATCCAAAAGCCTCTGGTGAAGAATATGAAACATATCTCTAGGGAAGAAAAGTTGGATACTTACCTGGCAGGGGAGAGGGTAGTTCCCTTCCCCCCACCATGAAGCTTAACCAGCAAATTCCAGATGTGTTGACCCACATGACTTCTCCAACTGGGGAAAACTCAACTCCGCAGTTGTTTTAGTGAGCAGCTGTATCCAAACTCTCCCCTGTTCGATAAAATTAAAAGAGAAAAGGAAAGGTGAGATACAGAATCTGGCAGAGCAACTACCTATTGTTCCAAGAAGAAATCTTGGAGAATAGAGGAGTTGAGGCTGGGTCTCACTGTGTAGCCCCATCGGAGCTCAACCCCTGGCAATCCTGCCCGGGCCTCTCCAGGGCTAGAATTACAAGCATGCACCACCCCATCTGGCTTTGAAAATTGTGATAGAATGGGGTTGCGGGCTTGTCAGCATTTTTTCTGCCCGTTCCAGGTGTCAAGTGTGTTTCTTAGGAATCTCTTCAGGTCTCATGGTAAACCCATGAAGCAGCTATTGTACTATAACCCGCTTACAAATGCACAAACAGACAGAGGTAAAATTACACCGTTAAATGACTCACAGTTAACCATCTCAACCTCACATACATTCAAAGTGAGTTTGCAAAGCCAGGGCCTTTCACGTAGGACAAAGGTAACTCAAGAGACCTTTTCCTCACAGCTTCCCTTATGTATTAAATTCTCTTATTTTGCCTGACTTCTTGTTTACCCAGCAGTTCCTTTGAAAACAACTTGGACCCAGAAAGGAGTCCTCAGGACTAGAACATGGACTACATATTCTGCTCACAAACAGAGCTTCTGATCACACACAGTGCCCTCAGCTCTCAACTGATACAGGAGATTATCTAGTTCCGATACCAGGACGCCTGGAAAGTACGACCTGCCATTTCCTCTCCACTCTTTCACCAGTTCGGACTCTCTGATAGACAGCAATGAACCTGGTGCTCCCAGGTACCTCTAAGTCCTTTCCCTAACCCCATCTAACCTGACCCTTTCCACTTGTTCTTCATTACCGCTGTTACCAGCTGTGTTTTAAACCTTACATGCCTTCCATAGTGGTAAAAATTAACAGACAGTATTGCTACAATTTTCATTGCTCATAAATGTTTGTGTTTGTTTATAATAGATCGCAATGAAGTTTTATTGTCAATACTGATGCTGCAATTTTTATGGCTTTAAAACATAAAAACACTAAATAATATTTCTAAACACAGAGATTCTTAGAAGATGGTCTCTGAAGATTATATAGAGTGCCAGATTGATTATCATGCATGCCTCTGGTCTAAATCAGAGCTTCTCAAGGTGACTTCCAAAGAACAAAATTCCTAAGACGGCGAGAAATAAGCTGTAGATTCTGGGGCTGTACCCTAGCTACTGATTCTGGATTTCTGAGAATGGGGCCAAGGAACCTGCATATACAGTAACTTCCCAGAGTGATACTAATGACTACCAAAATTATAAAGCAGCTTCAAACCATCGTGGGTGTTTGGGAAATCTGTGACCACGCCGCTGGCCATCACAGGGCTGTCCTTCCATCATTCAGAGCTGGGGTACTGTCGGCTGCTAGGTGCTTTGCAAGGGGTCGTCCAGTGCAAGAGGCACTGTGGGACTCTCCCGACTTTCCTGTCTCTCGCCATTCCCATTCATGAAAGTGGGTGGGGGGAGACTTTTATAACAAATACAAGCCTGGGACACAGCTCCCTTTACACACAAAGCAGCATATTTTTGTATGCATGCTTAATATAGATACTGAATTTCCCAGGAACGCAAACACTTCATAAATTGAGGGAGTATTTCAGAAAGATCTTAAGGTGTGAAAACTGCAAGTGTAAAATAACGTACTAGCGTCTTGCTGCCATTGCATCAAGGCTGGCCTTACTTGTTATTTATTTGTGTTGAGATAGGACATGGCAATGTAGTCTTAAACTCACGGCGATACTGCTGCCTCGGCCTCTGGAGTGACAGAATTACTGATGTCACCCACCGTGCCTGCCTCAATGTTACTTTTTTAAAATTAACTTCTGTTTATTCCTCCTTCATAGTGCTATTAGAGCATTAATTACCTTGACTTATTTAAAAGTATATATTTAAGATAGATTGTGATTTCAAATGCATATGTTATTAAACAATGGGCACTGGCCTGATAAGGTGGAGGAGAAATATTTTTGAACTAATGAACATGCCTTAAACATAAAATAGGCCGGGCGGTGGTGGCGCACGCCTTTAATCCCAGCACTCAGGAGGCAGAGGCAGGTGGATCTCTGTGAGTTCAAGGCCAGCCTGGTCTACAGAGCTAGTTCCAGGACAGGCTCCAAAACCACAGAGAAACCCTGTCTTGAAAAACCAAAACAAAAAACAACAACAAAAAAACCCATATAAAATAATTCTTTCAACAGGGTCTCACCATGTAGCCTTGGCTAGTCTGGGACTCACTCTGTAGAATAGGCTGGTCTCAGACTCACAGTGTACTGCCTGCCTCTGCCTATGAAGTACTAAGATTAAAGGGATGAACAAACCACCAGGCGTGCATGCACACATACACACACATACACACACACACACACACACACACACCCCTAATAATTCTTACTAACACAGCAGTGAAAAAATTATAATTCAATAAACTAACGAATCTAAGCAGCAAATGGGTGTCTTCTGAGTCTATGACTCCAGATAAGAAATTATAACAAGTAAAATTGTTCCGTAAGATTTTTGTTGAAAAAACAAACGACATAGCTGCCATCAATTGAAGAGATGCTGTCATAACCAAGTTTCAGAATACAATAAATTATAGACTGCCACGGGCTTTGCACCACAGTGCAGATGCTGCGGAAAACAAACGAGCGTTCGTGGAGGGGTTCCATCAGGAAGTGATCATTCGGAAAGCATAGACATGGCCTGTCTCTAGGAAGACGTGCTCTAGGCGGCGGGAAAAGAGCAAAAGCATACAAACAAGAAACCGCCTTGTTTATACATCTCAGGGGCACAGAGCAGATCAGAAAGGTAGAAAGTACAAGAAAGGAGGCCAAGGAAGGAGGCAGTAGCCAGATTATGGAGGAGACTGGGAGCCACGTGCTTGGACCCAAGGATGGTTTTAATCATGAATGTGACTGTGGTCTGATGTGCATTCATACAAGCGACTCGGGCAGCAACGGATTTGGATGGAGTTTTAAAGAGGACAGACAGAAGTAGAAGTACTAGAATATTCCAGTCGTTCAGATGAGTCATAACCCAGACTTCCTAATGACAGTGGCAGCCAGAGGGAAGATGAGGGCTACTGGCATAGCTCAGGGCAGGCTTAGCAAGCTTAGCATGTTTCCAGGTGTGTCTAACCTGAAGTCCGAGGGCCACATGTGCCCCAGGATAACTATGGTCTACCGAACACAAAATCATGAACCCTTAAAATAGTATGAGGTTTTTTGTTTGTTTGTTTGCAAGCTTTTTTTCCTTTGAAACTTAGCTATGCTGGTCTCAAGTGTGAACTTTGTAGGTGACAATGTATCGTAACAATGTCAAAAGGCTGAACATTCCTCCAGGCCATAAGAGTAATCCCTAGCAATGGAAGGAAAAAAAAAAAGATTAATCGCAATAGGATATATGGTGAATGAATGTTGTTGGGTAGGCTGGTGGTGACAGGTGAGTCAAACATGGCTCCCAGCCTGGAGAGGCGTCTCAGTGAGTTAAGTGCTTGCTGAACGAGCGTGAGGGGTGGAGTTCAGACCCCCAAGAGCTCACATAAAGGTCAGATGTGGTGGTGCCAGTCTGCAATTGCAGTGCTCCGGAGTGACTTCGCCCTGTGCTTTCAGCCAGAGTAAAGATACGGACCCCAAACAAAGGTAAGACACCAGTCTTTCACCCCCTTCTAAAGCAGTGGTTCTCACCGCGTGGGTTGCAACTCCTTGGGTCACATACAAAATATTTACACTGTGATTCATAACAGTAGCAAAATTACAGTTATGAAGTAGCAATGAAAATAATGTTATGGTTGAGGGTCACCACAATGTGAGAACCTGCATTAAAGGGTCACTGCATTGGGAAGGGTGAGAACCACTGGTCTAAATCCTTGTAGAACCAAGTGAGAAATCAATGCTATTTAGCAAAGGCAACTCCTAGTTCCTTCCTCCTTACAGCAGAGGTCTGCTCACTACAGCACCACCTGCTGTGCTCTAAAGCACTGCACATCATCACCAACTGTTGATGAGGCTACTTGTTTGTTTCCCTGGCCACACAGACCCAAAATAATTACACAGAAACTATATTATTTAAGACATTGCTTGGCCAATAGCTTAAGTGTATTGCTAGTTAGCTCTTATATCTTCAATTAACCCATTCCTATTAATCTGTGTATCGCCACAAGGTCGTGGCTTACTGGGCAAAGTTCCGGCATCTGTCTTCTCCAGCAGCAGCTACATGGCATCTCACTGACTCTGCCTACTTTCTCCCAGCATTCAGTTTAGTTTTCCTGCCTAGCTCTTTTCTGCCCCATCACAGGCCAAAGCAGCTTCTTTATTCATTAATCAATAAAAGCAACACATCTACAAAAGGACTTCCACACCAATCAAAACTCCTTCTCTGCCTCGTTCATCTTTACACTGCATGATAAATGTCACCTGGGGAAGAAGACTTGCAAGTCAGAGGTTGACAGCACTTACCGAGATCTACTTTCTGTTGATTTGTCTCTCCCCGTCCCCTTGTGCTACTGGCCTCCAACTCATAACCATGCTCCTGCTTCACTCCCCTAAACGTTAAGATTTTAGCCATGAGCCAATATTGGTTCTTAGTTTCCTTTACCAATTTCTGTTTCCTAAATTCTCTGGAAACTATGAAAGCGTGTACTGTCCTAGTGTGCAGTAATAGGAAGGCAGACTGTGCCCACAGAAATCTTCCATTTGCGATCCTCTTCTCTTCCCTGGTAAGGCAGCCTTAAAGGTGCTATGTATTTGTTATGGGCACACATGTCAGAAACATGGACAGTCACGTTTGTTCTCTCTATAATGTCACAATGTATTAAGTAAAAATAAATTCACAGCCTATATCAGCTGTGCTGGCTACAGTTTCCAAAGTAGTCTCCAGCTGCCTGTTAGAGACCAGATTCTTTTATTTTAACCTCAGTTATTAGCATTAACTTTCAGGTCAGGTCACATAATATATACATGTCTGTGTGTGTATGCATGCATATCTGTAACAGGTTAAACAATATCTAAGAAAGGGTAAAAGAGGCTACGGAGTTCAAAGGCTTTCCTGAAGTCAGAGACAGAAAGCATACACAGGCACAAGAAGAGTCTGCAGATAGGGAAAGAAGTCTGACAACCTCCAGGTATCCTGCTATCCAGGTGCAGAAATGTCAAATGCTAGGACATTCCCAGGACATTTCCAGGGTCAGGTTGACGAGAGCTGAGTGTCACCTGCAGGAGACTCTGCTTAAGCTGGAGACTGGGACAGAGGCAAAAGGAGTCCTAGATACAGAAAGTATCCTAGAAGAGGATGATGGCAAGTAACTGGGTGACAGCGTGCCTATCACATCTTAGTCTTGAGGTACCCCTTCTTTTATAGTCCCATGTAAAGGGGTTTATCATGTAGCATGATTGCTAAAGTTCATATGTGGGGTGCTTCTGATTACCATTTGATATATTTAACTCTTGGTTTGTGTCTCCAGGTGTGCTGGCAGATAATGGTTGTTTACTTGTATAAGCAAGACAGTAGACTCATTCTTTCTTGGCACATATACTCAAAACGGAGTAACTCAGGTCATGGTTGTTACTTAGTAAATGGATTAACTCAAAACACCACAGTGTGGTGGTTTGAATAATAATGGCCCCAACAGTCTCATATGCTTTACCTTGGCTCAAAGTTGGTGAAACTATTTGGGAAGGATTAGGAGGTGTGTCATTGGGGTGGGCTTTGATGTTTCAAATGCCCACACTAGGCCCAGTTGGCTCTTCCTCTCTCTCTGCCTCATGGTTGTTGTCTCAAGATGTAAGCTCTCAGCTACAGCTCCGGTTCCATGCCTCCCATGCTCCCCACCTTGATGGCCACAAACTCTAGCCCTCTGGAACCATGAGCCCTCAAACTAAATACTTCCTTTTATAAATTACCGTGGTCATTCATGCATTTTGTCACTGTTACAGAAAAGTATCTGTGGTAGGTAGGGACAGCCTGAAAGGTGATATTCCACATCACAGAATAAGTCAGAGCAGGCCCTGCCTGTTCTTAATATTGCTACTACAATATGGAAGGCACCAAGGGTAGTTCTGGGGACAGCCACTCAGTTCACAGCGGACTTTGTCCTAACCTGTGGAAACTGAAGCTAGGGAGAGCCCTGAGCATAATACACATCCACACCCTGGACCAGATAGTTCTCCATTGCTGTTTTCTTCAACATCTTCCAAATGTCTATACCTACCACATCCACTAGTCTCTCTCCTCAAACGGCTTCAGTTCAGCTTTATGATCCCCAGGTTTTTAAGCACAGTTCTCAAGTCACAAGTGAACCTCCGTTTTTTAAATTTATTTGACTGAGACAGGGTCTCCTAATATGACATAGGCTAACCTTGAACTTCAGATCCTCTGGCATCAGCCTGCCCAGTCCCGGGATTACTGGAAAGCGCTATTCCACCCAGTTTGGTGCTGTGGAATAATCCTTTTGTACACTGTAAAGATTTGTCACTTGAATTGGTTTAATATAACACTGATTGGCCAGTAGCCAGGCAGGAAGTGCAGACAGGGTGACCCAAACTAATGAGAAGGGCAGAGTCAGGAGTCACCAGCCAGACACAGAGGGAGCAGGAGATGAACATGCCATGCTAAAAAAGGTACCGCCACATGGCAGAGCGTAAATAAGGAATATGGGTTGACTTAAAATCCAAGTGCTAGTTAGTAATAAGCCTCAGGTATTGAGCAAGCATTTAAAAGTATATAAGCCTCTGAATGTTTATTTAAGAGAGGCTGTGGGACACAGAAACTTCTGCTTACAGTTTAATTAAAATCTATTTGCCAAAATCTAGTTCATTAAAAAATCCTGAGCTGTTTCAATTTTTCCAGCTGGCCCCAACATCAAATGTCTTCCCTCCTCCCTGTCCCCATCCTCTGCACAAACACTAGAACAAATCAAGGTCTCATTTCCATCACTTAACTGCTCCACCTTTGCCCCAGGTAACATATGCTAACAGTGTAACATATCAGCCAGAGGAAAATCTCCAGAAGTACACACACATCAATTGCATGGTTACAATTTTCCAATACCAATCATTGACTGGGTTCAAATATCACTTCCACAGAGTATCCCTTCTAGAGAACCCAGACAATTTCTATTACTCCAGCCACCTTATTTTCTTTATAAAGTAACAAAAGTAGTTATGTATGTTATATTTCGAGACATAGCCCAGGTTGGCTTTGTGAATTCATTCTATAGCGGAGTACGGCCTTGAATGGCTACTATTCCTACTGCCACCTCCTGTGTGCTGGGATTACAGACGTGTGACTCTCAGTGCTAAAACTATCACTTGCGGTTCTGTTCTTCATAAACCCCATTAAGTAGCAGACTTTTCTGTTGTAGAGTAACATCTCCTGCCCAGCACAAGGCCTAAAAATCCCCGTGAAAATTTAAGCCCCTCTTGGCTTCAAGATGTAGCTTCCTATTTACTTTTTCTTTGGATATAAAGACAATTAAACAAGTAGAAAATATATTGTATGGATCTGACTACATTAAAGGCTGAATGTGTGTGGGTAGGGGAGGGATGTGGGTGTGGCGCGCGCCGCAGAGACATGTTTTGTGGCTTATCCTAGCTTCAAAGTTGATTCTCCAATCTTGGCTTCCAGAGTGCTGGACATAGTTTAACCCTACTAATTGCTCTTGTTGCCGTTGTTTTATCTGTGTGGTTTGCCTATGATTGTGTTTAACCAAAGAAAACAACTGCTATTTATACCTTTCGTGAAGACACTTTTGACCTGACAGATTTTAATTATTTCCATAAGAGTGTCCTTCACGTTGGGGTACTTGTTCAAAAGGACGTTTTGGCTTGGGGTGTGTGTGTGTGTGTGTGTGTGTGTGTGTGTGTGTGACAGGATGGCATATATTTTAATTATCTAATAAACATTTTTGGGCATCCTTCGAAGTCCGCACGTTCGGGCACAGGAGGAGGTCAAAGGACAACTTTGGGAAGTTGGTTTTCTTCCTTCCAAGGATCGAACTCAGGTTGTCAGGCTTGGTAGCAAGTACAGTTACCCCTAAGCCATTTTGCCAGCGTTCAGGATGCCATTTCTTTATCACCCCTCCATACTTGTTTAAGTCAGTAAGTGGCTGGAGAATGCAGGAGGCGGAGCCAGAGAATCCTGGGTTATTTTTGTTGTCAATCCACCTCTCTCAGCGTTTCGAGTGTTGGGAGTGCTTTAAACTGGCCTGGGTTTTTTTGTTTGTTTGTTTGTTTGTTTTTTTAACTTAAACCGTGCTTTTCCTTCCTAGCACTCTTAAGTCCCGACCAGCTACTTCTCCACACCTCCATCGACTCGTGTACACGATGAAGATGATAATACATCACAGACCAAGAGAACAGGTGCCCAAGAGCAACTGAGGCACAGCAAGATTCCGCCCGACCTGTCAAAGCACCAGCTCGGTCCCGGCTTTAGGTCGTGGGTATCTCGGTCAAATCTCTAAACTCGGTGTTCACGTACACGGACTGGGGCAGTAGCCCCACCGCGCTGCCCCGCGGGGCTGAGAACGTTTGGGACGTAAAAGACGTAACGTAGCTGTAGAGGGAAATTCAGACTGCGGGGGTCCCCTATGCAAATCCGCGCCTTCCAGCCGAACACGGGCGCCAGCGCTTCCGCACTTCCCCTCCAGGGCACCCGGCCGCGCCGGCCGCGCGCTCAGGCGCGGGGGCGGAGATTTGCATGTGCGAAATCGGGAAGAGGGGGGAACCACCGCTCGAAAACCCCGGGCGGACCTCGGGTGGCCGAGAAGCTAGCCCGCCGCTCCGCCCCGCCCGCCCCCGTCCGCGCGACGTCACGGACACGCCCCCTCGGTCCCCGGGCTTTAAGCCGCGCTCTGAAGGCCACCGGAGGAGGGGGATTTCTCAGGGGCCGGCGGCTTCTCACGCGCGGAGACGTCACCGCGCGCCCCCGGAGCTTCTCGCGCGAGCGCGCAGGCCGCCCGGGGCAGCTCCGCCGGGGACGGGGGGAGCGCGCGCCCGGCGCGAGGCCACGCCCCCTCCCCCGCCCCGAGTAGGCGGTGGCGCGAGTGACGCAAGCAGCGGGAAATCCCCTTTCCGCCAGGCGGTCCGCCCCGCCCCCTGCCCCTGCCGCGGCATCCTGGCAGGGCGACGCCAGGACACGGGTGACCCGAGCGCGAAGATTCTGGGGTGGGAAGGTGTGAGCCGCAAACCCAGAGGGGCCGGGAAAGAAGAGGAAGCCCGGGGGTGGTCAGAGGACTGGGGTCCCGGCTGCAGTGGCTGCTCGGCCTCCTGACTGACTAGCCGGCTGGCGGGCTGACGGGCTGACGGGCTGACTCACGGGCGGACAGACGGGCTGACGGACGGACCGACTTGCATCCACTGGCCGGACGCGGGGAGCTGCGGCGGGCGGCGCGCGGAGCCGAGCCATGGCCTCGGGTGAGTACCGGGGCGAGCAGCGGGGCGAGCACCCGCGGGTCCCGGGAAGGAGCTGTCTGGCGGAGGCTCGGTTTGGGGTTGGGACATTCTGCCTTTCAAGTCGTCTCCTCTGGCAGATTGTCAGCAGTTTAAAAAGTTACCTGCTTCGGGGCTTTGCGTGCGAAATCAAAGCGGCGCACTGTAATCTGATCTCCTGGTAACAGCCAGAACCGGCGAAATCCCAGCGACGTGGTTTTTAGGATTCGAGGGGTAAGCACGGTAAAGGAGGGCACAGGAATCTCGCCTTTAAAGACCGGCACTGAGACGCCGCCGTTTTACTTTTTCTGAAAAAGAGGAACCTCCGGACCTCAGGCGAGCTTTCTTTTTTAAGTCTAGTCGTGCCGGTAGCTAATCGCTCTCGGGCTGACAGTTGTACAGAATGTGGCGTGGCTGTAAAAGTCCTCGGTGGCGTTTTAACTCGTTCCAAGTGAAAACACTAGATTTTAACCCCCTCCGGGCTGAAGGGGTTCCTTGTCTAATTTTCCGTGCCCACCCCCTCTACTTCCAACCACGAATGTTCCAAAATGTTCCAAAAACGAACATTTTGTTAGCAACAAGACGGCGAGACGAGTTTTCGACTGTGCTTTAAAATAACTGGTTCGAGTGGAAATGTGATCGCTTAATGTAAAGGGGAACACGTTTGTAAGGAACGGTGGACAGGACAAGGGAGGGAGCCCAGTATGACAGCCTGCTGTGGGCAAAGCCAGCGAGTGCGTCCAGCCCACCCTGGTTGTGGTGGTCGCTTTCCTGGTCGGTGGAACTAAAGCCACCCCTTTATTCCAGCGGGATGCTGACCCTAATCTTCCCAGTGGGTCACTGAGGAGAAGGCGGCGGACGTCTAGCCTAGAAGAGGAAGTAGAAAGCTAAATGAACTCTTAAGAGTTGAGCAGAACAATGCCATAACTCCTGCTGTAGGCCCTAAAGGAAACCGGGTTGTTTCACATGACGCTTGATTTCAGTTTGTCTGTGGTTTTCATGAGAAAACAAGTGTAGTTTAAAATATTTCAACTTTCTCTTTACTCATTTAAACGAACCCAGACTTTCAGGTAAAGTCGTAAATTTAACTCGTGTTCAGATTAAAAAGTACATAGAAGGCTTCAAATATTTAATTAACTCATTGTGATCAGAGAGTCCGTATGAAAGTTGGAGAGTGGCAGGCTTTGTTAAATAGAGCAGGTTTTGCCCTGCCTACTTAACAGGATTTTATTAATATAGTACACGAATGTAATACTTGAAATTTTCTCAAGAGAAAAAAATCATTTATTACATAAAGTACTGTAAGACAGCTACGATTTTTAAATGTGATACTATTAAAACTTGTCTAAGGAAACATATTTTGTGCTGTTAGAGAAATGATCCCCAAACTTAAAGGCAGAATTTTTTAAAGAAATGGCAAGGATTTGAAAGTTGTGTTTGGGTTGTAGCTCTTGATGGTGGTCTTGCTAAGCTTCTGTGAAGACCTGGGTTCGATCCTCAGGACTGTCAGGGAAAAAAAAATCAACAAAAAGTAAATAAATCTGTAAGTTGTAGTGTTGCTATCTTCTTACTTTTGCACTAAATGAGACTATTTAAAATAAATTGTGCAATTTAAATGTACTTCACTTATTTGAAATGTCTAGGGAAAACGTAGTTCAAAGGAGTCTGGGTACACTATCAGTTATATAAACATACAGAGTAAAATTGTGAAATGCTTTCAAAATCCCCATTCCGTTTGGAATAGTAAGTTAAAAGCAACAACATTTGCTCAATTTATCACTAATCTAGAGTCTTTTTGTAATATGGTATTGAAACCTTGAGAAGTGTTCTTACCGATTACCAAGCATTTAAGACCATTTGTGCATTTGTCTCCGGATGTCATATGTAAATAGGTCTGTGTAATTGAATAGGCGGTGCCTATAATGTAAAAGTGTCATAGATCACAATCTCATAAGCAAAATTATATAAATGCCACAAGTAGACGGGATTTTGTTTGATGATTCTAATTATTGTTCTGGTAAATTAGCAAATTATGACTTCCTAGCTAGCCATTAGGCTGTTTTGCATTGCCCTTTTAAAACCGTCATTCTAGCCTTTTGTTGTGATTAATTATAGCAGGCAAAATTATTATTCTTGTGATTCTATTCTATTTATTCTTAGATGCTTTATGCCCATATTTAAAATTTCTCATTATTTCATAAAAAGAACAAAAACAAAGTGGGGGGCACAGTTACTTTGTGTGGCACGTACGGTGGTTACTAATGATTAATACATTCATCTTTAGTGAAATGTGCTTTAAACTTTAGAAAGTTTGGTTTAGTCACCCTTTTAGTATGACTGCGGTATCACATAACAGGAAGTACAGAAAGAAAGTATTTTTGTGATCGTACTAGTCACCAGCTTTTTGTATGTGAATTTCAAGATAACCTTTTTTTTTTTTCTAATAGAAGTGAATGTAACTGAGACAGCTTACACTCTAATAGTAGAGCTGGAAGTCAGGAGTGGTTAGCTAGAACAAATGCCTGCCTTTCACAAATACAGTTATTTCAGAAATAAAACACATGAAAAAGAGATAAAGCTGTTATCAAAATTAGTGATGTATATTAAGAGACTGGGTGGAGAAAATGATAAGGGGGCACAGTCATAATTAGGAACACGGGATATCTGTGTGGTCTCTTTCTCAAATACAATTTAAGGGACTCAATAATTTTGATCTCAGTCTTCTCCCATCTGTGTCCTCTACATAATTGTGTTTATGAGCACATGATCTGAGTATTGCAAAGGAGGATATATTTACCCAAAAGTAATTATTCATTTGAAATTTGTATTTAACTGAATCGCTTGTATTTTTAAGTCTGAAATCTTAATAGAGATGACTTGGTACTGCCATGTATTTTTTTTTTTTTATTCTAGGAAAGACTTTCTTTTCAGCAGGTAAAAAAAACTTTAGAACTGTTTTGTTTTTTTCTTCTGTACCCGCAGCAGTGAAATCTTACTGCAAAAACTTCACTTTGATTTGCCTTGTGGTGCATACGTTAGTCGAATACACCTGTTGAATTCTTCCTCAGTTGGTTATATTAAATTTTATACATACACAACACACACACACACACACACGGGGAGAGAGAGAGAGAGAGAGAGAGAGAGAGAGAGAGAGAGATGTTGGTTTTGTTTTTCAGATATCCTGTAACTCAGGATAGCTATGTAGCTATGGCAACTTTAAACTCTTGATTCTCCTGCCTCAGCCTCCTGAATGCTAGGATTTCAGGTGTGAGTGACCAGGTCTGTCTTGAACTAGCTTTGATAGACCTGTCTGGAGGAAAAATGAGAACTCTTGGTTTTTTTCCAGAATTAATAGCGGTGCTGTTTGGGAGTGTGGGGTCCCTAGCTGTTTCCTCCTATTTCTGTGGGAGAGCAGCGCTCTGGTCAGCTCTTCCCAACTCTGGTTAGAATGGCCGTCGTTTGTGTCCTGGATTGTAAATAATAAGGTGCTGAAAGTTGTTCAGAATAAGACTTTGTTGAAAAGAAGCAATCTAAAGCTATCTTTAGCGTGTCTTCTTGGTTGCAGTTGAATGAGCTTTTCTTGTTTGGTGGAAGAGAAAAAGGAGTGGCAACTAGCCTTATTTGTTTTGCCTGCTTTATCCATGATCCTGTCTGAATGTGGATCTGAACTCTGGGTTTCTTCTCTGAATAACTTGCATTGTTGTTGTCACTTCTTTGTGTTGTAGGGCGCTTGGTCTTCAGAGCATTTAGACTAATTTGGAAGACTTTTTTCAGAAATCTGGGCTTTCCTCTTGAAGGGCTACATTTCTCTTCAGATCTCTCTGAAGCTAGGGGATGACTTATGGTTTGGAAAAGCTACCTAGGTGGTTACTGAAGTACAGCCCAGGACAAACTTTGCTCCAGGGACTGACTACTTTGAATCTAAATATTTGCCTTCTGTTCTTAAGATAGCTATATTGATTTTAGATGAAAGATTATAGCCATATCTGTTTATGCTTAAATGCTTTTTTCTTTTCACATAAGTGAAATAAGTGATATTATTCAAAAGCTTGGTTGTAATTACATCTCAGTCAGTTTGATGACTGTTGGCTTTTGTTTGTTCTTTCAACAAGAAAATCTCATGAAACATTTTCACTCTTTATCATTCTTTTCATATCCCTTTTGTGGTCACAGACTCAGAAGACATCCATTTGGTAGTCAGATTTGTTAGTTTCTTGGATTACGATTTCTTCACTGATATATTTTTTAAAATTGTTAGTGTGTCTATATGTGTGTATGACAGGGCATAGTGCTACATTCCTTTAATCCTGCATTTGGGAGGTAGAGGCAGGCAGATCTCTGAATTCAAGGCCAATTTGGTCTATTAAGTGAGTTCCAAGCCAGTTAGACCATGAAGTGAGACTATCTCAAAAGATAAATAAACAAAAATAGAACAGTAATCTTTTTCTCACAATTTTATATTATTTTGAAATTTAGTTTTATCACCTCTAAAATGAGATAACATCAGTTCTCTTTATGAAGATTAAAGTCAACAGGATCAGTGAGAAATACCTATGTATATATTTTCACTAGTATATGTAATTAACTTATTCTCATTGTGCACTTAATTCTGGCTTCTAATTCTAACAATAATATTTCAATAATAAAATTATTTAATAATAATTAATAATATAATTGTTAATATTCTAACAATAATAATATACCTATTTTATATATAATTCTGAAGGCTGATCTATTTCTAATGTGTCAGTGTAATTTCTTTTTAATTTTAAAATCTCATACTTGAATTAGTAAATAGAAATTAGTACATTAGTAAAAGGAAACATATAGTAAAAAGAAAAGTAAATAGGCTCAAAGAGCATTCCTTTTGCCTAAGTGTCCTTGAAATCTTAATTATATTGCAAGCATTTTAGCTGTACTTTAAAAGTTGTTCTAGCCATTTTTAGAATTTACAATGTAATTAAAAATATAGGGTTCAGTCCTCACTTTACACTGTCCTGGTTTTAAAAAATTAAATTGTTTAGAAACAATTTTGAAAACATTTCTGTGCTTTTAAAAACTGTAGTGACTTTCAGTAATCTTAGTTGAGAGTATTTATTTTCCCTAAGGTTCCCTGATCTATAATATTCCGTTCTTCCATTTTTCATCTTCAAGAGGAATGGCATTGAAAAACAGTACTGAGGAAGGACGTGATTGGCTCATTGCACTGCTACACAGTACAGACAGTGTCATCGCTAGGAGGGACTTAAAAGTCATAGATACAGTTAGATGAAAATATGAACAGACATGAGGAAGCATGAGGGTGTAGTCATTCTCGTGCCTACAAAGCACTACTTTTTTCAGTTATGGAAGAATCTAATAAGGAGGAACTGATTCATCCGTGATACAGTCCTTTAGTTTTTGAATAACTGACACCAAGGAACTTTGGAATTTTAATCTCCCAACAGACGTTAATGTAAGGCATTAATGAGTAATGCAATTTCTGCCATTCTGTAACTTGAAGTAAAGCATGTAGCTTTATTTCAATAACAAAGCTAGGTGTGGTGACAGAAATCTATAATACTGGTACTTGGAAGGTATAGCATCTAGAAGATCAGAAGTGCAAGGAAAGCCTCACGCTACACATTGAGTTACTTGAGATCCTGTCCCAAAAAAGGGAAGATATAGCTCAGTTGGTAGAGTGACTGCCCAGTATTTTAGAGTCCTGGTTATACAAAGCCCTGTGATAGTGGAGCCTGTAATTTATTTCAACACTTGTTCAAGGCCAGTTTAGGCTACAAAACAATTTAGAGACCTGCCCTAAGATGAGACCCTGGCTCAGAAAATAAAGAACACAGTAGTTAACCTCGCCTAACCTAATGTTCTTTGGAATAATTGCTGTAAACAAAAATACTATGATTGTTAGCTTACAGCAGTTTCTCAATTGTGAGGTCACCTATCAGGCATCCTGCATATCAGATATTAAATTTACATTACGGTTCATAATTGTAGCAAAATTACAGTTATGAAGTAGCAATGAAATAATTTTATGGTCTGGGGATCACCATAACATGAGGAACTGTATTAAAAGATCACAGCAGTAAGTGGTGGAGGCGCACGCCTTTAATCTCAGTTCTTGGGAGGCAGAGACAGGTGGAGCTCTGTAAATTCAAGGCCAGCATAGTCTGTGAGTTCCAGGACAGGCTCCAAAGCTGTACAGAGAAACCCTGTCTCTAAAAAACAAAACAAAACAAACAAAATGATCGCAGCATTTGGAAGGTTGAGAACTACTATTTACAGGAAGGGAAAGTTATTTCCAACTGGGGGACTGTATATAAATTAGACTATTAACTTCTGAAACTTGGCTTTTAAGTGAGGCTTGTTATCAATGAAGAGGTTTTTTTTGTTGTTGTTTCCTTGGTTTTTGGTTTTTTGAGACAGGGTTTCTCTGTGTCACTCTGGCTGTCCTGGAATTCACTCTGTAGACCTGGCTGGCCTCAAACTCTGAGATCCACCTGCATCTGTGCTGGGATTAAAGGAGTGCACCACCACCACCCAGCTCAGTGAAGAGTTTCTACAAGAGGAAAAATAAGTATAAATGCATGATATCACATGACAATATTTAGGCAGTTCTTACTACTTCAAGATAATCTTTTCAACAACTAATTTTATGTTCCTTTGTATTTCATAACTTGTGCAACTTGTTTTCGATGACCCTACCATGTTTTTATATTTCTTCAAACAAGTTAACGGGTACTGTTGATTATGTAATTCTGTATCAATTTCCCACCAAGACACCTCTTAAAAAGTAGTGAGCTGGGCTGGGCGATGGTGGCGCACGCCTTTAATCCCAGCACTCGGGAGGCAGAGGCAGGCGGATCTCTGTGAGTTCGAGGCCAGCCTGGTTTACAAGAGCTAGTTCCAGGACAGGAACCAAAGCTACGGAGAAACCCTGTCTCGAAAAATAAAAAAAAAAAAAAAGTAGTGAGCTGGGATTTATTTGACCTTCTAGTTCAACCACATAAATTCTTTAAGATGCCATTGAAAAAATAATATTGAATTTAACATAACTGAAGAGAAATGTACATTCTCCAGTAGTCCTACAAGAAGCCAAGGTATGAAATATTTTAAATTGAGAGATAAATTGTTTAAATATACAATGATGTACAAATTGTGAAATAGTCAATATTCATTTGCTTATATTTTCAGTAACTATTATAAACTTGGTTGAATTACAAACAAGTTTCCTCTCTTTCTCTCGCTCATGTTCATATGCATAGGGGTGTGTGTGTGTTCAGGTGTGTGTGTGTACATCAGAGACTAATCGTGGTGTTAGTTAACCTCGGTTCTCCAGGAGTTGTTCACCTTGTTCTTTGAGACAGGGTGTTCACTGGTACCTTGTACCTAACCATTAGGCTAGGTTGACTAACCAGTGAACCCCAAGGTTCCTCCTGTCTTCTCCTCTCCCAGACTGGGCTTACAGGTATATGCTACCATGCCTGACTTTTTATGTGGATGCTGAGGATTCGATTATGGTCTTGTCCTTGAATGACAAACACTTTTCTGACTGAGCTGTCTCCCCATCCCCTAGTCACCAGCGATTGATTTGTCTTTGATGTTTAGGTTCCAAACTACTGTCAGGTTTTATTTTTTAAATAATCTTTTATTCTTATAATAGCCTGTTTCAGACATACCCACATTGTTGCTCATATGACAGTACTCCACACTTACCTATGTTTTCATTTTAATTATCTGTAATATTATCGTTTATTTGTAATTAACTGTAGTAAAAAATATTAAAAGGAAAATTCCATACATAAATAAAAACTTTTAAGTAACTCATTATAGTAGTTAGTCATAATTGCTATGTTTTATTGTTTCTAATCTCTCATATGTATGTATATATAGGAGAAAATCATGTGTGTGTGTATATGTATATGTAAGTGGTCTTTAAACTGATTATTTTCTCTCTTTTCTTCAGTCTATCCACTACCATCAGAATTCTTATTCTACAATACTAAACTGATCTTGTGATTTCCCTGAATAAAAGCATTGATTCCTTTCCACATATAGAATGAAATCCAGTTCTTGGACTTTCCATTCTCTCTAAGAGTGGAATTGTACTCCACTTCTGTTGGTGATTAATACACCTTGTATAGACAATTACTTCCCTTTTCTAGAATGTCTTTTTACTTTTGTTTTGTTACATTTTTCCCTCTTAAACTGCTAGATTCCTCTTTTGTTCTTATTATAATTTTCTGCAGAATTTTGTTAGTACTTCCCCCCTTTTGTACACTAACTGTGATGTTTGCCTCACAGCTGAATATGAGATCCTTTAGGGTAGCAGTTGTGATGTGGTAAGAAAGCATCGGAAGCAACAGTAGTACCATTTATTGGCTACCTCTTGGAGGTGTGATACTTGGAAAGAATTTAGCACATATTTTACAGAGTATGTTAATAACAAGATATAATTAACACAGGGTCTTGCCAGACTCTTGCTGGACCTTTGTTTTGTTTGGGGAATAGCACTCAGGAGACAGAGCAGGAGGATCACTGCAAGTTCATGGTCAGTTGGGTCTACATAATAAATTCTAGAAGGAAAAGAATGGTGGTATAGACCTTGTTCCATACTATATTTTAAAGACCTATTGTTTCACTGTTTCTCAGGATTGTTTGCATTCTAATAGGATAAGCCTTAGTGATTTGTGATTTGGGGAATTCATAATTTAAAATAAAAACATATTAGTACCTACACTAACTTGTAGACACAGTAGTCTTTTTTGACCTTTTATTTCCATTACTTCGCTAATAAAAAAAGATGAAGATGCTTATATTTTTAGGTTTTATTGATATACAATTAATTAGTTATAAGGTAATAATTATATATAAACTTTTATTTTTTTTAAATAAGATCTCTTTATGACCAAGACTGTTGTTATGCTTGACTATTATCCTCTATTTAAACCTAAACTTCATGTTAGGACCCCAAAAATGGACTTTGTGGGGAGTCACTGGATCTTTTTGTCCACCCTGACTGGCCGGAAACTCACTATATAGATCAGACTGGTCTTGAACTTACAGAGATCAGCCTTTCTTTGCTTTTGAAACTGCAAAGATTAAAAGCCTGTCCTACCACTCTTGGAAATTAAATAAATAAATGTGTGTGTGTGTGTGTGTGTGTGTACATCTTAATCAACACAAAATAAACATAAACATGTCCACCATCCTCCAGGCCTTCTCATCTCCTGGTTTTAAACAAATAGTGATCACCTTTATTTCATTCTAGATTGACTTACATATTCTAGAGTTTCATATAATTGGATCATATGGTATGTGCTTGTTTTAGATTGCTTCTTCCACTCAACACACTTACTTGATAGTTGTGTGTATCAGTATTTTATCCTGAGGGTGCATATTTTTAATTATATTTGTTATGAAAAGTAATTTTTTTTACCCACATTATAGGTTACATTTTGGAGGAGGTTCAGGTGGAACTGATGTGAAAATTTAGTTGAGCCTATGTAAAATCACTTCTGAGACTTGTTTTAGTATATTATGTACAGATTCTTTGGTATTCCAGACTTGTGTGCACAAAAATTTAAGTGCATTTTAATTTTCAATGAGTGTCCTTTCATGTACTTAGAGTCTAATTCAAAATAAAGCAGGTAAGTACATTTTACTCAATCTTGGAGTATACTGTACTCTGGAATACTATCTCCTTCACCTTTCTTGGGAAGTTGGGTGAAAACCCTTCTAATTTGGCCTCATATGGGTAGTAACTCTAAAGTGGTTGCCTCAAACTTAATACTGCCGTTAGTTACAGGTATCAAGCCGTAAGGCACTAATCAATTGTGTGTTAATACTACTAGGAGCTCAGTTTGTGGAGGGAAAAGATTTCCTCCTCACATCATCTTTGATGACTACATTTGAAACTTTTTATTTAATGTTGGGAAGAAAAAAGATCTTTGCTTTGTTGTATTGTTTTTTTTTTTAAACCCAAGTCATTAAAAAATCCATTATATTGCTATTATAATCTCACTCATTGCTATGTCCCTTTTAAAACTTTCAGGTGCATATAATCCATATGTAGAAATAATTGAGCAGCCAAGACAAAGGGGAATGCGCTTTAGATACAAGTGTGAAGGGCGCTCAGCAGGCAGCATTCCTGGGGAGCACAGCACGGACAACAACCGGACGTATCCGTCTATCCAGGTAACAGGCCCTTCCTCAGCAGCTTACTTCCAGTGGATCGTATTTCACTGTGACAATTGAATTAAACACTCAGTTTCTTTTTTGGTTATGGTTTTGTTTCGAGACAGGGTTTCTCTGTGCAGTCCTAGCTGTCCTGGAGCTCACTCTGTAGACCAGGCTGTCCACCGGCTTCTGCCTCCCCAGGGCTGGGATTAAAGGGCTGCACCACCACCGCCCAATGGAAGGCTCAGTTTCTTAACAGTTACCTCCTTGGTCTTTTACTCCCATTCCATTTTTGTTTGTTTGTACTTGATTTGCATTAACTAGGCGTGTAGGGAGATCTCTTAGATGTGCACACTCTTTCCTGCTGTAGTTCGTGTATTAATGTAACTGCAGTGATTCCCGGTGCTTACTATATTCAGACACCTTTGGATCTGATCCCTCCTGTAAGCATGAAGCTTTTAGTAAGGAAAAGGCATTCTCTATATATGGTGGTGAGGGGGAATTATAGTATATGCTAAACATGGATTTGGAAACTAATTTTTTTTCAATCTTTTAGTTTCAGAGCTATTAATAAGGAAAACTTTTCCCCTCTTTTTTCCTTACCTTTATAGCACATCTCCAGTACTCTTGAGTTATCATCTAAATTATCACTTTTTTCTCTGTATATTTAAAGTGTGTATGTATATAAATGTAGGCACTCGTGCCTCAGTGCCCATGTGGACGTCAGGACAGGCTTGGGTAGGTTTGTGCTTTTCTTCCACGTTTATGAGGCAGGGCATCTCTGTTGTTTTCTCACTCAATATATCCTGTGTCGTCCTGCTTCTGCTTCCCATCTCCTGACAGCAGAGTTGGTATCACAGGTGCTCAAGCTCCTGGTCTCTATCTTTTTTTGATAGACAGTACTGAGGATTGAACCTAGAATGCTAGGCAAGTGTTCTACCACTGAGATAGATTCCTAGCCTGTGAAAGTAGTTTTTGACTGAAAATGAATTTGGCAAATGTACCATATTTATAAGGTATGTTTATATGTCTTATTTATAAATTATATTTACTTGCCTTTTAATTTTTATAATTTATTTGCTCATGTTTGATGTTTTGAAACAAAATTTCACTAGACTAGGCTTGCCCTCTTGCCTCTGCTTCCTTCACACTGGGAATATAGGCATGCACAATCATGCCTAGGTGCTTTTTATCACTTAAATTCCAATTAAAAAGCTTAGTAGTGAGTTGATGGGGTAGCACATGCCTCTAATCCAAGCATTTGGGAGGCAAAGACAAGTAGATCTTTAGTTTGAGGACTGCCCAGACTGTATAAGAAGTTCCAAGCCAATGTGGACTGTTTTTGTTTGTTTGTTTTTTGTTTTGTTAAGACAGGGTTTCTCTGTATCTTTGGATCCTGTCCTAGAACTTGTAGACCAGGCTGGCCTTGAACTCACAGAGATCCACCTGCTTCCGCTTCCTGAGAGCTGGGATTGAAGGCACGCACCACCACCACCTGGCTCCAATGTGGACTTTTTAAACAAGACCTTGTCTCAACAAATAAATAAAAACAAAGTTAGTAACTAGTCAGGGGCAGTATCACCCACTGTGGGGAGGCTGTGGTAGGAGGATTACTTGGGTCCAGAGACTAGTGTGGATAAAAGTAAGACATTATCTCAAAATTGAATTTGAAAAATGGTTCTTAATCTTTCATGATTAGATCTAAAATCACTTCTTTGCAACTAGCTTATTTACAGTTTATTTTATTGAACCTAAGGAGAATTACAAAGTTAAAACAATAAGTCCATTGTCAAGTTATGTATTGATTTCCAAATTTCTCTTCTTTTTGTTTTAACTGATACGTAGATGCTGGAATTAAACATATTAATGGACTGTCATGTAATGTCTGATACATGTATACATCATGTAATTCTTAAATCAGGTTAAACATACTTAACTCCTCAAACATTTATCATCCTTGTGGAAACATTCCAAGTCCTCTTAGTTTAGTTAAATACACAGTATTTCTGTACATAGTCACCATATTGTATAATAGTGTGCCTAGAGTTTTTTTGTCCCATCTATGGTACAAATTAAATTTTAAAAAGATTTTATTGTTATATGTATATGTGCCTGATACAGATACTGGGATCTGAGCTCTGGTCCTATGGAAGACCAGGAAGTGCTCTTCCTTTTGAGCTATCACTTCAGCCCTATGACTTCATGCTTTTAAATGACTTTTTTTTTTTTTGGCAACAGTATGGGTTTGGGTTATCTAAGTTCTTTTAAGTATTCAAATGGAAGAGATGTAGTAAAAAGTTAACTTAAAAATTCTATTCTTCCAATCTTGTGAGTCATTTCAGCTCCTCTTTTTAAAAAAATGTTCCTAAATTTTATTTATGAATTCATACAAACATTGCAGACAGTGTGTCTTGACCCTCACTCCCCACTCCTCTTCGTTCTAGTTAACCTGGAAGTAGCGCAGGCATTTCAGAGTTATTTCTGCTGTTAGCAATGATGCGTAGCCATACAAGACCAGTCCTGGAGAGTGGTCTTCTTCAGAGATTTTTTTTTTATGAGATATTTCAAGTATCGTTTGGAAGAAGACACCTTGGAGGAGACAGTGATCTCACTCCTGCTCCTTTTGATGGTCACAACCCCTCCATCAAGATTTCCAGCTTTTCCTCTGGCCTCGAATCGCAACATTCACGATGCTGTCTTCTGTAGGGTGGGTGCAGTCAAGGGCGAATTTCAAAACCTGCTCCCCCCCCCCCCCCTTTGCCACAAGCTCTTTTTCATGGTCCATCTGTCCTCAGAGTACCATGTTTTTGTTGTTTGTTTTTTAATTCTTGAACATTTTTAGACTCTCTCCCTCTGCCCCCCCCCCCCTCTGCACACGCACACACGTGTAAAGGTCAGAGGACAGCCTTCAGGGCAGTGCTCTCATGTACTGTGTGAGATCCAGAGATTGCACTTCTTAATGGCAAATGCTTTTACCTATAGCACCATCTGACCAGCCCTTAGTTCTTCTTAAATCATATTACTTTATGCATCAAAATTATGTGTATGATTTGTGTCTTTTCTGCTCCAACAGGTTCTAAACACTTTACAGCTTGAATTTTTTCTCCATCAGCCTATTTTGTAGTTTCAGCAATTGTGAGTGGATATGATCAGTATACACTGTATAAGTAAATGTATGAAACTTTCAAAGAAAAAATATAAAACAGACAGGCACAGTGGTATATGTCTTTAATCTCAGAATTTGGGAGGCAAAGGCAGGTGGGTCATATTTCTTTGCTATTATTTTCAGTGTGGCTTAAATATGTTTTTCAAGGCATATTTATGGTATGACAGTGTAACCAAAAGCAAAGCACTGAAAAGCTAACTTCTAAGCATTTCCTTGTGCTCTGTGACCCACTCCTCCAAAAAAAAAAAAAAATCAACTTTCCAGGCTGTGTTGGTGCACACCAGCACTTGGTAGGCAGAGGCAGGCGAATCTCTGAGTTTGAGGCCAGCCTGGTCTACAGAGTGAGTTGCAGGACAGCCAGGGCTACACAGAGAAACCCTGTTTGAAAAAACCCTGTTTCTTGAAAACAAATGAGAGAGAGACAGAGAGGAAAAGGTATCAACTTATTTGATTTATTTAGGATTTTGGATTTTGACACAGATCTCATATAGCTCAAGTGGGCCTCAAACTCATCATGTAGCTGAGGAGACCTTGAACTTCTGAAAATTGTTGTCTCTTCCTGTTGACTGTGGTTAATGTGGTTCTGGGAATCAAACCCAGGGCCTTGTGCACGCTAGGCAAGCATTCTACCAACTGAGCTACATCCCCAATACAGTTTACCTGTTTTATGTTTGGTTTTTCAAGACAGAGTTTCTCTTTGTAGCCTTGGCTGTCCTGGAAGTCACTCTGTAGACCAGATTGACCCTGAACTCACAGAGATCAGCCTGCCTCTGCCTCCCGAGTTCTGGGATTAACGGTATACACCACAATGACCAGCATGCTTACTGGTTTTGGTTTGGTTTTTCGAGACAAGGTTTCTCTGTAGCTATGGAACCTGTCCTGGAACTAGCTCTTGTAGACCAGGGTGGCCTTGAACTCACAGAGATACACCGGCTTCTGCCTCCCAAGTGCTGGGACTAAAGGTGTGTGCCACCACCACCTGGCCTGGTTTTAAAAGGGAAAAGAAGTAACCAGATGATAAAACTAGATGAAATTAGGGCAGAAAGAACATTTCAGGAGAGTTGAAAGATGGTTTTCCATGCTGGTATTCTCTGAAAACTTTAATCTCAAGTAAGCTGCTGAATATTTGAACTTTATTCAGTGCTGACTTCATTATATACTTGAATTTAGTGGATCATCTTTTTATATTTGTTTGCTTTTAAAACAGGGTATTGTTGCTTGTAGCTCTAGCTGGCACTGAATTTGTGCCAGTCCTCTTTCAGCCTTCCAAATGCTGGGGTTACTGGCATATGCCACAGTATACCATCTGGCAGCTCTGTTCTTAACAAGATATACTTACGGATTGTACAATTAATTTCCCCTTTCAGATTATGAACTATTATGGAAAAGGAAAAGTGAGAATTACGTTGGTAACAAAGAATGACCCATATAAACCTCATCCTCATGATTTAGTTGGAAAAGACTGCAGAGATGGCTACTATGAAGCAGAATTTGGACCAGAACGCAGACCTCTGTTGTAAGTATGCCGTCACAGAAATCTTTGCAGTAGGACAAGAGTAGCATTAGTTTTTAGCAAAATTAATTTCATATTTAATTTACTATAGCTTACATTTAAATTTTTAATTTTATTTTTCATCTGTAGGGGTACATGCATGGGCCATGGGGTGCATGTGGAGGTCTGAGTTGGTTCAGCTTGTGAAGCTGGTTCTTTCCTCTGCCATGAGAACTCTGAGGAGTGAACTTAGGTCACCAGGTGTAGTTGCAGATGCCTTTACCCCCTGAGCCATCTCACCAACCCGATATTTAAGTTTTTGTTTTTACCATTGGCATTAGAATTGTCCTTTCAATCGGCAGAGCTACTTCCTTGAGAGTTGGAGGTTTAGACAGCTCATGTAACCCAGGCTGGACTCAAACTTGCTATGTAGAGTGAGTTTGAACTTATCTTCCTGCCTCCAGCTCCCAAATCCTGGGTTTGCAGGTAACACCACCATGTCTGGCTCAGCTGGAGTACTTATTTTAAAAATTTGTATGTTCTTCTTAGTGTTTCAAGATAGGGTTTATATAGGCCAGGTGGCCTTCCAGAGGACCCGGACACTGAGAGTCCAGGGTGAGGTTAGCCATAAAGTACTACATCAGTTTGTGCAGACTGAGCTCAAGACAGACTGCTGCCGTGGTTAGGCTAGCAGTCTGACAACCGAGCTGTACGTCTGCCACTCCTTATCTCATCAGTTTGGGCTGTTTGGAGACAGAATCTCACTGTGTAGCTCAGCCTAGCTTCCAGCTTGTGGTGATCCTCCTGCCTCAACCTCCAGAGTACTGGTTATAAGTAAGCATGTGTTACCATATTTGGATAGATGTTCGTCTTTATAATGATTGAAAGTAAAGAAAGCTTTTTATGTTGTGATATATTTCTACATTCTGCATAATCTATGAAAATTTTGAGGCCAACCTGGAAGGCATTGTTTCAAAAAAAGTTCCTCATTAATAGTAATAACAAAAAACACAAAAAGCCCAACTAATGCACATTTGACAAGCAATACTACTGCCTATATTACTTGAACTTCCACCCAGCGTTTTAAACTTTCAACTGTTTGTGTCTTGAAATACTCTTTCTGATTTCTGTAAGACAAACTTGTTTTAATTTGCAGTTTCCTAGCTGTCCTTCCATATGGCCTCTGTGTTTTCATCTCTGTCACACTCTAGTGCCTCTAATTTATTCTTTCTGGTATTTCAAGACAGGGCTTCTCAGTGTAGCCCTAGCTGTCCTTGAACTCAGAGATCTGCCTGCCTCTGCCTCTGCCCCTGGAACTAATGGATTGCACCTCTAATCTTACATTGCAGTCATGAGAGTATTCTTTAGTTGTCCTGCGTACAGTGCCCTTTCATAGGGCCTCCTTATGATCTGTTCCTTTTGTCTTCCTAGTGTAGTCCATACTATCCCTTCCCACAGGAAGCCTGCCTGCCCACCTGAATTGATCCTATTATATACTCCTTCCCATAGAGTATGTTTACTTTCATAAAACTTGTTATGATTCAGTTGAGTGGTTTTTGCATATGATTATTTAGTAGTTCAGCAGACTTGAGCTAGCGGGTTTTTTTTTTTTTCTGTAAATGGCTGGTCGTATCATAGACTTTACAAACCTTTCAGACTGTATGTCTGTCCTACTCCACCCCGCTATTTCAGGAAAGCAGTCACAAATGATACATGAGTGTATGGGCATGTTTGAGTTTCAATACAAACTTCACTTGCAAAAACAGCACTATGCTGAATTGGCCCATGAATTAGAGTTTGTCAATCCCCCATTCCCAACACTAAGGTTCCCTGAAGGGAGAAATTGTACATCTCCATTCCTTTTTAGAGTTTTAATGCACAGTTGAAACTCCAAAATATGTTGAGTGACTATGAAGGGATACATGGGAGAATGAACCAAATACCCTAATGATTCTTGGTTTCCTTAACACGGAAGTGTTTTGCCTTGTTCCCTTCTTTTCTCTTTCTGCTAGTGTTGGGGTTGATTCCAGAGTGTCATGAGCTAAACAAGGACTACACTATTGAGTTAATGCCTAGCTCTTGGAGTTTTGAAACCCCCCATTACCTTTAATATTCTGTGCATTAGCAGTGTGATTTATTCAGATGAGACAAAAGCAAGTAGTATATATTAGGGTGAAGAATTCTTTAAAACCCTTTATTAGAGAAAAAACTAAAAAACACAATAAGAATCTCTCAAAGATTCTTTTTGAGAAGGAATTATTTAGTTACAGGATTTCAAGAAAGGATTGAGAATTCATAGCTTATTTATTTTTGTTATTGGAGGTGGAGGAAGGAAATGTCAGAGTTATTTTAGGTGCTGGTAAAGTCACAGGTGTGTGAGTGCCGAGCATGAAGCATGAACACAAAGGCGGCACGGATGTGGAGTAGAGTGAGCCAGGTAGCTGCAAGAGCCAAGTGAAATGGGAAGAAAAGGCGGCGTTCTTATCATTGAGTTTTGCTTCCTTATTCACACCCACCCATCTCGAATGATGTCATGGTTTTTCCATGTGGGAACAAGTATGACTGGGTGGTGGCAGGGGAGTTCCCCCCACCATCATCTGTATTACACATATGCAAATGAATAATATTTGTAGCTATTGAGAAGTTTTCCATAAGTGACCTTCTGAATGTGTTAAATAGTGTTAGCATTAAACCTCTCTAATTAAAAAAAAACATTTCACTCCTATAACGTGGCATAAAGTGTATTCTGTAATCTACGACAGAACTTGAGGTCAGCCTGGAGTACACAGCAAGACACTCCAGCTGCTCACTGTGATTTGATGTAGCGATGAGCTAGAGAGACAGCATAAACGAACAGAGGAATCAGACATAAGAAGGCTAGCCAGGTCCCCATCAAAGTGAGAGCTGTACATAAGGGGGCACAGTTGCCTCTCTGCCCAAGTGCTGTCAAGACTCCAAAATGTTCACAAAGCCAGGAATACTGATGTTCTTCTCTAGTTACTTGACTTTTAAGTTCCATAATATATACAGATTTCTTTAAATTCAGTAACCAATCCTATAAGATCTTTAATAAATATAGGTTATAGGAGCAAATCATGCCTTCATATTTCAGGGTCTGGCTGTCTTTGCACCTCTTGATACACAAATTTTAGTGAATTGATCATGAATTTGTTTGGAATGTGAAATTTTGCTTTTCGGTGTTCTTTTTTTTTAATGTTTATCTACCTTGGTACATTTGACTAGGCATATTGGTAAAATATAATTATAAAATAGTATATTTGAAAGTGAAATAGTACTATGTATACTTTTTTGCTTTGGTCTTTTGCGACAGCGTTTCCCACGGTCTAGGCTAACCCTCAAACTCTTAGGTAGCTGAGGATGATCCGCGTGCCTCCATTTCCCCAGCGCTGTGATTAAAGGCAAATGTTGCCATGCACACTGTTTGTATATTAGCAGTTCTCTTAGACAGTTCTACTTTTTGTTACTCTTGTAACTTTATTATCAAAATCAGAAACAGGATCCATGTCCTAGTAGCTGGATTTGACCGGAAGGTGACTTCTCAATGTTGACTGTGTTTGACTTCTGTCATATTTTTAACCGTGATGTGATTTTGAAAGTTTCATTTTTTGTTCTTAGTTTTCAGAATTTGGGTATTCGGTGTGTAAAGAAAAAAGAAGTGAAAGACGCTATTATTTTAAGAATAAGTGCAGGAATCAATCCTTTCAATGGTAAGTATTTTGTTACAATTTCTACTATTTGAATATCGATGGACTGTGATTTCTCTTTACATTGTAATTCTACTTGTTGACCTGTATTTGTACCTAAGGAATCAAGTGTATTTAAGTAGACAGTGTCTTTGTTTTGTTTTGTTTTGTTTTGTTTTTTTAAGGAGGCCTCCCCTTCCCCTTTCTTATTGTTTATTTTGACATAAGTTCTCCCTTTGTAGCTCAGATGGGTCTATTACTACATATTGCAGAGTGACCTTGAACTCCCAGCAATCCTCCCTCCCTCATCAGCCTTCCAAGTGCTTGGATTATAAATTTGAGCCACCGTGCCTGGCCAAAACAAAAAGAAAAACTAAAACCTGCTGCAGGTGTTTTTGATTCTCTGAATATGCTTATTCCTTGTGCCACTCCTGCAAGGAGCAGCACTCGCTTCTCTTTCTGAGTGCTGAATAGGCTATCCATGCTCTCCTCCCTCCCCCCACAGTTGTTTCCCAATAGGAATCTCTTAAGGCCTTGCTGACTTGAAATGCTGTTTCACTGAGGCTGGCCTTGTCCCTGCCTCTGCCTCTGCCTCCCAAGTTCTGCCATTACAGACCTGCAGCAACATACCTGGCCACTCAAAATATTTTTTAGACTTCTTTAGATTTTTATTTATTTATTTATTTTATTATTATTATTATTTTTTTTTTTGGTTTTTTCGAGACAGGGTTTCTCTGTGGTTTTGGAGCCTGTCCTGGAGCTAGCTCTTGTAGACCAGGCTGGTCTCGAACTCACAGAGATCCGCCTGCCTCTGCCTCCCGAGTGCTGGGATTAAAGGCGTGCGCCACCACCGCCCGGATTTAGATTTTTAAGTATGAATGTTTTGCCTACCTGTATGTATATGTACCATGTGTGTGCCTGGTACCCTTGAAGGTCAGAAGAGGGCACTGGATCCTCTGGAACTTGAGTTGAATCAAACCCAGGTCCTCTGCAACAAGTACTCTTAAACACTAAGGTGTTTCTCTAAACCTTCAAAATATTTTTGTGATATGTTTTTGTATTGGCAAAATATATCTTGCTATTTATTTAGCACATTTTATTGGCAATAGCACTTACTAGCCATTTTATTTTTTAAGTTATTGTTCGGGGACAAGGGCTTATCACTTAACACATGCCTGTCCAAGAATGGCTTGAATTTTTTGATCCTCCTGCCTCCACCTCCCAGTATTGGGACCATCATCACACTTGGCTTATGCATTGTTGGGGATGACTCAAGGTTTCTTTGAGTGCTAAACAAGCCCTCTGCCAACTGAGCTGCTTCATCGACCCTAAGCATTTATTCTTTATGACACTATTTGGGTATGGCATCTAGTACCTTGTAGCGTTCTGTATTGTTCAATAGATAAATGTTTGCTGAAGTGGATGCAGTTATCCTTACTTTAAAAAGTCTTCATTCTAAAGTCCTGTGTAGCTACGTACATAGTTTTGTTGGTCTAGGCATGGTAGAGCACACATGTATTTCAAGCTGCTTGAGACTGCATCCTCAAACTATGTAACTGAGAAGAACCTTGTATTCTGTCTGAGCCTTTAGTCACTCATTAACTGAAGACGTGTAATAAATACCTATTATCTGTAAGCTCTTATCTTCGATGTTCAATGAAACATAAAGATGTAGCACACCATTCTGAGCTCATAGCACTTTGCCTAGTAGGGTAGCAACAGCACGTGGGAGTGGTGGTCATGGGAGATGAGAACCCAAGGCAGAGCTAGTGCTGCACTGATTCAGAGAGAAGGGTGTTTCTTCTCGTCCAGAACGAGACTTAGACTTTGTAGGACAGTAGTTCAGGAATGGAGATATGGCTCTAGAAGTGAGTGCTTCCTGCCTAAGCACAAAGACCTGAGTGTAATCCTAGTGCCCATTTGAAAACCGTCAACACTAAGAAGGTGACTACAGGGGGATGTCTGGGGCTGGAGGGTCAGTGAAAGACCTCATCTCAAAACATAAAGTGAAGACAACCAAGTAAGACACCTGGTCTTGCTCTCTGTCCCCTGTAAAGAAGATCTCGTCTTTACACACACACAAAGTAGTTCTTAGCTGGGTTTTCAGCCTTTACTCTGGATCCATATCACTTATGACTCCTGGTTGGCAGTCGTTTTTAGCCATGCTGTGCCAGAGATGAGAAACATGGTTTAAAACCATGTTAGTTTTATATAACTGTTCTGCATTCTAGAAATAGTGTTTTGATGCCCCTTTTTTTCTTACGTACAGAAGAAGGGTGCAGTGGTATGGGGTTAAGGACAGCCTCAGATGTTGTTCTGAAACAGGGCTTCTCACTGGCTTAGAGCTCAGCAGTCTGCCAGAGCTCGCTGTCTGCCTTCCCATATAAGCCTTGTTAAAGCCTGGCCTTTCTACATGGGCTTAGGAGTAGAAGTCAGGACCTTGTGCTTGCAAGGTGGGCACCTCACCAACAGAACTGTCTCTCTCAGCCCCACTCTGACTTTCTAGTGAGGCAGCCATGTTTTTATAGACTCACATATTAGGCTTGAGAATGCAGATACTGGAATAAATTTCAATGTCAGGTTTGACAGTATGAAACAGTGAGACCTTGTTTCAGTAAACAAAAAGAAGCCAGTTGTGGTGGTCCATCTGCCTGCCTCTGCCTCCCAAGTGCTGAGATTAAAGGCATGGGCCCCCTTTTCTGGCAGCATATATGGCTACCCATAAATTTTAAGAAATAAATTTTTATTGGTTGTTCCCTATAAGACTGTGGAATTTGGCTAATTGTTTTTCGCATTTAGTATTTTAATTTTAGTACTAATGTACTTTCTGAGTAAAATTTTCATGTATTTTAACAAAATTCATGCTTTTAAAATATGGTATATATTAGTAACAACTTATTGCTATAGAGTTGAAATATTATTTCAAAGGAAGCAATATTTTGTTTTAGAAATAGGTTTCTTTTCAAAAATCAATGTAAACAAACTGTTCTTGTACTGTTTTCTATGACAAGTTGTTATATCTTTTCAGAACTATAAAAATGTCCTGTTGTACGTTTTGTTTGTTTTTAAGCAAATCTGACTTACACATAAAATGTCTTAAGTAAGCCTACACCATCTGGTACCTTCCACACATCTCAGCTCTAACGTGTTGGTGTACAGTTAGTATGACCCTTTGCTTCAAATTCCCTCCCCACCATTTAGCCATGAAACTTTGGGAAATTATCTCCTCTCTTTAAAATCAGTGTCTTTCCTGTAAAAACAGGGATGACCATGATTCTTGCTAGATTTAGAAGGTAATTGCAGACTGGGCCAATGACCATGGTTAACAAAGAATGCCTATTTCCTGTTGCCTACAACTTGCCTCCAGAATTAAGACTTTTGATTTATGCTGTCAGTTTGTGATTCTACCCGTAAGGTGCAGGCATAGTCCCTAGCGTAGTTCCTCCCTGAACAGGGCTATATGTATCACGTACTGTTAGACAGTAATGGTGTGGTATGAAAGCCATTCTTGAGTGTGTGGGCCATCCTAGTTCTGTGCTCTTAGGGTTACTGGATGTTGTGGGCAGAGAGAAAGACAAGAGGATTTTGTATGTGTAACTATTCTGCATTCTAAAGCTTCTGTTGTACTGTTCAGTCCCTGAACAGCAGCTGCTGGACATCGAGGACTGTGACCTCAATGTGGTGAGACTGTGTTTTCAAGTCTTCCTTTCTGATGAACATGGCAACGTGACCACTGCTCTTCCGCCCATTGTTTCTAACCCGATTTATGACAACCGTAAGTGCTTTCATTTACTTATGTCTGTAATCTTAGCTTGTTTTATTTCCTTAATTGTTAAAACTTTAAAGTATTTTCTTAATTACAAAAGGAGTATGTTAGGTGGGTATGGTAGCTCGTGTCTGTAATTTTAGCAATCAGAAGGCTGAGACAGGAAGATAAAATTTGAAGGCTTTATGGGCTATACAGTGAGACCTTGTTTCAATAAAGAAAAAGAAGCCAGGTGTGGTGATCCATCTGTCTGCCTCTGCTTCCCAAGTGCTGGGATTAAAGGCATGAGCCACATTTTCTGGCAACATATATGGTTACCTATTAATTTTAAGAAATCATTACCCAGTTAAAGGGTATTTGGCTAATTTCCTTCTTGTCTGCTTGTGAACAAATTATACTGAAATAAATATATTTATGTGTGCATTTTAAAGACATATATATACATATCTATCATCTGTCATATCTATGTGTGTATGTTCATGTGTATGTGGAGTTCAGAAGAAAATTTGCAGGACTTCTCTGCTTCCACCCTGGAATCAAACTCAAGTTGTCAGGCTTGGCAGCACCACCATTACCCACTTAACTATCTCTTTGGTTTATGAATATTCATATATTATGCAAATATTTCTGGCATTTGTTTTCAGAAGTATAAATTTTGACAAGACTGTATCAGAGGATATCGAAGTTTATTTGAAAAAAAATATAGAACTCCTCCAAAATATTTTGTACACTCACCAGTGGTGTATGCTACACCTATTTTGCATGTAGAATACTGGTCCATAGAGTATAGAAGTAGATTATTCATATCAGAGATCCTTGGGTGTCTTGAAGGACTACTATAATAATATTGGGCAGAAAAATGAAAATTGCATTGCCCTACGGGTGTAGCTAATGATGTAAAAAGACTAGTCATGGTGTGCCCTTATCAAAAATTGGGAGGCAGAGTCAGGAGAATTGCTCAGATTCAAAGCTCAGCTAGCCTAGTGTACATAGCTTCAAAAAAACAAGAGACTGTATCTCAAAGGAGGTGGAAATCCAGGACTAGCAAGCACCTAAGATTGTCCTACGACCTCCACACATGTGCCATGGCACACGCTTACCTGTGCTCACACACGTCTACACCCAGACATACTTCAACAACACACATAAAAATATTCAGTTTCCTTTATCTATGTATTAAGATTTGTATCTATTCTCTAAATTATTTTCCTCTAATTTTTCCCCTTACAACGTAATAAATATACTTCTACTAGCTAGTTTTATGCCAACTTGACACAAGCTAGAGCCATCGGAGAGCCTCTATTGAGAAATTGTCTTCATAAAATCTGGCTGTAGGCAGGCATGTTGGGAGTTTTCTTAATTAGTGACTCATGGAGGAGGGCCCATTCTATTGTGGGTGGAGCCAATCCGAGGCTGGTAGTTTTAGGTTCTGTAAGAAAACAGGCTGAGCAAGCCAGTAGGCAGCACCCCTCTATGACCTTTTGTAGCATAAATAATAAAAACACAGTGACAGATATTGGGGTTCAACTCGAAGGTCAGAAAAGCAGCTAAGACACTAGAGAGCTCTTACCACTATGAAATCTTCAGACTGAAAGAGAGTGAGTTCCTGTCTCACCCTACCTTATATTCCTCTCTAGTGCTGGAAGTAAAGGTGTGCACCACCACCAAGCAGGCTCTATGGCTAACTAGTTTGGCTGCTTGGATTAAAGGTGTGTGCCATCACTGCCGGGCCTGTACGGCTGACTAGTGCGACTGTTTTGCATTCTGGTCTTCAGGCAAGCTTTATTTATTAAAAGACAAATGAAATATCACTACATTTCCCTTTTCTTGTCTAAAGTAAAAAGAAGACTATAACTAATACAAGGAAACTATATATAGTAAGTGCAGTAACTATATACAATATATACAGGCAGTAAATACACCTTACAATGTCTTGTCCATTTGCATTTGACAAATTCAGAGAAAATACTCCATGTCTACCTTATCTTGGTGAGTCCAAAGTCCTGCACCTAATTTACTTTCTATCATAACTTGCTTTCTGCATCTGGTAAACAAAGAAAACTATAATTATCTAGTCTTCAGCTCCCTCATAAAACCAAGAAGGAAATAATATTAATCGAGTAAGCAGAAAGTGTGAGCAAGTGACTTCCAAAAAAATGTGAGAAATGACAGAAACAGTTAGCTGCCTGGACAGTCACCCAAAGTTCCTCTGCAATATTGGGGTAAAATCTTCAGCCTACATACAGGCCTATTATATCCGACAGACTTTTCTGTGAAGCACAATATTCTAAATGGTTGTCCCTTCTTGTCTTGACAATGTCTGGCAGTCACTTTCTTTTGTGTCCTGCTTGTCCAATTAGGACAGCATGCAGTCAGCAGTCAAAGCAGGAACATTTTCTTGCCCAGGTACTTACTTTTGCCACAAAGTAAACTCCATGTGGAGTTTCTTTGATGTCCATTATCTTCTCTGAAGTAGAATGGTGATGCAGGAGCAGACATGTCTCATTGTCATAAAAAAGAACCTATGTTATTAAAACATCTTAAATGCCATAGTCGGTAGATCTCTGAAATGTTTGAAGATGACCTGTCTGTCTAAAATACATCTTCATTTAACCTTGAAAATATACCTGATATGACTACAAGTTCCATTATAATAGGTGATTAACTATTAACCTGCATTTCCTTATTATCCTAAACAGTTGATAATAATAATTTTCAAGGATTATAAATTTTCATTACATTTTTAAATGAGACTTATAGGTACAATAGCTTGAACAAGAGTAGGAAATGTATGTACAATATGTTCTAACAAAATTAACCTCAAATTTGTATCAATATACAAAATGTGTATACAATATACAAAAATCCAATCCAAGGTAAAACATTTAAAACTAGTAGTTGCTTTTTAAAAGTAGATTCAATAATCTATCTTTTTTTCTTATCATATCTATAACCTCCCTTTTTCTTTTCAGACTTTTTATTGTATCTATATCCCCTTTTTTCTTTTCAGAGTAGATTTAATAATCTACCCTTTTATCCTGTCAAATCTATAGCCCCCTTTTTTCTGTTCAAAACAAGAACTCTGAATCTAACCTCCTTTGTTCAACTTTTCTCCTGACCGTAACCAATAAGTACCCTCCCATAAATTATGAAAAATATCCATAACCCATTAAACAACCAAAAACCGCCCACACCATCTCTATGAAATGTGAGCATCGTATTCTTAAATTTACTTCCTGCTGTCTGGGGGGTGGGGGAGGCAATAATATCTTTAGGAGATCCTGAAAAGAAAATTTTGGGTGAATTCTCAAGTCTTGGGAGAGGTAGTTGTATCATTTGTTGTCCAATTTCATTGTTGTCCAATGGGAAAGTGCAGGACTTGTCTCAAGTCCTGGCTAGAGTAGTCTTTTAGGCTGGATTATCTCAGCTAGCCACCTTGAAACTGTTCAGAGCAGTTTGTAGTCAAAACCAATCTTTAGGTGGTGTTTTTCAGCTTAGTGGTGTTATCATAGTCCCGGAGGAATCATCATTGAGAGGGTCCATCCTCCTTATGGAGACTCCAAAGGTTACTGTTAGGCATTGCTCATTGTTCACTGTAGAAAACTAATAGAGACTTGAACCTGAAATCATCTACAGAAAGGCAGATGAAACCTTTATCCATAATTAGTTAGTACTCTGAATGACCATTAATGTCATGAAAAAAACGTTTAGATTAATCTTACAGATTTTGTACCTTAAGAAAAGCTGTTAATGAGTTATTATAAACCGAAGAATTATGAGATTAGTAGCAATATAATAGTCCTTAAATATTTGTTTTTCTGCTGTCTCATATTAAGTGACTCTATTGACATGAGACAGAGATTTTGGATTTCACTTTAATAAGCCTGCTTGGATTTAGAGAAGGAGAGAACCACACTCTAGATCCAAAGCCAGCTTTCATCTTTGATAGGACTGAGACTACAAAAAAACCATTTGCATTATACATCTGTAGAGAACAGCAAAAACAAATGTTTAGGAAGATCTATGAAATTTTATTCTGTTGGAAATGTGACATACCAATAGGCCAGTTTACTCTTTTTCTTTGAACCTTTTTTCTGTATGATTTGCCCTTTTTCTTCTGATGTCGCATTTGTCCAGTGGTCTTCAGATTTAAATTTTGTATTCAGTTTATATATTAAAAAACCAATTCTAAGATAATATCTTTCCTTTGCATTAAAATTCCTGTAGGGGAATGTTTGGAGGGTAATATGACCAGAATGTAGTTAAGATTTGGATCTACATGATCCACCTGTGATTTCTGTAATTTCTCTTCAATCAAAGGCAATTCTCTCTGAGCTTCAGTTGATAATTCCCTGGGACTATTTAAGATAGTTCTTGCCACCAGCTAAGGTTTTGTTTTAATTAATTAGGTCATCAGGACCTATACCAATAGTGTGCTGTAGATGAGAAATGTCTTCTAGCAATCTTTGGAAGTCATTAAGTGTCTGCAACCAATCACTCTTAATTTGCACCTTTTAGGGTCTAATTTGTTGTAAACCTATTTTATAACCTAAATAATCAAAAGAATCTCCTCTTTGTATTTTTTCAGGATCAATTTGTAATCCCCAACAGTGCAAAATTTTCTTTACTTCTTCAAACATTCTTTCTAAAGTATCTCCTTTTGAATCAGATAGCAAAATGTCATCCATATAATGGTAAACTATAGATTCAGGAAATTGCTTACCAATGACTGACTTACAAAATATTGTCATAGGCTGGGGCTATTTACTATCACCCATGGGAGAATCTTCCATTGGTATCTTTTAACTGGCTGAGAATTATTATAAGTAGGCAATGTAAAGGCAAATTTTTCTCTGTCCTTTTCTTGTAAAGGTATAGTGAAGAAACAACCTTTTAAATCAATATCTATAAGAGGCCATCCTTTAGGTAATAGAGAAGACAATGGAATTCCAGACTGTAAAGAACCTATTAGGTGAATCACCTTAATTAACAGCTCTTAGATCTGTCACCATTCTCCGTTTTCCACATATCTTTTTAACAACAAATACAGGACAATTCCAAGGACTGGTTGGTTCTTTAATATGCTGAGCATCTGGTTGCTCCTGTACCAGCTGTTTTAAAGCCTGCAATTTCTCTATTGTAAAAGGCCATTGCTTACCCATACAGGTTTGTCTGTCAACCATTTTAAAGGTAGGGCTCTTGGTGCCTTTGAAATATCAGCAGCTGTTGTGACCTGTTATGTACAACCTGAATGGTCAGTGACTGTTCTTTATAATATCTTGTAACATTTTTCCCAGGAACATAGACATTAATTTATGGTTTGTTTCTAAGATTTGTGGAATGTTAATCTGAGTATTCCATTACTGTAACAAATCATGTCCTCACAAATTTATTGCTATGTTAGCCACATATGGTTTTAATATTGTTCTTTGTCCTTCTGACCCTATACATTTGACCCATATCATGTTCTGCTTTACCTGAGATAAAGTTATGATCCCTAAAAACTGAACATTTACATCCTGAAGAGGCCAGTCTGAATGCCAAGATTCTGATGAAATTGTTACATCTTTATCTGTGTCTTCCAGACCTTCAGTGACAATGCCTTTTATTTGTATTTTTAATTTTGGTCTCTGTTCCTTCATATAAGTTTGTCAAAATACTTTATGGTTTCTCCTCAATTTTTTGTTCTTTCTTCTATACATGTTGTATTATCCAGAGCAGTATGATTTCTTATAATATGCATTAGGTTCATTATTTGCTCTGGGAAGAAGTTTCCTCTATGACGGTAGGGAACAACTGAACCAGATTTGGCATAGGAGCCTGTGAGAGGCCCCTCAGGGAGTTTCCTGATGGCTAAGGATTACCTTGACTATTCCTTGTTGACGTGTATTCATTAGTCTGATGCCTGCCTTTTCCACACCTCTGCATAATCCAGAAGGGAGGGGCATTCTGAATGGATTATTCTTAGGAAAAAAAATTAGTTCTAGGAATGCATTTTGTACAGTCCATTTTAAGGTGACCTTGTTTGCCACAACTATAGCATTTGACATTTTGAGTTTTCCTCAAACCTCTGGAAATCACCTTTCCTATCCATGCACCATCATGGTCATGACATTCAATATTAACTGTATCTAGACTTCATTTATCCAAAGGTGCAGACCTTGCCTTTAATGGCCTAATTATCCTTTTGTATAGAGCATTGGCATTTTCAAAAGCCATAGATTCAATTATTATTTGTCTAGCTTCTCAATTTGGTTTCATTCTATTTAGTGCTGAAGTCAATCTTTTTAAGAAATCCCTAAAGGCTTCCTTGGGCCCTGTATAACTTTAGTAAATGACTCAATTTTCTTTCCTATTTCTCCAATTCTGTCCCAAGCATTCAAAGCTGCTGGGTGGTATAAATCCAGGGTGTGGTCATCATATACAGCTTGCCTTTCAAAAGTAGCATCATCTCCTTCTCCAACAATTTGATCTTAGGAGAATTCCCTACCTCTGGCTTTACTGCATTGTTCAATAATCTTAGCTTCTTCTCTGAACCTGATACTCCATTGTAATTGTGGACCAGGCTCTCAAACACCTGTAACTAAGTCTATCCAGTCTTTAGGGTAATTCTATTATGAACTGACCACAAGTTTAACATTGGCTTCACAAAAGGTGTGCCATATGAGACTATTGCTTCCTTTAATCTCCTTAAATCTAACAATATCACAGGAGTCCAGTTAACTGTAACAGAGCCTCTGCCATCTGGCAATTCCTGTAAGGTTACTGGATATATCAAAGTTGGTTGTCTGAAAACCTTAGGCTTTTCCTCTGTATTCTTATAATGCAAAGCTGAAGTTGGTTCCTCTGTCTGGATTTGAATACCTCTTTGATCTGTTTCATTAGGTTTTTCTCAGGCCTGTATCTTATCATTCAGATTAACAAACTTTTTTAGTGATAAGACAAAAATCATAAATCTGATAATGTTTATAATTGACGTTACATAAATCTCATCTAAAATAGATATTCTCTCATTTAATCATTTCATTTTAAAACTGTCCAGCATAGCCAGGCGGTGGTGGCACATGCCTTTAATCCCAGCACTTGGGAGGCAGAGGTAGGTGGATCTCTGTGAGTTTGAGACCAGCCTGGTCTACAAGAGCTAGTTCCAGAACAGGCTCCAAAGCTACAGAGAAACCCTGTCTCAAAAAACAAACAAACAAACAAAAAGAATTCCCAATTGTCTTACCAAATCTACCCACGATATGGAAGATGTGAGGGTTATTGCTGCTACGTAGAACAGTGAAAGCCTGACTGGATTTCAAGGCAGCTGCTAAGTTTGGCAGCAGCCCGAGAAGGGGGTTTAGGGAGAGCCTGCCACCCACAGTGGAGAGAGAGAGAGATGCAGATAGGGGAGAAAGGGAGAGAAAGAAGGAGAGGGAAAGAGAGAGAGAGCGCAGTGCCCACAGGCTAAAAGAAACACAGTTGATTGTTCTGAAAAAGTGTGTGTGGCCGGGGCTGTCTGAATATAGAACCAGCCGATTTGGGGCAGGTGAGTCCTGTAGTGTTTGGAGCCCAGGTGCTTCTGGAGTTTGGGGTGCAGCTGGAGACTGTCACAGAGGAAAATCTCCAACTTGCTCAGAGGCTTGGGGAAAAAAAGAAAAGAAAGCCTAGCCATGTGGGACTGGAGCCCCACATGCAGCTCCAGCCTGTGACAGTGGTTAAAAAATCACAGGCAGACAGCTTTTTCATGAATTTATACCTTAAATTTTGGGCGCCAAATGTAGCATGAATAATAAAAATCCAAATACAGATATTGCGGTTCAACCTGAAGATCAGAAAAGCAAAGCAGCCAACCACTAGAGGAGAGCTCTTACCTCTATGAAATCTTCAGACTGAAGAGACTGAAGAGAACGAGTTTCTGTCTCATCCCACCTTATATTCCTCTCTAGTGCTGGGATTAAAGGTGTGTGTCACCACCACCAGGCCTCTATGACTAACTAATGTGTGCCACCGCTGCCTGTCCTGTATGACTGACTAGTGCGGCTGTTTTGTGTTCTGGTCTTCAGGCAAGCTTTATTTATTAAAAGACAAATAAAATATCACTACAGCCTTTGCATCAACTCCTGCCTCCAGGTTCTTGCCCTGTATGAGTTTCTACCCTCTCTGCTTTTGATGATGAACTGTTCTATGGAAATGTGAGTGAAATAATCCCTCTCCTCCCCAAGCTGCTTCTGGTCATGGTGTTTCATCATAGCAGTAGTAATGTTAATTAAGACAATACTGAGACATTTTTAAAATTTTTTTCATGTTTAGGTGCCCCAAATACTGCTGAATTAAGGATTTGTCGTGTAAACAAGAACTGTGGAAGTGTCAGGGGAGGAGACGAAATATTTCTACTTTGCGACAAAGTTCAGAAAGGTATTTGCTAATTTTGTTTCTTTGAATTAGTAATATATTTTTAATTAATATATGTATTTTACCTTGTTCCCCCATTGTTACTAATCTTTGGCACCTTATTCACTAGATGACATAGAAGTTCGTTTTGTGTTGAATGACTGGGAAGCTAAAGGGATTTTTTCACAAGCTGATGTACACCGCCAAGTAGCTATTGTTTTCAAGACTCCTCCATATTGCAAAGCCATATTGGAGCCTGTGACTGTGAAGATGCAGCTGCGGAGACCTTCCGACCAGGAAGTTAGTGAATCTATGGATTTCAGATACCTGCCAGATGAAAAAGGTATGAGGGTAGTCATGTACATACACACAGAGAGAGAGAGAGAGAGAGAGAGAGAGAGAGAGAGAGTGTGTGTGTATTGGAAACAGAGTCTCATGTACTCCATGATGTCTATGAACTTGCTGTGTAGCTAAGGCCGAATGATCCTCCTGCCTGCACCTCCTGACTGTTGGGATTGCAGACATGGGACACTGTGCTCCCCACTCCACCTTGTTAAATGTGGTGCTAGGGGTAGAACTCAGCGTTTTATGCACACTAACAAGTGCTGAACCAGCCCAGTTGCATTCTCAGCTAAGAACAGATCATCTTCTTAAGCTGATCATGCTGGTAATATTGTAAAATAAACACGTGAGTGCAGTTTGTTTGTTTGTTTGTTTTGTTTCTCAAGATAGGGTTTCTCTGTGTAGCAGTCCTGGCTGTCCTGGAACTCACTCTGTAGACCAGGCTGGCCTCAAACTCACTGAGATCTGCCTGCCTCTGCCTCCCATGTGTAGGGATTAAAGGCGTGCGCCACCACCACCTGGCTTTTGAATGCAGTTTTATATCTTTGTATTTTTTTCTTTTCCTAAACGTTTTCAGGATTGTGTCTTTGTCTTTGTTTTTTTTTTCTTGCTTTTTACATTTTTTGGAGGGTTTCAATAATTTGAGAGTTCTTGAACTGTTGGATCATATTTTCTCTCAATGTTTATTTTTGGATTCACTTTTTGTACTTACTGTGCCCTTTTATATTTGGAAAGTTTTTTAATGCTATCTGTTTTGGTTTATGTATTCCCAGACCTTCTTTCATTAGTTCATGTTGACTTATATGTTTTTAGGGTGAAAAATGAGTAGTTTAAGCTGCTTATAAGAAAAGTGTCCCTGACAGCTGATATAGGATCTATTGTACTGTATGTATTGTATGTCTTTACAGGTCTACATGACTCACATGCACTCAGAGCACTGCCATGTGCTCTCAGTGCGCCTACTTAATGGTGAAGGGGATAGAACCCATGATGATTTACTGCTTTTTTCTGCTTTCTTTTTTAATCAGATGCATATGGCAATAAATCAAAGAAACAAAAAACAACTCTACTTTTTCAGAAACTGATGCAAGATTGTGGTAAGAATATCTTTGATTGGTTTATATTTAAACTAATTTCTTTGCTTTACTGGTTTTTAAATTTTTTTAATTATAAACTTTTTTCAAGTTACATTTAATAATAGAAAATTTTTATCATAGCAGCTAACTTTCCTGAGAGAATAAGAACTGTCCCCTCAGGGTCAATTGGAGATGGAAGATTCATCAAAAAAGGTATTTTATCCCTATTAAATGTTGTTTTTCCACATTTTAGGAAAAAATGCTTTTTAAATATTTTTATTTTCTACAGATTTTCTCATGCTTTCAATATTTCATTGAGCTGCTCTGTGCCTCTGGAGGTTGTGTTGGAAACTGATTCTATTTTGGGGATTTTTTTGTGCAAGCAATTACATTTTGTTGATACACTGGTATCTTAGTCCCTGTTGTACTGCTGGGAAGAGACACCATGACCACGGCAGCTCTTACAAAGGAAAACATTTCATTAGGGCTGGCTTACAGTTTCAGAGCTTTAGTTCAGTCTCTTCATGACGGCATGCAAGCAGACATGGTGCTGGAGAAGGAGCTGAGAGTTCTACATCCATATCCACAGGCAGCAGAAGCCCCAGTGTGTCATACTGGGCATAGCTTGAGCATATGAGACTTCAAAGCCCACCTCCACAATGACACACTTCCTCCAACAAGGCCACACCTCCTAATAGTGCCTTTCCCTGTGGGCCAAGTATTCAAACATGAGTCTATAGGGCTCATTCGTATTCAAACCACCACAGCTGGTAAAATTGCTAATTGCACTGTGTCCTGGGAGAAATGATGTGGATATGGCGCTAAGCTCCTTTGGTTGCAGTGTCTCTCACTGCCTTTTTAATTGGTGCTGCAGCAGACCTCAGGCATGCGAGCACTTGCTGGCAGGCCCAGTCCACTCCAGACCTAGACTCCCTTTTTCCTTCTGCATCAACAGATTCGAGTAGTTCCAACAGAGGTTGCTCACCCAACATACCTTAAAACCATCTGGCCTTTGATGGAAGATATTTTATGAGCCCCTGACAAATTTTCCATCTTCTTTCCTTAAATTGGTACTTTATCCTGGTTTATATAATACTTTTGTAATATGTCAATAAATACAGTTTTTATGATAGGGAATTTTGTAGTACCATAGGGTCATATCTTAGTAAGTCTTAAAAACTCTATTTTTTAGTTTTTCCCAATGAATGTCTTCTCCATCTCTCCATTTTCTCCTAAAAGTAGAGACTATATCCAATATTTACCTGCCATGTTTTAAAGATGTACCTATATGGCTCAAAAAGTTGGATTTTTATATTTAACTTGAAGAAAATTACATATACCAACATTTTTAAAAATCATTTTTCATCTATTTATAAAACAATTACACGTTACTAAATTTAGTTTTGAAATCATGTAATAATTTTTGCGCTTTTTTTTTATTTGAAATGTATCAGTTCCCTGGAAAAATTTTAGTGGGTTTTTATAATTTCAATTCAAAAATAATGCTTTAGGTTAATTAGTTCACCTTAATTTATAAAATACATTTTCTTCTACAGAACCCAACTTGTTTCCTCATGGTACCGTTTTACCAGAAATGCCCAGGTCTTCAGGAGTGTCAAGTCAAGCCGAACCCTACTATTCTTCATCTGTGCCCATCTCAAGTGGACTGACACATCACCCACCAGCCATGGCCTCAGTGGTCTCTCCACCTACAAGCTGGTCACCAGTGACCCACCCCACCTCACGCTCAGTCAGTACAAATACATTGAGTAGCTTCTCAGCAGCAACAGTGCCCTCTAACTCACCAGGCGCCCTTGGGTTCCTAGAAGTGCCTGGTATCGAGTTAAGTGCTCCTAATGCTTGCCTCTATACCGATGGCCTAGCTAGAATGGAAACACCATCCATGTCACCGGCTGACTTATATAGCATTTCTGATGTCAACATGCTGGCTAATAACCCTGGGAATGTGATGACAGCCAGCAATGATAACGTGGGGGACACTGATCATCCAAGACTTGTGAGCGTCAATCTTGAAAACCCTTCATGTAACTCAAGGTTAGACCAAAGAGACCCGAGACAACTACACCAGATGCCTTCTGCCAGTTTATCAGCCAGCACCAGATCTAATTCTGTCTTTGTTTCACAGCCAGATGCATTCAATAGGTCAAACTTCAATTGTGTCGAAAACAGCCTGATAAATGAGCCTGGACCGTCGAATGATGCAAATAGTCACAATTTTGCTCAGAACAGTCAATATTCAAGTATTGACACTCTGCAGAGTGAGCAGTTGAGTGATTCTTTTGCATATACTTTTTTTTAAATATGTTTCAGGACTTAAATCTAGGGAGCTATAAAGTTTAAGGTATATAGACTACAAAGAGAAGGTTCAGAAGTAGAAACTGTAGAGGGCTCTATGATTTTACTTTGAAAGATGCTGAAATTGGATTGCTTGGTGTGACGTGTTCTTTCATATGTCCTCAAGACAAGCTATATGTCTTTCGTAATGTATTAATGTATTAGTTAAATGAATTGATATTTGCTTTTAAGCAGATTTAAGGTAAAACGTGTAATGGCTATGCCATTGGGAAATAAACTCATTATTATTGTTGAGGCCCATAGACTAAAGTGACCCCTAAGGGGTTTTCTGGGGTTTCTTGGTATTTTTAGGGGTGTGTGTGTGTGTGTGTGTGTGTGTGTATGTGTGTGTGTGTGTGGTGTGTGACAGAGACAGAGACGGGGGCGGGGGGATCGCTGAAGTGAGATTTCAAGGTATGGAGGGTTTTTGTTTTCTATTTTTATATTATTTAGACTCATACCACTAAGGCTACTTAGGAAATTAGCTTTGGGCTGGAGAGATGGCTTAGCAGTTAAGAGCACTGACTGTTCTAAAGGTTCTGAGTTCAATCCCAGCAACCACATGGTGGCTGACAACCATTTGTAATGAGATATGGTGCCCTCTTCTGGCCTTCAGGCATACATGCAGACACAGAACATTGTATACATAATAAAATAAGTCTTTAAAAAAATAGCTTAATACCAATATTTTCAAGAAGCATGCTTTTTTAAGCCTTTTCTTTATTAGAAGATGCCCTCATTCCCTTTAATCTCATAAAGCCCGTCTACTTCTCTATCAGGAATCTAACCAGATGTTCTAGCCCATGTCTGTCATCTGTCTGTTTGACATTACAGTTCAAGGCCTGCCTGGGCTGCATAGTAAGCTCAGTACCAGCCTGGGCAGCTTATGGAAATTTTGTCTCAAAATAAAGATAGAAAAGGCTAAGATGTAACTCAGTGGTAGAGCTTGCTTAATGTTTGCAAGACCCTGTGTTCAACCCCTTGTAGAGGGAAACAGAAAAAAAAATTACAAAATAAATTTAAATTTTAGTTCGATGTATCGAGCCTTGCTTTTGGCTTGCTTTTCCGCACCTCACCAGCTCTGGAAATTGTCATGCTGTGCTTCTAATGCTAAGGCAAAAACCTTGATGTCGCCCTTGATTCTTCATCTCCCAAATCTATCAAGACAGCAGCAAATCCAGGTCTTTCCTCAGTGTATATGCGAAGCTGACCACCTCCTTTGAACTCCTGTTTGAGATGGGGTTTCATAAAGCTCAAGCTGGCCTCAAACCTGCCACGTAGCCAAAGATGACCTTAACCTTCGAATCCTTCTGCTTCTACCTCCGGAGTGCTGGGATTACAGGTGTGCACAGTCACACCAAGTGTATGTGGTTCTGGACATCAGTGACAGATTTAATTTAATTGGGCTTTGCCGGGGAAGCATTTGACCATATTGATCTGCATGCCCAGCTCAGATGATTGTAGCAATTCGGTAGTAGTTGGCACTGATAACACAGCTGTTAGGAAGCTCAGCAGATGTTACCCCACATTGACTTCTTTCTTAGTTTCTCCTCTAAATGGAACTAAGGTTCATCTGCATCTGTGCTTAGAGTATTTTCAAATGATGTTTTATTTCCAGGTGCTGTTTTCCTGGTCACAGAACTCATTTTATAACTTAAAAATGTGTTTAGCCACGTTCCCCTTCTCCCTAGTTGCACTTGTATTTCTTTTCCTTTTTTTTTTTTTTTGAATTTTCGAGACAGGGTTTCTCCGTAGCTTTTGGTTCCTGTCCTGGAACTAGCTCTGTAGACCAGGCTAGTCTCGAACTCACAGAGATCCACCTGTCCCTGCCTCCCGAGTGCTGGGATTAAAGGCGTGCGCCACCACCGCCCGGCTTGTATTTCACCTGGTTTGGAGGACATGGGCCTTCCTTCCCAAACTCCACCTGTGCACCACATCTCTTCCCCTGTTGCCAGTATCCTCATATCACCACTTAGTTCTTGCTTTTTCCGTATAAACAGAATGAATATCTCTTGAGCTCAGAAAGAGAAGCTAAAAACATCTTGTGTTATTTTCTTTTTAAGCTTTTTTAATCAAAACATTAGGATAAGGTTGGCGTGCTTCAGGATCCCTGTGACTTTCAGTCTTCAATAGACCTCACAGTGATTCGCGTCTGTAGCCTCAGCACCTGGAAGGCTGAGGCGGGAGGTGTGCTTGAGGGTAGGACTTGACAATCAGCCTGTGCGACATGGGAGACATCAATCAGTTGTCAATCAAAGAATTGGAAAATACTGTTGGCCATGGATTCAAAAATCTCAGCTAAATAGTGAAATCTGTTGCTGTTTTGATCTTGAATTTACTGTCCACCTGCCTCTCCCTTCCGAGTGCTGGGGTTGTAGGCGTATGCCACCACACTGCATCTGGTTTAAAATATTTAGATTTCTGAGGGGAAGAGAGGGGAGCATCATACTGGAATCAAACCCCGAGTCATATAACTGCTGGGCAAGTGCTCTCCTGCTGAGCTGACTGCATTTGAAACTTATTTTATATGCTTGATAACGAATGAACTTCAAAGCACTTGAGGAAATTATTTTTTTAAAGTTCTCAGATACTATTATCTAAGACGTCAAGCTCTGTATCAAGATGAAATATTTTTTAAATGTCAAGATGTCTTTTATTGTACAAAACATTGTGTTACTTTTGTAATATCTTTGTATACTGTGATTTTTTTTTCTTGGCGACGAAATAAACCATTTTCTAAAACTGCTTGCTAAAATTTTGCTATTTGCTCACAAAATCTCAGTTAACTTCCCTTACTGTTTGCCACATCCTTGTTCTAAGGAGCAGTTGTTTAGAAACATTAGGCGTTTTACAGAATGTTCTCAGCAATGCTTTTCTCCGTTACTGCCCTTTGAAATGGTGTCTCAGGAAACAATTGATATCCCTTTTTCAAAGATTTTCTTCTTCTTTTTTTTTTTTTCAGAGACAGTGTTTCACCATGTAGCTCAGGCTGCCCTAGAACTCACTGTAGACCACGCCTGTCTCAAACTCTTCCTTAGTGCTAGGATTGAAGGAGTATGCCTTCACACCCGGCTGCCCCGCCCCAGGGTCGAAGTCTCAGGGGGCAATATGGTCAGGATCTTTGAGTTCCCTTCATGGCCGTGATGAGAAGAGCAGAGGTTGAAATAAGGAACTTCTGTGTGTTCTTCCTCTCACAGAAAGTTTGTTTGTTTATTTATTTATTTATTTATTAAAGATTTCTGCCTCCTCCCCGCCACTACCTCCCATTTCCCTCCCCCTCCCCCATCAAGTCCCCCTCCCTCGTCAGCCCGAAGAGCAATCAGGGTTCCCTGACCTGTGGGAAGTCCAAGGACCACCCACCTCCATCCAGGTCTAGTAAGGTGAGCATCCAAACTGCCTAGGCTCCCACAAAGCCAGTACGTGCAGTAGGATCAGAAACCCATTGCCATTGTTCTTGAGTTCTCAGTATTCCTCATTGTCCGCTATGTTCAGAGAGTCCGGTTTTATCCCATGCTTTTCCAGACCCAGGCCAGCTGGCCTTGGTGAGTTCCCGATAGAACATCCCCATTGTCTCAGTGTGTGGGTGCACCCCTCCCACAGAAAGTTTCTTAGGTGTACATTCTTATTAGATTTTATTCATCTGTGGGTGAGAGCACAGCTGAGGACAGCTCTCTCCCTCCATCACGTGGGTCCCATGACGCAAACTTGGGTCACCAGGTTTGGGGGAGGTGCTTTTACCCATGGAGTCATCTCAACTTTATTTCTTTAAAGATGACCTCCAAAATTGTGTCCTTTGACCGCCTGTTTCCCCAGTTCCTCTCAAGTGCATCCCAACCTTCCAACACCCCATTCTGACTTAAACGATTTTAGATTTCTTGTATGGACTACATCATGGAGTATCTGTTTTCTTGGCCTCACAGTTTTATCCCAGGCTTGTCTACATTGTCGCAAATGACAGGGTTTCCCCCATGAAATGGCTGAATCCCATCTCACTGTGTATTTGTACTGTATTTTCTTCATCTGCTCACCCACTGGCAGACACTCAGATCGACTTAGTAGCTTGGTGATTGTAAATCTGTGGACATGGGAATGTAGATATCAACATACTGATTTTTTCCCCCCTTGGGATGTAGATATATAAACCCAATAATGGGATTGCTAGACCACACAGTTGTTCTGCTTTTCTGAGGAACTCCCATAACAGCTGAACCAACATACATTCTTACCAACATTGCAGTTTCTCCTTACTCCATGTTCTTACCAGCATTTGTTAGCTTTCTCCATGTGAGTGTGTATGTGTGTGCGTGTGTATGTGCATGCATGTGTGTGTGTGTGGTGCATACATGAGTGCTGGTGCCCTAGGAGGCCAGAAGATGGCATTGGATTCCCAGAAGCCAAAGTTATAGGTGGTTGTGAGCCCTCTCACATGGATGCTGGGAACTCTGGTCCTCTGCTAGATGCTGAGCCATCTCTTCAGCCCGACTTCCCTCTTTTTGTAATAGCCATTCTGATAGGCATGAAGTGGGGTCCCATTTTAATTTTTGTCTCCCTGACTGAGTTTTCTTTTTATAGGCTTGTTGACCCTTTGTTTGTTGAGAACATATGTAATGGGTTTTGGTCCATTTAACTAACTACATCCTTTGTGTGTGTGTGTGTGGTCTTATTACTTGCTAAGTAGATCAGAGGTGCTGGGGTTGAAGGCGTGTCACCACACCAGGGCATCCTTTGTCTTCTTCTATTGGATTGTTCTGGATAGCAGCCTACTATCAGATGTCCCATTCTGGGGGTGGTCTTTCCACTTTGTTCTTTCCTTTGCTGTTCCAAGGAAGCCCTTTTCATTAGTAATTCCATTTGTCTAGTTTTGCATTCGTTGGTCGCTCTTTTGGTGGCAATTCAAAAGCACAATTGCCTAGAGCACGGTCAGGTTGCCTTTCCCCCATTTCTCCCCTAGGAGTTTTAGTTTTAGCTCTGAACATTTGAGGTGACCTCTAGGTGATCTTTGTAAATGGTGTGACTTGAGGAACTCATCGCATACATGGGCAGGTAGACCCAGTTCCCAGAGCCTTTTCCTCTTCTTTCCCCATTGTACATTCCTGACACTTCTGTCAGAAAGAAGCTAGACGTAAATGCATGAACTTATTTCCGGGCTGGCATGTGTGGCTATATTTGAGCAAATACCTGCTATTTTGACTACTGCAACTTTTAGTTACATTTTGAAATCAAGTAGTCAGGCTGGCTTCAGATTTCCTGTGTCGCTGAGGATGACCTTGGGTGCTGGAGTTTCAGGTAGACACCACCACGCTATTTTAACGATGTACTGAGCTTGGAACCCAGGGACTCACACGTGCTAAGCAAGCGTCCTGCTGACTGAGCTACATCCCCAGTCTTTGCTATTATTTTGAAATGTGCCCCTATTGTATATCCCAGGCTGGCCCGGATCTTGCTGTGTGTCTCAAACTCATGGTCTTCCCACCCCTGTCAGCAGAGCCCTAGGATTTCCCGTTGAGACACCATGCCTTTCTCTCCAATGTTATTCTTTGGGCTTCCGCTCACTTTACCTGCTCTCTCTTGTGGTTCCATATGCAGTTTAGAACAGTTCTGCCAAAAATGTCATGGGAATTCTTTTGTCATACTGACCCATCCTCGAACCCTTGAGGCAATCCCACATGGCCATAATCATACTCTTTGGAGTATGCTGTTGAGTTTGTCTTGCTAGCATCTTAATTTTTCATGTATGTTTATAAGAAATAGTGGCCTGAGTTTTCCCTTAGTGATGTCATTGTTGGATATTGCCATCAGAGCTTGGAAACATTCTTTGTTTGCTTCAGAAAAGTTGGAGATTGCTAACAGTTCTTTAAATGGTAGCAGTGAAACCATCAGGTCCTAGGATATTTTTTGGGGGGGGGGGGTCTTTTGTTAGTTTTATCTCCTTATTCATTATTAGTCTGTTCAGATTTTATTGATAATGGGATTGTAGTGATCTTGGAGGAAGCAATAGGAGGGTAGTTACTCTAAGGGTTTTATGTTCATGTTGTGGTGTGCGTTGAAGCTAACGGGAGTCAGATTTGCCATCATAGCGGAGAATTAAGAATTTTGAAAAGGCCAGGGGGGAGGGGTGGTGCACACCTTTAATCCCAGCACTCGGGAGGCAGAGGCAAGCAGATCTCTGTGAATTCTAGACCAGTCTGGTCTACAAGAGCTAGTTCCAGGACAGACAGGCTCCAAAGCTACAGAGAAACTCTGTCTCGAAAAACAAAAAACAAAGCAAAACAACAACAACAAAAAGAAAGAAATTTGAAAAGGAGAAATAGAGGGCGGACACTGGAAATGCTGATAATTATAACCATAGCTTTTTGGTATATATAGAAATTTCTAGATGTTACGTGTTCTATGAGAGGGCTTACGAACAGTAATCCACAATAGCAATGAGCACATGTGATCCCCAAACCTTGGTTTCTAAATACCATTTTCTGGGGTTGGGGGGGGTAGCTCAGTTGCTTCTCTGATCTGCAGGGGCCCCCCATTCTCCAGCATCACATAAAGCAGGCATTCTATACACCTATATTCCAGGCTCTTGGTTGCAGGAAATAGTTTAAGATTATTGTTGGCTACATGGTAAGTTCAAGGCCAGTCGGGGCCACATGACATCTTGTCTCAAAAAAAAAAAAAAAATTAAATACTTTTGGGATGTTGAGAGGGTTCAGTGAACAAAGGCACTCATGCCAAGCCTGACAATCCAAGTTCAATCCCCTGGACCCACGTGGTAGGCAAGAACGAACTGATCCCGTAAATTATCTCGACCTCCATACGTGTGCAGTAGCATGCATGGACACACACATGTAAGCGCAGGAAGAAGCTTATTCTAGAAAAGTAGCATTTCCCACAAATGGAACCAGATCCTCTTAGAGAATTTGTCGATTTCATGGCTAGTACAGAGGAAATACAAAGATGAGCTCTGTGTCATAGTAAGAACATACTCGAAGAAAGATGGAGATGATGTCAAAAGGACACAGGAACGAGCTTGCACTCCCACTACTCAGAACGATTCTTAGAAAGAAAAGTAATGTTAGTAACAAATTACCACCTCATCGAATAAAATGGGGATCTGTAAGTGGGGTGTGGTAGTGACAAAAGGCCAATTTGTCTTGGCTCAGTCCCCAGTACCCCACAAAACAAAACCAAGGCTACGATGATGCGGATAGAAAGTGGAGGAAAGCCCGGCCTGCCCATGGGATGCCAGTGAGCACACAAGAAGGAAAGACACAATCTGGCAGACAGTACTCGGCTCAGTAGAAGCTGAGTAGGGCGAGTGAAGATCCGGTCTATTACACGGTACTGGCCAGCAGGGGCCAGGGGGAATGTTAGACTGGAGATAGACCATACCTTACCCAAATACCACCTCCCACCCCCCAGTAACTGGAATACTTGGTAGGATGCGAGAAACCATTTCTTCAGTGGCATTCTCCCACGCCCGAGGCTGATAAGGAAGCACCAGGCACACTGGACTGAGGGGTGGACAGCTGACTAACTGGTCTGCAATCTGAAAACCGCTTCATGAATGTTACCATGACCACTGACTACAGAGCGTGGTGACTCGACCCTGAAGCCCGTGACAAACAACAGCAACCCGAGGGAAGCCTTCGGGTTAGATAACGGGAGTCTGTCAGTGCTGACTTCCTGGTATGGTGGGCGTCCTGTGATTTACAAGATGCCTTCCTGGAATCACACACTGATGTATCTGAGATGGTGAGGTGTTGCCTGCTCGGCAGCTCGGTGGGAAAGTTCCTTTGTACTTTTCTCAGGACTTTTTAAGTTTGGAATTATTTTGAAGTGAAAAGAATTAAAAGATATGAAAGTCATTTTTTTTTCTCATGGTAATAAAGTTATGTCAACTTGGCACAGGCTAGACTATCTGCGTGGAGGGGGACTCGATGGAGGAAGTGTTTCCATAGGCTAGGCCCGTGGGCAAGTCTGTGGTGCAGTCTTGGTGATGGATTGTTGTTAGAGGGCCTCGCCCACCGTGAGCAGCGCTACCCGAGCTCGTGGTCCTGGGTGCTATACGAAAGCAGACCGAGCAAGCCACGAGGAGTGAGCCAGGAAGCGGTGTTTCCCGTGGCTCCTGCTTCAGCTCCTGTCCTGACTTCCCTCGATAACGGAAGTGTAAAGGGAAACACATTCCCTCCCTAAGTTCCAAGGTAAGCCAGTGCCATGTACAAACCCATTCAGAAAAGCTTCCACCTGGACGGGGTTATGGCCCGAGTTCAATCCAAACACTCTGCGAGGCAGAGGAAGGAGAATCCTGACCTCAGGTCCAGTCCACGCTGCAGCGTGAGACCCTGTCTCCAGGGACCTTCCTCACAAAGCTTACCACACGCAGTCCGTTCTCCTGTGTGGACCTCCAACCCAGACCAAGGAGCAGAAATAACAGATGAGCTGGCTGATGAGGATGCTGAGACATCACCTTCTCGACAAGATGGCATGACTGGGGCAATCATCAGGGAGGGGTCACGGGGTCCTGTCCCACCTGAGGAACTGCTAGCTCTTGACGCATGCTTGAAGGGGTGTGGTCTTAAATGCTGCAGCTGTATGTGAGCTCACAGTGCTCCACATCTATGCCCACAAAGGCTGTAATCTCAGTGGGTCACAAAATGAAGCCGTGAAAGTGGGAAGGGTCTCGGAGAGAGTTCTCTGGGGAGGGGAGGGAGGTAAGAAAGAGTGCCGGTCGGTGTGGTGGTGCACGCCTTTAATCCTAGTGGAAGAGGTAGGCGGATACCTGTGAGTTCAGGACAGGTACACAGAGAGACCTTGTCTCAAAAATAAAACCAAAAAGGATGGGGGGGGGGTGTGACCACTTGTGTTATGTGCATTATAAAACTATCAAAGAATAAATTTAATTTAAAAACAATAAAGCTCCGTGCTCGCTTCGGCAGCACATATACTAAAATTGGAACGATACAGAGAAGATTAGCATGGCCCCTGCGCAAGGATGACACGCAAATTCGTGAAGCGTTCCATAAAAAAAAAAAAAAAAACAACAATAAAGCTCCAAGTGAAAAAAGAAAAACCTGTTTTTTCTCTTACGAAATGTAAATCTAACTTAAAATCAATTCAATTTGCAAAGGAACCAGTTACTCTACTAGGAAAATTCTCATTTATTAATTCTGGTGGGTTTTTTTCTGACTCCTCCTGTTCTTTGGAGTTAATTTTTTCCCCTTAAACTACAGATTATATTTGTAAGAACAAAACGCTCATTCTGCAACTAACAATGCTCCTAATTTAAATAGAGCATATAGAAGGGAAACCAAGGTAATAAACTACTTCCTGCTCCTGTGACCCCCAAGTCCCATGGACCTCAGCAGCCACTTCAACAGGAAATAATTCAAGAAACAGTTTGCTGGAAGTTCCTGGCATTGTGTTTTGGGTTCACTGGATTCAAAGCTGAGCTAAAAGAAACCATGATTTATGCTAAATTATTTAAACTTCTTCTGCAGCGAAATTTCATCAGAAGCTGAAAGTTTACTCACTAGAAGTCTTTAACCTTTAGCTCTGTATCAGCTAAGCTCTGTCATCCCCTTTGCATGTTTCAGACAGTGAAGAAAAACCCTTTGCTACTATTCACTGACGATGAGACATGGTCTCAAAGCAGTAGGCTTCCCTTTACACCTCAAGCAAAAACGTTTTCCTGTTATAATATCTAAAAATCCATCTTTTTAATAACATCATTCTTTATCCTTTAGAAATTTCACTTTATGCACCCTAACCCCACTCACCTCCCAGTCCCTCCAGTGTCCCCCCCAAATTAATTAAAAACAAACAAAAAGACCACCTCGCACCCCCACCTCTCCAACACCTCGTTCATCCTAGTGGCCCTGAGGGCTGCTGTGTCATGCAGTCTACCCCCTCTCCTGCCAGCCCTACCCACAGATGTTCACCGCAGATGTGCAGAGGTCCTCTGGCCTCTGGCACACCATCTCCACTGGACCCTCACCAAAACTCCTCTCAGATCTCCTGCAGTTGTCCCCAGTCATGCAGAGTCTGCAAATATTGTTCTGCAGGACCAGCCCTTTATACAATCCAGCAGGTCCTAAATGGAGTAGATATTAAGGTGGGCCAAGCAGAGGTCCAGGATGTGGGCCTGGGTGGTGGCTGAGCTGGTCAGGGCCACCCTCCTCAAGCTAGGGACGGCCTTGGGACAGTTCTCCCAAGGCAGTGGTAGGGAGTGGGGTGGAGCTCTCCTGTGAGGGGTGGGACCAGTTCTCAGGCTGCAAGGTAAGGAAGGGGTGAGGCCACCTGTATGGAGGGCAGAGTCAGCTCAGCAAGGCCCGTGGATTTCAACACACATGGTTCCTATGGCCCCCTGTGGTAACACAGGCCATGGACATCACCACAGACCCCAGCTTCAGCAGGACCACTGACCCAGATATGCCCTCAGCAGCAACTTGAACCCAGACATCATTGCCCCAGGTCGCCCGGATCAGTATGACCCCAGTGGCGGCATAGCCCTTGGACACCAGCATGGCCAATGGTTGTGGCCTAGACCCCAGGCATCCACGTGGCCTTTGGTTGTAATATGGGTCATGGATATTAACACAGACCCAACTGTGGTAAGACCACGGACCCAGACATGGTCCTCTGAAGCAGTCTAGGCCCAGACGTCACCATGGACTGAGGTGGTAGCACAGGCCACTCAGATCTGTATGGCCCCGGCTGCAGCATGACCTCAGACTAAAATAGATCTTACACTGTGAACTGTGTGCAGAGAAACTGAACAATCAAATATTGTTCAAAGTGATGTATCAGGAAGGAAGGGAAGGAGGGAGGGAGGGAGGATGGGAGGAAGGAAGAATGGGAGAGAGGGAAGGAGGAAGGGAGGAAGGACAAAGGTCAAGAAGTTGTGCCAGATGATAAAAATTACACTTAAATTCGTATTTTATTGAGTTTCTCTTCTGGAATTTTCAATGATTAATTCAACTTCTTTTGGTTCAATATGTTTATGGCTTCTTCATCATGCCATTCATTACAAATAATAATTATATGAGATCATCTAAGACATGCATTAGCCACTTCCTGGGAGCAACTTGCTACCCAATTCCAGAAGGCACTGCGCATCTAACTGGCCCCCTCGAGAGCACGGTCAGCCAGAGGAGCGACAAGTGTGTACAGAAAGGACCCTGGAGGCACAACTTCAGTTCCAGTCCTGGTCAACAGGAGTAACTGGTATCTTAGGTGTCCTTTAACTGTTTCCTTGTTTATGGAATTAGATATAAAGTTAGATATACCTTATTAAGATTAAGATGTTTGAAGTTAGAAAATAGTTGAAACACTGTAAAATGTGTTTGTATTTGTTTAGCAAGCTCAGATTTTTGAATTTGTAACCTGGGAAAGAAGTTATTGAAGGCACTTGTTTCACTTTCCTTAAAGGGTGCAGGAAAGTGTCAAGGCCAGTGGCTCTCACCCTCCCCAATACTGTGACCCGTTAATGCAGTGCCTTATATGATGGTGACCTCAACCATGAACGTATTGTAATCTGCTACTGTTATGAATTGTATTATAAACATCTCATATGCAACCCCTATGGGAGTCACGACTCACAGGTGGGAACCATGGCTCTACAGGTTCACCCCCAGCATGGTCACAGGTGGGAACCATGGCTCTACGGGTTCACCCCTAGCATGGTCACAGGTGGGAACCGTGGCTCTACAGGTTCACCCCTAGCATGGTCACAGGTGGGAACCGTGGCTCTACAGGTTCACCCCTAGCATGGTCACAGGTGGGAACCGTGGCTCTACAGGTTCACCCCTAGCATGGTCACAGGTGGGAACCATGGCTCTACGGGTTCACCCCTAGCATGGTCACAGGTGGGAACCGTGGCTCTACAGGTTCACCCCTAGCATGGTCACAGGTGGGAACCGTGGCTCTACAGGTTCACCCCTAGCATGGTCACAGGTGGGAACCGTGGCTCTACAGGTTCACCCCTAGCATGGTCACAGGTGGGAACCGTGGCTCTACAGGTTCACCCCCAGCACGGTCACAGGTTCTACAGGAGACAAGTACCGACAACTTTAGATTGTCAAACTAGTAACTTGAGGTCATTAGGACTTATGACAAATCTCACCTTAAAGTCCTTCCACTGATAACACTTGAGGGGAACCGGGAGAAATAGTCCCTATCAAATGTGCATTGGAGATACAGAAATCCACAGGACACTCTAGCACGTGAGTCTAGTTGCAGCGTTTATTCAGATGATCTGAAAACTGGAGCACTTTACTTTAAAGGTGCAGGGGTTCCCGTGGGAAATCTCACTGAAGAAGTCACAGCTCCTCTTAACAGTGTCTCCCACTGCACACGTCTCTAGTGACAGAATTAAAAGGGAAAATGGCTCGATCATTCCTATTTTGGTTCTGTGGCCATGAGACGGAATGAGAAAACGTAAGACATCCTCAGAACACAAAATATGCGTACATATAGATCCTGAGATGTTACAGTGAACTTCAGAAACAGATGAACACGATCCAAGCCGTTTTGAAGACACTGTGGTGGTGGGTAAGTCATTTTCCAGGATACGCCGCCTGTATGTCCGCATCACGTCAGGAAAGCCCTCTGTGTCCAGATGTGGAAGCTAGTCATCCAGAGCAGGGGGCCAGTCAACATCTACAGACTGAGAGGAAGGAAAGTCACTAAGCAGAACTCCTGTCATCCAGAGCAGGGGGCCAGTCAGCATCTACAGACTGAGAGGAAGGAAAGTCACTAAGCAGAACTCCTGTCATCCAGAGCAGGGGGCCAGTCAGCATCTACAGACTGAGAGGAAGGAAAGTCACTAAGCAGAACTCCTGTCATCCAGAGCAGGGGTCAGTCAACATCTACAGACTGAGAGGAAGGAAAGTCACTAAACAGAACTCCTGTCATCCAGAACAGGGGGCCAGTCAACATCTACAGACTGAGAGGAAGGAAAGTCACTAAACAGAAACTCTGGCAAGCATTTCTGGGGACAATTTCGCTGTGTGCAGGAGAAATGACACTGATAAGAGCTGCAACCCTGAAGGCCATTTCTGAACTAATAGACATACAATTACTTTATCCCTCTTGACTCCTAGGAGAAGAGTGGACAAGTCATCATGTCAGTTATGAATAAAGTATGAAGAAATTCAAATTTGGGCAGCCACACTATTTTTCTCACAAGTTTCAACAACTGTTGCTCTGATTACCTTCTGCTTAACAAAATACAGCTATGTATCACTCAATGGTGGGAACACATTCTGAGAAATGTGTCATCGGTGACTCCATCACTGGGCAAACACCATGGCGTACTTAACCTAAGGCATGATGTCACTAGGGTATCAGCTAGCGGGACCAGTGTTAAGTGGCACATGGCTCGAGCAGTCTCTAACTAAAGGGGAAGAGAATGAATATGACCATCACTAGAGCTACAAAACCACCAAGTAGCTTCTCATTTCAGAAGCTTTGCTTCTTTTAAAACCCAGTCAAGTCGGCTATCACGAAACATGCCTGCAATCTTAGCACTTCAGAGGTAGAGGCAGGAGTCAAGAGTTTACAGCCTACCTGGGCTACATCTGACCCTGCTCCAAAACATCAAAAGCATCTAAATAAATCTGATCAGTCTCCATTGCTACTTACCCTCCCTTTGTTCTTCCAGATTAAAATTACAGTAAGCAATCTAGTCCAGTTCCACATATCACATTCCAGACACACCAAGACACACCTTATCCGGCCTCTCGGTGGACCTCCCTTAGGAAGTGGCTTGTGTGGGTGCACGTGTATACCAGCCACAGCAGCCAGGAGACTGAGCTACGACAGATTAGTACACACTAGCGTGAGCCACAAGGCAAGCTCCAAGCAAGCCTGGGATATATTTAAAAACAAAAAGCACTTGGGAGGCAGAGGCAGGAGGATTTCTCTGAGTTCAAGGCCAGCCTGGTCTACAGAGCTAGGACAGCCAGGGCTACGCAAAGAAAGCCTGCCTAGAAAAAACAAAAAACCACCACCAACAAAAATAAATAAATAAATAACTACCCCCCAACCCAACCCAACCCAGAGTGTGAAGCACCTCTCTGAAACGAATGTGCTCATCAGCCCACAGGTCAGTTCACACTCAAGGCTTCCTCAACCACTGGACAAGCAAATACTGTGCAAACTGCTCTAATAAATCCCAAAATGCATTGTGTAGTGTTTTAGATAAAGCCATGTGCCAAATAATCATATTTAGGTTAATGAGTAGCCTCTCAAACTAAAACTGGGACACAAAGAGCCACAACGGTGGCAGAAGACAGGGAAGAGAGGCACATCACCATGGCTCAGTAGCTCTACAGGGAGTCCTACTGACAGGGCTGAGAAACTGACCCCAAGCTGTCTGTTAACATGGATTGGAGCATAGTTTAAGGTAGAGTCTTGCCTAGCATTCTAGAGAAAATGTTTTCAATTTTAATGTTGAGATTATAATACAATCACATCATTTTCTCCTTCCTTCCCTTCCTCCAAACCCTTCCCTATATCTTTCCTTGCTCTTTCAAATCCATGGTCTCTTTAGGGCATTAATTGTTGCTACATACACACATAAATACACACACACACACACACACACACCCTAAATATAACCTGCTCAGTCTGTGTTATGTTACTTGTATGTATGTTTCCAGGGCTAAACATCTGGTATATGATAACCAATTTTTTAAAGCAGTGACTGTGGTTGGCACCTTCCGTGAGACTAAGTTGTCGGTCTCCTTACATCAGCCTCAACAGGCTGATCAATCTGCAAGTGGATCCTGGCAGCCATGTAAGAGCCTGTACAGTCTAATGACAACGTGACTGCCATGGCTGGTCACTTGGGCACATGTCCACTTCACGCACCTTTGCAGAACGCTAGCCTCTTCTGGGATTTGCAGTGGAGGGAGGCAAGGATGACCCCACAGCCCGGAAGGGCCGTTCTTTAGACTTTAACCCTGCTTCAGCTGATACTACAAGGGCAGAGCCGCACAACACAGCACTCTTACCTGATCTAGACTGTGGCAGGGATCCCAAAGACAATCACCTGCTTTGCTGTGTTTGTTCTGAGTCAGGGTCTCACTGGCCTCAAACTCACATTTCTCTTGCCCCTGCCTCCTGAGAAGTGGGATTATAGATGCACCACTATGCCAGGCTTGAGAAATTCAATTTACTTTATCTATTTCCTATCATTTCTAAGTGCGTGCTCTGGAACAAGGGGTCTTAGATCCCTTTTTAAACATTTAACTTATTTTGTATGTGCGTGTGTACACTCATGCATGCACACACATGCCCATACCACTGCACACAAGAAGATGAGTGGTGTGGGAGGTCCTTCTGTATATGTTTTGCTTTTATTGGTTAATGAATAAATCTGTTTCGGCCAGTGGCTTAGCAGAATCGAGCTAGGTGGAAAAACTAAACTGAATGCTGGGAGAAAGAAGGCAGAGTCAGAGAGACACAATGTAGCCCCACTGGAGACAGACGCTGGGGACGGAACTTTGCCTGGTAAGCCACAACCATGTGGCGATACACAGATTAATAGAAATGGGTTAATTTAAGACATGAGATAGTAAAAAAGATGCTTAAGCTATTGGCCAAATAGTATTGCAAATAATATAGTTTCTGAGTGATTATTTGGGGGTCTGGGCAGCCCAGAATGAACAATTGGCCTCCGCCAACAGATGAGTGTACACACTTGTGCATGCACACACATATCCATGCCTCAGCACACAAGGGGATGAGTGTGCACACTCATGCATGAACACACACGCCCATGCCCCAGCACACAAGGAGATGAGAGTGGGGCTCTGCTTCTACCGCGTAGATCACAGGGACTGACTGAATTCAGTGCTGCCTTGGCAGCCATGGCCATTACTGAGACGGGCTAAGTCCAGCCCTAAAGCCCCTTCTTTGAGAAAGGATATCTCTATATGGCCCTGGCCGTCCTGGAAATACCTATGTAGACCAGGGTGGCCTTGAGTTCAGAGATCCACCAGACTCTGCTTCTCAAGTGCAGAAGGGTTTAATCTGATGCCACAGGTAAATTAGTAAATGACAGTACCTGATACCAACTAGTAAATCAATTATATAATCCACAAGTATCACCAATGGATCCTGGTTTGTGTGTTTAAAATAATTACAGAGATAATTCTTCCCTATACTACAAGGCTACTGTGAAGCTTTACTCCTGTCAAATACCTAGAGAGGGCTGGAGAGATGCTTGGTGGTTCAGAGTACAAGCTGCTCTTCCAGAGGACCTGGGTTCCATTCCCAGCACCCACCTGATGGCTCACAACCATCTGTAACTCTGATTCCAGGGGAACCCAACACCCTCTTCTCAATTCCAGGAACACCAGGCACAATGTGGTGCACAGACATACATGCAGACAAAATACTCTTACACATAAAAGAAAATAAATCTAAATAAAACCCTCATATAAAAAAACACCCACGGACACAGATGATGCTATTCGGTTTAGTGTCAAAAGACCTAATTTGGCTGAATTTGACTGGCAGGTGTGCACTCCCCATAGAATACTTTACCTCCACATCGAGTTCAAGGATGTCTGCAGTCACGTTCATCAGAGAGCCGATGTTCGGCTTGGTCCTCCCAAAGTCTCCGTGTACAAATTCTTTAATGTAGCTAGGTCTGTTTAAGGAAAAGCTCATGTAGCAACAACTACTTTGGCCAAGGGGAAGGGAATGTTACAGAAGTGAGGCCATTTCTGAACCTGGACTTGAGATGTGTATCTCAGAAAATGAGCTCGCTGCCAGCAGCCTGGATCCCACCAGCCCAGGTGCAGCATAGTAACCAGAACCTGTTTACATCAAACTCACGGAAGGCCACGACTCTGCTGTTTCAGACAGGGCACCATGTGGCCCGGGCTACATGAACATGACCTGCACCTTCCCACTTCCACCATTCAAGTGCTGACAGTGAAAACCTTTGACACCCCCACCCCCACCCCAGGTGTGGGTTTCTTATGAGCTCATCTCATCTCAAAATGCCAAGGTTTGGATATACATTAAATCGACTATATAGTTCAATGCCACTCCCCCCCCCCCACCTTTGGAGACAGCTTCTCACTGTGTAGACCTAGCCTGGAACTCACTATGTAGACCAGGCTAGCCTCCACCGGCCTCTGCCTCCTGAGTGCTGGTGTTAAAGGCATGTGCCACTGAAAGACCCCCGTCCAGCTTGCTAAGTAGCTTAGCACCGGTAACGCCATTTTACAAGGCTTGTACTGAATATTCAGGGTTTGAACAAAGGGCAGTTTAGAAGCTGCCAAAACGAGATAGAGACACCTGTAGCTGGGCCGGAGGAGGAACCCTGTCTGCCCTAGATAAGAGCCAAGGCAGCCCATATCTGAATTCTCGGGAACTAGGGACCTTGTCCCGACCTGAACCCGGCCACATTCAAACTAACCAATAAAAATCCTGTAACTACGCTTCTCGCTTCTGTACCGTGCTTTTTGCTCCCCAAAACATATATAAACCCATTACCCCGACCTGGAGGTGCACAAGTCCTCCGAGAGACTTTGTCGCCCCAGGCACCTGTGTATCTGAATAAACCTCTTGCTGTTTGCATCCGTACACGTGGTCTCGCTGTTCCTTGGGAAGGGTCTCCCCAGAGGAAAGACACTCTTGGAGGGTCTTTCACCACCATGCCCAACCCAATGCTTTTCAACACCCCCCCTTTGTCATTTCTGTTTTGATATCTGGTCCCATTTTTCAATAATGGCAATTAACATCTATGAAATGGGAAGTTTCTACAGGACCACACAGAAAATGACTGCCAACAATGGGGTTCCATGTAACACACTAGCATTAAGATGGGAGGAAAAATTAAACTATTTAGTCTTCTTTAAAAGTCTACTTGATACTTCCTATTTACACGTGCATGTGTGTCTCTGAGTGTACACCAAGTATGCATAATGGCTGAGGTCAGAAAAGGGGTGCAAGCCCGCCCCGAGGCTGCAGCTATGGGCACCTGGGAGAAAAGAATTAAGTTTTTTGCTTGTTTGATTTTGTTTGCTTTCTGTTTCTATCTGTGTGTATATACGCTCCTGAGTTTTTTGCCACATACCCCAACCTGGCCTTGGAGCCACTGTGTAGTCCAGGCTGTCTTGAGCAGAAGCAAGCCTGAATAACAGGGCCAGTGTGAACCACACCTGGCTAGATTCTTTTGGGGGCTGGCTTTAGCAACTGTGTTCTCTACATACGTCTTTACGCTTTGAAGGCAAGGGTTAAATCTGGCATTTGTTCTTAATAAGATTAGCACTCCACAGCACACACTGCAGCCCTGACGTCATCTGAAAAATAACACAAAAACACTGCGTTAGTAAAAGCAGAAGTTAGTGTAAGTGGTTATGGTGTCGGTACAGGAAAACAAACGACTTCCCCAGCACTAGCTGGGAGGCAACAGTACACGCTTTTTCATCTCCTCCCCCATAACTTGTTTTGACTCAAACAGAAGGCGTACAATGATCCAGTGGCTCTTTTTTTCCTGAATTCAGAATTTCTCTTCAATTGTTGTTCTTTTCCCCTCATTTTCTTCAGAGAAAGCCAGTAATAAAGGAGGAAGCGATGGAAAGTTCTGGCCTGAATTCGTGCTGGAGGGACCAGACGGAAGGCAATGAGCCTGGCCGCCATGTTGAGTCACGAGAGACTGAGACAGCACAACATGAAATGCGCACACAAGGCCACGCACTACGAGAACCACGAGGTAGCTGTAGTTTTACCAGCTCTTCTTGGCTAGCGTATTAAGTACATACATGTAGCTGTTTCCAAAAATGTCTTAACAGGATTGAAATCATGCTAGTTCTTCCAGAGACAAAGCATTCCTCTTGGTATGTAAAATTAAAGACAGAATTAGTTTTATTTCATTCTTATAATCTGGGGCAATAGGAAAACCAGGCATGGTGAGACATGCCTGTAATCCCAGCACTTGAAAGGCAGAGGCAGAATCTTGAGATCAGGGACAGCCTAGGATCCACAGTAAGAAGCAGTCTTAAAAGAAAGCAAATACTAAAGTAGGCCTAAGACTGCCGGAGCTCTCCGATACACTGTCTGAGAGACTCAGTTCTGACCCTGAAGCCGCAAGTTGGAACCGATCAGTATCAGCTTTGGCAGGTAGCTATTTAAAACTCCAAGTTCCAATCTTCTATTTTATTGTTTTTATTGAGCTATACATTTCTCTCCACTCCCCACTCTTCTTCCCCCTCCCCTTCTACCCTCTCCCATGACCTCCACACTCTTAGTTTACTCAGGGGATCTTGTCTTTTTTTCACCTTCCTATTTAGATCCATGTATGTCTCTCTTAGGATCCTCTTTGTTATCTAGTTTCTCTGGGGTTGTGACCTATAGGCCGGATTTTCTTTGCTTTATGTCTAAAAGCCACTTATGAGTGAATACGTATTACATTTGTCTATTTAAAACACGGTCAAAATTTTGGAGTTTTGAAACTCTGTCCTAACACTGACATATTATTGCTTAAGTAGGTGATATGTAGTTTGGGTTTTGGTTTTCACACAGCCCTGCACATAAGTTACAATCACTATGACAAGAAGCACCAACACAGCATGTGTCCGTATTCCCACCATCCTGGAGGCAGAGACAGGGAACTGCTTAAGTGTTCGTGATGAGCCTGCCTGGGCAACACGATGAGCGCTTGTCTCAAATTCTAAAGAGGGTAAAATACCTGCTCCCCTCTACCTCCTGTGTTTACTCAGTTGGGCAAACACTTGAAATAGTTAGATGACCAAATAGGGTTATGAACATGTGACTTGTAAAATGTGTAAAGACGGCAAATGAACCAATGAAAAGTACTTCCCGAGTCTATTATATGCTAAACAATGGGCAAGACACTGTCACAGAACTGTAAACTTTAAAGTTGGCATTGAACTGATGGACACTTCATGGTTTAAAACACTATTCTGAAATACAAATGGGAAAACAGACTTCAAACAAAAAGTACTGATTCCCTAAAATGGCTGAAAGACCCTTAAGGAAATGTTCAACCTTCTTAGCCATCAGAGAAATGCAAATCAAAACAACTCTGAGATTCCATCTTACACCTGTAAGAATGGCCAAGATCAAAAACACTGATGACAACTTATGCTGGAGAGATTGTGGGGTAAAGGGAACACTCCTCCATTGCTGGTGGGAATGCAAACTTGTACAGCCACTTTGGATATCAGTATGACAATTTCTCAGAAAATTAGGAAACAACCTTCCTCAAGACCTAGCAATATACCCAAAGGACGCTCAATCATACCACAAGGACAAGTGCTCAACTATGTTCATAGCGGTATTGTTTGTCATAGCCAGAACCTGGAAAGAACCTACATGGCCCTCAACCAAAGAATGGGTAAGGAAAATATGGTATCTTTACACAATGGAGTACTACACAGAAGTAAAAAAAAAAATAATGCCATCTTGAAATTTGCATGTAAATGGATGGATCTAGGGGAAAAAAAAATCTTGACTGAGATAACCCAGACCCAGAAAGACAAATATGTACTCACTCATATGTGGCTTCTAGGCATAAAGCAAAGAAAAAAAAAAACAACGTACAGTCTACAATCCCAGACAACCTAGACAACAAATAGGACCCTAAGAGAGACATACATAGATCTATATAGAAAGGAGAGAAAGACAAGATCTCATGAGTAAATTGAGAGCATGGGGATTACAGGATAGGGTAGAAGGGGAGGGAGAGGAAGAAAGGAAAGCAGAGAAAAATGTATAATTCAATAAAAACAAAAAAAGATTTAACTAAAAAGGAAAAAAAGTATTGATTCTACTCCAAAAATACTGAATGAATACACCCAAATCCTTTCCAAAATATCCCAGACCACCTGAGGTGGCACAGGCCTGTAATCCCAGCACTTGGGAGGTGGAGGCAGGAGGGTCAGGAGTTCAAGGTCAGCCTGGAGTGCACGAGACCTGGGGTACACGGGAACACACGTCTAGCAAATAAGTGTCTCCTAGATCACTGAAGCTGTTGTCTAGGGCAGCATTAACTATCCTGATCCCATTCTGGTTAGGGCTCTGCAATGCAGAGGCAGAAGGATACGTTCCAGCTTGGGTCTTCAAATACAGACGAAAATGATGCTCGTCCAGGTAGTGTGTCTCCATGGAGTGAATGGCCCGAGTTCTCACAGCCAAAGGCCTTCGGTGGAGCACCCGGAGAGGAGTTTTCTGATCAATCTTTAAGTCCTAGAGGAGGATGTAACACAATCACGAAGCCATCCATAGCTCACCACATTAGTTCCCATTACTGTCAGAGCAGGGTGGGAACTCGGGAAGACAGAGCCAGCTGCATCTCCTTAGGCTCTATGGGACTTCTCATCTGAACACTACAGCCCCATCAGAAGCCGGGAGGCTGGGAAGGGAATGACCCCATGGGTTCTTCTGCCCTGACACTTAACACATCAGTCAGGATCCTGACACAGGACTTTGCTAGAAGACAACATTTGTTATCTTTGTTTTCTGATGCCACAAGGTGATTGGCATAAAAGTGAGGACTTTGGGCTGAAGAGAAGTGGAGGTAGAAGGTGGGACCTGAGGGTCACGTGTGCACATTTTACGGAACAGTGTGCATCTATTTCAGGGTTTGTAGTACAACCGACAGTATCTGGAAGAGGCGCAACAACGTTAAGCAAGATGCTTTCATACAGTGATTATAGAGAGGTCTGAACAGTGACTCAAGGTCTTCCAGGATTTCCTAGCCCAGTTTACAAAATTAATATTCACACGTATCTCAGCAATTCAGATTTTCAGTGATACAGGCTGCTTTTTCTTATAATTACATCAGATTAGAGATCCCCCTGTATGTTCGGTGATATAAATTAAGGAATACGGATTAATACTACAAAGGGTCAACTACTTCAAATTTTTAAAAATAGATTTTAGGCAAACCAGACAAGTTGGTTCTTAAGAACTCTGACTTCTCCGCAGTTTCTTGCTGGTACAGCTCCTCCTAATTTGCATGAGTGAGCAGCCACGGCTTGGCCAAGGAGAGAAAGGCTTCAGCCTGCATTCCCTTCAGGACACCAAGGGTGAAAACAGGTTCTGACAAGGGCCACACTTGAAGGGCAGGAGTTAACAGCCCCACCCACCGTGATTTTTATGATTCTATAATTCTTATGAGATGAGCTGTCTCTATGGGGCTTGACTTTCTCTAGTCAAAAAGACAAATGTTTTCACGAATGAACTGTGATGAAGAGTTCCAATGCTGTATACAGAGACTCAGAGAGCAGAAACAGCGGCCTTTACAACAGCAACCGTGACAGTGTAGTGGAGGCGCACGCCCTTAATCCCAGCACTCTGCAGGCAGAGACAGGCGGATCTCTGAGTTTGAGGTCAGCCTGATCTATAGTATGAATTCCAGGATAGCAAGTGGAAAGGAAGGGAGGGAGGGTGGAAGGGAAGAAATAAATAAAAACAAGCAGCTATCTAGAGAGAACACCACACACACACACACACACACACACACACCTGCTTCTGTTGCCTGACTCCCAGGACTGACGAGGAGCCCACCAGCAGGGCCATTAACATAGCACTCCACAGGACACAGGCCCGTGTGTCCTTTGTGGTCTGCTTTCTAGACCACAGAAGGAAACCATCCCGCCCACTCTCAGCTCTGTGCTGCACTATCCCACACTGCTGAATTTTCAGAAGCACACACAAGCACAGGTTTTCCTTAGAAGTAGGCTGCCCTTTAAAAAGAGGCAGCAAGCAGCAAACCTGCTGCAGTCTTTTTCTCAGAATAGAGAAGTAACTCGGCTTTCATCTCTAAGCCAATGGGAATTTTATAAACTATAACAGTGTTACTAGAAACCAACCAAGCCCAGCAAGTGTGTCTGGGAGTGGTCTCTTACCACTTCCTATGCCCCTATAAGATCACCTCTCTAGGTTACTTTTTAGTTAGATCTATGGTAAGCCCCAAACTACACTTTTTTTTGTTTTGTTTGAGCAGTGCTGGGAACCAAACACAGGGCCTGCATCAAGCACTGTGCCACTGAGCCACATCCCCAGCCGTTGAATCTATCTTTAATGGATTTATTTTTCACTGAGCCTCAATGCCAGCCTGCAACACGCCCCCCCCCCTTTTATAAAAATGAATTTCTTTTTTAGTAGCATTCTAAATGAGCATCTACAATTTCGGTGAGTTTTTTGTTTCTTTTTTTTTTTTTAAAGACAGGATCTCACTATGTAGACCCAGCTGGCTTTGACTTCAGATCTGTCTTCCTGAGTGCTGGGATTAAAGACAAACACCATCATATCCAGCTGATTTATACATCTAAGACAGAATATATGATTTTACAAAGTCCATAGATGTATGTCTGTATTGTATCTGCTTACCTGGGGCTGGAGATGTAGCTCGTTTGGCACAGCGCATGAAGAGCAGGCATGATGCCCCTGGGTTCAGCCCTTTGGTGACACACACCTGGAACCCAGCACTCAGGAGGTGGATACACTGTGAGCCTGAGGTCAGTTAAAACGAAACGAACCCCAACTCCCCTCCCAAAGGCCCTAGGCAGAAGCACCAAGCCTGTGGGGGTGACAGGCGTCCCCAGGGGACAAGCCGCGTGTGCTGTCCCTGCAACACCGCCATCTGTCACTTCACTTCTGCCTCCTGAGTCAGATTCAGACCCTGCATGCCTTTCCCCAACATGTCTGATATGTACAGCCACACACTGACCCTGCTTCTAGTTTTATTTTTAATAGCTACAAGAAGCTTGCTCATTCTACCACTAGCTCATCCAAGTTTTCTGTTCGTTTGTCTTACCACATGACCCAGGCTGGTCCTGAACTCATCCTTTATGAGCACTGCCACTATATCCAGCTAATGTCATTTTCCTTCCAGCTTTGTCCTTGTTGATTCTGACACTCTGAGCAAAGTCAGAAAACCTCCTTTCACGCATAGCCTTACACAGAGTCATACCCCTGCAGCGAGGCTGTCAACAGCCAGGGCGGGTACATCGGTACAGCCTTCGTTTTCAGTCACTGCGGCTGCCTTCCCAGTCTGAAACACTTTCGGTGTCTTCAGCTCCCCTCCCTCTCGACCAGACCCTCCAGCTGCTTTTCTGGTTTAAGGGGACAGAGCAATGTCATGTATTACTTTGTCCTGGAGGTGGGGCAGCACTCCAGATGATTCTTGGACATTTGGAGTTGTCCTTTTCAATCGTCTATTCAGATCTTTTATCCATTTTTTATCTATTCACAACTATGTTTTTCACGACTAAATGTGAACCATGAGAACTTCTGCCACATTGTTTTCCGCAAAGCCACACGTGTGTGTATACACAGCACACCCGGATGTGCTGAAATCACAAAGCCACACGTGTGTGTACACACAGCACACCCGGATGTGCTGAAATCACAAAGCCACACGTGTGTGTACACACAGCACACCCGGATGTGCTGAATCACAAAGCCACACGTGTGCGTACACACAGCACACCCGGATGTGCTGAAATCACAAGGCCACACGTGTGTGTACACACAGCACACCCGGATGTGCTGAAATCACAAGGCATGGCCCTCTACTTATTCTTAAAGCTTTCCCCTTAGCACTCAGGAGAGCATTTTCCCCATGTTAACAAGTATCACTTTAAACAATTTGCTCTCTGAGATAGGGTCTTGCTGTATTTCCCAGGGGCCTCACACTTGTGGTCCTCTGCCTTCATCTTCTGAGCCACCACTCCCAGCTCTCCACATAATTTTAAAGACCTGGGTAGTAAAACTCCATCATACAGACAACTTAATATAAATTTTTGTGCTCATTTATGCTCACCCAATCTTTGCATTTGAGTTCTCCCTCCCTCCCTCCCTCCCTCCCTCCCTCCCTCTGTGTCTGTGTGGTGTATTCAAAAGAGCTAGGACCACGGGTGTCGTGCTGGGGTTAAGGCACACATGACCATGCCTGGTTCTAACATGAAGCTGAGATCCAGACTCGGGTCCTCATGCTTGCACACACAAGCTCTTACCCACAGGGACTGTCTTTACAGGAGAGAGACGAGAACCAGCCAACAGAACAAGCAGGTCCTTTACAGTCGCATGCTCACAAAATGCATGTGCTTCATAGAATCATTACATTTTATTCATTCATGTATATAATTTTAGCATCAATTCTATAAAATAAATTTATTGTATATTTAATTCTTACAGATAACCAAATATAATAGCACTACTGGGCATTTTCTATGTGGTTGATACCATTTGAAATACTTCGTACAATTGAACTAAATTAGTTTTTCTACACTAATTTCACAGATGAAGCATAGGTCAGGAGTTTGTCCAGAGTTGCACAACTATGATGCAGACCCAGGGTTTAACCCCACGAGTCCGTCCTCAGAATCAGCAGCATGCAACACGGCTGCTTCTTCTTGTTGTTGTTTTGTGTGTTGCTATTGTTTTGTTTTTTAAGACAGGGTTTCTCTGTGTAGCCCTGACTGACCTGGTACTCACTCTGTAGACCAGGCTGGCCTCGAACACAGAGATCCACCTGTCTCTGCCTCCCGAGTGCTGGGATTAAAGGTGTGCCACCACCGCCCATTGAAACCCTGCTTCTCCAAAGAGTTTTCCAGTGAACTGGAAAGCCAGAATTTGAATGCACGTCACCAGACCCAAAGGCCAGGTACTATGGCTTGCTGGTAATAAACATGAAGACATGGGCTTTTTAATATGCAGAAGAAAAATAAAACAAACCAGAGCCATGGGGAAAGTACCTTGAGGTCATTTAGGAATCCAATGTCGTTCTTCTGTATGGCTTTATTCGTCCAGATCAAGGCACTGTAGGTCTTGGTCTTCCCTTCTTCACCTTCCTTCATATACCCTATGGCCTCTCTAAATACCAGCAACAAAGGAAAGTTTGTCTCAACCCAGAAAATACACGCAAACCTTGTCCCAGATCTCTGCTCCCTTCCAACAGCTTGCTGAGGTATAACCTGCATATATTCCCCCAGCTATGAATTTTATTGTTTCTGGAGCTACGCATCTGGCATCATCTAACTTCCAACACTTCCACTGCCCCCAGAAGGACCCTCACACACATTAGCACTTTCTTCCCATTCCTTTCCCAAGCCCAAGATGATCCATCACTACCTGACTTTATCTATATCATTTCCTACCAGGTACAACTACAGAGTGGTGAGTGGCTCCTGCCACTTCATAATGCTGCCAAGTCAAGGTGCGTCTCTGGGGCAGTGAGACTCATTACTCCACACCTCTTCATTTTCAAAGAAAAACAAAGCAAACAAGCAAATCATACCACAGCAGGGGGGCAAGTAGTAGGTTCCCCTTAGCCATGAATTCACTTTGTCTGCTGTCAACCTCCGACTAAAAATATTATGTAAAAAAACTTAAAAATAGGCAATTGATGCTTACCTTTTAAAAATATTGTCCTGTTTTATTATTAGTTACTATTTTTATGTTTTTTAAGATTTATTTTTATTTTATGTGTATGCATGAGTGCTTGTATGTATGTATGTATGTCACATGAGTGTCTGGTGTCCTTGGATGTCCAACAAGGGAGTCAGATCCCCTGGAGCTCGAGTTATAGGTTGTGAGTCACCGTGTGTGCTGGGAACTGAACCCAGGACCAGTCTGTGCTCTCTTTGGTCCTGATTTGTGCTCAGTTTTTTTAGTTAAACCTTTTCATCAGTTATGTACAGGAAAAGCACACTATTTATAAAAGTCAGCATTATCTGCAGTGTCGGGTGTCCATGCAAGTCCTGGAACAATCTTCCAAGGACAAGAAGGGATAATTCACGTTGTGTTTTTCTATAGGTAGACAAGTGGTATCTTCTTTACTTTTTTTTTTTTTAATTTGACTTGACTTGATATAAGTCTTATGTAACTCAGGCTGGCCTCAAATTCACTATCTGGCTAAGGATAGCCCTGAATTCAACCTTCCTGCCTTAGCCTCCCAATTAGAATTACAGGCTTGCACATCCACTGCTACTTCTCTGCCCTGTGCAGACACTACTGTCAACAGCCGTGTGAGCTACACTTTCAGCCCCGTTAGCAATGCACAGGGCACTTTCTCTGTGCCCTTGCCAGCACTTGTTATTTTCTCTCTGCCGACTGCCATCCGCGTGGGTGTGAACGGGACGTCCCGCTCACCGCGGCTCTGACCTGCACGGCCCTAGTGTAAGTTGTGGGCACCATTTCACGTTCCTGGACGACACACACGTCCTCTTTGGAGAAATGTCTACATAATCATTTTCCCATTTCTTAATTGGGGTTAGATTTTTTTTCTTAATATATTCAGTATGCAATTCCCTTACCAAATATATGATCTATGAGAGCTTCCCTTCTGGAATCTCCAGCACAGCCATCCTCACCTGGTGACGAGCTGCAAATCACGTACTTGGATTTTGTCAGATGCCTTATTAATCTTCTGTAGCAGCAGAGAAGGAACAACAATGATCACCTACGGTTCAGTCACGGGACTGCACAGACACAGTACCCCATACAAGTGCTCACCTGCTGGAGCTCCTTAACTTCTTGAGAAGTGAAACGAACTCTGTGAGGATTCAGCAGCTCCACTGCAAACGGCCTTCCTGGCAGCACACGCCCACCACGAAACAGAAACGTGTTGACGGAGTTAGCATTGGGGGGGGGGGGGGAGGCAGGAGGTGTGAGATAGGGGCTGAGCTCTAGGGGACTGAAAGTTTAGTGGCATGACTCTATCTGGGGGAGGAGGGGATGTGTGAACGGGTAAAGGGGCTTTGGGGGGACTGCAGCAGGAAGGTTGCTGTGTGAAATGATTGCCTTCCCAGAGGTCCACACACAAGCCTGTGTTAATAAAATTTAAATAACCACTAATTAAGTTGCTTACATGAATGGAACTAACATTGTCACGGAGAGCAATGCCCAGATATAACAAGGTGAGATCCACTGTCCCAGCTAATCTACTAGTGACATGGAACAACTGAGCATCAAGCAGCTCAGAATTAATTCTCATTATCTTTCTTATAACTCAACAAGATAAAATAAGAACGAGGAATGAAGGTTAAAAGAGAAGAATCATTTCCAAATAAAGAACTGGTAATTTTTGAGATATTCTTTGTTTGTTTTTCGAGACAGGGTCTCAATAAAGCCCTGGCTGTACTGGAACTCGCTCTGTAGACCAGGCTGGCCTCGAACTCAGAGATCTGCCTGCTTCTGCCACCCAAGGCATGGGCCACCACTAACTGGTCTGAAAAGTTCTTAAATGGAGTAACTAGTAAACTTTAAGGGAAAAAAACTGTTTCCTTCTTCATGAGCATGCAAATCCATTCCAGCTTCCAGGCCTGTGATAAGGGCATCTCTGAAGAGATGTCTGCTGCTCAGACATAATTCAGTCTACAGAAGTGACCGCACAACCCACATGGTCATCCCCCCACACATACACACGGGGGCTCAGCAGTAGCTGGCTCAGGTCAGGTGGTGCTGACGCCGTCTTACCATTCCCTAACGTTCTCACGTCTACGTCTTCTCTTCCAGAGGATGAGAAATTAAAACCTGTAAGAAGCAGAACAAGAGAAAAGATGAGAGATAGCAGCCCTAGTATACTTTGTTCCAATCACTGGCAGGAATCCAACTGACGATCTCGTGGTCCCAGCAATCCATGGGATAAAGACCACCTATCTCTAATCTCAACTTTGGCTAAAAACAGCAATGACAATAATAAGTACTACTCAATATATGGCAGGTACTGGGGTAAAATCACACACACACACACACATCATTTCATCTTTATTATAACTTCATGAAGCAGTAAACAAATGAATATTGTTGCTTCATAGACTTAGGTAATATTCCCAGGGTCCAATAATCCAATGGCAGAGCTATATATGTCTGACGTCAAAGCCAGGGTTTAACCAGCATCTATACCCCCATCATAGAAAGGCAAAGCTGGAAGCAAGGCCCACCTCCCTGGCCACTGGCTTGTGGCAAAAACTTGGCCTTTGTTCTTTAAAGTAAGCAAGCATAACAATAGGAACAATCATGTTAAAATTAAACTCTATAAAAAAGTGAGAGAAGAAAGGTCTGACCTTTAAATAGCAAATTAATTATATAACCAAACCCTACATGCGGCCATGTTAAAGCTGCTGTACAATCCAGGATGAATTTATCAGCACAGATCAAATGCTGAGGATGTCAGACAGGGAAAACAGACAGAGATGCAGAGATAGAGATCCGGCAAAGGCTTTGTCGCCACAGCAAACACGAGCAGGCATTGCTCCAAGAGCTTTAGGACAGGTTGTCACTGGCACTGTCTTCATCTTCCTCTTAAGGAAGGTGAGACCAGCAGGAGGAATCCATTGCCAAAAGTCACATCAGAGTAAGAAATGAAGATCTGGTAGCGAGGCTAGAGGCTAGGCACTCTGACACCAGAACCTCCTAACCACCAGGTTACAAGGCTGGAGGACAGGCACTGACACCAGAACCACCTAATGTCCAGGTTACAAGGCTGGAGGACAGGCACTGACACCAGAACCACCTAATGTCCAGGTTACAAGGCTGGAGGACAGGTACTGACACCAGAACCACCTAATGTCCAGGTTACAAGGCTGGAGGACAGGCACTGACACCAGAACCACCTAACTTCGGCAGTGGAGCTCAGCTCAAGGGCTGGGAGGGGCTGGGAAGCTTTGGGAACCCTGTGGTCTGTACAGTGATGACACTGAAGGTCTCTGAACAAAGAGGAAGGAGGACAGAAGGGTTCTGGGCCACAAGAGCGTTGGTGCTCGGTCAGGATGTGTAATGCGGCAGTGTGCCGTGCTTGATGCTGGAGACAGGTAAACAGGCAGCACAGTCCTCGCCCCCGGAGTCACCGATTAAGGAGAATTAGAGAGTATAACGTGACAATGTAGACACAGGGCAGGAAACAATGTAAGAACATTCCTGCACTATGAGCACAATCCTATTTTTCACCCTTTATTCTATGTGTGTACACATGTGTGTGATGTGTTTGTGAATACAGGCATTCTGTCTTCTCTGGGACCTAAATAGTCCAAACTGAAGATCCCTGAATTCTCAAAGAAAGAAAGTGAGGCAGCCCTGCCAACCGTCCCCTACCCCCCCACCCTCGCCACCCCGCTCCAAACACACAAACAAAACATTAAGCAAGGGTTCTTTACTCTTTTCTTTTGGTGCAGTGCTATGGAATAAAGCCAGAACCTAGTGCACATCTTCAGCCTGAGAGATGCTTTTACAGTGAGCTTATTTTCAAGTCTTCAGAAAAAAGTAGCAGCTCGCAGATATTAAATAGGTAAAAGTTCATAGCAATGCCACAGAGTCTTTTCCTCCGTTCAGAAAATCATTCATGTCAGATAGGGGAACAGTTGAGTCACATGTCTCCTGTGTAAGCACCAGGAGTCTAGTGCCCGGACCAGCTCCTGTGTAAGCACCAGGAGTCTAGTGCCCGGACCAGCTCCTGTGTAAGCACCAGGAGTCTAGCTGGAGGTTTGGCTTAACAATAAGAGCTTGCTGCTCTTGAACACCTAGCACTCCCGCTCCTGGGGACAGAATGCTCTTATCCCCCATAAGCACAGCAATTCATGTGCTTGCCTCCCCACCCACACACACTACATGGTTTAAAAATGAAAATCTTTTAGAAAAGAAAGTGAAGTGAGGGTGAGAACACGCATCTGTACCCTATTTGCTGGGTATGGGGACTACAAGCAGACCCCTGGACCTCACTGTCTAGCCGGTCTAGCCAACTCAGGGAGCTCCAGGTTCAGTGTGCTTTGTCTCACAAAGTGAGGGGGAAAGCAACTGAGGAAGACACCCCGCGTTGCCCTCTGGCCTCCAGATGCACACCCATGTGCAGGCATACACAGAAGGAAACAATTTGCATAAGCCTTTAAAGGTGGGAGTGGCTGGACAGCTGGGTCAGCAGTTACGACCGCTCTGCTCTTGCAGGGGACGTGAGTCCAGTTTTCAACACTCACATAAGCTCACAAGCCTCTAGAAACTCCAGATCCCAGGGACCCACAGACATCTACACTCGTGTGCAGGAACCAACACAGAAACATAAGTAAAAAATAATAAAGAACAAAGGGGAAGCTCATCCTTGACAGACAGTAAATCATGAAGGAGATGCGGTCTAGTAATCCTTTCTTCCTAACAAGTCAGCAGGGACAGCCATTGCCTATCTAGACCTCGGCCTGACTTAGAGCGTGTTCCTCAGCGTTTCTCACAGAGAAAGGGAGTGTCGAGCTGGTCCATAGAAGACTCTACTGTGCCAGAAGCCCCGCTCTAATGGCTGGCACTGCCCACTGCCCACAGTTTTTCTCCTTCTATATCCCACATAAAGCGACAGACTTTACTAGACACTGCCTTTGATTTACAGGCCTGTTGAGACAAGGAGAACATAAGCTTCCTCAGGCCTGACTCATCAACGGGAAATTAAAGCACAATACACACCATAAAAACCTCGATAAGATGGTTTCTCTAAGTCATGAACTTCAATCTCAATCACTCCATAGGTCAGGGCAGAAACCAGCTAACTACTCCTGAACAAGCACCGGACATAAACGTCACAACTTCTCCCTATTTCCCCTTAGAATCTATGGCTGAGGAGTGCCACGGTTAGGGCTTTGTGCATTTGTCTAAAGCAATCTTGGTTGTTCTGAGTTCCCCAGGAGAGAGCAGTCACCCTTGGGTATCTGGACTAAATCTAGTCTGAGCCCCAAATCCCGATAATGATGATGCCTGCTCTGGGGAAGAAGCCTGGCCAGGGAGCCTGTTCTAGGGAATGACTGACTAAATAGAGCAATCTCTCCTGGAGCCACCAAGGGATGTACTCATGAATAACAACGTATGTAAAACACGAGCACTTACTCTCTGCTTTGAATACAGCCAAGAGATGATCTGAAATTAATTCTTCCACCGAAGATTCCATTTTCCTTTCTCCATCAATTATCCAAGGAGTTTGTGGTAGATTCCTGGAGTATTTATTATATCTGCCTGCCAAAGAAACATCAGCTAGCTGGACTGAATGCTGTGGTCAACAGATTAGGGTAAAAGGAGAATTTAGTAAGCTTGATGTTCTACATGCTAGGATAGAAAATGAGGCCTTTAACTAAGAAACAGTCTAATTGGGAAGCCATAACATAGACATGGAGATGGTTAAATAAGGTTTAAAGTAATAATAGAATAGGTACCTTAAAAACACAGAGACAGGGTAGTAAATGAGCGAAATGATTTAATAATTTGACTGACTAGAAAAGTCAGATGATATTGTGGAACACAACAATCAAAAAAAAACTTGCTTTTACAGATTACTAATAATAATTTAAATATAATGGTCATTGGTGATGATGTATTACAGGGAATTAAATTTGTGAAAAGTTTAAGAATTTGTAAGTTAAAAAAACAAACAAAAAACTCCCTAACACATTGTGACTCACTGCCTTATGAATAAGAGAACGCCGCTGCCACTGCCCGAGGAGGCGGTTAGGACTGCGGAGCGACCTCTTTCAAGCTTTCACTATGAGGCAACTCTAGCTTTTAAAACACAACAAAAACCTGCCTGCGGTACAGCAATCAGGAAAGTCTGGATAAGGCCAAGTGTTTAATCAGAGAGAGCACAGTAACATTAGTTCTCTGAAGTCTGTTTCCCAGCTGACTGAGCACCCTCTGCCTGGTTTGCTCTGCATCAGAGCGGGAGAGCAGCCAGAGAGCAGGCGCGGACACGCTCAGGAAGGGGCTGACAGGACGTGGACATTCCAGATGAGATAGTTACCAGCAACAAAAACAGCGCCGTGAGTGCATTCCATTTCCAGGACAGTGCACACAGTCTTCGGTGAGTCTGGAGGACAAGGAAACTGCCTGCGAAACAGAGAAAATTTTATGGACACTAATACTTGAGACATGTATCACCAAACAGATGAATCTACATTGTCCAAGAAACGCAGAACTTGAGCCCCAAGGACTATACCTCTCCCCTCCTTCAAGTTTTAAAGCAAATAGCGCCCTTCAGGTCTTTACTACTTTTCAAAATTTACTGTTTTGTTTAAAAGACTTTTTGTTTTATGTGTAAGGATATTTTGCCTGCATGTGTGTCTGCGTACCCCGTGTGTAGTGTCTATGGAGACCAGAAACTGCCATTGATCCTGGGAATTGGATCCAGGTCCTCTGAAGAAGCAGCCAGTGCTCCTAACCACTGGGCCATCCTCCAGTCCCTGCACTCTGTTTATTCTGGGGGGGGGGGGGTGTCTCTCCCTGTGTCCCAGGTTGGTCTGGAGCTCACTATGCTGCACAGTCCGGCCACAATTCATTTGCCCCAGCCTCCTGAGGTCCAGGATTACAGGCCTAAGTTACCATGGCAGCTGCAGAGGACCACCCCTCTCTCTAAGATTTATTTTTATGATGCCAGGCAGTGGTGGCACACGCCTTTAATCCCGGTACTCCAGCAGCAGAGGTTCTCTGTGTTCAAGGCCAGCCTAGTCTAGAGAGCAAGTTCCAGGACAGTCAGGGTTACAGAGAGAAACCCTATCTCAAAAACCAAACCAAACAAAACAAAGATTTTTATCTTATTTATTTATTTATTTATTTATCTGCTTGCTTATTAATTGTTTTTTCTGCAAGGCAGGGATTTGTTTATTTATTTGTTAGCTTATTTATTTATTGGTTTTTACAAGGCAGTAGCTATGGGGATAGTCCTGTAGACCAGCCTGGGCTCAAACTCACAGAGATCCACCTGCCTCTGCCCCTTGAATGTTGGGATTAAAGGCGTGCCCCACCATCACCCAGCACCAAGATTTAATAACTGTTTTGCCTACATGTTTATCTGTGCACCGGATTTGTGGGTGGTGCTGAAAGAGGCAGCGTACCACCATGTAGGTGCTGGGAATCAAGCCTAGGTCCTTTGCAACAAGTGCTTTTAATCACGGAGCCAACACTCCAGCCCCCGGAGTGCCACTTCTAACACACAGCAGAGGCACTAAGCAAACTGGGGCTTGGACATTGCCCTTCAGTCAGGAGATCTTTCCCAGACAATTTTTAACAGCCTTCAGAAGGAGGGGAAATCCACGTACACAAAGCAGACGCCCCTCTAGCTCTCCGACCATCGGCTCTGTCTGATCGCGGGCTGCTGCCTGGCATGAGGTTTAACTGCGTGGGCAAAGCTGGACTGAGTGGGTAACTGCTCCCACCGGGGGTCTGTCCTGCTGTGGGGGTCCTCCACTACTTCCCCCTCTTCCTTCCCATTTCAACTGTGACACAGGAAAAAGTGGAAAGTTGGGGTGCAACGACTTATCCTCTGTCCACCATTTAGAATTTCCACAGCCAAGAACTGGAGGCTACCTATAAATAATTAAATTCAGAATCAACCCCAAACAGGTGGCTTGGAATTTTTCTATGATTTCCTAAGATGCCTTATCAATGAAAGCATTCAGAAATCCAAGAACTGGCATTTATATGAAGTATCCTTTTTAACTTTAACTTTATGTGTATGATGTTTTGCCTGCATTTATGCCTGTGCTCTATGCATCTGCCTGATTTCCACAGAGGTCAGAAGAGGCCATCAGATCCCCGGCTGGTGTGTGGGAGCTGGGACTGGACCGCAACCATCTCTCCAGTTTCTAGATAAAAAATTTTTGACTTTTCAAAGATTAATAAAAATATTTCCATCATGAGACTCATTTCTTTTTAGTTCATAAATGATAAGAAACCCTCATCATGATGTCATTGCTTGATATGTATTCAAGGGTTTTCTAGAAGGAAAATTACAATAATTAGGTTTTTAAAAATAACACTGATAATTAAAATACAAAACTTATTGTATTTATACATATTTTAAGAATTTATATTTTAGAAAAGAGCACTGAGATTCAGAAGAAGACGCTGATGTAGCTGAGTTCCCAATGTGGACTATAGAATGGATCTGAACCCAGGTTCCCTTCTCTGTGGCCAGTGCTCTTTCTGTGTGAGAGATGGATGGACACACTAGAAAGGATCAGATGTGGGCTGGAACAGTACAGCTCTTGACCCATGGACCACTAAATTACTAAGCTGAAAACCCAGGCAAGGAAATCAAACCCTCCTCTCAAATTCAAAAGCTTGGGCTTTGGTCCTGGGAACTGAACCCAGGCCTCTCAGCTCTGCCAGGTAAGCACTGACCACTGACTGAGCCACGCTCTGGCCTCCTCGATTCATAATGTTCATTTGATAAACATTTACCGCTACGGCCGCACGTCAGGTGCTGTTCTAGGTCTAGCAGGGGACTGAGATGCACACGGCTGGGCAACACCCAGGACGTCTACGAGGCAGTCCAGGGTGCCTGTGCCCCTAGTACCCCATTGTTCCTAAAGTTACACAGCGCCTCCTTATTTCTATACTTACGTGAGGAAATCCTCTTCCTTTATCTTATTCAAAGCTTTCAAAACCGCCATTCTGGTGAACACTGACTATATAGGGTAAAACAAAAAGACAAGATATTTTATCTAGACAAGAGCTAAAATACAGCTAGTTAGAGGAATTATATCATCCTACATATTTAAAATCAAGAAATACTTAATAGTCCCAAGAAAGTTATTCAAACATAAGTGCTCTTAGTGCTGGTCTGTACCTGGCCTGCATTTGCAGGTCTTTTCTGTCTATGTCCGTAATAAAAACAGCGTGGGCAGATCAAGGGAGACACAGGAAGACAGGGGTAGTGGACTTGTGCCCAGCTCTCTTCCTCCTTCTGTTCAGTACAGTGCACCAAGTCCTCCTGCATCAGGGCATTTTATCACAGCTACAGGACAAAGAACTGAGGCAGACACTCCCGAGGCTCTCAATAAAGTTTGCTTTACTGGACAGAGCTAACTACTAGCTGACCAAAATTAGCCATAGATGTTTTTGGAGGACCAAGATGTGTAGAGACCCAGGAGAGAGTAGGGTGGGGCTTAGAAAGATTCTCCCTTTTAGACTGAGGAAGGAGAGAGCGAGGAAGTCACGGGTGGCTGCCCGGCTGCTTCCCTGATGGTTCAGGTTCTTACCCCGATACCTGACTCCAGGTTTGTACTGACCAAGATAATTATTAGCAAGTGCTTCAGCCACGGCTCTGTGAGGACCCTGACCGCGGAGTTCTTGAGCCTCTGGAACTGGGGGAGGGAGGAAGTGGAAGGGTTTGGAATTCTGGGTAGAGGCTCTGAATGCTCTAAGCAGAGCTTAATAGCCCGTTCTGGTGTGGATGAAAAGACAAGAATGCCGAGGGAAATGTGGGAAGCACTGGCCCGGCTCGCGAGGGTCAGGATGGGACAAACCTTCCATGTGAAACTGGACTGGGGCATCCGGGGTGTGTTTTCTCATGTGTAATCCCATGTAAGAATTTCAGCACAGCTGAAATTAACGGTGATGGATTAAGCTGTTCAGCAGAGGAAATTTCAAGACAGAACATTCAGTTGAGAAAGCAGCTATAATTATTAAAGAGACAAAGAAAAACCTCCTGCCAAGCACTTGGCCAATAAGACAGGTGTCTTAAGGGCAAAACCCTACCCACTGGAGGTTCCATCTTGTGAAGATTCAAATTCATTTGAAGAAAGTAAACCTTAACTGAAGTGGTTCTCAGCTCCTTGAAGGAACTGCCAATGGGATGTTTCCCCAGGGTCAGCGCACAGAAGCTGATGCAACCGTGGGCCAAGGGAGCCAGGCGACATCTCAAGCTGGCAGCAGAACTTGGCAGAGACACAGACTGTTGCTGTACATTTAGAAGATGCGAGATCAAGGGGGTCACAGAGCCCTGCCACGTGGTTTCAGAGAACAGCTGAGGGTGGGCAGTGTGTGGCAGGATTGGAGTCCTGCAAAGGGGCCCTTACACAGCTACAAGTTCCAGGACAAACCGGCTTATACAGTGAGTTCCAGGCGACCCTGAACGAGGCTATCTCAAAAGCCCAAAAGAATTAAAATGCAGAGGACAACAATGTATGAACGCAATGGAAACCTCTCCAGAGCAGCTCTTGTCGCGCTCGCAGCGCAGGCTCAGACGGGAAACCCTTACCTGTTTGTTCTTGGCTGGTTTGAAACAATCTGGGCAAACTTCACCTCTGAAATAAAATTCAAGTTAAGATAAAAGTTTAGTCGGGCGTAGTTGGTGGTGCACACATTTAATCCCAGCACTTGGGAGGCAGAAGCAAGTGGATCTCTGTGAGTTCAAGGCCAGCCTGGTCTACAGAGTGAGTTCCAGGACAGTCAGGGCTAAACAGTGAGGCCCTATCTAAAATAAATAAAAAAATAAATAAAAATATGTTTAATGAGTTTATATTAGGTAGACACAATTCAAATACATTTTATATTTACATATTATATATAATTTTGTGTGTTTGTATGTGTGTGTGTGCATTTGTGAGCTACACTGGTTTTCCTGAGGAATCTTCTATGAGAGGTAACATTTTAAATGTAAGGCATGACAAGTTCTGAAATAGTCACAAGAAAGAAAAACAATACCATCTTCATGAAAAAGAAAAGCACCAACACTTTACATAATTGACACTGTGTTTTACGGGGCAACTTACAGGAAGCAGCAATCTTCATCTGTTTCTGGATGAGCAAAGACCACACTCACTTCAAACAAGCTCTAAAAATCACAAAGAAGAGTTTTTAAATGAGCAAAAGGAAATTAAGAGCTTCTGAAAGGCAACGTAAGGTAACTCCGAGGGACTGGCTCAGACACACCGCAGCCTGCAGGCCTGTGTGCAGGCAGCTGTGGGAGGAGGTGCTTTAGCTTTGCTTTGACTTCTAAACCCAGCCGCCAGCAGGACTACCAAAGCTGGTTAGGCTGTTTTGTTTTGAAGACTGTAATATAACCCCAACACTTCTCTCTTCCCTTTCCTCCATCCAAACCTCCCCAAACTGTTTTTTAATCAACGTGTTGTTGGGCAAATGATACATTAAGATAAGTGAGAATCTGGAGAGCTGGACAGAGATAACTAAAACCCCCAGAAAACTTCCGTTCCGTTACTGACCAGTTATTAGCAGGACAAAAACATTTGGTTCAGATCTGTAAGGATGCTGGATGAAGCCTGTGTGTGTGTGCACGTGGGTGTGAGTGCGTGTGTGCGTGTCGGTGTGTGTATGAACATGGAGGCCTGAGGATTTCAGCCCCTCACCATCTTCTTCCTGAGATGGGGTCTCTCTGATTAACTGGGCTGGCAGGTCGCCGAGCTTGAGACCCACCTCTGCTCGGCTTTTACATGGCATTGGCAATCCTCACTCAGGTCCCAACAATGCTGTGGCAAACACCAGCTGAGCCATCCCCAGCCTTCCAGCTTATTCTTAAAGTATTCGAATCTGACTCTTTAAACCAGTGCTCTTAATTTCCCTTTCCTCAAAAGTGATGCTTCCAAATTATAAAACAATCTAGTACAAGATGGCTTTCCAATCCCATCCCACCGGGGTGGAATCACAAGCCATTTGGTGTGCTCCTCCCCGCCATGTTTATTAGATGTTTGGAAAGCTGTTCTGTTAATACCTTTCAGCTGTGAGAACCGTGAGATGGTAAGTTACAGAAAATATTCCTACTACTAAACAATTGCTTCAGCAAGTATTTCTGTATGTGAATAATTTCATTATATATATATATATATATATATGATATATCTTATCTCTGCAGAGAACCAGCAAGGTTTGCTACTGAAGGAAAAGCTGTGAATGCCACATACCAACTGTCTTCTCCTTGGTTCTATTACCCTGAGCCCTCTAGGTCCTTACCAAACCCGTTATCTTCTCTAGAATTATAATAATAAATGGTTTCTGTTTTGCTCCTTATTCTAATATGCATTATAAAAATAAGATGCACTGAGTGTTTCCTACTAAAGAACACCAGCTGGAATCTACTCAACATCACTGAGTCTTTTGTCTCTCACTTTCTGTTCTCTGACTCAGTATGTAAATTTTAAAATTATCTGCTTCAAAACTGAAATTTGAGGTAAGAACAGCTTACATTGATGACTTCTCTAATTTCCAAAGTACTTTCATTACTTCGTTTCCTTTTCGAGCCATCTGTGAGGTATTTTTACTCTTCCCTCTTTCAGTATTCAGCTTATAGCTCTTGTCCTGACACTCACACCACTTGAGAGGGGGAGGCAAAAGTTCAGGTGTTCTCACCTACATAGTAAGTTCAAAGCCAGCCTGAACTATGAGACCCTGTCTCAAAAAGCCAAAACCACAAAAGGGACTATGTTTACCGGAGATGGAGTATATAATTTAGAATGGCTCTAGAGGGTGGTGCTGGGACTTTACTTGAGTAGGGGTATATCTAACATTTAGGGAACTTTGCTCTAGTGAAGTGAGCAAGGCGCACGTACTACTGAAGCCTGACTTCACCCAAGCTTACACAGGGCAGCCTGCTGAGCTGTCCTGATTTCAGCCCATTCCCACCACGGAGGCCAGATCTTCTCTAGAATTGGAAAAGTGGCCAGCTGTCCTAGTTTCAAAGGCAGTCTCTGCCTAGAAACAGAGGGACTTGAGATACCGCCAGCTCTTATAGAAGGACCCCATTTCATTGTCGCTGAATACCAACTGTCTACATATTTGAAAGCAAGACTAGCCACAAATAAACAAAAATAAATAGTCTGGAGTTGATTTGACACTTGCTTAGCTTTTCAAAAAGAACTGTGTGTGTGTGTGTGAGAGAGAGAGAGAGACAGAGACAGAGACAGAGACAACCTGTAATAACTGGTTCTCTCCTTTCACCAAGGGACGTCTTGAACCTAGGCCACGAGGCTTTGTGGCAAGCACCTTGACCCACTGAGCCATCTTGCTGGCCCCTTGCTCAGTTTTTAAAACACTGTTTTGTATCAGTAAATCTGGCCTTTCAGCTAAATTACAAAGCTGTCAAGTGAAGATTTCCATCTAGCCTCTCAAGGTCAGTGTGTTCATGTCTGTTAGCTTAAGCATCTGGGGTCACAAGGAGTGAAAACAAACAAGAGACTTAGCATTAATTTAATAGTTCGAAATGAGCATTCAAACCCTTAGGAGAGCTGGGCAGGGTGGTGCACACCTTTAATCCCAGCACTTGCGAGGCAGAGGCAGGGGAGTTCAAAGCCAACCTGGTCTACAGAGCGAGTTCCAGGACAGCCAGGACTATAAAGAGAAACTCTGTCTCGAAAAATAAAACAAAAATAAGCCCCAAACCTTAGGAGATCCTTCACTGAGTTACAGAAAGAGGAGAGGCTTTTGGAGAATCAAGTCTCTGCAATAATAAAGGGACCCCAGGAAGCCAGAGATCAACAGTGCCAATGTCGGATACCTTTCCATCAACGGGAACACCCAGTCCCTCTGAGAACAGGGGGTGAGTGATCCATTTGTAGGCTTCTTTCAGCTGAACGGCATCATTTCTTCCCAGAGACAGATTCCGCTTTCTGAATAACACAAGAACGAAGTCACTGGCATGAAAACCTCATTGTTCATGTTAAAGGGAAGGCTGCGTGCAACTGTCTTAGAACGAGCACCTGCAATGTGTCGAGCACTGCTCAGTACAGCAGAAAGAACACCACACAAGGCAGACAGAAATTCCTAAGGCTTTGAGTGGCATGTGAGCCCACTTTTGAAGACTCAACAACCAAAGCATTCGTTTATTTTCCTAAGTTGGAATCACCAGATTCCAAGGTTCACACATAAATTCTGGAAAGGTCAAGAAAGATGAATGTTTGTTGCTTGGCAGTTACAAAACCATCTGTTGCAATAGTTATCCTCATGCCCCAAATGTCTCCAACTCCTCCTTGCTGAGAACGGGGGCTTACTTATGGGAAATGAAGTCACGGCTGTACTCTCCCGTCCTTATTGTGTAAGAAGAGACACTGAATCCTGAAGCATCTACATCCTAAGATGTCCACCAATGTAACATTAGTGAAATAAAGATCTCACATTCCCCTAGAGTCTACTCATGAGCCGATACCCGGTTCTGAGAAATCCCCTGTACGAGAACTAGCTTTGGTATGCACCTACAATTGCAATAGAAAGGAACTAAGGAAATGCACAGGGCAGCTTTGGTATTGATTACTAAAACTGTTCTACTCTGCTGAGAGCCCCAAGATATCACTACCAAACTAACACGCCTGTATCACTCAAGTAATTAAAATACCAAATGCCCCAATGGCTGGCCACAGGACTGCTTGTGACAACAGACAGGGCAGAATGCGGTCACCAACCACCCTTTTTGGTTGTCTTGGTTGTTTTTCTGAGACAGGTTTCTCTGAGTAGCCCTGCTGTCCTGGAACTCACTCTGTAGGCCTGCCCCTGCCTCCCAAGTGCTGGAATTAAAGATGGGCACCATCATGGCTGGCTTTGAGACATTCTTTCTTTAATGTCTAATTTTCACTGACAGGGTTATTACCTACAAACACTACCCCTTATCATTTAATTCGGCAAGACCAATAGAACCTACTAACTGCAGGCAAGAAACAAAAGTCTTTTAGCTAACAGTTAAAATTAGTTGGTCTGAGAGAAAAAAAATATAAAAACTACTACTGTTCTGATATAGCCACTGCTAAGCTGCCTATAAACTAATAGGAAACACCATACCCATGCAGAAGAAAATAATCTTTAGGGGGAAAAGTGTGATATATAGATACTATAAACACACACACACATACATACACATACCTACTGTTCCTCTAAAAATGCAAATTAAAAGTTGCCCACCCATTCTATATCCAGTTGAGACCATAACTTTGGTTATAGTTAAAGGTGCTTTGGGGTACAGTTTAACAATGCAATACCCAGATAACTCTTGTATTTAATAGGTTACACGAACTGTTTCTACTTCTCTGGATATTAGGAACATTTAGATATATATTAGATTTATTTACTTTAAGTGTGTTGTTGTTTGGTTTGGAAACTATGAAACTGTGTGTCTCCAGGTGTGAGTACACACAGCTTTAATCCCAGCACTCAGGAAGCAGCGGTAGAGGGTCTCTCTGAGTTCAAGGCCAGCCTGGTCTTTATCTCCAGCAGTAGGGCAGCCAGGGCCTCATGGAGAGACCCTGTCCTAAAATACAGAACGAAAACAAAGAGAAAACTGTATGTCTGTGCGCCATGTGCATGCCTGGTGCCCAAGGCCAGAAGAAGGTGCCAGATGCCCTGGGACTGGGACTACAGATGGCTTTGAGCCTCCACATGGGTGCTTGGACTTGAACCCATGTCCCCTGCAAGAACAATGAGTGTTCTTAATCGCTAAGTCAACTCTTCAGCCCACATTTAGATGTTTTAAAAGACTATTTTGATATTGTGTCAACAGTTTAATTACATTTGCATAAACTAGCATCAAAGTTGAAAGTATACAGCTAAGAAATAAGCATGTCTTGGAGAATGTACACTGGTCCTGCAGAGGATTCGAGTCCAGTTCCAAGCAACTCCAATTCCAGGGGATCTGATGCCCACTTCTGGCCACGATGGGTACTGCATGCATGTCACAAAATACACAATATTTATTTATGTGTGTGAATGCTTTGCCTGCCCGTATACGTGCACGCCGTGAGTGTGGCTCATGCAGGCCAGATAAACAGATGGTTGTGAATTCTTTTTTTGGGTCCTGGGAACCAAACTTGGCTCCTCTGGAAGAGCAGCAAGTGTTCTTAACCACCGAGCTATCTCTCCATCCCCAAGAAAATATATTTTAAAGGATAAAAAGTAGAAACAGAAAAATAAACTATTTTAAATTTGTTTATAGATCCTAGGCTCCAAAGCACTACAGGAGTCAATCCTATTAAAACATTGTCCATTATACAAAAAAAAAAAAAAAAAAAACCTGCCATGCCTTTACTCCCAACAGAGGCAGGAAAATCTTTATGAGTTCCAGGCCAGCCAGAACCATATTTGAGACCTTGTCTCAAAAAACAAACATAGAGAAAAGAAAACTGATTTGTATGAAGAATTTCAAACTTGGTAATCCAGCTAAAAATCTTCCAAGTACAGGTACTTTTCTCCTCCAGATTAAAAAGCCAGAGTAAGGCTTACTTGATAACCTGAAAACCTTATTCATATGTAGGGCAAAAAAATATATAATACTTAAGATGTTAAGATTTTTGCTGGGTGGTGGTGACACACACCTTTAATTCTACCACTCAGGAGGCAGAGAAAGGCAGATCTCTGTGAGTTTGAGGCCAGCCTGTTCTACAGAAGGAGTTTCAGGATAGCCAAGGCTACACGGAGAAACCCTGTTTCAAAAAATTAAAACAAAACCAAAAGATGCTAAGATATTTTTTTTACGCATACACTGTTCTGCAGAAGAGGGCGCCAGATCTCACTGCAGATGGCTGTGGGCCACCACGTGGGTGCTGGAAATTGAACTCAGAGCCTTTGGAAGAGCAGGCAGCGCTCTTAACCACTGAGTCATATCTCCAGCCCGATGTTAAGATTTTTAGTCATGAAATTTGAATAAGGCTGTACCTGATTGTCCTTTAGAGGAATTAGTGCTCGTGAAGCAAATGTGACCTTCTGGGAGCCTGTCTGCTGTCACACACCCCAGATGAGGTGACCCTCTGCAATCACAAGCCTGTCTGCTGTCACACACCCCAGATGAGGTGACCTTCTGCAATCAATCACTCTCACCTTAGACACAGCACCGCCAGGAGTCTAAAGAGAAGGCCAACCAGAACACCCTAGCAATTAGTTTGAGCTAAATTCCCTACATCAGTTCCTTAATGGAATCCTTAGCGATCTTTTCAACCTAAAATGACTGGGGACACCGAAGGAAAAACAGCATCCTGTATCTTTCCGTCCCAGTATCCCCATGTAGTCAAACAAACAGCTTGGTACAAAACCCTCTGATGACGAAGGAAAGCAACACCACCCAAGCAATGCACATGCGAGGGAAGCGTTCAGGAAACGGCATGCTCTCGTGGGGTTAAGGTCAACATTTGTTAGACCAGTCTCAAGGCTTTGAAACGCAGGGACTAAGTTTCACTAAGCCTGCAACCGTTGATGATGTGGTTATTTCTCCTTTGAAAAGGGAAGATGCAGACATAATATACAAAACAAACAAAAAACTATGTTAATATTTTTTCTATAAATCTCAGAGCCACAGATGAGCTTCTAATACAGAAAGCTACGTCTTCTGGGTTTTTCTCACCAAAGTACAAGGGAACCTCCAATAATCAATCATACGGCACAGAATGCTTAGTTTTAAAAATCAAACAAAAAACAAAAACTGAAGATTTAACAGTTTTTTTATACACTTGATTTGGACATGTGAGACTGTTCACCAAATCTGATGTGTTTCCTTCCCTACAGAAGCAGTTCATTCAATTACACAGCACCACCCTAACTAAGAAAGGTGTACATTATATATAAGATTTAAAACCACATTAGATTCCTAAAATCCAAAGATCTAAATTCCAAAACCTATCTGTCTCCTGAGAGTTTCGGGCAAGGGCTGGACTGCCGATTTCTGCTGCCCAGGTGCTCTCTGTAAACTCAGTCGCTCTGATTTAAGCAGAATTTTACTTCTCATAGTAAAATCTAGTTTTATAATTTAGCTTCAAGTATAAATCTAAAATTTATTATCTTAAGCTAGCCTCCCAAGCTACTTTCGACACATGTCTAATGTTGGTCAATACAATCACGTTAAACAAGCCCTCGTAAAAGTAAAAAACAAACAAAACCAAATGGACAAGGCACTTAACGAAAGCACCTACTGTGCCCACTGCTCTGGCTGCTGACTTTACTCTGTAACAGGAAGTACTTTAAGAATCAGGTAGGCATCTTTAAATAAAGGTAGAAACTCCCTACTTACCCCATTTCCTGTTTGACCAGCAACCATGCAGCATGCTGGAGGCAATTCAGTAACACCCAGAAAGAAGAGAAAAGGAAAAGTATTTAGTAAAGCGAAGTTTCAACATCATCACCAAAGTGCTTAAATAATTTGTTAATCAAACTCCTCTTATTAGAAAGAGTCGATATTGAATGTGTTGACCTCAGGCTCCTTTAAACAGAAAGAGGGTAAGATTTCAGTTTGTAATGCTGACGTGCTGTGGTCTAGGAATTCAAAGTCTTGTGATACACACCAACAACCCCAGCAAATGGGAGGTAGAGGCAGGAAGATTAGGAGTTCAAGGCCAGCCCTGGCTATATAACAAGTCTGAGGCCACCCTCAGCTACCTAAGACCCTGTCTCAAAACCAAACAGCCCAAAGTGACTTGAGTACACATGTAGCTTCTAAAACATAGATCTGAACAGTGTGGGTTTTATTTTTTAATAACTCTATCTGGCTCATCATGTTCATGTTTATATAACCAGGAGTTAAATGTAGCACGTTTACCTGGACTCTCTCTGAAATACAATGAAAGCTAAACAGATCAGAGAATGGGTAAATGAAAGAGTAGATATATCCTAATGCAAATACAGTACAGTGGTAATAATTATAGAATCTATTGTGGGTTGATGGTTCTTTTACCTTCTCATGTACTTAGTTCTACGTTAGGTAAAACATTCTGGGAAAGATTATTAAAACCTGCGAAGAGTTGGAGGATGAAGAGAAGGCTCAGGGATTGTGAACATGGGCTGCTCTTACAGAGGACCCGAGTCTGGTTCCCAGCACCCACACAGTGGCTCACAACCACTTTCTCTAGTTCAAGGGATCCAGAGCCCTCTTCTGACCTCTGTAGGCAACAGGTATGCATATACATACTGCTGTTCCTTTTGGAGACGAGGCCGCACATGCGCAGAAGGATCATTGGACTACAATTCCCAGAAGCAGTAGAGGACACTACAAATCCCAGCTCGGAGAGCCACGCATGCGCAGGACATTTTCCCAGACGCACCTGGATCCCCTTTAAAAAACGGGGAACGCCATAACTCGCCCCTTTTTTCCTTCCGTCTCTTCACCCTCATCCCTCACCTGTCGTCACCCCCTCATTAAAGTTTACCCACGTGGGACCGCCGTGTGTCTCGTGTTTTCTCTTCAACCCCGCAGAAAGAACAAGATTACCCCGCAGAAAGAATAAGACATACACGTAGGTAAACACTTAGCGAAAACTTTTTCAAAATTCTTGTTTAATTGCAAACTTCCTAAAATGGAGCTACGTTCCTGAAATGAGGGGTCAATGACAACAATACAGAATGCTTCGCACTGGGGTGTGTGGCACAAGGACCTCTCGGGGTCCACGGCACTGCGGCTTATGAACAAGGGACGCTCTGTCCGCCACAGCATTTGACGTTTTGTGAACATGACAAGAACACACGTGGATCAATAAAACACTCACAGTCTCTGCTCTCACATGCCACAAAATGGCCATCCTTACAATTCCTTTCCTCCTCAAGCAGTTACGCTGTACAATATATGCAGAGCCTGTCCTTCCTCGCAGGAAACTAGAGACTCCTAACCTCAGGACCACGCAGAAACATTGCATATCCCAACTTAAGCCAAGGCCCACCAGGTACTCCCTAGCTAAGAAGACACGCTCGGCATGCCTGGTGGGTTGCTGAATCTGCTCCCCCTCTAGTACCACCCTCCGCACGATAAGACTCCTTCATTTCGTCCACGTATTCAACCCTTTCCCACAGTGAACGGCATGGATCTAACAGCTGAAGGGAGGGAACAAACTAAGAGCCTTGCAGTTTAAACTGCAGGATGGCCAAGGGTTACCAAATAGGCATTGCTTAGCGACCTGTTCAAAACCAATGCTATCGAGACTGACGGGACTTCAAGATTATAGAAATAATAATGATTTCCCAAAGCTGAGAAGTCCTAGATAATAGCGCCGTCCTACCCTTCTTTATACTACAAGAGATCAATAATCTTATTTCCCTGTAGAGACGCTGTGGTCCACAGGAATCATACAGTGAGATTTCAGCTGATCACGCCAGAAGGCTGACCCACCAACAAATGTGTTCTGATGGAGGCAAACCCAGTTGGCGAGGCGCTGGGCCAGCCACCTTTTGCGGATCGACTGATTCTCATAGTGGATGTCTTGTGACGCCTGAAGCACTCTCCCTTGTGCAAGGTCCAGCAGAGTATGGACAAGTGGGCACGACTCTTTCCCATGTACTGGAGTACCGGGTCATCCCCCTCTCTGTGGGACCTCCAGTGGGAAATTTAGTCACATAGTCAATAATCTTGGCTCCCACAGTCTAATCTCCACTTCCTTCCCTCAGATACATTAGAGCCAGCTCCCTGCAACCATCTTCCATTTGGCAGGACATACAGTCAGGAAAGGAGTCTTTCATACAGACCACATTTGGGACCTTCAAAGGTAAAGGGACCTCCAAGCTCAAAGAATTGCCTTCGTTTGTGCGTGTATATAAACTAGAAACTTTACAGAATAAGAGGAGAACAGCAGAAGAATAAAGAAACAGATGCAGAAAAGTATGTAGTGAAGAGTTAATTTCATCCCCAGATCTCAGTCCTGAGCTTGCTGTGAGTCTTCTGGACCCTGAGGGGACACTGGGGCTGGCACTCAGAGGTCCCCAATATAGAGAATATTAATATTTGCCCTGCAGATATACTGTGAGAATTTATGAAATCATATATATTCAATCAAGTAGGGCTCCTATAAACATAAACAATAAACAATTAACAAGTAGTAGCTATTACACTGAGAGGACCAAGTTCTAACTATACCACCAAGGAGCAATTGTTGGTAACTTGAAATCGCATCTACACTTTAGAGATAATACTGATGGAGGAAGGTCATTGGCTAATAAAGGAACTGCCTTGGCCCATTTTATTGGTTAGAGGATAGGTGGGAGGAGTAAACAGAACAGAATGCTGGGAGGAAGAGGAAGTGAGCTCAGACTCGGCAGCAGACGCCTGAGAGAGACGCCATGCCCCGCTCCTGGGATGAAGCTCCGACCCAGGATGGACATAGGCTAGAATCTTCCTGGTAAGCGCACCTTGGGGTGCCATACACAGATTATTAGAAATGGGCTAAATTAATATGTGAGAATTAGCCTAGAAGAGAATGGGCCAAGCAGTGTTTAAATGAATACAGTCTGTGTGTTGTTATTTCAGGGGCATAAGCTAGCCGAGCAGGCAGCCAGGGTGCTGGGGACACAACCCCGCCGCTCATATGATGGAGGAAGGTCATTGGCTAATAAAGGAACTGCCTTGGCCCATTTTATTGGTTAGAGGATAGGTGGGAGGAGTAAACAGAACAGAACGCTGGGAGGAAGAGGAAGTGAGCTCAGACTCGGCAGCTCTCCTCTCGGGAGCAGACGCCTGAGAGAGACGCCATGCCCCGCTCCCGGGATGAAGCTCCGACCCAGGATGGACATAGGCTAGAATCTTCCTGGTAAGCGCACCTTGGGGTGCCATACACAGATGATTAGAAATGGGCTAAATTAATATGTGAGAATTAGCCTAGAAGAGAATGGGCCAAGCAGTGTTTAAATGAATACAGTTTGTGTGTTATTATTTCGGGCATAAGCTAGCCGTTCGGGCGGCTGGGGTGCTGGGGACGCTGCCCCGCCGCCCTTATTACTACATAATACAATTCAGATGTCCCCCTTAAAAGTCCGCAGGCTTTGATCCATTTCTTCACATCCCCAGACTGCTATAGTAACTCTGAAATCTCCCTCTCGTTGGTAAATCCGAGCTGTGGAAACTTTCCGACACAGCTTCAGCTCTCTCTGCACTTTGTTGTTCTGAGACAGTTTCCACTGTGCAGTCCTAGCCGGTCTGGACCTCACCATGTAGACCAGGCTAGCCTAAAACTCAAGACACCTGCCAACTTCTGCCTCCTGAGAGCTGGGATTGAAGGCGTGCGCCACCATGCCCAGCTCCTCTGTACTTTTTAGTGACCTCGTTGTCTCTTTTAGGTTATTTCCAGGTGATGTCACTGGCATACAAAGTAATTTATCTTACTATGACTATAAAATAGCAGAAAACTGGAGGTTGCCAAGGGAAACCTGATAACCATGTGTAATATAAAATTAAATCAAAAGTCCTCAGAACCTGAGACTTGCTAACAGTTTTTCTTCCTCCCTCTCTGCAGGCTCCCCGTTCAAGCATGCTGCATGTTGGAGAAAACAAATCACACAGAGGAGATAAAAGGCGGAATCCCAAAGAAGTCAGTCTTGCTCAATTATTCAGTTTTTACCACATGCTAATGACACCCTGGACCCATTTCTGCCTAGGAAAAAGAAGCTCACCTCTCCCTTTCAGATCACCAAGGAAACTCCAATAAATACTCTATTCTTTAGTCAGTTAAAAAATAATCCATTCTCTAAAGCAGCAATTAAATTCTTCTGCCCCAACAGAATCATTCAAGCTATCAAGTTTTAATGATTTATCAGATTTGATACCAGAGGCAGTATGTCACTTCCTGAAAATTCAGGAACCACACAGTTTAATCCTAGACTCAGTTTAACTTTCTCTGAGTTTTAGCGAGGCAAACCCTAAACAGAGAAGTTGGCCAGCTGACTCCACAGGCTGGGATCCAGACAACATAAAGCAGAGGGCAGCTGAGCACTGGTGTATGGAAGGCTCCCCCTGGGGAAGCCGCATGACCACCTGCTGGGCCTGCTTCCCTGTCTTCCTGGCCAGGTATCTCCTGGGACCCTGGGCCAAAATAACCGCCTCCTCCCTTAAATTGCTTCTGTCTGTTATCTTGTCACAGCCTTAAGTCAAGTAATTATGAAAAATGAGATTGGAAAGGTCAGAATGTTTCGAGTGTCACATCAGGATATGAACCTAAACACTGAAACTATAACATACGACCTGACACATTTACACACATACAGCATTTCACAGAAATGTACAAAAGGGACTCAAGGGAGTCTTCCATAACTCACCAAGTCATACTATAACCGTTTCCACACGATCACTTTTCTTAAGAGGTAGTATAAGAAGAAGGTAAAAAATTACTTGTACCAAAACATCTGTCACGCATGGGGAAATTTAGCACAAAAAAAAAAAAAATCCTAAGTTCCAGGGGCCTGGGGGAATAGGAAGGAAGGTCTGGCTTGGATATGATCAAGATACACTACATACAGGTATGAAATTGTCAAAAAAATAAACAAAAAATATCCTAAAAAAAGTCATACATCCCAGACAAATGAAGAGAGCAATCCCAGGCTATGTTCTCATTCTGTGGCCACCTGCATCTGCATTCCTGCAAGAGAAAACAGGCGCTGGTACAAAAGGAGCACTGTAGCTGAGCACCGCAAGTCACTGGCAAGGTAGCTCGTTGGCTGGGCCCTTGGCATCTTAACCATGAATAGAAGGGTTCCCATTTTATGATTGGTATCTCACTGACATGCAGAGAAAAGTCTGTCCATGAGCACACCCGTAAAGCAGAGAGGAAGAGGAGTAAAGTGACAATACGCATAGCAGCACTGGTAATCAATAACACAACGGGTCATACGTGAGGGCCACCAGGCGGGTGCCGGTGAGGCTCTGAAAACTCCACCATTGCTGCGGCTGTGTGGCCGGGAAGCAAAGGAGGCTGCAGGAGCTTAGCTCACAGGACCACCGGTCCCACACGAGGGACACAGGAAGATTTCACAGTAAGCCAAACTTCAAAGAATCTCATGCAACGGACTGGCACAATCATCTGTCCCAGGAATGCCATTGTGACTGAGGACCAAAGAGGACGATGGGAACTGAGCAAAATGAGGACAGCTGGGAATAAATCAGTGATTCAAGTTAGAGATAATGTGTTACAGTACAGCTGCCGAGAGTGAAGCCCAAGAGCTGACTTTAAGAAGAACGGGCTCCACTCGCTGCTCTTCTAGAGGATCCTGGTTCAGCTCCCATCACCCACATGGCAGCTCACAACCTTCTGTATCCAGTTCCCAGGGGTTCAATGTCCTCCTCTGACTGGTGTGGGCACTGCATGTGCGTGGTGCGTGCACACACACAGACACAGATACACACACACACACACACAGAGACACACAAACACACACAGAGACACAGATACACACACACACACAGACACAGACATACAAACACACACACAGACACAGACACCCGCACACACAAAACACTCACACACATTTAAAAAAATTGAAAAAAATATTGAAGAGGTAAGGAAGGCACAGAACAGCAGGACTTCTACGCTGGCAGACATTTGGGAATTTCTAAATACTACCAATGCCATTGAGCCCCTAAAGCCTCTGAATCACACACAGCTCTTCAGCACTCTTACAACGAAGATGGTACAAATATAGTGGGGAATGGTAACAGTCGTGTGGGCAGCTGGAGGCATTAAAAAGACCTCTTTCGGTCAGCCTGATCTACAAGAGCTAGTTCCAGGAGAGGCTCCAAAGCTACAGAGAAATCCTGTCTCAAAAAACCAAAAACAAAACCCTCTTTCTTGATCAGTTATTTTCCCAAAACACACACACAGAGAGAGAGAGAGAGAGAGAGAGAGAGAGAGAGATTTCCTTGTCCCCAAAATGTCCAGTTACAGACAGTTTAATAAAACTTTTCCTCCTTCTCCCCACCCAAGATTTCCTCCTCACCCACTCCACCCACCCCCAAGCCTGGTACAACCTTGTTTATCTGTTCCATCAGGGCTAGCTTCCCACCTTGTGCCTCAAGCACAAAAGGCACAAAGAAGGTAAAGGATCTGAGAGCAGGAGAGAATGTCTCCTGGAAGCACTGTTTGTCCCCCTCTCCTTGCCTCCTCTCCCACCCTCGTCTCAGTCCTAGACTCTTCTCTCCCAGTGCCTCTGACCTCAGACCTGTGATGAAGCAGCTGAAACAGAGTGGGCCTAGGAGCTGCCTCTGGTGAACAGCATTTGCCAGCCATAGTGAGAACCCACCAGCAAAGGAGACAGCGCAGGGGCGACACCTTCTAGCCCAGCTCTTGGGAAGCCGAGGCTAGTGCATCTCTGTGAGTTCAGGCCACCCAAGGCAACAAAGAGTGACCCTGCCTCATTCCCCAGCTCTGCCCCCCCCCAAAAAAAACATGGGGGATGTAGTGACAGCTCAATCACGACAAGCTTGCCACATGAGGCCCTGAGTTTGGATTCCTGCACCTACATAAGAAGCTAAACACGGCTGTGTGTGCACAGAATCCTAGCATTGGGAGCAGAGACAGAGGATCCCTGGGGCCAAAGCAGTGAGCTCCAGGTCCAGTGAGAGGCACTGCAGAGGACAATCTCTGGTTCAGTACCCTGCCCAACTCCCGCAGCAGGGCGAGGGGGGATGGGGAGGACGACTTATTTTTCTGACTTTCATTACCTTGGGTTCCCCAATATGTTGGCAATAAAAACAGTGTTAAAAGGCTAAAGACTTCTGTCTTTTTAGGACAAAGCAAGGGCAGATCAGAACAGACAGAACAGAATAAATCCTCAGGGCCAAATTAGGTTACAGGTCTATTAACCCAGTTCCTACCCAGTTCCTACAATGGCTGTTTTTACACTGTGAGTTTCAAGACCTTCCGCTGTGCCTTCCAAACTGCCGTTTGCTGAGTTCTGCAAGATTTGATTATTGCGAAAAGCGGAGTGGGAGAGAGGGAGGAGGGCAATTTGAACCTGTGAGGAAGACCGTTCACGGGGGAGCTCAACAGCTGAACTCGGGGAACTCGAGCGTCAATAGCATTGGTGAAGCAGGGAACATCTGCTGCCAACAGGTGTGGCTGGATGTGCAAACATACTTTACCTCTGAACGTGGTGCTGGGATGCTAGCACCCTTCCAAGACTCAGTGACCAAACCTTTGTCCTAGGAAGCCTCTGAGTTCCTGCCTTAAACACAGCACTGTTTCAGGAAATCTCCCACAACCAGCACAGGACAAGGTTGGCCTGTGACAGACAGCAACTTCCCTGGAGAAGGCCCCAGCTCTTCCAGCTGAGGGCTAGAGGATTCTATGCCTCTCCCACAGGTCTATCATCAAAAGACATGAGCAAGGATAACACCAACAGACATGCTAATAGCACAGAAGGAGAAATCTCACGGGGCCGCAACCCTAGACAGAGAAATACAGAAATAAACACCAAGGAATATTGAGAGCAAGAGAAAATTCTCTTCCCCAGGGAAGTCTCCAAATTGGTTATCTAATACCAAGTGGTCGACTCTAAAACCATTTGCATATATATCACATTATACATATAGTTAATAATAGTAAGAGAAAAGAGGCTACTGATTAGAGAGAGAGCAAGGTGGGGGAGGGTTCATGGGAAAGTTAATATATACTATACTACTTTCATATCAACACTAGCTCATCTAAAGCACCTCAGCAAACACGGCCTGTGGACAAATGATGTGGGAGTTCCCTGTGTGCTGTGATTACCATTAATGAATAAAGAAACTGCTTTGAACCTATAGCAAGGCAGAACTTAGGTAGTGAGGAAAATGAAACGGAATGCTGGGGAAAGGAGGTGGAGTCAGAGAGACACCATGGAGCCGCAGCCAGAGACAGACATGCCAAAACTTTGCCGGTAAACCACTGCCACGTGGCAATACACAGATTAATGGAAATAGGTTAGATTTAAATGTAAGAGCTAGCTGATAATAAGTTAGAACTAATAGGCCAAGCATTGTTTTAAATAATATAGTTTCTGTGTAATTATTTCAGGTCTAAGTGAGCCAGGCCAGGAACCAAACAAGCAGCCTCCTTACTACAGACAAAACCAGGCACAATGAAGGAACCAAACAAACCAAGTAGGCCACAACTTCCAGCTGCAGCTCAGCTCACGAGCATGCATGGACACACAGTAGGGAAAAGTAAAAATGGCTGCATTTGCATATGCAAGTGCAAACAATGTACAGCAGGGTGTTCTAGTAAAGACAGACAGACACACAGAATAATGTACAGCAGGGTGTTCTAGTAAATAATGTACAGCAGGGTGTTCTAGTAAAGACAGAAAGACATACAGAAGGTGACGACATGCACCTGCCAAAAAGTTACATTGTCTTGCTTAGTTTTATGCCAGCTTGACACAAGGAAGAGTCATCTAAAAGAAGGGAACCTCAACTGAGAAAAATGCCTCCTAAGATACAGCTGTAGGAGTCAGGGGTGGGGGCCCACACCTTTAATCCCAGCACTCAGGAGGCAAAGGTAGATGGATCTCTGTGACTTCTAGGCCAATGTGGTCTATATAGCAAGTTCTAGGACAGTTCAGGCTATTATACAGAGAAACCTTGTCTCAAAAAATCAGGAAAACAAAACAAATTTTAAAAGATCCAGCTGTAGGGCATTTTCTTGATTAGTGGGAGAGTATCCAGCAAAAAGTCTAAGGTTTTCAGACAACCAACCTTAATATATCCAGTAACCTTACAGGAATAGGCAAATGGCAGAGGCTCTGTTATAGCTAACTGGACTCCTGTGTCAATGTTATATTTAAAGAGACTCAAAGAAGCAATAGTCTCATAAGGCATGCCTTCATCTTTTAGAAACTGATACATAATTACAATGGAGTACCTGGCTCAGAGAAGAGGCTAACACTATTGAACAACAGAGTAAAGCTAGAGGTAGGGAAATCGCCCAAGATGAAGCACTTGAAGAAGGAGGTTATGCTACTATAGAAAGACAGGCTGTATATGATGACCACACCCTGGATTAATGCCATGCAGCAGCTTTGAATAATTGGGACAGAATTGGAGAAATAGGAAAGAAAACTGAGTCATTTACTAAGATATACAGGGCCCAAAGGAAGCCTTTATGGATTTCTTAAAAAGATTGACTTCAGCAGTAAATAGAATTCGGAAATTAGACAAATAATAATTAAATCTCTGGCTTCTGTAAAGGCCAATGCTCTATGAAACAGGATAATCAGACCATTAAAGGAAAGGCCAGCATCTTTGAAGGAATGGATTTGAGATACAATTAATATTAAATTTCATGACCATGATGATGCATAGATAGGAAAGGTGATTTCCAGAGGTTTGAGGAAAAAATTGAAAGGCCAAATATTATAATTGTGCCAAACAAGGTCAATTTAAATGGGACAGTAGACAGGGCAGTCCTTGAAACAATGTTTTTCTAAGAATAATCCATTCAGAATGCCCCTCCCTTCTGGATTATGCAGAAAGTGTGTCAAAGGCAGGCATCAGACTAAGGAATGCGCGTCAACAAGGAATAGTCAAGGTAATCCTTTGCCATCGGGGAAACTCCAAGAGGCTTCTCATGGTGCCCTAAGCCAAATCCAGTTCAGTCATTTCCTGTCATTGTAGAGGAAACTCCTTCCCAGAGCAATTAAAGAGCCTCATGCCAACTGTACAAAAAGATACTGCCCTGGGTAACAGAACAGCTGTAGGAGAGAACAAAAATTCAGGAGAACCATAAAGCAAGAATTTTGGCAAACTTCTGTAAATGAACAAAGATCAAAATTAAATATACAAATAAATGACATCATTGAAGATCTGGCAGACAAAGATGCCAATATAACAATAATTTCATCAGAAACTTGGCATCCAAATTGGCCTCTTCAGCTCTTAAGGATGTAAATGTTCAGTTCTTAGGGATCAGAACTCAACCTCGGGTAAAGGAGAGCACAAGATGGGTCAAATGTATAGGGTCAGAGGACAGAGAGGAATATTAAAATCATGTGTGGCTAACATAGAAATGAATTTGTGGGGACATGATTTGTTAAAGCAATGGAATACTCAGATTAACATTCCCCCAATCTTAGAAACAAACCATAAATTAACGTATGTTTCTGGAGAAAATATTACAAGATATTATAAAGAACAGTCACTGATCATTCAGGTTGTGCAAGAACAGGGCACAGCAGCTGCTGATCTTTCAAAGGCACCAACAGCCCTACCTTTAAAATGGTTGACAGACAAACCTATATGAGTTCAGCAATGGCCTTTAACAACAGAGAAACTGCAGACTTTAGAACAGCTAGTACAGGAGCAACCAGATGCTCAGCATATTGAAGAATCAGCCAGCTCTTGGAATTCTCCTGTATTTGTTGTTAAAAAGAAATCTGGAAAATGGAGAATGGTGACAGATCTAAGAGCTATTAATAAGGTGATTTAGTCAATGGGCTCTCTACAGTCTGGAGTTCTTTAGCCTTCTTTATTACCTAAAGGATGACCTCTTATAGATATTGATTTAAAAGATTGTTTCTTCACTATACCTTTACAAGAAAAGGACAGAGAAAATTTGCCTTCATAGTGCCTATTTATAATAATTCTCAGTCTGCTAAGAGATATCAATGGAAGATTCTCCCACAGGGAATGTTAAATAGCCCCACCCTGGGCCAATATTTTATAAGTCAGTCATTGGAAATATAGTTTATCATTACATAAATGACATTTTATTATCTGATTCAAATGTAGATATTTGAAAAGAATGTTTGAAGAATTAAAGAAAATTTTGCGTTGTTGGATACTACAAATTGCTTCTGAAAAAAATTAAAAAGGAGAGATTCTTTCTTGTTTTCTTGTTTGTCTGTTTTCCAAGACAGGGTTTGTCTGCAGCTTTGAAGCCTGTTCTGAAACTAACTCTTGTAGAGGAGATTCTTTTAATTATTTAGGCTATAAAACAGGTTTACAAAAAATCAGATACCAAAAGGTACAAATTAGGAGAGAATGAGTGTAGACTCTCAAGGATTTACAAGGATTGCTAGAAGACATTTCTCATCTACAGCACACTACTGTGCTAGGTCCTGATGACCTGATTAATTTAAACAAAACCATAGATGGTGACAAGGACTTAAACAGTCCCAGAAAATTATCAGCTGAAGCTCAGTGAGAATTGACTTTGATTGAAGAGAAACTACGGAAGGCACATGTGGATCGTGTGGATCTGAATCTTAACTGTATTCTGGTCATATTATCTTCTAAACATTCCCCCACAGAAATTTTAATGTAGAGGGAAGATATATGGGTCTTTTTACCACATAAACTGAATACAAAATTTAAAAATTATATGGAAAAGGTCTCTGAGTTCATGCTAAAACGAAAGTTGAACTTTTGTCAATTAGCAGGAATAGACCCAGCATAAAGTGCAGTACCTTTTAATAATGATGAAATTGACAAATTATGGGAAGAAAGTGAACCCTGGCAACAAGCTTGTAGTAATTTTTTTTGTGAGAGATTAACAACAACTATTCCAAAAGCGAGAGAATTCAGCTTATAAAAAGAACAAATTTGCATTGCACGGGACATACCAATAACTGGAGCCCCTATATTCTATATTGATGCAAATCAGGAAAGGCAGGTTACAAATCAGAAAATTTAAGTAAAGTGGATCAAAATCCTTATGATTCTGTCCAAAAGTCAGAATTATATGCTATTATCATGGTACTAAGAGATTTTAAAAACCTCTCAACGTAGTTAGCGATTCCAATATGCAGAAAGGTGTTTTGCATATTGAAACTGCTGGATTTATATCAGATGATACAGAACTGACTTTATTATTTATTCAATTACAAGATACAATCAGGAATAGGAATCATTCCACATAGCAACAAACACACATCTGATCCCATATGGGTACTAAAAGGAATGAAATCTGGCAGATGGATGTGTTCGATTTTGTAGAATTTGGAAAATTAAAATATGTACACCACACCATTGATACCTATTCAGGTTTTCAAGGGGCTTTCAACTGCTCTGAGTTCAGGAAAGGCTGGTTTGGTAATCACACATTGCTAGAAGTTATGGCCATTATGAGTATACTTGTACAAATAAAGACAGATAATGCTCCACTATATGTCTCTAAGAAAATGAAACATTTTTTACTTATTATAGTATAAAGTACATTACAGGTATACCACACAATTCTACAGACCAGGCAGTTATTGAAAGACCAAATTGAACTCTAAAGGGTATGTTAAATAAACAGAAAGGGATGATAAAGACCCCCAGAAATAGACTGCATAATCCCTTATTAACTTTGAATTTTCTAAAAGCTAATGAGAAAGGAACAACAACTGCATTGAGACATTGGATAACAGAAAAAAAAAAACTACCGAATTAAATAAGCTGATATAATTTAAAGATGTACTGACCTCAGAATGGAAGCCAGGACATGTGTTACATTGGGAAAAGGGATTTTACTTTTGTTTCCACAGGAGAAGAAAAGTTAAGGATACCATCAAAATTGATAGAGATTTGATTTTAACAAGAGACACCTCTTAATTATAACAAATGATAGTCCATCCAACAGCATGGCTGTTTAAACTAACCTATAAAACTAAAAAATACTTTCCATTTGATCTTGCCAAAAGAAAATCTCCTGAAAGTTAGGGTTGGGAAAGAGTTTTGTTTTTGTCTTTTCAGGAGAATGAAGACATCCAGCTACGGAATCTGAAGACCACTGGGCAAATGAAACCTCTGAAGAAAAAGAAAAAAGTTAATTGGCTTTTTATATATATATCACATTTCTAAAAGGATAAAATTTCATAAATCTTCCCAAATGTTTGTTCCTGCTATTCTCTACAGACACATAATACAAATAATTTTTTTGTAGTCCAAGTCCAATTAAGGATTAAAGCTGGCTTTGGAATTATAATGTGGTTCTCTCCTTCTCTAAACCCAGCATGCTTATTAAAATGAAATCCAAAATCTGTCTCATGTCAGAGAGCCACCTGATATGGGACAGAAAAAAAAAAAACAAAAATTTAAGGACTATTTTATTGCCACTCATCTCATAATCTACACTTTTCTAATGATATTAATGTCATATAAATAATTCTAGAAAAAGGTTTCATCCTAGCTTCCTGTACTTGATTTCGGGTTTTAGTGAACCATGATGACCTTTGAAGACTCCAAAAGGGGGATGAGACCCCACAATTCCTCCAGAACTGTGATAAAAAACACTAAGCTCAAAACACCCCCTCAAGATTGACTGTGGACTAGCCACTGCTCAGACCAGTTTTGAGGTGGCTCGTGAGATGATTCAGCGTCAGACTACTTTAGTCAGGACTTGAGACAAGCCCTGCATTTTCCCCTTATGCACAGATTGAACAACTGATACAGCTACCTCTCCTAGGACTTGACAATTAACTCAAATTTTTCTTTTCAGGACCCTTGAAAGATGCCACCAAACCCCTAGACAGCAGGAAGTAGATTTAAGAACACAACACCCACATTCCCAAGAGGTGGGGTGGGTGGTTTTTGGTCTTTCATTGAATTATGGATATTTGTCATTGTTTAGGGGAATTGGTTATAAGGTATTATTGGTAATGGTCAGGAAAATAGCTAGACAAAAGAAATCAGAGTCAAGGTTCTGGCTTTGAAAAGAAAAAAGGGGATATAGATATAACAGGATACAAGGGTAGATTACTGGATCTTCTCTAAAAAGAAAAAGAGGATATAGATATGATAAGATGTAGATTACTGAATCTACTTTTAAAAAGCAACCAGTTTCAAATATTTTACATTGAATTGAACTTCTGTATACTGTATACAAATTCTGTATATTGTCACAAATTTGAGATTTATTTTGTTAGAACAAAGATACTTTACATATATTACTAATCCTGTTCAGGGTGTTATACCTATACCACTCTAATAATGTAATGCAAATTTCTAGTCCTTCAAAATAATTATTACCAACTCTTCAGGATAATAAGGAAATACAGATTAGTAGTTAATCACCTATTATAATCAAACTTGTAGTCACATTATGCATGTCTCAAGCTTAAACAAAGATATATTTTATATAGACAGGTCATCTTCAAACATTTCAGAGATCTACAGAATATGGCATTTAAGATGTTTTAATAACATAGGGTCTTTTATTCTCTTTTTTTATGATAATAAAACATGTCTGCTCCTGACAGCACCAATCTACTTCAAAGAAGATGATGGGCAGCGAAGAAACTCCACATGGAATTTACTTTCTTTATGGCAAAAGTAAGTCACTGAGCAAAAAAAAAAAAAAAAAAACAAAGAAAGAAAAACGCCCTTGCTTTGACTGCTGACAGTAAGGTGTACTAACTGGACAAGTAGGACACAAAACAGAATGACCACCAAATATTGTCAAGACAAGGTAGGACAGCCCTTCAGAATATCCTGTTTCACAGAAAAATCTGGCAGATAATCTAGGCCTGTAGGCCGAAGATGGATGCCCCAACACTGCAGAGGAACTTTGGATGACTGTCCAGGCAGCCAGCTATTTCTGTCATTTCTCACAATTTCTGAAAGTTGCTTGCTTACACTTCTTGCTTACTTGGTTAATATTATTTCCTTCTTGGGTCTCTGAAAGAGTTGAAGACAAGATAGTTATAGTTTTCCTTGTTTACCTGATATAGAAGGCAAGTTATGATAGAGAGTAAATTAGGTATGAGACTTTGGACTCACCAAGACAGGACAGATAAGTGGAGTATTGTCTCTGAATTTATCAAATGCAAATGGACTAGATATTGTTGATTTATTCATTGCCTGTATATATTGTATATAGTTATCATACTTATTGTATATAGTTTTTCTTATATTAGTTATACCCTTTTATTATTTTAGGCAAAAAGGGGGAAATGTAGTGATAGTTCATTTGTATTTTAATAAATAAAACTTTCTGAAAATCAGAACACAAAATAGCCACACTAGTCAGCCATACAGGCCCGGCGTGGTGGCACACACCTTTAATCCCAGAAGCCATACTAGTTAGCCATAGAGGCTGGACGGTGGTGGTGCACACTTTTAATCCCAACACCAGAGAGGAATATGAAGCCGGATGAGGCAGGAACTTGCTCTCTTTTCATTTGAAGATTTCACAGAGGTAAGAGCTCTCCAGTGGTTTGGCTGCTTTGCTTCTCTGATCTTCAGGTGGAACCCTAATACTGTCTCTCGGCTTTTATTAAATGAGCCACACAAATGGAATGGACATTGCTAGTGTAATTATTGTCTGTATATGCTTTTACTATATTAGTGTTTGAATTTTCCCTTTTTATTTAGACAAAAAGGGGGAAATGTCTGATATTTTTTTGTGTTCTGACAAATAAAGTTTATTTTGAACCAGAGGGCAGAGTTGGCCACTAGGTGACCAAAATTAACCAAAGGGTTGAGAGGACAGAGCAAGTAGGAATGCGGGGCTTAGAGAGGTTCTCAGCCCCTTTGGGGAGTTAGAAATGGAGGAAGAAGGAGGAAGTCACTGGTGGCTTCTCTGCTGCTTCTCTGACCTTTCACATTCTTACCCCAATATCTAACTTCAGTTTTTTTTTTGTTTGTTTGTTTGGTTGGTTGGTTGGTTTGGGGTTTTTGTTTATTTGGTTGGTTGATTTTTTGAGACAGGATTTCTCTGTGTAACAGTCCTATCTGTGCTGGAACTAACTCCGGTTTTTTGCTGATAAAGAATAATTAGATGAACATATCAATTCTGCCTCTAAATTAAGAAATAAACAGCTGCCGGGCCGTGGTGGCGCACGCCTTTAATCCCAGCACTCGGGAGGCAGAGGCAGGAGGATCTCTGTGAGTTCGAGACCAGCCTGGCCTACAAGAGCTAGTTCCAGGACAGGCTCCAAAACCACAGAGAAACCCTGTCTCGAAAAACCAAAAAAAAAAAAAAAAAAAAAATAAACAGCTTTAAAGGACTCTCAAACAGCAGGTTCTCAAAACATATTGAGAGATCATATAATTAAAATGTTAAGTACAAATTTCTTTTTCTCTGTTCACAAAAAGATATCCTCAATGATCTTTTTAAACTAAAATTTAAATAAATCAAGTATGTCAATGTATATACTTATTACATGCATTAAAGACTATATGTAAGTTCCACTATTTAAAATAATCTACAAGATTTACTTTCAATTCAAGAGAACGAGTCCCCAGTTCTTTGCAAACCTCATCCTCAACTGCCAGCAACCTACCATATTCTCCTACACAGCAAAAGCTCTTTATTAAGAGAAGCTTCTCCAGATTAGTGGGTTTGGTTATTATAATGAGAAAATTAGGTTACATGCCAAGCTACTGATATCTTCATTCTCTAAATTTACTAAGGGAATATATTACAAATCTCTAACAAATTTTCATGGACACCATGAAGCTTTCTCTGCCCACTGAGCTTTAGTGTGCCTCACCCCTCCACTTTCCAGGCACTTGCCTAAGGAGGCCCAGCACCAGAACCAGAAGGAGAGGGACAGAAAAACACTCTGGGAAATCTAAGATTCTAAGACAGTGGAACTGTGTCCAAATTCTCTTTCCTATTTTACAGCAAATGACCTAAGGCAAAGAAAGTACCCTTAGGAAAATGTGGCCCCTTGTATAATAGAAAAGTTAAACAAAATGCTCATTGCTTTTATAACATACATGTGATATTAGAGATTGAATTTAGGCCTGGCATCTCCTAGGCCAACCACTCCAGCACAGAGCTACAGTCCCTTTCTTTTTGTATTGTGAGTCAGGTTTTCACTAAGTTACTCAGGCTCTGTCTTTGAATAAATAATTTGTCTGCCTCGGCATCCTAAGTAGCTGAGATAAGAGTCCAGTCTAACAGGGGTGGCTCTAATCTGCTTCGTTTGTTGTTTTTTGAAACAAGTGTTTGCTATGTATCCCCGGCTGGTCTGTAGGTTGCTGTGCAGCCCCAGCTGGTCTGTAACTTGCTGTGTAGACCAGGCTGACATAAAACTTGCAGAAGAGTTGCAACCTCGGGTTACCAAATGCCAGGATTACATGTACCAATACACCTAGCCTTCTAAGTGGCCTTTGAAGTTATTAAATAACAATGGAGAATTTGGGAAGAGTTATCTTTTCTGAATATTTGGTTCTGGTTTTAGACAAAACTTTAAGCAAGTACGTGATGAGTGTTCAAATTTAGTCATAAATTTGAGAAGGGAGCAGTATCTGCAGTGGGCTGGTTTCAAGCTAGTAGTGCTTGCCAAGAGGTGTGCAGGTCAAAAAAGGCAAATGGTCAAGGCAAACCTAATCACACCGATCAACAAAGGATAACAATGAGAATCACCAGCTATTAGGGGGAAGGGGGAAGCAGGGGAATTAACAGGGGAGGGCAGAGGGAGGACAATACGGAAGGAATATGAGGAAAGAGTGATAACACTAAGGATGTTACAAAGACACATTATGTGTTTATTTAAAATATACATGTATATATGTACATAAACATGTGTGTATATACAAGTAGTTTAAATGGGTGATAATGCTGCCCCATTCTGTCTAATGACCAGAGTGTGGTATAGGAAAATTCTAATAAATTCTGATGAATGACTATGTGATGAGATATTCATATGTCATCATTAACTTTGTATAATAGGATATAAAGATGGAAATCAAAATAATTAAACAAAAACCTTTAGGGAGTACAGGAAAGAGTTAAGAGTACTGGCTCAGAGTTAATAGCTTTTGCTGCTCTTACACAGGACCTGAGTTTGATTCCCAGTACCAACGTGGCAGCTCACAACTACCTGTAACTCCAGCTCCTGGAGTTCTGACACTCTCTTCTGATCTCAGCAGGCTCCTATACACACATGCTACATATACATATATACTCAGGCACATACACATAAAAACAAACAATTTAACAATTTTTAAAATTGTTATTAGATAACATGACTTTTCAGAAGCAATCATAATAATTAGAATTACTAATTGTAAAGCAAAACAATTTTATCAGTCAAAATAAAAGTATTTATTAAATATGGTTGACATGACTTTTCTGTGTGACATGAAAACTCAAATCAGAAATAGGAAGAGCCTAAATTAGAAGTTCCCTTTTTTGAAACAGTGCACTAGGTCACAGTCCTAAAAATTAATGTGCCAAGAACATCTCATAAGGATTCCCACGGTTGACAGCGGCCATGTGCAGCATGATACATCCAGTAGAGAACCGGCTCCAAGGGATTTGCTCCATCTTGCTTTCCTGTCAACTGTTTTACTACCAGTTCTCCCCATAGATGTGATAACTCACAGGACCATGCAAATTAAAACAGGAAACGTCACACTTTTAAGGGCTGTTCATGGTCCTTTTTTTTTCTTTTTTGTTTTTCAAGACAGGGTTTCTCTGTATAGTTTTGGAGCCTGTCCTGGAACTAGCTCTTATAGACCAGGCTGGCCTTGAACTCACAGAGATCCGCCTGCCTCTGCCTCCCGGGTGCTGGGATTAAAGGCGTGCGCCACCACAGCCCCGGCTCTGTTCACATTCTTACTGCAGCCTGCACATCCATACAGAGGGAAACCATAGCAACCTCTTCCTTCTTGCTCTCCCTCACCTAGACTAGCTGGAGACAGGTCATGAACCAAGACAAAGCTAGAAAGTAAATCGTTAAGCATTTGAAACATATTCTTGGGCATGCTTTCAACCGCATTCCTGGATCCAATATTTACTATGTTTTCATGATGAGCCGGTCTTACTTGACCACTGCTGGAGTCAGAACAAAGCATACACAATGACACATTATGAAAACACCACAATGAAGCCTACCACTCTGCATACTTAAACAATAAAGACAATGTGGAAAGTTAAGAAAAGGCCATCCTCATGGAGCTAGGATGATTAGGTATGGTAAAACACACATGAATGTACAAGATGAAGAGATTATGTGGCTTTACAGGGTGTTTTTAAAGGAGTGGAAAAACATTCAGATTCCAATCAACATGACACAGGATGTCACATGACCTCTATGAGCTTCGGTTTTCCTTCTTCAAATGAAGATGGGATGGCTAGACAAGCGGTCACTATCCTTAAAGATGGGCAAAACTTGAATGGGGCCACTGTGACGGCTCAGCCGGCACAGACACTTGCCTCCAAGCGTGATGACCAGAACTCAACCCTCAGGTTTGGTGCATACTCCTGTACACACACTTATGGACATTCATACACAATAAGCAAAGAAATGCAATATGAACTGAAAAAAAAAAAAACCTTGGCTAGCAGGCTTGGCAGGTAAAGGTGCTTGCTATGCAAGCCTGGCAAAGTGAGAAGGATCCTGGGAACCCACACAAAGGTGGGAGAAAACTGACTTTACGAGTTGTCCTCAGAACTCCACGGCACGGGCAGTACATGCAGATGCGCATGCACACACACACACACACACACACACATACACACACACACACTCACACACACACTCACACACTCACACACACACTCACACACACTCACACACACACACATACACACACACATACACACACACACACACACATACACACACACACACACACTAATGGTGACAACTTTGAAATGGTGGCAATCACCCTAGACAGAAAGGTGGGGAACTCGGACTCTCTTCCAGACATTCTCACCTGGTATGAACGAGTTTTCCAGGGCCATGATAAATCACAAATTACATCACTAACATCTTTTAAAATAAGCGCCATGAAAAGCTACAGAGCCCTGTTCTAGCTAACTAGCAAGGTTCATTAAGACCTACGATTCCGTGAGTCTTTTACTATTATTGTGTTTGTGTTTGTGTGCACGCACACACACGAACATTTGTGCATGCCATAGTGTACATGTTGAGATCAGAGGACAATGTGTTCTCTCCCTCCCACCATACGGCCCCAGGGGACTGAACTCAGGACTTTGGGCTTAGGGACAGGTGTTAACTGAGTCACCCTACTAGTTTCTCTATGACTCTTAACAGTGCAAAACTGTAAGTGCTGGCATGCCTACAGGGCAAGTTCTTGGGGTACACTGTATAGGAAGATGGCTTTGGATGGGCACATGAAAACAGTTGTGTGCTATAAAGCTTTTTAAAGTAGTAGCTTAGGGATGGAGAAGATGGCCCAGTGGACAAGAGCTCTTGATGTTCAAGCAGGAGAATGAGTTCGAATCTCCTGTACCTATGTAAGAGGCCATCTGTGACTACATATGGATGTTTAATCCCAGATTTGTGGGGTGTGGGCACAGGAGGCTGTCACGCTAGCCTCACACACAGGGAGAGGCCTGTCTCAAGGCACTAGGGCAGGGAGTGATGGAGTAGACACCCGACATCCTCTGGCTTCTGAGAGCACTCACAGCTGTGTGCGGAAGTGAGCATCAGTAAAGCCTCTACACACACACACACACACACACACACACACACACACGCTGAAGCTTATGAACTTAAAACCCCTGAACCACAGACCTTGCAGAGACAGAAGGAAGTTCTAACCAACTAACTGAACCAAAAATAAAGCCATCGATGCTGAAACCAACTGTAACCTGCCTTTCTAAGCTCAGAAAGGGCTGCAAAGCTCAGGAAAAGTGGACCTCTGCCATATGTCTAGAAGGGGTGTCTGCCATACAAATTATAAGTTGGAAAAGCATGGAAAATGGAGAGAAAGGAGAAACTCTAGCTGCTGAATCAGAAGACAGCCAGCTCAGAGCTACACGCACATGCTATCCTAAATGAGCAGCTCTCTGTATCTGCAGTTAGAGCTATGAATTAAACACAATCAGAAAACTACTGTCCTTTAGAGTAACTGTGGACCTTTGGAGCAGGAGATTTTACTGAGGAATCAATTCAGAAAAATCCCAGGCTCTGTAAATACATGCAAACCTGAGCATGTGCATTCTGTGTCTCCAAACCTTTGTCTGTTTTAATATAGGGCATCACTACACAGCCCTAGACAGCACTGAATTCACAGCCCTGCTGGCCTCCTGAGATTACAAGAATTATATTATACCAGCTATGGCCGTGCATTCTTAGGACAAAAGAATTCATTTTTTTTATTTCAGATCCTAAATGAGATCAAGAGGTCCAAACTGGTAAGGAGCCCACAAATTTAAATAAAATCAACTTTAAAAGATATTCATTTATAAAATTTTAAAAAGATAATTTAAGAAAAACCTGCTGCTAGAGAATTGGTATTTAATGCAGAGCATGGAGAAAAGAAATAGAATATTTTTGTTTGAGAAACAAAACTCCAACCATACCATACCGCACATTGAGAAGCAGGGTGTTTCATATGTTCAGAATAACATTTATGAGACAGTGTAACTCATTTAATTGGGTCATTATGGTGAGCAATGGGAAATGAACCAAACTGGTGGTACAATATCGCCCTCTTCTGGAATCAGATGGTAAAGACCCACCCCAAGGAATTGGCAAGACTAAGTGGAATACTTTTCCCAGTTTAGCCCCAGTTTAGTCTGGGGTGACCTTCCACTAGCAGTTTCAGTGCTATAGTGTGGCTTTACAGAGCCCATCATGAACGCAGGGAGACAACCACAGCAAAAGTCTGACTAGATTAAGGCTCACACCACAGGAAGGGGCCTGTACGGTGCTGCAGGCCCAGGACAAACACTTGCCTTAAACAGATAGGATGTGTGTGTCAAACTGATTTCTAAACATTTGTGTTTGTACCATAGAGGGCTGCTGCTCTCCCTCAGTAATGGAGGGCCATTTCTCTTCTGCATTGGGAGATGCTCACTGCAGCGACGCACCAGTCAGAGTCTGAGAACAACTGTCTACTGCTGTAGCAGAACGACCCAAGGCGCCGTCAGAAACAGGACAAGAAACACACATGTACAAGGGGGAACATCACAGAGGAAGGGGCAGCAGAGTGTGAAAGCCAGCTACAGCATGTCATGTAGCCATTTCCTCTAGACTGAAACATTCTGTCACAAAAGGGACAGAGACACCCGAGGCTCCTGGAATTGACAGGAGGGCTGGCAAAACATCTCAGCAGCTAAAGGTATTTGTGACCAAGCCTGACAACCATATCTGAGCTCTAGTCCTCCAAACAGTTAAAGGAAAGAACAGATCCCTGCAAGCTGTCCTCTGACCTCCACAGGCACAGTGTGGCATCTGCTACACACACATATGCTACACGCACACACATGGACACCTGTGACATACGCTACACACACACAGCTGTGACATATTCTACACACACACCTGTGACGTGCTACACACACACACACTAAATATTTTGAAGGAAACAGTAAACTCACAGCTCTCAGGAAACTCACTAAAGTTAGAAAACTCATGAGGGTCCCCACCAGATAATAGATAAACAGCAAACAAGTTCAGGAAGACGAGATGCCTAGGTGGAGCAGCTGGGTACAGGCTGTATAGGGATCCACAATGCAGCTTTCACGAGTCCCCATTGTGGCCTTTTCAGTGACACCGCTGTGAGTCACTTATGCTCCAGTAAGCAATCGCAGCAAACTTCCTGGCTCCCCAAGTTCACCAGCTGGAACCGTTAATGTCTGTCCTCTTTATCTGAACTGAAGAGATGTGGACGCACCAGCAGAGTAACGCAGCCATGTTAAAATAGGTTTCCTTAAAACTAACAGGATGCTTGCGCTGAAACGGCTTTAGGAGCTTCCTTCTACATACCGGCCAGGTGGTCACCAGTCCTCGGTTTAATCTGTGTTAGAGAACTTATCCTCTCTGGCTAAGTCCTTTGGGATGAGAAGTACTTCCATCCCGAGTCTACCTTCTTAATATGGCTGTCTCTATTGTCTTGTTCTCAAGCAGAAACCTCCATCTAAGTGTGACATTCTAAGAACAGGAGCACTAAGCAAAGACCACTGTCACCGTTTCACCACAGATGGGCTGAGATCCAACGTCATCCACACTGTGTCCCACTCGGTAGCATCTAACTAGCTCTGTCTCTAACCAGTCCTAACCGACGTTCCCGAGATGTCGGTCCTTTAACGTGGCGGCTACTTTTTAAACTCAAGTATAAGAACCCATATTTATTATCATTTCATCTTTCTAGACTGTTCTTGTTCAGAAGCTCTTGTGAATTAACCATAGCATCTGGCATGTCTACTGCACTCTCAAGCCTGTGTCCTGGAGCCTATAGGGATGGGGAAAGAGCCCTGGTGACACGGGGACTCCCTGCACTCCAGTGATGTTTGTGTTCCCATGCGCAGGCGTCATCAAAGGGCTTCTGTGTCTCCCTTAGGAGACTAGAACTTGGAAGGACAGAAAGACAAGACCCAGCAACTATTTTCATCCTCTTCCCTCAGTGGAGTTCACATGGCTGACCATGGGCATGTTAGAAGCACTGTCCAGCTTAGGACCAGTCACTCATCCAGCTCCTGTGGATGCAGACAGTCCAGCATAAGCCAGCCGACTGTGTTCCGGCCCTGCCGTGTTCCGGCCATTCTCAGGAAGGTATCACGAGAAGGAGTGGTCAGTGGCAGCCATGTTCCACCAGCTCTCCAGATGCTGCAGATACGCTTTGCTCCAGCAAACTTCTTCTGTGTTGTTCTTCCTCGTGCCCAGTGCCTACGACTCACACCCGCGGTGCTACTGGGCTGGAATCTTACAAACATTTGCAGCCAAGCTCACCAGCGGCTAGTGTTCAGAAGTGTTCACCTTTGGAAAAGCTGAGTGGCACTTTGTCCCCGATCACTTGGAAAGTGTGCTGCCTTTAGCATCCCTGAGGATCACAAGCAGCCGCAGGCTGTTGAAATCTATGTTAAAATGTAATTTACTGAGCCAGAGCACTCAGCCCCACTTAGGAAAGCCTCACTTCATGGAGCCGCCATTCTCCCGAAAATGGTAACTCAGCTTTCTGTTTTTGAGAAAGATCACATTTTCCCTGACAGAAAGTCAGAAGAAAAGCAGGATTTTCAGAAGTCGACTCTATCACTATGAGCAGTGCACCAGCATTCCAAACAGGTCTGCGCATGTCCTAGACAACCTACACAAATCTCCCTCAGCAGTTCTTGTGAGCCTTACTCACTGAAGGATCTGCTTTTCTGGTTGTTATCCTAACAGATCAAAGTCTCCTTCTTATATTTGCATTCAAGTGACTCTGTCATTGTTGGGTTTCTTGTTGTTGTTTTGTTTTATTTGTAACTGATCTCAGTTTTGCAAAATTAAACTTGTCTGTTCAACTTGGGCAACAGTTACACAGGGAGTTCATCAGGTTACTCACAACACTCTTTTATAAGTTTTTCAGAAGAAAAAAGGTCCCCCCTCCCCCGCTCCTGCTTACCTTCAGGAACTTACTCTACAGCCTGAGATGAAATCATGATCCCCTGCCATACATACGCCTCGTTTCTCAGTCTTACCCTTTTAAAAGGATGATTTCTTGAGACAGGCTTTCCCAGGCTGTCACAGCAGCCGTCCTGCCTCAGCTGCCCAAGTGCTGTGTCACAGGCAGGAATCCCCAAACCTGGCTTCCCAATTCTTTATAGGGAATTTTCTCTAAACTTACTTTTATTGGTTAGAATAATTTGGTTTGGATTAAAATCTGAATTTTTGCTTTCTCTAAATGTCCAAAGACTTATAACTTATCTTTTGGCCCAGGTGTTTATGCCAGTTTTTCTTATATTGAAATTCACCCAATTCACCGGGTGGTGACACACACCTTTAATCCCAGCACTTGGGAGGCAGAGGCAGGCAGATTTCTATAAGTTCAAAGCCAGTCTGGTTCACAGAGCGAGTTCCAGGACAGGCTCCATAGCTACTGAGAAAGCCTGTCTCAAAACACCTAATTTGCCAAAATGTATATCCCAAGTTCTCCCCCCCCACCACCACCACCCTATCTCAGAAACATATTTTTTTTAATTCTTAGTTTTGAGCTGGCAAGATGGTTCAGAAGGTAAAGGCACCTGTTGAGTTCGGTACCTGAGACCCACATGACAGAAAAACAGAATCATTTACTCCAAGTCGCTCTGACATCTACACGTGTACATACACACACAATAAAATGTAAAAAGAAATTTAAGAGTATTAATTTTTCAAACTATAGTCCTTGTAACAATAGCACCAGTGAGTTTGCTTAGAATGAAAATTCCTAGGCCCTACTTGACTAAATACATACAAATCTCTGGAATTTACCAGATTGGGCTCAAATTCCTGACAGCCCTTCAGTCCCAGCCTCCTGAGTACTGGGATTACAGAGAGAAGCCACCATGCCTAGTTATGAATAAATCTTATACTTGTTATAAAGTTGAGCAACCACTGCTGTGGTTGTTTAAAAGAAGATGGCCCCCATAGGGAGGGGCACTGTTAGGAGGTGTGTCCTTGCTGGAGGAAGCCTGTCACTGTGGGGGTGGGCTTTGAGGTCTCCTGTGCTCAAGCTACTTCTAAGAATCAAGATGTGGGACTCTCAGCTCCTCCAGCACCATGTCTGCCTGCACACCACCATGTCCCTCCATGACGAGAATGGACTGAATCTCTAAAACTGTAAGCCAGCCCCACTTAAATGATTTTCTTCTAAGAGTTTCCCCGGTCAAAGTGTCTCTTCACGGCAATAGAAACCTTAACCAAGACAACTATCTAAAAGAAGAAACTTCAAATTCAAAATTTCTCAAATTATGTACTTTAATCTAAATGTGATTCTTATCGACCTAACTTCTTAGACTGTGGGTGGCAACCACATCTGGCGTCACATACCTGGATGTGGTGGGGTTGCAAGAAAAAAGACTGACACCAAAAATTAGCTCAAACTCAACTGTGTAATAAATCTGAGGCACTTCTGGCCATGCTTGCTCATGTCCCATCATGCAACTCCACTGCAGCCTTAGTTCTGACACATGGCACACACGGCATGCCCAGCCTTAGTTCTGCACACACGGCATGCACGGCACACACGGCATGCCCAGCCTTAGTTCTGCACGCACGGCATGCACGGCACACACAGCATGCCCAGCCTTAGTTCTGCACGCACGGCATGCACGGCACACACAGCATGCCCAGCCTTAGTTCTGCACACACGGCATGCACGGCACACACGGTATGCCCACCTTAGTTCTGCACACACAGCATGCCCAGCCTTAGTTCTGCACGCACGGCATGCACAGCACACACAGCATGCCCAGCCTTAGTTCTGCACGCACGGCATGCACAGCATGCCCAGAACAGCCTCGAACTCCTCACCATTCAGCTTTCACGCCAAGTGCCAAGTGTGAGCCTCTCTCTCCAACTTACATTCCCATTTGTGCTTATTTTTGTTTTAAAAATTAGAAATTCCCAGAATACATTTACTACATGGTCTAAGATATACAAAATGACCTTACCTCTCTCACAGACAGCTGTGGTGGGAAGGAAACCGATAAAACCACACTGGTGAATTCAAACCCAGAGGCTTCAACCTTTTGGCACACCTAGAAGAGCATTACAAATATGTAAACTCTGAAGACTTGCGGAAATGTGGCTCTAATCATAGAGTTCCTCCCAGGACGTGATACTGCACAGCTCCCCAACATTCACTTAGCAGCCAGGGGCTGAGGCTCAGCAGTACTGTGCTGGCCCAGCATGTGCCAGGACAACTCTAGTGCTGCCCGAAACAAAGGCAAAGCAACAAAACTGATGCATTCAGTGGAGCACTCTTCACAGACATCATGAGAGTAAGCATTTCTTAGTTCTCACCCTACAAAACTGATGCATTCAGTGGAGCACTCTTCACAGACATCATGAGAGTAAGCATTTCTTAGTTCTCACCCTACAAAACTGGCAGTCAGGACATTCTGAGTGTCAAACAGTTCTTATTAAGTTTGCCATATGTGGATATACTTTCAGAATAGTTAGTCTTTTCTAATGAAGACGAGATTCCAGTGATTAACGCGTACAGACCAAGTTCAAATGAATGGTATTGTTTAGGACCGTTGGTCTAAGAGTCCTAGCTTAAAGGCTACGCTGTTTCTGACAATACCTATAATGAGATGGTTTACCTTTGCAATAAACTCTTTCTCACAGAATTCTTGAAGAATTCCTAAGCAAATATTGCACACACTCGAGTTTGAAGGGTCAGAAGCAATGCTTTTGTCTTCTGTGGTAGAGATCCCCTCTTGTCCGTTTCCACTCAAATTATCTGTCCCATCTTCTTGAAGACGAATTTTCTTCAATGGTGGGTTTGGAACTTCCAAAATTAATTCATCTTTTTCAGTTTCAAGAAATTTCTGTAGATCATTTAACAACTCCTAAAAAGTTAAGAAAAAGCAGAAACATTTTAAAGCGGCTTTAAGATTCCTAAGATGAAGTGTAAAAGTCAGCAAAGTGTAGTAATGTGTCTTCTTGTTTTTAATTGGTAGTGAAGGGCCTTCCCAAAATAACTACAAACCAGACTTGTACATTTCTTGACGGAGCCTTTTTATTTAAGATTAGGGTTTTAGCTTAAATAATTTGTGAAATTCTTTTGGAAAAGTATACACATATATAACATTTGGCTAGTATATGGAATAAATGCATTAATAATAAATTCGATCATCAGTAATGCATGGATGGATGCTGCACACAGGATGTGCCTACGGATGAGTACCACGATTAAAGGCGTGGTACTCCCCTTACAATTGCTTTCCTGGATCCCAGCCCTCTGGTCCCACTAGAGCACTCAGAGGCAGAGGGAGCAGATCCTCGTGAGTTCAAGCACCCTGGGCTACATAGTGAAGCACTGTCTCAAAGCAAGGTGTAGAGAGGATTATAACAGCACAGACTCATACAACGCTGGTTTATATCAACTCAGGAGTATCCAATTTACTACAGCAGTGACTTTCTAATCTGAGAGATTAATCTGTGGCGATACACTGCGATAGAAATATCTTACACTCTAAGAGCCCGGACCTCAGTCAAAGTTCATAGCGCGCCTTGAAGTCACTTCAGACTGCTGTACTGGTATGTGCTTGGCCTGTCTGTTTAACCAACCTTTAAGGGAGCAACAACCAACTTTACTTGCCTGGGCCTTCCCACATAATCCTTTATAACCCAAGATAACTTATAGCTATGATCTTAAATTATGTACTCTCCCAAACCCTTGGCCCAAGAGCAATGCACATGTGTCTGCATGTGTACTATGATAATCATTTGCTAGAAACAGCAAATAGGCCAAAAGCAGCCTTATAAAATGAATATTCACCGTAAATACTGAAAGAAGCATTCAGCTATTGCCTGATAGGGTTTGCTACCTGGGTCAGTTGGAGTCGGAACTAAAATCCTTATAAAATTGCTAAATATTTCTGCAAAGTATTCTCATTCCTTCATGTGATGATTTCTATGCCGTTTAATAAAAGAAATAGTGAGATGGCTGAGTGCTGTAGGAGCTCCTTCAGCCAATAGCCTTTAAGATATCAGCCCACTTGGGTGTGGTCTCTTATACTATAAATGCCAATATAAAGGGCACACACATGCTCTTTCTTCCAGCTGTTAGACGTGGTTCCTGTTCCCCGTTCATGCAGAAGACTGTGATCTGGGAGTCTACCCCTAAATAAATTTATTTAAGATTAGGGTTTTAGCTTAAATAATTTGAGATACTCAATTCTGACACAGTGTGGGATTTCTTTTTAGCGTCCATCTTCATCTGGCGCCCACGTGGATCCCAACTCCACACCTACCAGGTGGACTGGTCTAAAAGGCCCAAAAGGTCCACAGCCCAGAAGGTCTCCCATCCCTGCCCACCTGGCTTGGTTTCACCTACTAGGCTGTTTTTTGGCAAAACCCTACTACAGCAGAACTAAATGCGGTGACTTGTAAACTTCCCAGGCTCGTGCATGCTCTCCCTCTCCATTGCTGCTTTCCCTGCCAGGCAGCGACTTGGGCAGCTTCTGGCTTGTGCTACCTGTTCGTGAGCTCTGGGCTCCTTGCTCCGTGTACGGAATGGATTCAACTGCTCTTAATTTGTCAAGCAAAGCATACTTGTCAGTATTTAACCAGGCACCAACACAGGAAACCAAAGCGGCGCAGGACTGTTCATGCCGCCACCCTTCGCGTTTCTTATTACACTTACAACAATTTACCAAAATCTCATAAGAGAGGTAACTACTTAATTAATGAATAAATCAATAAACTTGAAAGTTATTTAATGGCAGACAGTATTATCATCCAGGAATTTGATAACCTTTTTGCTTATACTATGGATGGTAGTATTCTGCAAGGCTTATATGGTTTTTCTGATACATCCATTTATTGAATATTGGGACTTAGTTTTCTTTTTTATATTATATCCGTAAGAAAATGGTTTAATAACAAAGCCAAGAATAAGGCACTTTTAGGAATGATACAGTCCTTACAGACTAATAATGAACAGCTAGCTGACAGAATTAATAACCATCGAAAATCAAGAGTTATCTGAAAAAATAATACTATTGAAAAGGATAACATTAATTTGAAAAACAAAATCCAATCCATGTCAAAGGGTATTGAGAAATTATCTGAAAGAATTCATACTGTTGAATTTGACAATCAAAATCTATTAAAAGATATGATAGGTTTACAGATAAAGTATCTCTCCAGGAAGGCAATTTGCATGTTATTCAAATTATGTCCAAGGATGAGATGTTATCCTTAAAGGTAAAACTTCAAACCTTGGAATCACATGTTCAGAATGAGGATGAGAGGCTAGGTGCCTCTATGAAATCACTAGAAATATATACAGGCCAGGAGATTCAGGCTTTACAAAAGACAGTAGTAAAAATATGATATGATTGAGGAAATTACCAGAGCTAATAAGAAGGGAAACAATTGGAAATAATATGTGAACAATTTCCTAAATACATAATTTACCATTGCTTGGATGACATTCTGCTATCTGATTCAAATGTACATACTTTAGAAGGAATGTTTGAAGAAGTAAAGAAAGTTTTGCCTAAATGGGGATTACAAATTGCTTCTGAAAAAATACAAAGAGAATATTCTATCAATTACTTAGGTTATAAAATAGGTTGACAGAAAATTAGAACACAAAAGACACAAATTAAGAAAGATAATTGCAGACTCTTAATGACTTTCAATGATTGTTAGGAGATGGTTCCAGTCTACGACCCACTGATGGGATAACACCTGATCTAATAGTTCATTTAAACAAAACCTTAGATGGTGACAAAGACTTAAATAGTCCCAGGGAATTAACAGCTGAAGCTGAAAAAAAAAATTGACTATGGTTGAAGAGAAATCACAGGAGGCACATGTGGATCAGGTAGGGTGGATCTGATCTTAACTGCATTTCTAATCATATTGCCTCCAGAATTTCCCTATAGGAATTTTAATTCAGAGGGAAGATATTATCTTAGAGTGGATCTTTTTACCACATAATCCAAGTAAAAAAATTTAATAGCAATAGTCCCAAAAGTGATAGAATTAACCTTTTAAATATAACTAATTGGATCCTTCCCCGCATTGTACGTGACACACCATTAACTGGAACCCCCACATTCTACACTGATGCAAATAAATCAGGAAAGGCAGGGTACAAATCAGAAGATTTAAATAAGGTGGAATAAAGCTCTTATTGCTATTCTCATGGTACTAAGGGATTTTAAAGAACCTCTCAATATAATTACTGATTTGCAATATACAGAAAGAATTGTCTTGCATACTGAAACTGCTGAATTTATACCAGATGATACAGAATTGACTTCATTATTCATATATAAGATTCATTATATCAAGATATAATCAGGAATAGGCTTTGTCCTATATACATAACACATATCCAATTCCATACAGGTCTGCCAGGTCCTCTAGCACAAGGTGTTGCTGAAATTGATTGATTATTGATTGGAAATGTGCTGAAGGCCTGAGGATTTCATTAAAAAAAAAAAAAACATTATGTCAATAGCAAAGGTTTAAAGAAAGAGTTTCCTATTACAGAGCAACAAGCTAAGGAGATTACAAAAAGATGTACTACTTGCTCTTTCTATAACCAAACACCGCTACCTGCAGGCACTAACCCAAAGGGTACTCGAATGAAATCTGGCAGATGGATGTGATCTACTTTGCAGATTTTAGAAAATTAAAATATATACACCACACCACTGACACTGATTCAGGTTTTCAATGGACAACTGTTTTGAGCTCAGAAAAGGCTGATTCAGTAATCATGCATTTATTAGAAGTTATGGCCATCATGGGTATACCTGCACAAATAAAGACAGATAATGGTCCAGCATATGTCTCTTTAAAAAAAGAAACAGTTTTTTATTATAATATAAAGCATATTACAGGTATACCAAACAATCCTACAGGTCAGACAGTTATAGAAAGATCAAATTGAACTATAAAGGATATGTTAAAAAAAAAACAGAAAGGGATGGAAAATTCCCCCAGAAATAGATTGCATAATGCTTTATTAGCCTTGAATTTTCTTAACACTTATGAGAAAGAAAACATCAGAGAGACATTGGATAACAGAAAAAATTTCTGAATTAAATCAGCTGGTATATTTCAAGGATGTGTACCTCACAATGGAAACCAGGAGATGTGCTACGTTGGGGAAGGGGTTTGGCTTTTTCCACAGGAAAATAAAATAGGATACCATGAAAATTAATAAAGATTCAGCTTGAAAAAGAGAAACCTCTTGAGAAAGGGGAATGACAGCTCAACCATGGAGGAGACAACCATCCATACAGGTGGTAGGGAAACCTCATAAGGGTTGGGACAGGGTTCTGTTCTTGTCTTTGCAGGAAAATACTCATCTTCAAAAAGTCAAAAGGCCCTGGACATCTAGATGCCTAAAGAGAAAAAGTAACTATCCAGATAGGAATAATGACTTATGAGGACAGGTCAGTTGAGGCTGAAAATCACTGAACATATATATATATATATATATATATATATATATATATATATGGTGCCCACTAGAATAAGAGCCATGGCTCACTTAAAAATCAAAGCTGGATTTGGAGTTAGCCAATGGCTCTATCGTTCTCTAAATCCAAGCATATTGAAAAAAAAAAAAAAACATCGGAGTTTCTGTCTCTTGTCAGGAGCCATCGGATATGCGACCCAAAGAAGAAAGAATTTAGGAAAAATTTTACTTTTCTCCATACCTATTTCTGTCTCTATTGTACCTTTCATTGATTATATGTCTATATCAATAATGTTTAAGTTTTCCACAATGAACAATGAATTTTCCTGCAATAATCTTTGAAGTTTCCAGGAAGAAGATGGAGCACCACAAGGAGGACTCCACCTGGTTGATATGACGTCATGATGCTGACAGTACTACTATAAGACTGTTTTTTGGTACCAGCTGCTCAAGATGGTTCCAACCTGGTTAGCTGAAATGGTGCATCTTTTTACAAGATTCTGGGCAGAACTCCAAATAGGAACCTCAGAAAAAACCCTACCGAATACTCAGAGACTATGTGCAATTATACCAGACAGCAATCTTGAAACGTAACCATCATTTTACTTTCATAGCATCCCATAGAAAGAACATCACCCTCGTGACAGCTGGAAGTATTTCTAGAAGACAACATCCCCTCTCCCAACAAAGTTTGTCCTCAGGGTTAGGGAAACCAATTAGAGGTTGATTATAATTGGTATAGGATTGGGAATTGGGGTGAAATTTATGTAGGCTCAGAGATCTCTCTGGAAAAAAAAAAGAGGGAAATTGGATGGGATAATAGGTAGATTAGTGTGAGCTTACACTAATAATAATAGTGAGTAATAGAATGAATACTTGTGAGCTATTATTTATAAACAATTTACTTTGGTATAGATTGATATTGATATGAATTTAAATTTTATTGAATATGCTCCTATTTCTGTTTACAATATTTGTACACAAATATTGTACAATATCTAGGCAAAGATATTTTGTCATATTATATGCATGCATGCTTCGATCTCTGCTTAAAACATTTTGTATATTGATACAATTTTAGGATATATTTATCATATTGCACTGTACATTTCTACCTCTGATCAAGACACTTATACATTGTTTACATTTTGAGGTCATTGTCCTCATTTGTTGCACAGTTGTTTAAAGATTGTTTAATATTCTAATATGAAGTCTTAGTCTTTAAGCTATATAGGTATTAAGGATTATAGGTCAATAGTCATCCAAGTTTGTCATACTTATAGTAGATTAATCATGTTCTTTAGATTGTATTTCGCATAGATAGGTAATCTGCAACCACTTCAAAGAACTGTAGATATGGCATTTAAATAACTTAAGATTCTGTTGATGTGAGACACAATTGCTCCTGGCTGCATTTATCTATTCCCAAGAGAATGTTGAGCACTGAAGACACTCCACAAAATGGCCTTTGGGCAAAGAATTGCCCATGCATCAACTGCTGACAAAATGCATGGTGTCCAGACAGGACAATCAGAATACAAGAAAAAAAGACTGCCAAATCTTACCAAGGAGCCGGGCGGTGGCTCCTTTAATCCCAGCACTGGGGAGGCAGAGGCAGGTGGATCTCTGTGAGTTCTAGGCCAGCCTGGTCTACAAGAGCTAGTTCCAGGACAGGAACCAAAAAGCTACAGAGAAACCCTGTCTTGAAAAATCAAAAAAAAAAAAAAAAATCTTACCAAGACAGGGTAAGACAATTTTGAAAATTCCCTGCCTCTGAAAATGGTCTGTCAGTTACTCTAGGCCTTAGCCAAAGTTGGTTGCTCCAACATTGCAAATGAGACTTTGGGCGATTGCCCAGGTAGCCAGTAGTCTCTGTCATTTGTTGCACATTTTGGAAGATGCTTGATTGCACTTCCTCCTTACTCAAATAATATTATTTCCCTTCTCAGGTCTTTTATGGGGTTAAAGACTAGACAGTCACAGTTACTTTCTTCTCATGGCCAAGTTATTTCTAACACAAGACTAAGACTCCTTAGGATAGGATAGTTACTGAAACATTTATCTATGTTTGTTGCTTGATATTACTTATGCTGGTTGGAATTCTAATTTTTATACTTGATATCTGTTCTTATTGTATATAGTTTTGTATTAGGCTTAGAACTCTCTTATTTAAACAAAAGGGGGAGGTGCTGTAGGAATTCCTACAGCCAGTAGCCAACCCACATGGGTGTGGCTTCTTACACGATAAATGCCACCGTGTAAAGTGCACTTACTCTCTCTTCTAGCTGCCGGATTTGATTCCTGTTCCCTGTTCATACAGAGGACTGTGATCTGTGAGTCTACTCCTAAATAAATAACCCTTTATTATACTCAATTCTAAGCTTGTGTGGGATTTCTTTTTAGCGTCCATCTTCAGCTGAGTGGTTAAAAACATGTAGTGTTCTTCCAGAAGACCACGTCAAGTGGCTCACAACCGTGTAATTCCAGCTCCAGGGGACCCAAGCCTCTGGCCCCTATAGGCACCCACACAGGTGGCATACACTCACACAGACACACTCATGATTAAAAATAAAATTTAAAAATGTGTTAAAAAAAAATAAAAGAGCCAGGTGTTGTCAGCACACGCCTTTAATTCCAGGACTCAGGAGGCAGAGGCAGGAGGATCTCCGTGAGTTCGAGGCCATCCTGGTCTACAAGAGCTAGTTCCAGGACAGGCACCAAAGCTACACAGAGAAACCCTGCCTTGAAAAACAAAAAATAAAATAAAATAAAAAGAGAACAAAGCCCTTTGTTAGGAACAGACACAAAAGGAAAGACAGATATAGGGATAAATTTACAAGACAGCCTTTGGGTGGGCACAGATTAGACTCACACACCAGAGAGACAGAGACACAAGGAGAATGAAGGAGAGAATTCAAATCTGGGCTCTCTCTTGGTTTAAATGACACCAAGGAGAAGTTCTTTGATTTCTGTCTTTAATGCAACACTGGTGACTGAATTTATTGTTAATCCACTTAATCCACACACCAATCAAACGCCTACTACATATGTGAATATTTTTCTGAAAGAATTTCACAATCAATGAAGCTAAAGCCTCAATCTTAAATAGAAAGGCTCAATCAACAAAGTCACAAATCTGGTTTTTAGTTTTATTGGGAAGGTCATTCAACTACTAATTTAAAAAAAATCAATTATAATTACTAAAACATAAAATATAAACTGGGATGGAGATGTAGCTTAGTGGCAGAATACCTGCTTAACAGGCATGAAGCCCTGGGTTCCAACTCCAACAGCAAAGAGACAGAAAGACACACACACACATACACTGGAAAGTACAAGCTGATTTTCATCCTTGCTAAATTATTTAACACCTCACAGCACAGCATTAGTTAATGTGAAATCTCATCATTTAGAGGTTGAGCAAGTGAAGATAATTTTTGAGACAATTTGTCAAAATATCTAGATTTGACAGTGCTAAAATTTGGCATCATAATTACAATCCATTTATATGCATTAAGCAAAAGAAGCCCTCTTATACATTTTTGTCTAATTTCTGTCATTCCTTGTATTAGAATGTAAAAACAAGCCTCCCCTTATAAACACCCCAATACTTCTGCTATTCCCCCACCCCACCTAAATGCTTGTGCTTCTTACACATCAGGTTTGATTATTTAGTTATTGGATAAATCATTTGAATTCAGTTAGATTATACTAAACTTAGAACATTTCCCATTCAAACATTAGCACTCCAATTTTCACTAAGAATTCACACATACACACATACAGTATGCTATGACCCACACAATGTTAATTGCTACCTAATGTCTGTAACATGAGAATAACATAATATGTACGTGTGTGCTAATGTACAGCTCTATATGACTGGAACAAAACAAAGCTTAAAACATTTTTTAAAAAGCCTTCAAATATTGTGTCTATATTTATTCAAAAGTATATTACAGGTCAAAGTTGCTGACAGTCTCCCTCTATAAAATGTATTTGAATCCAGTACATTGATATAGTGCGAAGTGTGTGGAAAGGGTATATAAGGAAGACTGCACAGAACTGGATATAAGCTGAGCATTTACACACACAGCAACTACCACTGCGGATGCCACTTCTGCTTTCCAACTGCTTTCACATACTTAATAGATCATGTCCTTAAAACTCCGTGAGGTAGAGGTTATCACCATTCCCACGTACAGAGAAGTAAACGGAAGGTGAGCAGTGACGAACTGAGATTCAAATCCACATCTTGTAGCTCCAAATCCTAGGCTTTGGGTTCAGAGATACTGTTCAAGTCCTAGCTTGCTCACTTAATAGCTGTTTAACTTTAGGCAGGCTGCTTAACCTCTCTGTGTTTCAGTTGCTTCATCTGAAAATAGAGATAATCACAGCATGTACTCACAAAAGATTAAATGAAAGCTTGACATGCAGAAACACTAGCTGAACATTAGGATCTAATATTATTTCTAACAGTAGAAACAACACAATGATATAGAAAAACAATGTACACAATGATTTGCCTTTGAAAAGAACATCTTTGTTAGTATCAACCATATGTCACAGGCATATTTTATACTCTGTGTGAAAATGTTCTACTCAGTGGCACAGCTCTCTGTGTATTATTGTAAATGTAAAAAAGTTCTGTAAGTTTCTTGTGTTACTAGTATCAGAAATAATGATTATGCTAAGCACTTACTTTTAAAGACTTCCTGACACAGCCAGGAAGCATAGTGTTCCTGACAATGCAGACTGCACGGCTGTGGACGGTGGGCCCTACATTACATTGCCTGCTAACACTGCATCTTAAACCTTAATTTAAGTACACTTCATGAGGCTCACAGGAGCACAAAATCATTGAAGGACATCTTCTCAGAACATATCCCCTTTACTGAGTGAAGTAAGCAGTTGGCTGGGGACATGGATGGATCGGTGCCAGGATTCACTGGCACATGTGAAGCCCTGGGTTCACTGGCCAGCATCAGAAGAATATATACGTATATATAAATGGTAATACACAACAAGGGAAATAACCAGGACAAGAAGCACGGCCTGCTGGGTAAAAGTACTTGGCACACAAGCCTTCTAACCTGCTTGATTTCCCAGGATCTATGGTGGAAGGAGAGAACTAGCTTCCACACATACATCTGTGTCTCACACACACACACACAGACACACACACACACTTACTAACTTCCAGATATACATCTGTGTCACACACACACACACTACTACCTTCCACATATACATCTGTGACACACACGCACCATATTCATAAATATATGCATATTCATAAAAATAATAGACAAAAATTTATTTTAAAAGAGTAAACGAACTCATTTTCTACTAAAAGAAGAAATCAGGACTATGACCCTGTCCCTCCTGCCGCATAGCATTAACGTCAGGGAAGAAGCATCATCTTATGATATTTTGTTTAGATGCCCTTTATAAAATGTATACACAAGTAATGAATGTAGCAAAAACTTCTAACAAAGTCCCCTCTCCATTAACTGTTAAATGGTAATGCAATCAATCAGAAAGCAACTGTATTCCTAATCAAATGTTTAAGGCAATTAATTGCAGTTCCAAAATGACCTTAGTAGGAATAGTTTCGTTAATTCTCCTTGTTTGGTGGAGTTATGGACCACTGTGCTCAAAGCTAATGACATTTGTTCTAAACTAAAAAAGGCATCCCTGAATGTAAACAGAAAATACCTTGGATGGGCGTTTGTAAGGTGCATGAAGATCCACACCACAGAATCTGAAGATACATCTGGGACAGGTACCAGAACTGAGCAACATCTGGGCCACATGCTTGTTTTCCTCAGTCAGTGGAAACATGCTGAATAATTATAACTAGAAGAAAAGAAAGTGAACAGTTTGATTTTTGCTACATACAAATACGCCCTTAAGAAGAAAAACTAGCTTTCTTTTGAAAAATTCTATTTTGTATTCAACAATACTTGTCACATCTATATTCTAAACTATGAACTTGACTATGTGAGTATGTGAATTATAGGGGCCAGGCTCATTCTGCACATGACAGTAAGAACTTTCTCACACCAGGCCTTGGGACCACTCCATTACCTACATAAACCTTTCGAGAAAGTGCTTAAAACATGATGACATACTCTTCTCTTAAAAAAAAAAAAAAAAAAAAAAAAAAAGTCATGAAACCATGTGGTCAAGTATTTCTTCCACTATCTGAATCTCTTCCAGTAGCTCACTTAACCTGCTCGTTTAATGTCAAGTAAAGAGTCTGTGAGGAGCTGGAAATAATTATGTAAAATGCATCCTCTGGCCAAGTGTGGTGGTCCACACTGGTAATTTCAGTACACAGGAGGCTGAAGCAAGCAGATCACCATGAATTCAAGACCAACCTGGGCTTAATAGGGAATCAAAGCCAGTCTGGGCTACAGAGTAAGACTTTGGAGAGGAAAGGAAGAGTTGAGAGGGAGAGGGAAGGGAGAGGGTGGGGTGGGTAGGTAGGTAGGTAGGGAGAAACCCCTAACAGAGAAATGCTGTGGAATATCCTTCTGTGCACTGTAAAGATGTGTTGCGCTTATTGTTAATAAATTGGCCCATGGCTAGACAAGATTTTCAGGGCAGAGAGAATGCTGGGGAGAAAAAGGGTAGAGTCAGAGGAGACACCAGAGACCCAGAGCGATCAGGCTAGGAGCCTTGGGGCAGCACATGGACTAATATGTGGTTATTTTATGGGTTAATTTAAGCTAGCTAAAAATAAGCCTAAGCTATCAGCTAAGCATTTATAATTAGTAGTAAATATGTGTGGTTATTTGAAAGTGGGTTGACCAGACAGAAAAGCAAACTTATAGAGAAACTTCAGTATTAGTTAACATGAAGCATTTGATTCAATACAGAATTAACCTTTAACTCAAAAAAAAAAATACATCTTCCTTTAAAAAAATAGAACAAAAGCCGGGCGGTGGTGGTGCATGCCTTTAATCCCAGCACTCGGGAGGCAGAGACAGGCGGATCTCTGTGAGTTCGAGGCCAGCCAGGTCTACAAGAGCTAGTTCCAGGAACTAAAGGCTACGGAGAAACCCTGTCTTGAAAAATCAAAAAAAAAAAAAAAAAACAAAAACAAAAACAAAAATAGAACAAAAAAGGAAACAATAAGCTCTTTCAAAAGGCAGTGAAGGCTTTCAAAAGGCACAGTGAAGCCTTACCTCTGGACTTAATTAACAATGTTCAAATTTAGGTTCTTCCTTTTGGCTTAAAGACTGAATGCTATTTCTCCATAGGTCACTAGAATAAAAGTATTGTGCAAAGCCAATAAGTAACCCAAATCTCCGGGCTCTGAAAAGTTCCCAAACTTGTTGAGAATTGCCAAACCTCCTGTCCTAAGTGATTTGATGGAGTCTCAAGCAACTCAAACAAACGAAACCCTCGTGTGTTAATAATCAAAGTACGGGGCTGTAAAAGGACGCAGTACCATTCTCAACTAGCAGAAATCCAGCGACCCCTCAAGCACGTTAACAATTAAAAGAACATACGCCTTGAAGATGGTTATTTCACATCGATGTGATGAAAAGGCAGGATTTTGTCAACAGAAATGAGTCATGGTCGGATACTGGACTTACCTTGGGAAACAAGCCCCGAGAAATACCTCTCACCCAGTTTTTTCAATGTGGGTGGCCGCTGTTAAGACTTTTGCTGTTTGTTTCTTTTACAGAAGAACAGAAAAGTTGCAACAGAAGCATCTCCCAGGTGTCAGGATCTCTACTGGAATCCACTCCCTTCTCCACAGACCCCGTAACCAGCCCAGTCTCATGAAATGGGGAGGGAAGACTTTGTTTTCGCAATTACAAAAATAATAATACTCGAAAATGGAAGAAAGAATAAAGCATGTGGGGAAAAAAACCTGAAATAGTCTGAGTTTTCCACCATAAAATCTCTTTAACTGCATTGCCACATGCACAGGCGTGGTTGGGAGGAGAGGCATGGGAAGCGCTCACAGCCCTTAACTCTCTTTGCTATGGTTCTAGTAACTTCCCACTCACTCCACCTGGCTAACAAACAAAAAGGAGTCCAGGTGCACCTTTTTTGGCATCCAGTCTCTAACCCCTCACCTCATTACCTCCTCGGCCTTACCTTCTCCCAAGCTGCTGGAGCCAAGACCCTTGGGTCGGAGGTGGGATCGGGGAAGACTAAAGACAGAGCACCTGCGGCGCCTATCAGTTCTGTTCCCCCAAGGAAACCAGAGCTTTAGAAGAAAAGTACCAGGCCTTTCACGAAAGGAGGACGTGAAGGCGCCCTCTTGCTTACAGGGCGATCTGTAAGGCTGCGGGGCTTGCAGTCTTAGACTCTGGGTAGCCCCGCGAACGCAAGCCCGCAAAGGGCTTCCCTGCTAGCCCTAGGGGGTCGACCCGCGAAGAAACCTCCGTGGGACTCGGCATCTAGGGCATATTAGCTGCTGCCAGAAATGTCGATGAGCCCCTACTCAAATTTGAAGCCCAATCTAGGGAAAAAATCAAAAAGAAAGGTTCCGCCCCTCCTCCCACGCCAGCCCCCGTGAATTAGATGTCCCCGCCCTCCATCGTCTCTCAGGTTAAAGCCGACCACAAGCCTCGGCCTGACGTCAGGCGTGGGCGGGGTGGAGGGCTCGGCGCTCTGCCCGTCGTGCCTGGCAAGCGAGGCGCTCCTTCTTCTAGCCGTCGCAGTCGCGGCCCAGAGCCGTAGCGGAGCAGGCGGAGAGATGGCGTCTCAGCCGCCGCCGCCCCCGAAACCCTGGGAGACCCGCCGAATTCCCGGGGCCGGCTCGGGCCCAGGCGCGGGCCCCTGTCCCACTTTCCAGTGAGTGTGAAACCTTTGGGACGCGAGTTTTGCGGCCAGGGCGGGGACCTGGCAGGAGGCGGTTGAAGCCGTTATTGGGGGGAGGCATCGCCTTTTCGCAGCCGGCCCCGGGCGAGCACCCCAGGGTCTCCGAGTCTGACATCTGCTGGCGGTGCAGCCGCGAGGTCTCCCCCGGGGTGTCCGGTCGGCTTCACGGGTGCCAGTGCTGGAAAGAAAAGCGGAGGCTTTTTATTTGCGGCACCTGGGGGACGAGGCAGCCTGACCGGCTTCAAAGCTTTGAGCTTGGGTCCGTGGCCGAGCGCGACGTCCGCCTGGCCTGGACAAGAATAGGGAGCAAAAGTCATGGGAAAGGCTGTTTACAGCCTCTCCAGATGCTGGTTGTAACGCCCCAAAGGTCACTTTTACGTAACCTAGAACGCAAGCTTACACCCCGGCATTCTTTTTCAGCATAACTTAGCTAATGTTTCGGGTTGAGAGTTGAAAGAACAACTCTAAAACAAGAATTCTAAATCTGTGGGTGGCCTTTGTGTGCCAGATTGTGTTGTGTGTGTCTGTCTAAGGCCTGTAAAGTTTTTTATTTGCTTTGATTTAAATCGGTAAGACATGGGACTGCAACTTTTAAAGGTTTACAGCACAATTAGAGTTTCACAAACTTGAGTATTTTCTTTTGGGTAGATAGACATCTTAATCCAGGCGACGTGATTCCGGGGCACATTGGTGCGGTTTTTTTTTTTTTTCCTGGCATGTCAAGTTCTCAATATCCTGGACCTCATCTCTGCTGTTGGGAAATCGGGTGATCTTTTAAAGTGTTGAAACACTTGGACACAATTAACTAATCAATATAAACAAAGTGGCTTAACTGTATTTATTAAGCCAGAGCAACACTTAGAAGCAGCAACCCTTAGAATGCTTCTAAGTGTGTTCTTTGCTTGATAGCTATCCCGTCAAATTCCAATCTTAAGTTTCTGGATTTGTTTGTTTGGTGCGTGCGTGCGAGCATGCGTGTGTGCGTGCAAGCAGTAAATTTTATGATTGGATTGTCTGTACCTCTTTATATTTGTATACCTTTAGTATTAATGGTTATCCCATTAATGTTGGGCTTATCTCTCATTTGTAAGCCTAGCTTTCTTTTTCTAATGTACTGTCCGAATTCTGTATTATATTAAGGTGTTACTTATATTCCTATGTGGATTGAATTCTTTTTAAAGATTGTACTTTTTGTCTTTGAATATGTTTTATAACTTGAGAAAAATTTTACATTGGAAAAGAATTTTTATTGAAAATTTTTCATTATCTCCTTTTATAGATCCATGGTTTTCTCTTTGAGGTTTTATGTAATACCTACGTCCACTTTAACATAATTATACACATGTCTGTATTTTTTCCATCTATGTCAGTAGCTACAGTATTCAGTACCCAGAGTGTTTAAGAATTCATCCTTTCATTTCCTTCCTTCCATCTTTCTTTCCAAACAAGTGTCTTGCTTATGGAGCCCAGGCTGGCCTTGCAATTCTGTGGTCTTGCTGCCTAAGCTTCCCAAGTGTTGGGATCTACAGGTGATGCCCTGTGTTTTTCTTTAAATGAGAAAAGTCTTTGCAACAGTTATTATAACCTTTACATTGCTTGAACACTATCCCATCTACTAAACCAGTGGTTCTCATCCTTCCTAATTCTGTGGCCTTTTAATATGGTCCCTTATGTTATGGTGACCCCCCCCCAACTATAAAAGTATTTCCATTGCTACTTCATAAATGTAATTTTGCCACTGTTAGGAATCATAATGTAAATACTTTTTGGGAAAGGTGTCATGGCCCACAGGTTGAGAACCTATGTATTAACCATTGTACCAGAAATACTTTCTGATAAAAGAAGCATTATCTTTCTTTGTTCATTTGTTTGTGTTTTCCCCAAGATAGAATTTCTCTCTCTGTAGCCCTGGCTATCTTGGAACTTGCTTTGTAAACCAAGCTGGCCTCGAACTCATAAAGAGCCTCTGTCTCTCAAGCTGGGATTAAAGGTGTGTGGCACACTGCCATTACCAGGCTCTCAATGTGCCTTGAACTGTAAAATACCTACTCTTTGGTTAGCAAGAACTCAGGAGATCATCTGTCTTAACATCAGGAGACCTACGTTTTTCCTGCCTTTTTTGTTTTCTGGTAGTTGTTTTGTTTGTTTGATAATTCTAATCATCCTTTTCTTATTCTTGCCTAAGAATGGCTCCCCCTCCACTCCCTGCTGTCTGCTTCCACTGTTTTTCTGATTGTTTTCAGCAAACTGTATTAGGCTTCCATATGGTTTTCTTCGTATTATTCTGGGTTGGAGTCAGGAATATTCAGGTTTGTCTTTGGTGCCTTTAATGAATTTCAGAAAAATTTCAGCCATTTTTTTTTTCTTAGAATGTTGCAGCTGCTGCTGCTGCCGCTGCGCCTCCTCCTCCGTGTGTGTGTGTGTGTGTGTGTGTGTGTCGGGTTTTTTTGCAGACAGCGTTTCTCCGTGTAACCACCCTGACTGTCCTGGAACTATAAAGGATCTGCTGAGAATATAATGCAGAAGTTTAGGCTGTTTTCATTGTTTTGACACAGTAGTTCTAGGGAAATTAAGTTAATTAAGAGACTGTATGAGGTAACATTAATTCATACTTTTTTAATTACTTGAAAGTCAGGTTAGTGGAAGTAATGTGAGTGAGGGAAAAATAATTAATTTTGGGAATGGGCTGATTAGACCTGTACCATTGAGATGTCTTATTTAAGGGGAACTTTTGGACGATAAAACATTGAATGGCCCTGAAGTAAGAACCAGATGTCTGATAAAGTTTCACATTAGTCACCCCCAAGTGAAAATGGGTCCGGGGCAAGAAGAGGAGTATAGGTGGGCGGGTTGCTGGTTTCAAGAGGATGGTAAACCAAGCTAGCCTTAAATTCACAAAGATTTATACACTCCCTCTTTTTAATTTTTTTCCTTTTTTGTCCTTTTGAGACAGTCTTGATAAATTGATTAGGCTGATTTCAAACTCAAGATCCTATCTTGCCTCGGCCTCCCAAGACAGCCCCGGGTGGTGTGTGTGTGTGTGTGTGTGTGTGTGTGTGTGTGTAGAGACAGAGATCAACCTCAGGAGTCTTCCTCTATCACTCTCCACCTTATTTTTTTGAGACGAGTCTCTCACTGGAGCTAGCCCATTAGGCAAGACTGCTGGCCCAGAAGCCCCTGGGAACTTCGTGTTCCCCCATCTCTGGGATTACAGGGATGTAAGTGCTGAGGATCCAAACTCAGGTTCTCATGCTTACACAGCAAGGACTTCACCTGCCTGGCCATCTCTCCAGCCCTAGGCCTTTATTTCTTGATGGACCCTGTATCCTATTAAACCAGTCATTGAGTGCATAGATTGAAAGGTTTGGGGTTTATTTATAATTTCCTTTGGGTCTGACTTTTGTCTTCTATGAATTGCTGAGAAATCCTCATCTGTTTTGTTTTTTAATATACTAAGCGGATCTCTGTGAGTTCGAGGCCAGCCTGGTCTACAAGAGCTAGTTCCAGGACAGGCTCCAAAGCTACAGAGAAACCCTGTCTCGAAAAAACCAAACAAAAAAGAATTCTCAGTGCCTTGTTCTCTAATGCTTTAATAACCCACTCAAGCGGCTTTTCTGGTTAAGTCTGATTACGCAGTCTACCCTAGCCCAGGTCTCAGGTCTCTACTCTCCTCAGTGTACAGCAGCTGATTTTCTTCTTGTGTGTGTTAGGCTTACAAGGTGCTCTGTAAAGTGCAGCATCGTGTCTAAGATTCCTAATGCATCTCTTCACATTTACATGTTCATTATGTCATTCGTTTATTTTGGTTTTTAGTATGTATATATAGCTTTGGCAGACCTGGAACTTGCTATGTGGACTGGCTAGCCTCAGACTCAGAGATGCTCCAGTCTCTGCGTCCCGAGTGCTGATATTAAAGGTCTTGCACCACCATGTCCAGCTCATTTGACTTTTTTTAATAGATAATACTGTTGTATCACTGATCATTTTAAATATCTAAAATCTTTGCTTTGGGCTATTAAATTGTTTTTTCTTTAATTTTTGTTCATTACTACTTTTTGTTAACTGGTTTCTTAGTTGGTTTTTTTTTTTACTTCATGTTTATGGCATCTCTAAACTTAGGAATTGTAGAATTTTACTTTCCTCCACATTTTTTCTCTCTCCCTGCAGGGTAGTTTTCTTGCTTCTACAGTGTGAACCCTAGCAGCCTTTCCACATAAGGATCAGGCGTAAAAACAGTTGATTGGACCAAAGATATCACATACTTGTAAAGATATTAGAGTATTACAATATTAAATATTGACTGTAGAAGTTAATTTGTCTTCTGGGTTTTTTGTATTTATTTTTTTTTGACATTTTCTTACATATAAACAATATATCTTTTGGTTTTTCTCTGTGTAACGGTCCTATCTGTCCTGCAACTAGCTCTTGTAGACCAGGCTGGCCTCGAACTCACAGAGATCCCCCTGTCTCTGCTTCTCGTGTGCCAGGATTAAAGGTGTGCATTACCACCACCTGGCTTTCTTTTGTTTTTGCATCTTGATCGTATTGTACACCTCCCGCTCCCCCCAGGCACCTCCATACATTCCATCCCTCTTCACATCTTTTCTGTAACCAGCTGAGCACTGCCTGTGGGAATGTTGACTGACATTGTTGGCTTGACTTTTGCAGGTTGCCATAGCTGTGATGAGGTCCTGGGTTGGGATGGTCATATCATGTCGGAGGACAGCATTTCATGGTACTCCTCCCATTGGCTCTCACATAGCTGTGATGAGGTCCTGGGTTGGGATGGTCATGTCATGTCCGGAGGACAGCATTTCATGGTACTCCTCCCATTGGCTCTCACATAGCTGTGATGAGGTCCTGGGTTGGGATGGTCATGTCATGTCCGGAGGACAGCATTTCATGGTACTCCTCCCATTGGCTCTCACATAGCTGTGATGAGGTCCTGGGTTGGGATGGTCATGTCATGTCCGGAGGACAGCATTTCATGGTACTCCTCCCATTGGCTCTCACATTTTTCTCCGCCTCCTCTTCCCCAGTGTTTCCTAAATTTGTAGATCAAGGGTTGATAGAGATGTCCCATTTAGGGCTAAGCAATCAGTAGTCTCTTATTCTCACTTTGACCACTGCAGAGACGAGCTTCTCTGGCCAAGGAAGGGCAGCCCTATGTTTATAAACACAAATGATTAGAAGGTAGTGTAGCAAAGCCAACAGTATCAGGTGTGTGTCCACCCCCGCCCCAGGCCTTGATCTGACTAGTCATGGGCTTTTGACATGTACCAGACACAAATTCCTTCCTGTGTAGCAGGCCTCTAATCCAATCAGAAAGTGATTGCTTACTTTTTACCATTATTATTGGGTGCATCTTGCCTGGCAGGTTATTATTGTAGGGTCACTGCTGGGTAAAACCATTGATGGGTTTCCCCTCCCCCACATCCACCCCCATGGCCTGCATAATATCTTGTGGCACGGGAAAGTTTTTAAGTCAGTTCCAGCTTGATTTCTACAGTCAGCAGCCAAAGCGTGCTGCTTTTCAGCGCTACTGTGTTGCTCTAGCTCCTGAAGGCCATCAAGAGTAACGGCAATAACCTGTTTGGTTCTGGAAAGGTATGCAACTTCCTTTAAAAAATGTTTGACAGCAAATTGTGTAGTATCTTTTATTGGCACCAACAATCTGACTCTTAGCTTCAGTGAACTAGTTCCACTTGAGTAGGACACTTGGTTTGTTAATTCTAGTTTCCTGACCCACCCTGTGATTCCTGAAGTGAGGCCTGTAGCATCAGCCTCCAGCACATTGTGTTCTGTTTGTGTTTTGTCTCCTAAGTGTTAAGTCTAAGCATCCGCTTTTCTCCTATGCTTTTACTTTGAGGCAGAACTGCTTTGTCAGAGCGTAAATGTGCAGTTTGCTATTTGGCCCTTCTCAAGTTTTGTTTCCTTTTTTTAAAATGTTGGATTCAGTTATGTTTGTTTGGTTTGGGGAGGGGGCTTTTTTTAAACAATCATTTTATTTTACATACCAATACCAGTTCTCTCTCCCTGCCTCCTCCTGTTCTCCCTTTCTCCCTCCCCACCCCCCAACACACTTGGTATCCTCTCAGAGAAGGTGAGGCTTCCCATGGGGAGTCAACAATGTCTGTCACATCACTTGAGGCAGGACCATGGCCCTCCCCCCAGTATCTAGGCTGAGCAGCATATCGTCCATGGGAAATGGGCTTCAGAAAGCTAGTTCATGCACTAGGGATAAATACTGGTTCCACTGCCAGTGGCCCCACAAACTGCCCAAGTCACCCACATTCACGGCCTAGTTTAGTCCTGTGCAGGTTCCCCTGCTTTCAGTCCAGAGTCAGTGATACCCCACTGGCTTGGGTCAGCTGCTTCTGTGGGTTTCCCCATCATGGTCTTGACCCCTTGTTCATATTATCTTTCCTCCCTTTCTTCAGCTGGACTTTGGGAGCTCAGTCCAGTGCTTAGCTGTGGACCTCTGCATCTGCTCCATCAGTTGTTGGATGAAGGCGCTATGATGACAGTTATCAATCTGATTATAGGGGAAGGCCAGTTAAGTTACCCTCTCCAATATTGGTTAGGGTCTTAGCTGGGGTCATTCTTGTGGATTCCTGGGAATTTGCCTAGTGCCATAATGGCTCCCTCTATCAAGATATCTCTTTCCTTGCTCTACCTCTCTGTCCTTCCCCCAACTCCACCTTCCCAATCCCTCATGTTCTCCTCCTCTTCTTCCCTCATATCACTCCCCTTCCACCCTCCACCTTCCCCCTCCCCCAAAAGCTCCCAATTAACTTAGGAGATTGTCTATTTCCTCTTCCCAGGGGGAATTCATGTACGTCTCTCTTAGGGTCCTCCTCCTCTCCTGGCTTTTCTGGGGTTGTGGACTTTAGGCTCATTATCCTTTGTTTTATGTCTAATATCTACTGATGAGTGACTACATACCATGTTTGTCTTTCTGGGTCTGGGTTACCTCACTCAGAATGGATTTTTCTTGTTTCCACCCATTTGCCTGCAAATTTCAAGATGTCATTGTTTTTATTGCTGAGTATTACTCCATTGTGTAAATGTACCACATTTTCTTTATCCATTCTTCAGTTGAGGGGCATATACATTGTTCCCATGTTCTGGCTATATTGAATATTGCTGCTATGAACACAGTTGAGCAAATGTCCTTGTGGTGTGAGTGTACATCCTTTGGGTATATGCCCGAGAGTGGTAATGCTGGGTCCTGAGGTATGTTGATTCCTAATTTTCTGACAGATCGCCATACTGATTTCCAAAGTGATTGTACAAGTTTGCACTCACACCAGAAATAGAGGAGTGTTCCCTTTAGAGTGTTCCCTTTACCCCACATCCTCTCCAGCATAAGCTATCATTGGTGGTTTTGATCTTAGCAATTCTGACAGATGTAAGATGGAATCTCAAGAGTTGTTTTGATTTGCATTCCCTGATGGCTAAGGATGTTGAGCATTTCCTTAAGTGTCTTTCGGCCATTTCAGATTCCTCTGTTAACAGTTCTTTGTTTACACCTGTATCCCATTTTTTAATTGGATCATTTGGTATTCTGATGTCTAGTTTCTTGAATTCTTTATATATTTGAAGATCAATACGCTATCAGATGTGGGGTTGATGAAGATCTTTTCCCATTCTGCAGGCTGCCGTTTTGTCTTGGTGACAGTGTCCTTTGCCTTACAGAAGCTTCTCATTTTCAGGAGGTCCCATTTATTAACCGTCTCAGTGTCTGTGCTACCAGGGTCATATTTAGAAAGTGGTCTCCTAGGCCAACACGTTCAAGCATACTTCCCACTTTCTCTTTTGTGAGGTTCAGTGTGGATGGATTAAGGTTGAAGTATTTGATCCATTTGGACTTGAGTTTTGTGCATGGGGATAAATATGGATCTATTTGCATTCTTCTACATGTTGACATCCAGTTATTCTAGAATCATTTGTTGAATATACTTTCTTTTAGCTTCTTTGTCAAAAATCAGGTGTTCATAGGTATGTGGATTAATATCCGGGTCTTTGATTCGATTCCATTGGTCCATCTGTCTGCTTTTATGCCAGTACCAGGCTGGTTTCAGTACTATAGCTGGAAGTCAAGGATGGCGATGCCTCTGGGAGTTCGTTTATTGTACAGGATTATTTTGGCTATATGAATTTCAAGGTCTGTTAAGAATTGTGTTGGGATTTTGATGCAGATTGCATTGAATCTATAGATTGCTTTTGGTAGGTGTTGAGGCCCTCTGGGTCCAACACAGATTCCCTAACTGGACTGGAACAGAGTCGCGAGGAATTATCAGACGCAACTTACACGGTCATCATTGAAGGGTATCTCAGGGTCTTTTCTCCTCAATCTCCCAAAGATCTCCCTGCGTTTATTATCCAAACAGCTTATATATCATCACATAAATTGAGCGGGGAAAATACATTAGACTCGTATCCTAGGTAACCAGGTGAATGGCCTTTTGTCACACCCGCATTCTACCTGTATGCTATCTGTAACGTAGGCCTGAATTAGCATCTCTATAAGATATCCTCCAAACATCCTGACCATTGTTAGGCAGAGACAGCTTGTCTGCAGAGCTATGTGACCCCCTAGGATGGGGCCTATGGCTTTATCACCTGGCTGCCACACCATATAGAAATATGGGCCTGCAAGTAGGATTGCCATTTTTATTATGTTGGACCTTCCTATCCAGGAGCATGGGAGATCTTTCCATTTTCTGGTATCTCCTTCAATTTCTTTCCTCAAAAACTTAAAAGTACTTGTCGAGCAGGTCTTTCACTTCTTTGGTTAGTTTTACCCCAAGATATTTTATGTTATTTTTGGCTAGTGTGAAGAGTGATGCTTCTCTAATTTCTTTCTTGGCCCATTTATTATCTGTATATATAGGAGGGCATCTGATTTTTTTTTTAAGTTAATCTTGTATCCTGCCACATTACTAAAGGTGTTTATCAGCTGTAGGATTTTGGGGGTCACTTATGTATACTATCATCATCTGCAAATAGCAAAAGTTTGACTTCTTTCTTTCCAATTTGTATCCCCTTGGTCTCCTTTTGTTGTCTTATTGCTCTAGCTAGAACTTCAAGTACATATTGAATAGATACGGAGAATATGGACAGCCTTGTCTTACTCTTGATTTTAGTGGAATCACTTTGAGTTTCTCTCCATTTAGTTTGATGTTGGCTTGCTGTATATTGCCTTTATTGTGTTTAGGTATGTTTCTTGTATCCCTGACCTCTCCAAGACCTTTATCATGAAAGGGTGTTAGATTTTGTTGAAAGCTTTTTCAGCATCTAATGAGATCATCTGGGTTTTTTTTTCTTTCAGTTTGTGTATATGGTGGATTACACTGACAGATTTTCGTATGTTGCACCATCCTGGCATCTCTGGGATGAAGCCTGCTTGATCATGGTGGATGATTTTTCAGATGTGTTCTTGGATTAGGTTTGCCATAAAGAGTGGGGTATTGAATCTCCCACTATTAGTGTGTGGGGTTTGATGTGTGATTTAAGTTTTAGTAATGTTTCTTTTATAAATGTGGGTGCCCTTGTATTTTGGGGCATAGATGTTCAAAATTGAGACTTCATTTTGGATTTTTCCTGTGACAAATATGAAATGTCCTTCTTATCTCTTTTCATTAATTTTTATTTGAACTCTGTTTTGTTAGATTCTAGGATAGCTACACCAGGTTGTTTCTTAGGTCCATTTGATTGGAAAGTCTTTTTCCAACCCTTTACTCACAAAAAAATGTCTGTCTTTGAGGTTGAGGTGTGTTTCTTGTATGCAGCAGAAGGATGGATTCTATTTTTGTATCCATTCTGTTAGCCTCTGTCTTTTTATAGGCGAATTGAGGTCATTGATATTAAGAGATATTAATGATCAGTGGTTGTTAGTTCCTGTTATGTTTGATTTTTGTTGTTGTTGTTGGTTTTGTGTGTATGTTTCCCTTCTTTGATTTTTGCTGGTGTGAGGTTATCTTTTGCCTGTGTTTTTGTGGGGTATAACCAACTTCCTTGGGTTGAAGTTTTCCTTCTAATACTTTGTGCAGAGCTGGATTTGTAGGTAGGTATTGTTTAAATCTGGTTCTGTCGTGGAATATCTTGTTTTCTCCGTCGATGGCAATTGAAAGCTTTGCTGGTATAGTAGTCTGGGCTGGCATCCGTAGTCTCTTAGTGTTTGAAGAACATTTGTCCAAGACCTTCTGACTTTCGGAGTTTACATTGAGAAGTCAGGTGCAATTCTGTTATGTCTGCTTTTATGTTACTTGACCTTTTTCCATTGCAGCTCCTAATATTCTTTCTTTATTCTGTATGTTTAGTGTTTTGATTATTCTGTGATGAGGGGACTTATTTTTTTTTTTTTTGTCCAGTCTATTTGGTGTTCTGTAAGCTTCTTGTACTTTCACAGGACTGCCCTTTAGGTTGAGAAATTTTTCTTCTATGATTTTGTTAAATATATTTTCTGTGCCTTTGAGCTGGACTTCTTCTATCCCTATTATTCTTAGGTTTGGTCTTTTTCATAGTAGCCCAGATTTCCTGGATATTTTGTGTTAAGAATTTGTTGGATTTAGCTGGATTTAAGTGGTGGTGGCTCATGCCTTTAATCCCAGCACTCAGGAGGCAGAGGCAGGTGGATCTCTGTGAGTTCTAGGCCAGCCTGGTCTACAGAGCTAGTTCCAGGACAGGCTCCAAAGTAACACAGAGAAACCCTGTCTCAAAAAACAGATAAACAAACAAAAAAAGAATTTGTTGGATTTAACATTTTCTTTTATTGAAGAATCTATTTCCTCTACCGTTTCTTCAGCACCTGAGATTCTCTCTTCCATCGCCTGCATTCTGTTGTTTATGTTTGCATCTGTAGTTCCTGATTGTTTATTCAGATTTTTCATTTCCAGAATTCCCTCTGTGTTTTCTTTATTGTCTCTATTTCAGTTTTCAAGTCATGAACCATTTCCTTCACCTGTTTGATTACCTTTTTTCTTGGCTTTCATTGCTTTCTTTAAGGGATTTATTGATTTCTTCCAATTTTTTGTTTGTCTTTTCCTCTCCTTTAAAGGAATTTTTCATTTCCTCTTTAAGGGCCTCTATCATCTTCATAAAGTTATTTATTTATTTATTTATTTATTTATTTATTGGTTTTTTTCGAGACAGGGTTTCTCTGTGGCTTTGGAGCCTGTCCTGGAACTAGCTCTGTAGACCAGGCTGGTCTCGAACTCACAGAGATCCGCCTGCCTCTGCCTCCCGAGTGCTGGGATTAAAGGCATGCGCCATTTTCTTCTGCTTCATCTGTGTTGGGATGTTCAGGCCTTTCTGGTGTAGAACCACTAGTTTCTGTTGGTGCCATGTTGCTCTTTATGTCTCTGAATGTGTTCTACACTGTTGTCTGCCCATCTCTCCCTCCAGTGGGTGCAGGTGAGGCCTGTGGATTAGGTAGTTGCTCTTCCTCTCCAGGTGCAGGCAGGGGTGTGCCTCTGGTGATCACTGATGCAACTCTAGGACTCCTCCAGGTACAGGCAGGCCCAGGCTCTGGTGATCACTCCTCCAGGTATAGGCGGGTACAGGTGGTCACAGTCATGGTAGTGAATGGTTGGGGGTATGGGGAGGCTGCTCCCACATCTCTGGGGTTTTGGTAGGGGAGCACAGTATGTGTCTCCAGGGACTAGGGCCTAGAATGCAGGGCCCTCCAGCCGGGAACCCAGACACACATCTCCAGATGCGGTTAGGGCCAAGCTGTTTGTTTTTAAGTAAGATTTGGTGTTACTTGTTTATGATGTTGAGTTAAAGCTTTATCCTGGCATCAGATATTACTGTTTTGTAATTAAACGTGAAATAAACAAGGATCATGTGTGGTGAGGAAACACACATCCAAGCCACATGTGTGGAAACCAGCTAACTGACATCAGGTCTGCAAGGCAGCATTTTTATGCACTGAGCTTATCTTACCGGCCCTGATTGTCCTACTTTAGAATAGAATGGAAAGAAAAAGTCAAATGCAATCTGTAAACTAATTAAATTCTGTATTCAAAATCCAGTTTTAAAAGACATTTCAGGGGAGCTGGAGAGAACGCCTAGCACTTAAGAGCACTTGCTGCTTTTGCAGAGAAGCAAGGCTTGGTGCCCGGCTCCAGCATGGCAGGTCATAAGCCTCTGTAACTCTAGCTTCAAGGGTTTCAATACCTTCTTCTGGCCACTACAGGCACTGGATGCTTGAGATATATATATATATATATATATATATATATATATATATATATATATATATATATAGACAAAGCATTCTTCACATAAAGTACAAATATATTTTTAAAGACATTTTGACTCTTCAAACACAATGATAAAGATAAATACTAAAAAGACAGTGATTAAGCTCATTTCATTGTGAAGAAAGTGAGTTGATGAAGAAAGTGAGCTTTGTAGGTAAAACACCTGTCATTAGGCCCAATGACTGCAGCCACACCCTGGGACCCACGTGTGAAAGAGGACATAATGCCTCTACTGTCCTCTAACCTCCATATGCACACTGTGCCATGTGCCTAGTCCCCATAGTCACACACGAAAAAAGTATAAAAAATTCAAGTGATGAAAGTATGTAGCTGATTCTACACACTTTTCTGTAGAATGGTAAGATTTTAAAGTGGCCTAAGGGAAATAAAAAGATACTTAACATTATTACCCTTCAGAGGAATGCAGATGCAGACCACAGTGAAACTGGATGCGGTGGCTCATGCCTATAATCCCAGCACTTAGGAGGTTGAAGCAAGAAGATAAGTTCAGGGGCATCCCTGGTGTTGTAACAAGTTTGAGGCCAGCCTGGGCTACATAAGACCCTGTTTCAAAACAAACAAAAGGACCACAGTGAGATGTCACTCGTCGGCCATTGTGTTAAATACTTAAAAATGCCATTAACAAGAACGTGGGGAATCCATCATCTCAAACACTGTTGGTGGGAATGTAAAGTTACAGGATGCTTTGGAAACTAATCTGGCAGTTCCTGCAAAAGTAAAATACAATATTTAGTATACACGCCACAATTCACTATAGGTATAGACCATGAAATATAAAAATGTCTTACAAATCTTGTATATAAGTCTTTATTAATGGCATTACTGAAAATAATCAAAGCATGGAAACAGTCCAGATGTCCCCAAACTGATAAATATGAATAAATATACTTTGTCTATAATGAGTAATGAATATTCCAAAATCTGAAACTTCGTGAGGAATGACATAATGCCACAAGTAAAAAGGAAAAAAATTACCTCTGACATCAGGTGATAAGCTGAGGTTAAATGTAGCATATACCTGTAATTCAAGCACTTAGGAGGCTGAAACAGAGGGAGCATGAGTTTGAAGTCAACTTAGACAAGTCCTAAGCTAGCCTGTAGTAAGTAATGAAATCATATCTCAAAAAAATAAATGTATTAAAAATTAAATAGTTATACTCACAGGAGAGGAATGCCATGAGTTCATGACCAGCCTTGGCTATATAACCAGGTCTAGGCCATCCAGCATTGCAAGAATTTGTCTCCGAAACAAACAAAAACTACAGGCATACTGTGACACATGCCCATCTCATGTTCTGTTTAGTTCTGTGTAACATGAGGGCCTGCTTGTTTCTGTCCCACCTGGTCCTTGTGTTGCCTAGTTCCCGTAGTTGTTAAGTCCCAATGAAATCACACAGAGGTTTACAAAGTTATAAACTGATTGGCCCATTATTATTATCTGTGGAAGCCATGTGGCTCAGTACCTTATTCAGCGGAGCAGGTCACATCTTGCTTCTTCAGTGTCTGGGCAGGACTGCAGAAAGAGCTTCCTTCTTCCCAGAATTCTCCTGTTCTCATTGACTCACCTGTACCTCCTGTCTGGTTGCCCCACCTATACTTCCTGCCTGGCTACTGGCCAATCAGCGTTTATTTAAGACATAATTGACAGAATACAGAATTGTCCCACTCCAGTTCTGGGGTTTTCAAAGTAACAAATTGATTTCACTGTTTAAAATGGCTCCCAAGTGTAGATCTATCTAATATTCCAAAGTACAAGATGGCTATGATAGGCTTTACTAAAGAAAAAGTATGTGAATTAGATGTGTTATTGTGCTGGTGACAATGAGTTACTGATACATTAACAATATAACAGAAATGCACATGTAGCAAGTATATGCACTAATTGGTTGATGAAAATAGAACGACAGGCATGTGGCATATGCATTTAGTCCTTGTACTAGAGAGGCTAGCAGCTACACACTGAGTTATAGGCCAGGATGGGCTATCGCAAACAAAGTGACCTGAAGCTACAGGAACCTAAACCTTTGTATTTTTTAAATGAGACACGAAGGCTAGCTACACTCATTTAATCATTATTATATTATATCAAATTAGCATTTTTCCTCCTAAACACATAATTAAAACCATAACAAAAGTGTATTTCTCAGTACATCAGTCCATGCTGGAGAGCTAGTTCATTGCCCATAGTATGCTGAGGATAAGCTTCAGTGTCTACTCAGAACCAAAGAGAAGGGCCAGAACTTGTCTATTCCTGAGGAAATGAGAGTGTAGTGCAGTCACGAAAGATTATGGGCAAAGTCCACAGATAATCAAAGTAATGTTTTCTGATAGGAATTACCCTCATTTCATTTTGTTGATTAAAAAAAATACTCTGACCAAAGACAATTTGTGGTGGGAAGGGGTAAACCTTTGTATTACTCCCAGGAATAATGATTTGGTATTGGTACAGTTCATAAATCTTTTAAAGAAATACCTGCCTCAGTAACTAGAATCAACTATCTATGAAATATCTGGAGTAGAAAAGGTTGTAGAGACAAAGTGAGTTTGTTAGCAAAGGTTGGGAGTGGGAAAGAAACTGAAGTGAATACAGACTATTTTAAAACTAACTTGGCATGACCAGCAATAGGTTTCATTATGTTGTTTCCATGTATGTTGTTATGACTTCTCCTCATTCTCATTGCCCTCCCTGTGAATTTAGGATATCTTTTTTTGGGGGGGGCGTGGTAATGAAAGTGTTGCAAAATAAAATATAATCATAGTACAACTGGTAATATTTAAAAACACACATCAAAATTTATATTAAATGGGTGAGCTGATGGTAACTAAATTGTATTTCAAAGCTGTTTATTAAACATTTCTGGGAAATGGATTAGTTTTTAATATTAATTGAATCATAGATTGTATAAAACATAGTTTTCAGTGATGGGTTAGTGGCATGATTTGGTCTAAAATATATTTTTCTTGAGAGATGTATTCTGAGATATTTAGGGGTAATTTGTTAAGTTTAGAGGTTAATTTCAGATGTTTCCAGAATTTGTGGACAAGAGGAAAAGTAAATATAAGATGATAGTATTTATTGAATCTACTTTAAAAATATGTATGCATTCTGCCATGGTTTTTTTTCCTGTTTAAATTTTTTCAAAAGAAAAGATGAGCAGAGGACAGTAAACACAGCATTGAGAACATACCGTTTGTCCTGTCCTAGGCTTGCTTAGTCTCCTTTACTGTTCTGATCATGTCAGAAAACAGTGTGCTGTGGACACTAAATGCACTTAAGCATGTCACATAGAAGAGCATTAAACCTGGTGTCCATGGAGGCCAGAGAGGGTGTTGAGCTCCTGTGACTCCAGTTATTAGAGTTGTAGACAGTTATGAACTGCCATATGGTATTGGAAATCAAATCTGCTCCTGTGGAAAAGCACCCAGCATACAGACTTTAAGTCATTAAGCTTAATACAGTAAAGACAGTTTTTTAAATTAAAAAAAAAAAAACATTTTTAAAAGGAATTTTCAAAGCAAGTTATATATAGTTAAAAGAAATGGAAATTCTAATACAAACAGAAAAATACAGTAGCCATAATTAAAACTTAATTATTGAACAAGGATTTATTTTGTGTTTAAGTAACTCATAATTTTTTTGTGTGTTTTAGATCTGCTGATCTGGGACCTGCTTTATTGACAAGACCTGGACAACCAACACTTACCAGAGTGCCCCCACCTATTCTTCCCAGGCCATCCCAGCAAACGGGGAGCAGCAACATAAACACTTTCAGACCTGCTTACAGTTCGTTTTCTTCTGGATACGGAGCCTATGGAAATTCATTTTATGGAAGCTATAGCCCTTACAGTTATGGATATAATGGATTGGGCTTTAACCGCCTTCGTGTAGATGACCTTCCGCCCAGCAGATTTGTTCAGCAAGCTGAAGAAAGCAGTAGAGGTGCATTTCAGTCCATTGAGAGCATTGTGCACGCATTCGCCTCTGTCAGCATGATGATGGACGCTACCTTTTCAGCTGTCTATAACAGTTTCAGGGCTGTATTGGATGTAGCAAATCACTTTTCCCGGTTAAAAATACACTTTACAAAGGTTTTTTCTGCCTTCGCGTTAGTTAGGACTATAAGATACCTGTATAGACGGTTGCAGTGGATGATGGGTTTAAGAAGAGGCTCAGAGGATGAGGACCTGTGGGCAGAAAGTGAAAGAACTGTGGCCTGTCTTGGTGCCGAGGACCAAGCAGCTAACTCAGCAAAATCCTGGCCAATCTTCCTGTTCTTCGCTGTTATCCTTGGTGGTCCTTATCTTATCTGGAAACTTCTGTCTACACACAGTGATGAAGTAACAGGTAAGAATCATTAAACAAACCGGGTATAATGGTGCACACTTTCAATCCCAGCATTCAGGAAGCAGAGGCAGGCGGATCTCTGTGGGCTCAAGGCCAGCCTGGTCTACAAAGCAAGTTCTGGGACAGCCAGGGTACACAAAGGGACCCTGTCTCAAAAAACAAACAAAAAACCAGAATAATTAAACAGCTTCAAAACTATGTAACAACAGTCTCAAACTTCAAGAATGGGTTTGTTAAATTAGCATTCCTAGTATTCATTTGCATTTACTGTTTTAATGCAATTATACTTGTAGTTAAGAGCTTCAAAACGAGACAAGGAATACTTTAGTAACAGGACAGGCTTGCTAATGAATTTACTCAGTTTAATAGTACATATTAACCTAACTTGTCCACAGAGTAGTGAACTTGGTGTTGGGAATTACATAAAGATCCAAAGAGCATAATCCCTATTTCTCTAAAATATTACTGAAGGAAAGTCATTAAGACAATATCAGGCAGTTTTAAGAAGGCCAAAAAGGGGCAGAAATAAATTCAGGTCTAACAATTGATTGTTAAACCCACAGTCTGTCAGCTGGCAAAGAATTCTAGAAAAGTGAAGCCAATATTTTTGACCATGGTAATTAGAAAAAAATGGCATCTGAATTAGCTTTTTGATAGCTTTTTATTGTAGGGATATAGCTCATAGTATGTATGAAGCCTAGGGTCCAATCAATAGTACCACCATAAAAGGAAGAAAGGGACCATCAAGCAAATGCAAGCAGGTAGAACAGCTTGAACAAAAATACATGAGCAGAAAATGTGAGACCTTGCCAACAGCTGTCTTTATACACAGAATAAAAGGATAATTAGAATTAGATTGAAGGCCAATGGTGAAAGATCTTAATTGTTGTTGTGACACTTAATTTTCATTTAGTAAGGAATTGGTGATTTTTTTTATTGGTAGTTTTTGTGGTAAGCATTTGTAACATAATTTTCTAAAGAGTTCAAACTGAGGATTGGAGGTATAAGTCACTGCTAAAGTCTTTACTTGTCTGCATGTATATATAAGGCCTAGGTCTGATGCCCGGCATGTGAGAGGGAGAGCAATTAACAATTTTTCCAAAGTGTTTGAGATAGATCCAGATTGAAATGGATTGCAGTTAAATAATGGTAAGATCATAAAGGGCTGGATTATATTCAGTATCTAGTGACCTGTTTGGCACATTTTTTAAAAGGGCTTACTAATTTGAGACATTCAATTAGATTTGATGAAAGAGATTGAAACCCTGACAGAGTGTGTGGAGCGGGACAAATACAGTGGGCTCAGTTGCTGGTTGATGTGCTTTATAAGAGCAAAGAAGGGATCAATGGCATAGACATTTGAACTTGAGTTATTGTGGATATTTTATTAATTAAACAAATATTTGCTGAATGCCTAATACAGGTCAGTTGTAGTTGTAAAAGACAGGGATATGAAACACGTTTTGTGGTGGTCTAGTGGGAGGCAATCAACAAGACATGCAGTAAGTAGGAAAATAATAAGTGCTGTAGGAAAGAGAAATAACCAGGGATGTTGGGGAGTCATGGATGAAAGAAAAGGGGAGAGAGCTGTAGTGCTGCACATATTCAAGAAGGGTCTCCCGAAAAGAGGTGAGCAAAGAAGCACTCTAGTTACTGGAGAAAAGCTTGAAACAGTAAAGCCTCGAGGTATTTAAGTGGCAATATCGAACATGATAGATAAACAGCAAGGAGGTCAGTGTGGTTGTGGCATGTAAGAGCAGCAGGACATGAAGAGGAAGGAAACACTGGCTAGGCTTGTGTTGAGTTGATGTACCACTGGGATGTTCTGTGGGTGTATTTGAGTCAGATTCTCATTCTGTAGCCTAGACTTTAAACTTGCAACAATCCTCCTGGCTCAGCCTTCCAAGTGCTTAGATTACAGATAGGAGTCACTCTGTTGAGTTTCAAAAAGCACTTTTAAAGGCAGGGGTGGGTGGACCACACACACACACACACACACACACACACACACACACACACACGGTGGGGCGGGGGGAGGGGAGGACAGACAGAAAGCTTTTAGATTTTTTTAGGTAAAAGTGCTTACCTCCAAGCGTGGCAACTTGATTTTGACTTCTTGTACCTACCTTCATGTAGAAGGAGAGAAAGAAGGCAATCAAAGATCTTAGGAAATAAATAAGATTATGAGTCATTCATACAGAAGTGGCAGTTGAAGTAGTGCATGGGATCACTGTACTAGAGAAACCAAGAAGAGAACACAAGAAATCACCTTGAACAGGAAGTGCCCTGTTATTGCTGCTGCATGTAGAAGCAACGGTAAGGACAGGAACCTTAAGGAAGGTTGGTGAAGGCTGCTTCACAGTAAGATGAAGGGCTGAGTAGAGATCAGATTTGCCAACTAGAGCACCTCGAGCTCCAGAAAATGCTTCTGGTAAAGTGGAAAAGACAAACTTTTGAGGTGGGGAAGGTGTGCAGTGAACAGGAGAGGGAAAAGCAGAATAGGATCAATGTAGTTGTTTCTTGGTTTTCATTCACATGCAGGCTGAACTCAAGGCCTTGCATGCGCTTACAGTGGTCATTCCTTGAACTATACATTCTTAGCCCCGCTTTGTCTGTTAAGAAATTAGATCTCCGGGGGCTGTGTTGGTACATACCTTTAATCCCAGGACCCTGGAGATAAAGGCAGGCAAATCTATGTAACTAGTTCCAGGATAGCCAAGGAGCTGTATTAAGATTCTGACTCAAAAAAAGAAAAGGAAGGAAGACAAAAAAAAAAAAAAGAGAAAAGGAAGTTAGATCTCATGATGTTTTTAGGGCAAAGGAGAGGTAAAATGCCATGGGGATGCCCATACCACATAATGTCAGCACTGGGAGAGAGGCAGGGAGGTTGGTAGAAGTTTGAGACCACCTTGGCATACATAGCAAGTTCCATGATACCCATAGCTACACACTAAGTCTCAAAAAGGAATATTGGGGGGGGGGGACAAAAAAAGGAAGAAAGGAGTAGATAGGAAAAGAGTGATTATAGATTAGGGATAGGTGGAGGAATTGAGTAATGAAGCCTTTTTATAGAAAAGAGGAGAAAAATGCGGCACAGAGAACCAGATAAAAGAAGGTAGGTGTCTATCTGAGATAGATAGTAGGTAAGATTTACTTCTGAGAAGCAAAACTGAGGAAATTTGGCTCTTAAAATTCGCTTTCCTGCTGCATAAAGCAGACTTGCCACAGATAGGCCTCTGCTAACCCTGCACGGTTCCCACTGCTGTCGGCATGTGAGATAAGACTACTGTTTTCAGTAATCAGATAAAAGAATATGTTTAACATCAGGAGAGAGGCTGGGAGATGGCTGAGCCAGCAACATGTCTGCTAGACAAAGAGAAGGACTTGCTTAAGTTTGGATCCCCAGCACCCATGTAGGAGTCTTGTGTGTGTGGCTCTAGCACGGGTGGACAGACAAGGCTAGATTCCTGACCCAATCCCAGCCAGCCTATCCACCCTATCCACCATACAGTCTGTGAGCTCCAAGTTCAACTAAGAAACACTGTGTCAGCAGTGATCTGGGAAGATAGCCAGCATCAATCTTTGACCTTCCCTCTCTCTCTCTCTTTACCTATTTCCTCTCTCCCTCTCATGAACACATATACAACACACTTTAAAAACCACAGAAGAATTTTGGCATGTAAAGATTATAGGAAATTCAGATGTCAATGTCTATTAAACAGTTTTCCTGACACACAGCCCTACTTGCACATTCCTATGACTGGTTTTATGTTGAAACAGTGGAGTAGCTTGTAGAAACTGTATGTGGCACTGTAATTGCTTCACACCTCTGGTCTGCATACTACAAAAGCTCAGTTACACTTCGGCACCACAGAGAGTGCCGCATTGTTACACTGTTATGATGGTTTGAATGAGAATGGTCCCCGGAGTCTCATAGATTTGGATACTTAGTCACCAGGGAAAGGATCAGGAAGTGTGGCCTTTTTGGAGGATGTGTATCACTAGGCACTAGGTTTGGGCTTTGAGGCTTCCAAAGCCCAAGCCAGGCCCAGTGGTTCTCTCTCTTTTGGTTGCCTGCGGATCCATATGTAGAACTCTGAGTTACCATGTCTGCCTGTGTGCTGCCGTACTCCCTGCTTCCCCCCGCCATGAGAATAATGGACTAAGCCTCTAAACTTACCAGCCCAGTTAAATGCATTTCTTTATAAGAGTCGCCATCATCACTGTATCTCTTCACAGCAAGAGACCTAAAACAGCTGCAGTATTTTTTGGTGGTGGTGATGTTGCTCCTGGGAATTAAACCTAGACCCTTAAGTGTGCTGGGCTAGTACTCTCCATCTGAGCAATGTCTCATACTACGTTCATGGTGGGTTCATATATAGCACACAGAACTGAAAAGGCAGAGTAAACTTGGAGAGCTACACTTTAAAGACACAGTGGTCGAGTGTTGGTGAAATACTGTTTTTGTTATGCAGTGGCAGAATGGCTGTGTTGGATGAATACCATCACCAGACTGAACAGTGTTCGTAATCAACACTAGAAAGACTGAAGTTGGGACTCTTACCAGAAAATTTTCTTACCCCCTCCCCCCAAAAAAAGGAAAAAGAAGCTACAACCAGGGTTTCCTTTGCTAGTCAGTGGAGTGAAGAAAATCTTTATTGATAATAATTATTGCAACAGCCAAATAAATTTATTCAGAGACAGTAATGAGAGCAGTTTCTGAACTTTCAGAATGACATCGTCGTCTGAAAACAAGACAAATGAAAGATGGTGGGTATGGTTTAGTATCGGAGCATGCGCTTAGCTTGCACAAGGACTTGGGGTCAAACCCCAAAATAAGAAAAGGGCAAATTATTTGAGTAGCTTTCTCTGGCTTGTGATAACCTAGTAGATCCTGATAGTTCTCCGTTACTGAAGCAGCGATGGTGAATTCGAAGTGATGATGTAGTTGGTAGCTGTGAATATCTATATAATGTGACTGTTTTAAAAATGGAAAACACACTGGGTAGACACTACTAAGATATATTGCAACTGATGATAAAAGTGTAAGTGGAGTTTGAAACTGTTTAGTTAAAATTTACAAATCTTTCAAGAGGAAGTTTTTAAGTCTATGATTACTCATTGTTTTACTCAGCAAGAGAATATGTATTAGATATTATTAAGCTAGTAGTTTCAGTGGCATATAACTTTTGTCAGTTATATTAAGTAGTGTCAGAAGCTGAAGTGGGGACAGGAGAGATGGTGCAGCAGTTAAGAGCACATACTGTGTGGTTCAGAGATTCACAGACATTTCACAGATCACTGAATCGTTTCTCAGCCTTACATTTTGGCTCACAGGGCCTCTCTTTTGACATTGTTGGAACCACAGACGTGTGGCACACACATACACACGTCCATATAAATCATCTTTTTAAAAAAATAATTAAGTTGAAGTTGGAAATACTGACTTTATCTTCTTGCTTTTTTGTCTTTTGTTTTAATATGTGTCAGGGTTTCATGAATATAATAAAAGTAGAAGACAGATTAGTTGGAAAAACAAGGGGGTCAGCAGGAATGGGAGGGGACAAGAAGATAAAGGGAACATAAATGATCAAAATTCATTATAGCAATTTCTGAAAATGTCATAATAAAATCCATTATTATGTGTGATTAGTATATGCTAATAAAAATGTTAAAGTGAGATTTCCCCTCCCATCTAGGTTTCAAAGTTCAAACTGCAGTGCGAGAACTAGTTCTGAACTTCAGAATGCAAAGGAACTGTCCGTATTTCAGAACCTCCTTAACACTTATTTGTCATGTGGAAGTGATTGGTCACAGTGTACTAACGTGGTGCACAGCACAGTCTATAGATGAGCAGTTTGTTCATCCCCCAGTCAAACTCGGATGCCCATGAATTGTGCCTCAAATCTTACTACCAGTTAGCATCCATTAATGAATATTTGCAGTTGAACCAAAAATAAATTAAATATTATTATCCTCCTCCCCAAATATTTCTTTCTTGTAAACATGCACCGATCTAAAAAAAAAAAAAAAAATCTTTGAATTTTGTCCCGAAAAAACATGAAACTTCTTTTTTTTTCTTGTTATATAAACTTTGGTTCTGGCCTTTAAGATCTAAAATGTATTCTACTGGCCCTCTACCGGGAGAAGAAAAAAATTGTCAACCCGACTGTAAGAGAGTTTAAGGAAAGGGGGGAGTTTGTAAACATTTATTTAGCTCAGGGTGTGTTTTCGGGTTTACATAGGAAGAGAGACCTGTCCACTTGCCAAATGAATTTATAGTTTACAAGTCATAGCTAATGAATATCTGTATTTTACAAACTTTATTAACCGAGTCTTAATTTTGTTTATAGACAACATCAACTGGGCAAGTGGTGAGGATGACCATGTAGTTGCTAGAGCAGAATACGATTTTAATGCCGTGTCTGATGAAGAAATTTCTTTCCGTGCTGGTGATATGCTAAATTTAGCTCTCAAAGGTAACAAATCATGAATAAATTGTAAATATCTTGACTTTTTAATACTTGTGAAGGTAGTATTGGAAACTGAAACACAGGACCTTACTAGTTAACTTGCGAGTGGTTGATAAAGCTTCACTTTTGTCAGAGTGTGTATGTATATGTTTGTCTGTCTGTCTTTTGATTGGTTGATTGATTTTTGCAGAGAAGGGATTGATCCATACTGTAGCCCAGGCCGGTCTGGAACTCACTGTTTAGCCCAGGCTGGCCCCAAACTCATGTCCTCCTCCCTCCGCCTTCCAAGGGCTAGGACCACAGGTGTTAACCTCCTCTCATCCCTCCCACCCCTGCTTACCCACCTTGCTCTTCCCAATTAGTCCCTCCTAATGGTGTGTAAACGAGACCTTGTGTCAGCAACAGTAAAGTCAGAAGATACCTGTAAACGGAGACTGCGCTTTAGTTTCCTGGCCACCCAGACCCAGATAACCACACAAAATATATATTAATTACAACACCGTTTGGCTGACGGCTCAGGCATATTTCTAGCTAGTTCTTAAATCTTAAATTAACCTATTTCTATTAATCTGTGTATCACCACGAGGTTGTGGCCAACCAGTAAGGTTCTGGCATCTTTTTCCTTTGGTAACTATATGGCATCTCTCTGACTCCATCTTCTTCCTCCCTGCATTCAGTTTAGTTTTCCCACCTAGCTCTATTCTGTCAAAGCAGCTTCTTCTTTTTTAATCAGTGGTAATAAAACACATTCATATCATACAAAGGAGAATCCCACATCAAATACCCCATAGTGGTGTCCCAGCAATTCTTCCCTATAGATTCTCTTCTGAATCAAAACCCCTAAGTTCCAAACTCTGTTCATCCCTACACAGTATATGGTACAAAAGTATTAGTTTCTCAGACTCTGATTCAAACTTGGAAAGACACTGATAGGTTTTTGTTGATTTGATTGTTTCAAGCAAAGTCTGAGTTCAGACTGTCAAACTTGTTATCCCCCTGCCTTACCCTCTTGAGCATTTACAGGTATATAGCAATGTCAACATTGATGTTAATTTTCAGCTTTTTGGTTTGGTTTGGTTTGGTTTGGTTTGGTTTGGTTTGGTTTGGTTTGGTTTTTCAAGACAGGGTTTCTCTCTAGCTTTCGAGCCTGTCCTGGAACTAGCTCTTGTAGAACAGGCTGGCTTCAAACTCACAGAGATCCACCTGCCTCTGCCTCCCGAGTGCTGGGATTAAAGGCGTGTGCCACCACCACCCACCTAACTTTCAGCTTTTGAAAGAAGTGATTCTCCTTACAGATAAAAACTTCATGATCTTCAAGGTAGTACTATTTAGTAAGTATAAAGTTACTTTATAACACTTTGGTTTTACTACTTTGTATACTTTTATTACTTTACTAAACTATAAATTTAAGGGTGAAACTGAAGCTAGGCACACTGGCACACACCTATTGTCCCTACTACTTGGGAGGCTAAAGCAGGAGGATTGCCAACCTGGGCAACTGTGAGATTCCATCTCTTGTTTAAAAGAAAAATGGATCTAGAACAGGTAAGTGTGCTAGAGTTTGCTTTTGAGAGTGTGTGCCCAAACTAGTTTACATATCTCACTGTGAGACTTGGATTTCGCTTAGCATTCTTTATCATTAATATTCTGTTGGCTCCAGTACAGTTTCAGAGCTCTCTTTCTCTTTCTCCAGAACAACAGCCCAAAGTGCGTGGTTGGCTTCTGGCTAGTCTTGATGGCCACACAACAGGACTGATCCCTGCAAATTATGTCAAAATTCTGGGTAAAAGAAGAGGCAGAAAAACAGTGGAATCTAGTAAAATTCTCAAGCAACAACAATCTTTTACCAACCCTGCATCAATTAACGGAGTTACTACTGCCAGCTCTTTGGATGAGCAGGAAGCTGCCTTTGAATCTGTTTTCGTTGAAACTAATAAGGTTCCAGGTGCACCTGATTCTACAGGGAAAAACGGAGAGAAACAAGATCTTTGATATCTTTCACGTTTGCGTGCAGGTGAACAATAGAGCACTTTTAAAAATTATTTCTTACAGAGAAATTAATTTGCAGTTGAATGAAAGCGTTTGCTCATGGCTGTCCCAGGCAGTGTGCTGCTAGAAGTTACTTAGTCAACACTAGTATGCCAGTCTAGTGATCTGGCTGCATTTGACCCTTGATTGAACCATGAGGACTTTGTTTCACCTAGCTTTTAGATTATGGAGATTGTTGTCAGTTTTATCTTCTCTAAATCTCTAGACTTATTGGAACAGTAGGATACACAAGTTGCCTCAGAAGGGATCATTAATGCTTTTTAAAGTTCTGAGTTAATTGATTTGAAGTCTTCAAAAATTGAGTGATAACATCTACTTACAGAACAGGCAAAAAGGCTGAATTTTTATAACCTTTTAAGTAAACTAAATAATAAAAAATTTTCTGATCTGTATTATGTCCAGTGTTAATTTACTTAGGTGATAGGTTTCTACCTGCAAACAATTGGTACTATTATCTTTGATTGTATTTATAAAATTTATTGTTGAAGGTCCCTGGGAGCACTATGAAGGAGATGGCTCTAGAATATAACTAGTTTTCATCCTGAGTAAATCAGAATATATAGATCTTATTTCTTTTCCTCCAGCTAAGATGTAAGTCCTTTCAGATTTGCACCTAATCAGTTCTGGCCTTGATGATTTTTAATCTTCGTGAATTTTCTTCAACATAGGAAAATTACTTTTATAAATTCTATAATCAATATATACTTTACACATGGAGAATGTGTTACATTAGTTATATTTCTTTTAGATTTAGTTTTCATTACTGAGACTATAAGTAATTCAATTCCTATTTCAAATATATTATTTGACTTTTTCGGCTTCATGAATTTTAATGTGTTTCAGTATAGGTTTCCCACAGAATTGGGGAAACATGCTGTCAAATATACACAAGAATACATTTACAGATCCTGCTAAAAACTTTTATAAGTGATTTGTTTTTGTATCTTTTATACAGTTATGTTTATCAAATAAGTAATTCCAGTGCAGTTCATTTAAGCCATATCTAACCTAATAGATACTAGACACAGAAAAACTAAAGACTTCTTGGGAAGGCCTGTTTGAAATTATACTATAATTATTAACCTATCCTTTTATCTTAAGATGGAGATAAATACTTATGGTACTTGTTTTTGTTAGGCCTGTTTTCTAACACTGAGGGTAGCAGCCTTCTAGTTAAGAAAGCGAATTAAATACTCTACCACTGGGCTGTGTCTCTAGCCCTCAAAACAAGCTTTTGACAAATATGAACTGCAGTGAGATGATTACTGCTCGCATGTCTGTTACTCTAGACATCTGGATTAAATAGTAGTAGTAAAATAGAAAGGAGATGTTGAGTCAGTACTATTTAGATATTTTCCCTTTTTTTTTTTAGGAGATGAGCTTTAAGATAGAATTTGTGATTGGTAGAAGCTGTGTAAGAAGAGAGCTTAGGCAAATAAATGGCACAGCTGTTTCTTTTAGGGTCTTTATTGTTTGCCTGACTATGCTAGGTTACAGTATTAACCTGATATACATCCATTTTTTTTTTTTTACCAAAATTTTAGAAAAGCAGTTGTAGGACTAGAAAGGCAGAAACATTCCTGGCTTTTGTATTTTAGTCCCACAGACTTAGGGTGACTTTAGAGGAGAGGGATGTACTGGCCACAGCCTCAACATTATTATTTTATAGTGCTACCTCATGGGAAATAAATCATAAGGTACACTAAGAAAATAAGCTTCAAATTTTTTTAACTGTACTTTGTCAGCTTGGAAAGAAAATGAGACAAATAAATCTGTTTTCATGGTCTAATATCTTATTCAGGGACTTGACCCTGTCTGGTGTATCGCAGTTATCACTTCCTAAGTATAGCTAATGTTTATCTTGTGCTTTCTTTAATGATAAAAGGAACAGATTACAGTTAAAGTTTTATTTTTAATATACTGTGAAAATATTTTACTGGAGAAATAAAAATATTTTAAACTTGATTTTGTTTTTCAAGATAAATGTTAACTTGAAAATATAGTCTATGGGGAGTTTTTGTACATTGTATATAGTTATGGTACTACAAACCATTGAGTCGTGTTCTATTTCTTTTTTATTTAAAGAAAAATAGTAGATTTTCATTTGTAGAAAAATTTAACAGGTGAGTTAAAAAAAAATCTCGAATTTAAATGTTGGGAGACTTGGGCCAGTGAGAAAATGTCTCAGTGGGTAAGAGCATCCTTATCATGAAGCCTGACTTGTTGAGTTCAGTTCCAGAACCGCATGGTAGGGGTGAGCCAGCCAGTGCAAGCTGCCCTCTGACCTCCACAGTTGTACTGTGTCACAAACACACACACACACAATAAATAAAAACAACATTGAGTTTGAAGACCTACATTCCAGATTGAAACCTACTCACTGTAAGTTTTAAGTTTCATTATTTTTTAATGTCTTCATTGCTAACATTGAAGATAGATGCCTCATCTGTCTCTTATTGGAGCTTCCTTTTTTAAGGACAGTAAACACTAAAATGGTGTGAATTTTATGTTTTACAGGTTTTTCCTTATGTACTTAAACATTTTAAATCCTTCGTAAATGTTACAGAGTATACCCAAAACTCAAATTCACATGTATTTAGGTAAAAATTAAAATTAGGTCCAAGAGAGGTGACTCAGCAGACAAGTGTTTACTATTGCAGATTATCTCTAGGTTCAGTTCCTATCATCCACATCCATGTGTAACTCTAGTTTCAGGAGCCCAGTGCCCCCTTCTGGCCTCCACAGGTACTGCGCGCATGTGGTGCACATAAACTCATGCCGACACACAAGAACAATTAAAATTAGTGGTGAGGGGGCTGGAGAGATGGCTCAGTGGTTGAGAGCATTGTCTGCTCTTCCAAAGGTCCTGAGTTCAATTCCCGGCGACCACATGGTGGCTCACAACCATCTGTAATGAGGTCTGGTGCCCTCTTCTGGCCTGCACGCATACACACAGACAGAATATTGTATACATAATAAATAAATAAATATTTAAAAAAAATTAGTGGTGAGCATGGCAATACAAAATTTAACTTTTTTTTTTTAACAAGTTGAAACTGAACATGATGGCATGCATCTTTAATCACAGCAGAGGCAGGCACATCTGTGCCTTCAAAGGCAACCTGGCTTCCTTAGTGAGCTCCAGGACAGCCAAGATTACAAGAGAGACCCCGTCTCAAAAGATAAAAATTAAAAACCAAAAAAGAAAAGCAAATGGAATATTTACCAAACTCAAGAAATTTTCTTTTCTTAGTGTTGCCTTGAAAAGTCTTTTTATATTGTGTAGCATCTTAGTTTATTTCTTGAGAAAATAAACTTTATTTAAAGCCAGTTAGTTCCTTATAAATCATGTGGCGACTTAAGTCTTTAAAGTGTTTCTCCTCACTTAAAATAAGCTTTGGGTTTTGCTCATAATTTATTGATTATATTCATCATTGGTGACACCAGTTTCACCCCTGCTTCTCATTCCCACCTGCATTTAGTGTTTGTCTTTCCTAGATATCTTCCATACTTTGGATAGAGCTCCCTAAGAAGTTTGGAAATTTTTAAGTTTCAATAAATTATATTGAGGTATAAATTTTATTCTGCTTATTACTTTTATAAAATTGGGATTTCAAATCTCTTCGGGTGCTTTTGGCTAGCAGGTGTTCCTCCATTTTGTCTGCAAACCATAGTTCACTTTCTCATCTAGTCACAGACACTGTATCCCGTCTCTTCCTACATCTGCAGATTGGTCTTCAATGAGTTTACTTGGCCACTTCTGTTTGTCTTAAAGTTACCGAGATCTTTCACATGTATGTATTTAATTTAGAAACTATACCTGTACTCTCTGGAAAGGTTGTTCCAGTTTTCCCATCTACCAGCAAGACATGAGCATTTCTCATTTCTCTTACATTTCCCTGGTACCTGAATTTTTTTTTACAATTTTTTTGTTAATCTAATCTATTTAATTGTTTTTTTCTTAATCTGCATTGTCTGGCTGCTGAGAATATGTGTGAGTTAGTTTCCTCACTCTGTGATAATCTTACAGAAACAACCTACTGCAAGAGCCTATGTTGGGGTCCCTGCAAGCATCATAGCTAGCAGGGAAACTATCCTCCTGAGGCTAAGAATGAAACCTGGGTCACAACTTAGCCCACACTGTGTCAAAAACTTCTAGAGTCTGACCAAGCTTTAAACATAGTAAAACTTCAGGGAAGGGTTTCCATGTGACAGTTACAACAAAGCTGTAGACATGGCTACATAGAAACTCCTTTGCAAAGTACATCTCTTTAGCAAAACACCAGTGGTCTTTACCATAAGACTGGCTCTCATTAACAGAAAAATAGTGTTCAGGTTATAAACCTGGGGGGAAAGAATTTGTAATAAGCATAAAGATGGATTTTATTAATTAAGAATGCAAAGTACCTAGGACCTTTTTCATAAGGATGGGTTCTAAACACTTGAGAGACAAAGCTCAGGATTTGGGGGGATTCGGGTGAAGGCTACTCCATAGAATAGCAAAAGATGACCAGTGTTGTTGTCCAACATCCACTCTAGCCTTCCCAGTAGACAGACATTTCCTTCCCTTGAAGAAAAAACCTTCATGTTTAACAAGTCTGGTTTTTCTGATGCTTTCTGTAAGGTGTGCCTCCTACAGGTTTCTTGTTTTTGCTCATTTATTATTATGTTTGAAAAGTGTCCGTCCATCATGGTAGCCGAGCAGGTCCTGTCCAGAAAGCAGAGTGGATACAGGACAGGACAGGACAGGGCAAGCTACAGCCAAGGACATGCCCCAGTTACCTGCCTGCTGTAAGTAGCCCCGCCGCCATCACTGCCTCCGCTAATGCTGTCATATTTCCGTCCATCAAAGGTTTAGCCCACTTATTTGATCGGAGACCTCTAAATCTAATCGTCTCTGGACAATCAGAGTGTGCTTTACTAACCCAGGCATTCCTCAGTCCAGGTGCTACCAAGATTATACTATTTTTTGTATAGGGAAGTGTATACTATTTTTTTCAGTCATTCTAGTTTCCCATTTATGGGCTGTACTTGTTTGCTCACTTTTCAGTGTAAGATACTGTATATTTCCAGGATCATTTGCCTATCGGACGGAGAAGTTGGAGATAACTTTCTCTTGTCATTTATTAATTCTTATCGTTGCTATCTTTAACGGGGTGGAAATTCTCCTTAGGAGTTTGTTTCACATCTCCCTTTTTGTTATTTTATTGTTTTTCCATTTACATTTTATTGGAGTTGAATTTCTTAGCTATCCTTTGAGGTTTGAATCCAACTTAAGTCCTCTGCTCATTAAGGAAAAAGAGTTAGCCAGAACCCTTCCTTCTCCCTCTGTTTATAAGAGGGGAAAAAAACAGGAGCGAGGCATAATGTGGTACAAGTCTGTGCTCCTAGCACTTGGAAAGTCGAGGCAGAAAGATCAGGAGTTGAAAGTCATCCTGTGCTGCAGAGTGAGGTGGAGGCCAGCCTGGGCTGCAGGAGTCCCTGTCTCAAACCAAAATCAGCACTCTGTCCTTGCAGGAAGTTAGAACTTACTGCCGGGGGTTTTTCTTACTTCATGCTACCTGTGCACAGGATGTTTACCTAAAGGATGCTCCCTCTGCCATGCCATTTTCTTAATAGCCTGTACCTTTCTATAAACTTAAATGCCCTTGCTGCCTGGTTGTATCATTTTGAGTCGTATCTGAGTGTCTTCTTGGTCTACTGAAAAGAACTGTAATCAAATCAGCTTCCCTCACACAACACACATTTTCCTCATTTCACTCTGTAGCAATCCTTAGAGGTGTGAAGATATTCTATCAGTATATACAGGACAATACATTTTAATCTGTGTGTATGACGTGCATGTGCAGGTTCATGCATGCCGAAGCACGCATGTGGAGCTCAGAGAACAACCTCAAGGCTAGTCCTCAGCTATGGGGTCTCTCGTCTTTTTCCACTGCTTGTGCCAAGCTAGCTTGCCTGCAGGCTTCCAGGGCACCCTCTTGTCTCCACCCTCCATCTTCCTACAGGAATGCTGGTATTACAGGCACACACACTACTACACCCATCTGTACATGGGTTCTGGGATTCAAACTTAGGTTCACACTTGCAAGGCAAGCACTTCATTCACTGAGCTGCTTCCCCAGCTTCCCCACCACTCCATAGCATGCCTCTTTGTCTAGTAGGGAAGTAGCTCATCCTTGTATTACTCTGCTAGAAATAAAATTCTTTTGTCTAGGTTTTAGCTTCAGTTTATCAATTCCCTAAAACAAACAAGATTCACACTGGAATTTAGTTGAATTTGTAGATGAATTTAAAAAGAATTGACATACTTACAGTGTAAAAAAAATCTCTGTTACTCTGGTCTGTTTATTTAGAACATTTAATTGGCTCATTCCTTGGCGTTTTATAATTCTTATTACCGTTGAAAATTGTAGCCTGTTATTTCTGACACAGAGAAATATATTGAATTTGGTGTATTGATGTATTGTAGTGATGAGTGCTTAATTCCAATGTTAATGATGTCTTTGGGTTCTGTGTCCAAATATAAATGCAGATAGTGGTAGTTTTCCCTCCTCTTCGGTCCTCATCCTTCTCATTCCCTTTCGTTGGCATGGATAGGTTTGTCGGTCAGTCTGTGTTTCATAGTAATTGTAATGAGCAGGCCTTTTTATCTTCCAACTGAAGAGTCTAAAGCTGCTCAATTAAGTGCTATGCTTGCTGAGCTTTCTTCTAGTTAGTCTTTAGCAGAAATCTCCTTTAATTGCTAATTTAAATCTTCATTTCCTTGGGTAGTCTATAGTAAATTATACTAATTTAATTTTATTAGCCAGCAGCTATGCTACATGTTTGAAATCCCAGCACTCAGGAAGACGAGGTAGGAGGATCATTGCGTTCAAAGTCAGCCTGAGCTACAGAGTAAGGATGGCTCTCAAAGCCAAAGCAAGGAGGTAGACATTGGTTTATTGATAATAACCCATTTTTGCATTGTTATTTGACAAAACTTTTAAGCAAAATAGTTTAATCAGATCTGTATAATCTAAGTGAGCATGCAGGTGACAGAAGTAGGCATCATGGAGGTGCTTAGCTGGGAGGGGACAGACAGTGTCGGCATTCCCCAGGGATAGCCAGGGAGGCACTAGGCAAAGTTTGACTTTGTTTTTTCTGATAATTTACAGGTATCTTTTCTGGGGAAGTCATTGGGCAAGACCCTGAGCAACAAGTGCATTTTGGGAAGAAAAAAGAAAAAAACCACAAAGCCTCTAGCTGTTAGAACTGGCTATCTGCCTGTAGTATAGTTCGGAAAATTGGCTGGGCTGGGCTGCAGGAGGAACAGGCTTGGAGAGGCAGACTAAATCACCCTTCAGACAGAGGGTTTATTAGAGCGGGACAAAGTCTGGTTTGAAATAAAAGGCTTGGGGCACCCAGGAAGAGCAGAGCCTGTTCTTTTAAGGTCCCTTATGAGAGAGTAGGGTGCAAGAGGGTAGCGTGCTGAGTGGAAATGGATCCAGGGTCAGCTGACATGGCCTAACTGGACGAAGAGATACTGTTTTCTTGTATTTCTGGCTGAGGCAGGTGTCTGAAAAGTTCAAGAACAATGGGCCTACTTAATGACAAAGATCACTTGTCCTGCCTGTAGCCTTTTTCTGTTTAGGGTCTTGCCATCGGGAAGGGTCTGTTCCAGATGGGAACAGAGAGAGTTCCTGCCTATGTGACATGACAGGCTGTTTAAATAAACATTTCTTTCAAGCTCTCTGTAGCACCTACTACGAGTAGATCAAGAGAAATACCTCTGTTCCCAAGTGATCCATGGAGCAGTGCTTGAAAAAGAGCAAGGACTTCATTCAGCACATGCTCCAGCAAACCAAATCCAGGTAAAAAGGAGGCTAAGACATGCTACCATAGAGGACAGGGTGTGAAAGACAGCTCAGTGTCTCGTGTGATCAACACAGCTGGACCTGCTTATTCTTTGATACAGTTATCCTGGGTTTTCCACCCTTCACCTCCAGGCTCCTTTGACCTTTCCATACCCCAGAAAACGTGTTTTCTAGAAGTGCTGGGAACTTGTTGTGTGCTGTATAAAGTGAAGCCTTGAACTTGAGTGTCTAAAGTGTCTTTGATTCTGCTCTCTATTGGAATCAGTTTCAGTATTGAATTCCAAGTTGACTTTACTACTTTAAAAAGATGAAGGAACTTCTCTGTTGTCCTTTAGCTTCTATTGTGCTCACTGAGAAATCTGTCCTGATTTCTTTTTTTGTTTGTTTCCTTTCTCTCTGGAAGCATGCAGGGTCCTATTTGCCTTCATCATTTGTAAGCTTTGCAAGGTACTTTAGTGTTTATACATTGTACCTATTCAGATTGGAGATGCTAGTGTTTATACATTGTACCTATTCGGATTGGAAATTCATAGCCTTCAAATCCGGAAACCTTCTCCTCTCTGAACACTTTTTTTCTCCATAACAGCTTTTGCTAGTCTACATACCTTCTTTGTCTATCTAGGATTATAAATAATTGTGAATTATTTTGCTCAACTTTGATTTTCCTATAAACCCATCCCCCTGTTGGTCACCTCTGTGTCTGTTTTATGTGACTTTGATGATGAGTGATGCTTTCTGCTGATCCTACTTCCTGCTTAGGTGTAGAGGCTGGACAGCTGCCTGAAGCCTTTGTGCATACAGGTGGGCTTCCTGCCCGTGAACTTACTGTTAAATCTAATTTGAAAGGCATGGTAGAGTTTGCTAATGTTTTCTTTAACTTACCCTTCCAACCTCAGACAGTGACCCACCAGACGTACAGACTAACCAGGACAGCAGACAGGTGGGCAGATACAGCGAAAGGTGGTAAAGAACTGAAATTTCTCCTCCCAACTTGCCAGAGCTGCCTTGCTCTTCAGAAGTACAGTCATCGAGGGGGAGAAAGAAGCAGGAGGGTGTTGATCTAGGAAATACTTCTCTGTGGAAACATGGAGTAGAGAATTCGCTTAGGCTGAATCATGTTAGCTTGGATGTATGTTTTCCAGTTTGTCTTTATATTTGCTTGTGTTTTAAATTTTATTTTTATCTCTTTCCGGTTTTAAAGAGGAATGTATTTCATAGTTAAAACTTGCTAATAGTTATTCATGGTTTTGCCAGAATTCAAATAATTCTGCCACTTTCTGCCAGCTCTGTGCTTTTATTTCCCAGCTATATTGGTCAGGGTTCTCTAGGGAAATGGAATTTTAGAATGCAGTGTGCGTGTGTGTGTGTGTGTACTGTTCTCAGCTGCGTTCTACCTGACCTTTTCTGGTGTAGTCACTCATTCACTCCTGGAAATCATTCTTCACTTTGCTTTCAGAAGACCACACTTTTAGTTTCCCTGCAATAGTTGCTAACTTTACGTTCAGTTTTCATTGCTGGCTTCTCCTCATATCAGCCTTTAGCATTGGAGAGCCTCTGTCTTTCATAGAGGCTTTTTTTATCTGATGGCTTAGAATAGCATGTGTCCTCACTGAAATTGTTATCAGCCATCTGCCCCTTCATTATCTCTTCAGTAGCTAATAGGTGTCTCACACTAGGTGCGATTAAAATTAATTCCTGATTTTCCCTTCAAAGTACCTCCCTATTCTCTTCCTGTATGAACAGATAATAGCTGTAGCTCTTCACCTGTCTGTCTGTACCAGAGACCTAGAATCCTGATTTCTTCTGGTCACATTGCTTCATATTAGATAATATGAAAATATCCATTCACATGGATAATTTTTAAATGTGTACTTTCCTGCTTGCACAGCTGTGTCTTACAGTTCTTACACTGAAGTTTTTAAAATTTCTATAATTTTGATTTTCAATAATTATATTTCATTCATTTGTCATCTTAGCCTCCCATGCAGTCCTGATAATTTATTACTCCCAGTTTGTAGCACACCATGAAGAACTCCAGGACCTCCAATCTTTGGGAGTAAAATCATGTTGTTTTTCCTGACTCAGTGTCTGCCTCTTTATATAGACTTCAGTTTATGAGCTCTTTGCTTGTTAACCTGTGTGAATTCTGCAGGCCACTGATGGAGAAAATTTAACTCCACACAGGATTTACTTTACTCTGTTGGTAGGTAGGTATGAATAGTGTTGGGTGTTACCATTTTGAAACCACCTCACTCCTCTCTTGAAGGTCTTGCATAATAGTGGGATACCAGAATGGCCTTCCAACCCACTCTGCCCACTGGCTCAAAGCCCAGTGTCCTGACCTCCGTGCATCCCTCCCTACACTACTCCCATCTTCCCAGTTCTCCACTCAAGTCAGTGGGATTGCTGTCCCTCCCCGTCCCTGTAAGGCCATCAGTGCTTTGAGTGTGTGTCTCAGCCAGAAGCAGAAATTTCTTCCAGTTTCCAGGATCTATTATGCAATTGCTTAGATAAGTTTTACCTCATGGAAAATAATGTATAGTGAGTTTGCTTCTTTGGGTTGTTAGGGTTTTTAAATACTAAAAATATTTAATTTCTAAAAACTCATCCTTAATTAGAAATGAACTAGAAATATGTTCTTGGAGGGATATGGGGGAAAGAGGGATGAAAAGATATTGATGCTAGAAAAATAGAGAGGATTCTGATTTGGGAAAAATAGTGTTTTTGTCACAAACCTTACACAACCTTAAAGTGAAACTAGCATTTGAAAACCTGTGCCTTAAGACCTGGGAAATATCCTAAACATTTTATAACTCACCAGAGAAAAGGAAAATACTTTTATAATGTGTGGTACATGTATATTTTGTAACCTATTATAATGTTCTTTGGAATCCTTGAAAATAAGTCAGCCATGTAAGATCCATGGCAACTAGATCATAAATTCATTGGAAAAAGCATACACCTCAACCAACCATTGTATTAAGTAGTTTTTGTGTGTTTTTCCGCGTGTATGGTGAATGGTGTATGGGAATGGTGAAATAGCCCATAGGTAAAAAGGCACTTGCCACACTTGCCATACAAATCAGGTGATCTGAGTTCAGTCCCCAGAACCCATATCAGGGTGGGAGAGAGCTGACCCTATACAAAATTGCCCTCTGACAGCCACACATGGGCCATGGCATACACATACACACACTAGAGAGAGAGACAGAGGGAGAGAGAGAGGTAGCTCAGTTTTCAGGGTGCTTGTCTAGCATTCACAAAGCCCCAGGCTTAATCCACAGCACAACCAAGTAAAATGGCATGTGCCTATCTATAATCCCAGCACTCTGGAATTGGAGGCAGAAGGATTAATTAGAAGTTCAAGATCATCCTTACCCCCCATAGTAAATTCTTAATACAAATGACCAACATATTTTCCTTCTGGGTTTTTAAGTACTATCAATATTAAATTTCTAAAAACTACTCTTTAATTTGAAATTAGCATATTATTCTATACATTGAAAGTTAATCAAGTTCTTTGTTGTTGGAATGAAAGATGAGAAGACGAAGATGTTTGACAAATCAATAAAAATTATTGTGAACATCTGATTGCGGAGTCTTTGTGTGTTTTCTTTACCTTGGCTACTGACAACGTATTCAAGAGCAGAATATTTCACTCCTAATCATTTTTTTAAATGTTGAGTCAAACCCATGTTTGTATTCCAGCCTGCCATTTTTCTAGGAGAATTTACCCTCTGATCCTCATTTTCCTCATATATTAAATAGGAATAAAAGTCATACTTTATGAATTGTTAAAAAGACTAAAGGCTGCTTTGTGTTGTACACTTAGCCAAGCACTAGGCATGAGCTTTTCCATCTTCTTTTTTGATATGTTATATGCATGGGTGTGTTGCCTTCACATATGTCTGTGCACCATGTGCATGCTTGGGCCCACCAAGGTCAGAAGAGGGCAACAGATCTCCTGGGACTGGAGTTACAGGTGATTGTGAGCCACTGCATAGGTGTGGGGAATCAAATCCAGGTCCTCTAGAAGAGCAACCAGTGCTCTTAACCACTGAGCCACCTCCTCAGTGTCCACGGAGTTCCTTTCTACTCTCACATTTAACGGTAGATAAAAAGATCACAGAGACACTAGTCAGGGAAGCAAGCAGGCCAACTGCAGATCTTACCTCTCCCTCAGCTCCTCCAAAACCAACTCCCCGGGCTCATCCCAAGCTCTGTAGCAGATCACCTGTTGTGGCTGCTTGTCACTCTTTGCCCCCATTTTCAGGAAACTAAGCAGAGCCTGGTGGAACACCTGCTTTCCTCCTTCCTTTGGCCCCCTTAGCTCTCCTCCAGCCCATTCCTATCCCCAAATGTCAGCTTCCAATTTCTTGAAACACATTTTGCCTAGAATCCCCATCTATCAGAATCTCAGAATTTCCTACCAGGCTACACAGGTCATCATACACTCATAAGAACCAGAGAGGGCAACAAAAACCAAGGACCAAATCACCCACTCAACAAAGACAAGACCAGGTATCAGTACTTAGAATTATAGTCTTCCCAAACCCAGATGTCTAGATTCTAGTGTAAAAACATGAACAGCCTGAGCAATACATCTTCAATAGATCCAGTAATTCTACAACAGCAGGCCCTAAGTATTGCAACATAGCTGAAACTCCAGAAAAAGACCTTAAAATAGCCTTTAAAAAAATCACAGAGGTTCTTAATGAGGACATTAATAAATCTCTTAAATCTATGAAAGCACAAACAGTGGAAGGAAATTAATAAAAGTTCAAGATGTGAAAGTGGAACTAGAATCAATATAGAAAATCAAACTAATAAATCTGAAATGAAAAGTTTAGAAACTCAAACTGAGGCAAGCCACAGTATATAAGAGATAGATAAACCTCAGCCATTGAAGACACAATAGAAGAAATAGATTCCTCAGTCAAAGGAAGTGTTAAATCTGAAATGATAGCACCAGGAAATTTGAGACTCTATGAAAAGACCAAATCTTAAGAATCCTAATAGAAGAACTCCTTGTCAAAGGCAGAGAATATATTTTCAACAAAATCATAGAAGAAAAATTCCATAACTTAAAGGAGATGCTTATCAAGGTACAAAAAACACACTAAATAAACTATCAGTCATCACATAATAAAACACTAAATGTACAAAACAAAGAATATTAAAAGCTGCAAAGGTAAAAGACAAAATATAAAGGCAGAGCTAGTGCAATAACATCTGACTTCTCAACAGAGACTCTAAAAGCCAGAAGTGATACAGATTCTTAAGAGACCACAGATGCCAGCCCAGATTGCTATACCCAGCAAAACTTTTAATCACCGTAGATGGAAAAAAATAAGCATTTTGTGATAAAACTAAATTTAAGCAATATCTACCTACAAATCCAGTCCTATAGAAGATGCTAGGAGAACTCCAACCTCAGGAAATTAGCCACACCCAAGAAATCAAGGAGTAAATAATCCCAGACCAGGAGATAAGAAAGGGGAGTCACATCACCATGACAACAACAAAAGCAGGAACCTGAGTAAACACTGCTCATTGATGCCTCTCAACATCAGTGGTCTCAATTTTCCAGAAAAAAACACATGTTAACAGTATGGATGTGAAGTCAGGATCTGTCTGCTACATCCAAGAAACACACCTTAATATTACCTCAGGATAAAAATATGAAAAAAGATATTCCAAGCCAATGGACCTAAGAAGCAAGCTGGTGCGGCCATTTTAATATCTGACAAACTAGACTTCAAAGATAATCAGAACAGATGGGGAAGGATACTACCTACTCATCAAAGAAAAACCCACCATGAAGACATTGCAGTTTTAACATTTATGCACCAAACACAAGTACACCCAAGTTCATAAAAGAAACACTACTGTAGCTTAAATCACATATTGATCCTTACACACTCCTAGTGGGAGACATTGATAATCCACTCTTGCCAATAGACAGGTCATCTAAGCAGAAACTAAAAAGAAATGCTGGAGTTTACTGGTTGGACACAAAGCAAGTCTCAGCAGATTGAAGAAAACTGACATAACACCCTGCAACCTGTCTGACCACAGTGGCAGTGGGACCTGGGAGAATGAAGCCAATTAATGAGGCAGACTATATTCTCATGCACTAAACGTCTTTATTTAGAGCATCGGACAATTTAAAGTCTGAGGGCTAAGAAAGATCACATGAGCTGAGCAGTGGTGATACATGTCTTCAATCCCAGCACTAGGAAGGCAGAAGCAGGTGGATCTCTGAGTTCAAGGCCAGTCTGGTCTATAGAGCAAACTTAAGGGGAACGAAAGAAAGCTTGTCTCAAAATAAAACACAAAAGAAAAAGTTCACATGAGTAAAGTTCTAATGAGTTGCACAAGGATAAACTGCGTGTGGCAAAAAACATGTTTTTTTTTCCATAGAGGCATTTAAAGGATATTTAAACATTTCATTGAATAACAACAGAAAGCAATAATGAGTAATCTGAAGTAAACTCACTCCTATCCCCACCCCTGGAAGGAGCACAAAAACACATTCTGAGAACAAATTCCTTGTTTTTGAAAAATCTGAGGTCACAAAACTCTTGGAGTTTCCTCAAAAGCACCCACACTCCATTTCTGGTCTGCGTTCTGACAGACCACCACAAATTTTAATCTGCATATCAACAACAAAGTTTACACACTCATGAAACTGAATAATCCACAACTGAATGAAATGGGTCAAGACAGAAATTAAGAAATTAAAGACTTTCCAGAATTGAATGAAAATAAGTGCACAACATACCCAAACTTATGGAACACAATGAAGGTGATTCTAAGAGGCAAGTTCATAGCACTAAATGCCTTCATTAAGAAAAAAAATTATTAGAGTTCTCGTACTGGTAACTTAACAGCACACCTGAAAGTTCTAGAAAAAAAGAATTCACACCCAAAAGTAGTAGAAATCAAGAAATAAACTCAGGGCTGAAATCAGTAAAATAGAAACAGGCAAGTAAATGAGAAAATCAATAAGATTGACACACCCTTTTCCAAATTAACCAAAAGGTAGATATGCTAATTAACAAAATTAGAATAAAAAGAAACATCACAACAGACACCAAGGAAATTCAGAGACATATGTTAAAAACCTGTACTCTACCCAACTGAAAAATAATTCTAAAAAAGGACAATTTTCTTGATATGTTTCAATTACCAATTCAATTCATCAAAGTTGAATCAAGATGAAATAAGCAGTTTAAGCAAACCTATAACCACGAGTGAAATAGAGCCAGTAATTAAAAAGTTTCCCAACCAAAGTCCAGGGCCAAATGGTTTTAGCACCAAACTCTACCAGACTTTCAAAGATTTAATGCCAGTACTCCTCAAATTATTTCACAAAATAGAACCAGAAGGAACGAGCATTGTCCAATTTGTTTTATGAGGCTACAGTTACTCTGTTACTCAAACCATATAAAGACCCAACAAAGAGAATTATAGACCAATTTCTCTTGTGAACATAGGTGCAAAATTCTCAATATTTGCAAACCAAATCCAAGAATCCTTCAGGAAGATCACCCACCATTACTAGTATCCTGGCGCCCCTTCTGAACCTGGCACAGCGACACCTTCGTGTATGGCAAGCAGGTCCTAATTTGTACACAGGTGCAAAGGTCACTTTAGCAAGCCAGTCTTAGCCGCTCTCTCCCTCTCCTCCCTCCCTCTCTTTCTCGCTGACTCTCGTTTTCTTTTCCCTTCCCATTCCCTTTATCTCAAACTCCACACTCAAGTTCTCTCTGCATGTCGTATTCTGTCAACTGCTGTGGTCCTCACTGGACTCACCAAGGTCCTCATTCATGCCATATCTTAATAATAGCGCTGTGGAAAACTTGGCAGGGTCTCCCTTGCAGCTGAGGAGGACAAGGGATCCTGGAACCCTTCTATCCAGTCACTTTTCCAATTCAGGATGGCTGGAATTATACACCCAACACCAGCAAAATCGACAGTGATGGTACACCCCTTCCCTCCCCTACCTCCGGCCGTGCTTCCATGAGTGAGGATTTGTCTTGGCTGTGGTTCCTCACTCACAAAGTCCAGTACCAAGCAGCCACATTTCTCTCAGGCTTAAAGCCCTTTGGCCTCCGACCTCTAAATTAATAATTCCATTCAAAATTAAGGATTAGAATAGGGTGACCAGACATTGTTCTTGATTGAGCCTCACCCTGGAGGGATTTCTGGGAACCCTGGACACCTACTTTGGGGAGGCCCAGTTAGTGAAGCTATATCAAGAACTACACTGGAGAGTCCCCTTAGTCTTTTCTTCTAGGCCCCTGCCCCAAGCATTCACTGTTTGCACAGATGGCAGGAAGAATGGGGCCGCCTTTGTAGTTTTCCCTGCAGGGGGGACCAAGACAAAGATTACCAAAATTCCCCCTTGTGAGGGATCTGCTCAATATAAGGAAATGATGGCTGTATATATTGTCCTACAGGAGGTTCCAGAACCCTGCAACCTCTATTCAGACAGCTCTTATATGGTGAACCTACTGCCTCTCTTACCCTGTGCTAATCCCATTTCTGCCTTGATGATACAACTTGGATCACTCTTAGAAGGTAGAAAAAAACCCATATATATTCAACATCTCAGAGGACACCAAAACCTCCCTGGCCTCATTTTCCAAGGAAATGTTGCTGTGGATGCTGCAGCTTCAGGAGCCTGTCTCATAGAGGTCTCAACTCTGCCCATACAAAATGCTACCCAAATGCATGACTTAACTCATGTCAACTGGGGAGGACTCAAATACCTATACCCCCAAATCCCACAACAGAATTAAAGAGAATTGCTCATACATGTAAGACTTGCAAATAGTTTCTCCGTACCCTGCCCCTTTACAAGGGCTGGGGGTGAATCCAAGAGGGTTAGGGCCCAGTATCATCTGGCAAACAGATATAACACATTACCCTCCATTTGGCAAGTTAAAATATATGTTTGTGACCATAGACACGTACTCTAAGACATGCTGAGCTACTGCCCACTCAGGGGAAAAGGCAACCCATGCCAAAAGCCACTTCTTACAATGATTTGCTACCTTGGGACTACCACAACAAGTAAAGATGACAATGGCCTCTGTTTTATAAGTAAAACATTAAAAGACTTCTTCCAGAGATGGAATATATCCATACCACCAGGATCCCATACACCTTTCATGGTCAAGCGATTGTTGAAAGACATCACCAATATCTCAAAACGGTCCTTATAACACAAAAAGGGGCAGAAGTCTCCCCCACCTACAACTGCAAAAGGCATTATTAGCCATCAATATTTTAAATTTTCAAAAATCAGATGAACAAAATAGATTCCAGAAACATTGGGGATCCCTACCAACAAGGCCCTGCATAAAAGTTAGGTGGAAGGATCCTCTCACTAACCAATGCAGGGGCCTGTAGAGAGCTGCGTGGAGCCGCACCTGATGGTGCTGGCTTCCTCCCTCCACAATCCCGAAAGCGAGTGCTCTCTGTGTTAATCAACTCCTATTATGGCTAAGGCCTGACTCATGCTATTATCACGCAATGATCATCAGCTGCTTGCATATGCGTGGACCTATGGGCAGTGCCCACCTGGCAATCCGGGGTTTGTGGCCTATGCCTTTTTAAGGACTGGGAGAGGTTTGCCCGGGGGGGGGGGAGAAGGGGGGGAAAGAGAGGGGGAAGAGAACAAGGTCCTGAATAAACTGCTTGCAAGAAGAGCTCCGGTGTTGCGTCTTCCTTGCTGGTCGAGGTGGGCGCGACAGAGGCCCAGATCCCTTGTTGAGACAGGGCTGAGGGTATGGATGTGTCTTCCCAAACAGAGGGGAAATGCCTATATGACTACCTGCTCAGAACTTAAAATTTCTCCCCTCCCCTCAGGACAATGGGGAAGACCAAGATGACCAATAAAGAAAGAAAGAGATTATGGTGGACAACCCTTAAATTCAAAAGCAAGAAAAGAAAAATAACCACTGCCCAAGGAAGAATGACCCTTGAGGAAAGTATTGCCTGTTTATCTATTTCAGATGGCCCTCCTGGCAGTAATCATGTTAACTCTTCTCATGGGGATCAAGGTCCAGGCCCCCACCAACCACAGAAGGTGACGTGAATGTTGTCGACGCTGACACTGGAGGGATCCTAAACCAGACATCTCAGATGACGACACCCTGGAGGTGGTGGCCTGACCTGACGTTTGACCTGTGTGATTTGTTGTGTGGGAGCTGGGACTGGATTCCGGGGATCAAAGGGAGACCTGAATGCAGAGGCTCTTGGGGGTGTATCCTACCCCAGGCATCTTACCCTAATGAGACTGGGTGTTCTCATGTTCTTAGGAGACATGCCCTCCTACAGACACCCTTTTATGTATGCCCAGGAAACAACCAGACTGCCTCCGCTCTTAGAAACTGCAGAGGAGCTCCTGATTACTATTGTTCCTCCTGGGGATGTGAGCGGATTGGGACTGGACATTGGATAAAACAACATGGAGATATAATGATCTTCAGGGTCTCCCAGGTACCCCTATCCTGGAACCCCCTATATGGAAGATGCGCTCAATTTAGATGTAACCCTCTGATATTAAGGTTTACGGGGGAAGAAAAGGGACCTATCCTGGTTATCCGAGAAGATGTGGGGATTAAGGCTATATCAGAAGGGATATAATCATGGCCTTATACTCATGCTTTGAATGGAGATCCACCTTGGATGCTGGGGCCTGCTTCCAAGCTTATGCCCATGGGGAACATACCTGTATATACCTCAATTTTATATACCTCAACCCCCTATCATCTACCCTAAGTCACCTTTTGTCCTCCCCTTTGTCTTGGAGTATAAAAGGGCTAGAAAAAAGAGACTTGGGGCAGATTCAGTATTCACTAGTATGCCCTCCCTACTCTATCTTTAGTCTCTCATCTATTTTTTCTTTAATCCACACTCCCCTTCTGAAGAGTGTATACAAGTCTGCTGGACCAACACATAACCCTTCCATTATGGAAGCCTTTCCTCTTTGAGCTGTAACACTTACACTTAGGAGGCAGAGGCTGACAGTTCTCTGAGTGTGGGGAAAGCCTGGTCTACAGAGCAGATCAGGCTACATACATAGGCTGTTGGGGTTGTGTTGACTCTTTCAAAATTTATAAGTGAAATGGCAGCATTTTAGTTGGCTACACAACTAAACTGCTCAAACAGTCTACATTTTCTAAACACTTCTTAATTCTAGTCAAGACTTCTGAATCATGCCCCTAAGTACACAGACATTAAAAAAAAAGGAAAGTGGTCAAAACTTATGTCAGGGCAGCACAAATCAAGACCAAAATGATACATTACATCACATATGGTAGAAATAACTTTTACTGAAAAGTCCCTGGTAGGGTAACAAGTGTTGGCAAGGATTTTGTGGAGTCCTATACACTGTTGGAAGGCATGTAAATTAGTATAGATATTATGGAAAACTATTATAGAAGTTCTTAAGAATTAGAAGCAAACTGTATGATCCAGCAATCTTACCACTAGGTTAATAATGAAGAATTAGTATGTCAAATCGATGTTTGGCTGCATGTGTTAACACACACCTGTAATTTTGGTATTTGGAAACAGAGAGAGGATTAGCTCAAGTTTGAGGCCAGCTTGATTTACATATCTGGTTCCACTCCAGCCAGAGCTACATCAAGACCTTGTCTCAGAAAGGCGGGTCAGCCAGAAGATCCAACAGTAAAGGCACATGGCACCAACCCTGACAACCTAGTTCAACCCTCAAGTCCCTCTGAGATTTTCTTGGCATAAATGTGTAAATATTACACAAACAAGTGTGTAGAAGCAATATATATGCTCACTAGTTTGGTTTAGCTGTTCTACAGTACATCTTTAAGATGTTTGGGGGGGATTTTGTTTGTCTTGAGACAGGGTTATTCTATAAATCCTTGACTGTCCTGGAGTTTGCTCTATAGACCAGGCTGGCCTCGAACTCACGCAGAGCCACTTACCTCTGCCTCCCAAGTACTGGGATTAAAGAAGGGCACTACCATCTCTGACTTAAAGTTTGTGTGTGTGTGTGTGTGTGTGTGTGTGTGTGTGTGTGTGTGTACATATGTATGTGAGGACACGTGGCTCTTAAGTGGGGTCAATTCCTTCCAACTTTACTTGGGTTACAGTGATCAAATTCAGGCCACTAGTCTTGACAAGCACCTTACCTGATCAGCCATCTAGTCCTCCCTGGAGCTGTATTTAAGGTAATCTGTTGTACACTATAAGGCATGCATTTTTTGACAAATGAAATAGATTTTTTTTTCAAAACTACATGTTCCTCGCCCTGTATTTTATTTCATATAGCACTGTGAAGAAGGAAGAGAGAGATCCTCAACCATACCAGAAGCAAGAATATGAAGGAAGACAAAGTGACCCTACCAGCCCAAGACTATCCATAAAATTTGAAATTTCACTGTGTCATGAATGATAGGACCTTCCCCTTGTTTAGTTTTGGTTTTTTTGTTTGTTTGTTTTCCTTAAGATAGGGTCTCAGTGAGGTGGTAGTGGCACATGCCTTTAATTCCAGCACTTGGGAGACAGGAGTAAGCATATCTCTGTGAGTTTGAGGCCAGCCTACTCTACAAGAGCTAGTTCCAGGACAGGCTCCAAAGCTACAGAAAAAAAAAGATAGGGTCTCATTGTACCTCTGGTTGACCTCAGACTCAGAGATCCCCCTGGCTCTGCCTCCTGAGGGCTAGGGTTAAAAGTGTACACCATGCATGGCTTTTTTATTTGTTTTTGTTTTTTATGTATGACTGTTTTGTTTGCATGCATATAACTTACCATGTTTGCCTAGGAATGGCAGAAGAAGGTGTAAAATCTTCTCGCATGTATGGGTATTTGCAACAACTCAGGTGCTCTGTAAGAGCAGCAGATGCTGAGCCTTCTCTTCAGCACCTAATAATGCCCTTCTTTATAAAAGACTACAGTTTTCTCTTATATACATATACCACGTTTTCTTAACCCATTCATCCATAACTGGACACTTTAGGCAATTCCTTAGCTATTGTAAATAATGCAAGAATGCAGGGGTGCACATGAGAGCAGAGACACCTCTTTGATGTATTGTTTCATTTTCTTGGAGATCTATGTCCAGTAGTAGGATTTCTGGGATTGCATGATAGTTCATTAATTTTTTATTTCTTTTTTGGGAGGCAGATTTCACACATGTAGTTTTCCATAATTGCCATGGGAGCTCCATCAACCAATAACCTTTAAGATACCAGCCCACTTGGGCATGGCCTCTTATACTATAAATGCAGCTTTATAGCATACACTTGCTCTCTTGCTTCCAGGTGCTGGATTTGGTTCCTGTTCCCCATTTGTGCAGAGGACTGTGATCTAGGATTGTGATCTCTGATTCTACCCCTAAATAAATAATTGTTATACATAATTCTGAACTAGTGTGGGATTATTTTGTAACTTCTGTCATCATCTGGTGCCCAAATGTGAGGACCAGTTCACCCTTTGGGGGATTGGTTGCCAACTGTGTGGCACATTGAGCACTGGCTCTCCCACCTGCAGCTGCAGCCAGCACTCATACACAGCAGGCCACTGCTCAGTTCTCCCTGGCTTGCAATGCCACTTGGTGCATTACACACCAACCCACATGCTGCTGCCTGCAATCCCCACAGTGCACACACTTCACAACTCACACTGACAGAAAACTTTGAGTTTTATCTTTATCCTGGTCCCCGTCTCAGAATCATTTGATTACCTTAATAGCTGCTCTTAATTTGTTACACAAAGCATATTTTTCAGTACCTAAGTAAGCAACACATGCTGTTCACTGCTGCTAGCGTCTCTCGGCCACATGGCTGCAACTGTAAAACCTACTGGCCAATAATGATTACTACAATACTCCAATATATTGTAATTGCCTTACAACAGATAAGATCTGAAAAACTACAAGAATAACTGATAACTATTGACAGAATCTCCTCTCTGTATTTTTTCAGGGCAATTTGTAATCCCCTTTTTGGCAAAACTTTCTTTACTTCTTCAAACATTCTTTCTAAAGTATCTATGTTTAAATCAGATAGCAAAATGTCATCCATGTAATGGTAAATTATAGACTTAGGAAATTGCTTAAATATTATTTCCAATGGATGACAAAGTATTGGCACAGGGTGGGGCTATTGAGCATCCCCTGAGGGAGGACGGTCCATTGATATCTCCTAGTAGGCTGAGAATTATTATAAGTAGGCACTGTGAAGGCAAATTTTTCTCTATTCTTTTCTTGTAAAAGTATAGTGAAGAAACAATCTTTCAAATCAGTAACTATAAGAGGCCATTCTTTTGGTAATAGAGGCAGAGGAATTCCAGACTGTAGAGGGCCCATAGATTGAATTACCTTATTGACAGCTCTTAGATCTGTCACCACTCTCCATTTTCTTTTTTTTAAACAACAAATACAGGAGAATTCTAAGAGCTGGTTGATTTGTCAATATGGTGAGCATCTAGTTGTTCTTGTACCAGCTGTCCTAAAGCCTGCAACTTTTCTTCAGCTGGAGGCCACTGCTTAACCAATATTGGTTTCTCAGTTAACCATTTTAAAGGTAGGGCTGTTGGTACCTCTGGAGGTTTGCTAGTTGCTTTATGTTCTTGTACAGCCTGAATGGCTGGTGACCTTTGTGTATAGTACCTTATAACATCCTTCCCAGAATTATGAGTTCCTGGGACTGCAGGAATGTTAATCTGGGTATCCCATTGCTGCAGCAGGTCACAACCCCATAAATTTACTGCGATATTAGCGACATATGGCCTCAGTTTTCCTTTTTGACCTTTTGACCCAAATGTAGTTAACCCATCTCGTGCTTTGTTTAACGTGAGATATGGTTCTAATTCCTAGTAATTTAACATCTGCCTCTTGAAGAAGTCAATTTGGATGCCAAGATTCTGGAGTAATGATACATTTGCACCTGTGTCTATCAATCTAACAATTACCATGCCATTTATACACACTCTAGCTTTGGTCTTTGATCATTTATAGAAGTCTGCCAGAATATATGTTTCCGGGCCGGGTGGTGGTGGCGCACGCCTTTAATCCCAGCACTTGGGAGGCAGAGACAGGTGGATCTTTGTGAGTTCGAGGCCAGCCTGGTCTACAAGAGCTAGTTCCAGGACAGGCTTCAAAGCTACAGAGAAACCCTGTCTCGAAAAACCAAAAACAAACAAACAAACAAAAAAAAACCCCAGAATATATGTTTCCTATTGGAATTTTTTACTTATCCTCCATGTTTATGCCATCATCTAGAACAGCATGGTTTTTTACAGAAGGCTCTGAAATTTTTAATTTTCCTCTTGAGAAATGTCCTCTACAGTGACTGAGAATGACTGGGCCACTTTTAACTTGGAGCCCTGTGAGATGCCCCCCCCCCACAGAGGAGTTTTCCCAATGGTATCGGATGCCTTGTTTGTCTATTGTTGATCTGCATTCATTGGTCCAATGTCAGCCTTTGCCATACATTCTACATATACCTGAAAGCTGAATCCTCCTATTTTTGCCCATTCCAGAGGAGATATTATTCCCAGGAATTTCTTGTCTACAATCCCTTCTCAGATGTCCTATTCTACCACAAGTAAAACATTTGACATTTTGATGTCTCCTCATTCCTTTGGAAATTGCTTCTCCTACCCAAGATTCAGTATTATAGTCAAATGTCTCAATGTTTATTGTATGCAGGATCCATTCATCCATAGGTACTAATCTAACTTTTAAAATCCCAAGTATCTTTTTGCATTCTAAGTTGGCATTTTCAAAAGCCAGAAATTCATTATGTACTTTTCTAGCATCTGGGTCTGTTACTCCTATTTGTACAGCCTTAGTAATCTTTGTAAAAAACCACTTAATGGTTCTCTCTGGCCCTGTTTAACCCTGGTATATAATTCAATTCATTTTTCTTGTTTTTGAATCCTGTCCCAAGCATTTAAGGCTACTTTGTGGCATAGGGACAAGATTTGCTCATCATAAAGAGCTTGAGTCTGTGGGTCAGCATGAGTGCCCTCACCAAGAATTTGATCATGGGAAGTCTCAAGGCCTTTTGTTTTTCCCTGTTTCCAAAATTTTTGCCTCTATCCTTAAATAACATTTAAACATCAACTGGGGCCCATCATCCAGGACTGCTGAAACTAACAGAAGCCAGTCATGTGGTGTTGTCTTGATGCTAGAAGCCTGTCTTTATCATCTCCCTAACAAATGCTGAATGCAAGCCATAAGTTATAACAGCTTGCTTAATTTCTTTTAGATCATTCATTCCTATAGGTATCCATCTACCTTCTTTGGATCCTTTTGGGCCTTTAGAACTTGATGCTTTGTCAGAGTAGATTACAGGGCAGGAAGCTAAAACCCTGGTTAAGTCATCTCTGACAGCTATTGGCAATGTTGAATTCTGTCCTTGTGTCTTCTTTCCCTGTTCATCAGCTCCAATAATTTCCTTAGTTATTTCAAATCATTTTATTATTGTCTTTTGTAAAGCCTGAATCTCCTGGCCTGTATATATTTCTAGTGATTTCATTGAGGCGCCTAGCCTCTGATCCTCATTCTGCACATATAATTCCAAGGTCTTAAGTTTCTCCTTTAAAGATAACAGCTCACGACTAGCTCATGCTTGCTGCAAAGGTTGGGGGTCAGGGTGAGCGTCTCCCAGGCAGAAGGAGGAAGATGGTGGTGGAATCACGCATTACCCAGGAAGAGACTAAGAAGGAGCCCGAGAAGCTGATGGACCGTGAGAAGACCTGCCACTCCTGCTCCTACTGTAGATCTTTGCCACCAACAATGGCCACCACCACCTGTAGAAGGAGCTGCAAGCTGCATTCCTGTTGCCCAGCTCCCAGCCGCCTGGCTAGCTTATGCCCTGAAATAACAACACACAAACTGTAGTCTTTAAACACTGCTTGGCCCATTAGCTCTAGCCTCTTACTGGCTAACTCTCACATCTTGATTAACCCATTTCTAATAATCTGTGTAGCACCACGAGGTGGTGGCTTACTGGGAAAGATTCAGCATGTCTGACCTGGTGGCTGGATCCATGGCATCTGACCCAGAGAGGAGAGGCATGGTGATTACCTCACTTCCCTCTTCCTCCCAGCATTCTGTTCTGTCTACTCCACCCACCTAAGGTCTGGCCTATCAAATGGCCAAGGCAGTTTCTTTATTAACCAATGAAGTCAACACAAAACAGAAGACCCTCCCACATCAACCACCGAATGGACGAGTTCTCCCGCAGGAATGTGCCCTCAAGTGAGCTGCACCTGGATGGATGCAACCCTGAAAGAACTGACTAATTTAGTAAAGGAAGTCTACCCAGAAGCCAGAAAGAAGGGCACACACTTCAATTTTGCAATTGTTCTTATGGATCTCAAAAACCTGGATATTGAGTTAAGGAGATTGGCAGCACCATGTCTGGCAGGAAGGGCACTGATGACTCCATGACCCTGCAGGCACAGAAGTTCCAAACAGGGGATGATCTGGATATATCCATCATTCCTCCAAGTCGGGCACCTCCTTCAGGACGGATGAGACCATACTAAATTCTATTGACTTTCTTGAAGTTATTTTTCAGTCAGTTTGTACAATAAACTTACTTAATCTTTTCCTCCCTTGGAAAAAAATAAAGATAACACCTCATCCTTGGAATGGATAGCATGCAGATTGCCATTCTGGAGAGATACTCTATCTGCTAACCTATCATTACTTTTTAACAAATTTTGACTGTCAAATTCAACAGTATGAATTCTTTCAGATAATTTCTCATTACCCTTAAATTTGGATTTAATTTTGTCTGTCAAATTAATGTTGTCCTTTTTAATAGTATTAATTTTTTCAGGCAACTTTTGATTTTTGATAGTATTAATCCTATCAACTAGCTGTTCATTATTAATCTGCAAAGACTGTATCATTCCGAAAAGTGCCACATTCTTTCTTAATGATATAATATGAAGAAAAAACTGAGTCCTAATATCCAATAAATTAAAGTATCACCATAACCATATAAGCTTCACAGAATAGAATCCATAATATTAGCAAAAAAGTTACTAAAAGTTTCAATATTAATGTAATCTGTTGTAACAGGAGCGGCGGGCTACGTTCCTGGCACCCGGCCGCCCCTGTTACAACAGAGTGGCACCTAACGTGGTAATGAACTTTACATAAAACCTGAGAGGGCTTAAAAAGGAGAGAGAGAGAATTTTAGACAGCTTTTTGCTGTTTGTGGGTTGTGTGCCGGCAAAGAAATTGTCCTGACTCAGCAGCAGGAAAAAACTGGCTGTTTTAAAATGCCAGCTTTCTGGGCTGTGCTGCCATCGCAATCTCTGTCTGGCTCCTGCGGGAGACAAAGTCTTTGAATGGAGCATTTGGATTAAAGTGCTACGATTTGTTTGATGGCAACTAGACTCGCTGTGTGCCTGAAAGGAAGTCATTGCATGTTGTGGCTCAGAGGCACAAACAGCTCCACCATGCTAGTGGTGCAATGTGCAAGGATCAGAGGCACGAGCGGCTCCACCATGTTGGACTGGGCGGGGCAAGCAGGCAGTACCCGTTTTTGACCTAGGAATGTCACAGCTTAGATTTTTTTTTTTTTTTTTGGTTTTTTCGAGACAGGGTTTCTCTGTCCTGGAACTAGCTCTTGTAGACTAAGCTGGTCTCGAACTCACAGAGATCCACCTGCCTCTGCCTCCCAAGTGCTTGGATTAAAGGCGTGTGCCACCACTGCCCAGCACAGCTTAGATTCTTAAGCATTTAACGATTTAAAAGCACAAAACAAACTGCTCCTGGATAGTAAAGAAAATTACAGATTCACAATAGGACAGATTCAGACCACTAAATGGATCACAATGTTAGATGAGTGTACATAGGTTGAGAGAGAGAAAATATATATAGAGAGAGAATAAAGTTAATGCCCTTAAAAAAGGGGGGTAAAGTCTTTAAAGAGACAGAGTACAGATAGTTATAGATTAAAAGAAATAAAGAAAAATAAGCCACGTAAAAATGGAAAATTCACAGAGAGTCTAGATTATGTACATTGTGTTTTCTTTAAAATTTTTGACTGTAAAGGAGCTAAGTACAGAGAGACATTTCATTATATGGGTTGCCAAGTGGAACCAGAACGGATATCATGAGGGTATGACTTCAGAATTTGGGTCTAAGGATATGATGCTTTGGAAAGGGTCTTCTTTTGTTTTCACAGAGGCTGAGACCCTGTGGATTGCGTCTATCCCGATATGGTATGATAGATCACGCCCTCCTGAAAGGTTACTGTGAACACCTTCAAAAAATTACTTCACTCAACTGCCAATTTAGATAAACTTGGCACACAGATTATACCATAAAAGACCTGATTAACAGCACCCCCATACAGCAGGAAGCAGTTTGGAGAGAAATAACTACGTCCATATTCCCAAATATTGTTTATAAATGTTCTTTTACATTTAAAGGGGGGTATGATATAGATGTGAATAATTTGCATTGGTATGGATTTTAAGGTCAATTTTATTATATGTATATGTATTTTTGAAGATATTGTGACTGTGTAGTTCATTTTTAAAATGTAATGTATAATTAGGAAATATAGGTTGTTAGTGGATAATCATCAATAATAATCAAGCTTGTAGTCATGTTAGTTAGATTTTCTAGATATATAGAGATATATTTCAGTTAGATAGGCATTCGTCATATCTTTCAAAGACTGCAGAATGTGACATTTAAAATATTTTAATAACTTAGGGTTTTTCATGACAATGAGACACGTCTGCTCCTGGCAGTACCAATCTACTTCGAGAGGAAGATGGGCATTGAAGAGGCTCCTTATGGAGTTTGATATTAATTTGGGCAAGAAACTGCTCTTGCCTGGACTATTGCATAAACTGGACACAGAGTACCTGCAGAGAAAGGACTGCTGAACTTGCCGAAAGGTGAGATGGTCTTTCGGGATTCCTGACTCATGAAAGAGTCTGCAAGACACTCTGCAGGGCGCCAGATGAAGGAGAAGGCGTAAGTCACAAACAATCCCACACCAGTTTGGAATTATGATTAGTAGAATGGTTATTTATTTAAAGGGGAAAAACTTACAGATCACCATCCCAGACAACAGCCCTCAGCACAATCAGGAAGGGAGTCTAGTTGCTGGAAGTGGAGCAGGAAGTAAGAGAGAGCGAGGAGGGAAGTGGCCGCTTTTTTAAAGAGAGAGACCACGCCCCAATGGCCTGGTATCTCAGCAGCTATTGGCTGGAGGAGCGAAAGGACCTCCTGCAACAGTAATCTGCCATGTTGATTTATTAATTACCTATTATGTGATTTGGTAAACTGTAATCTTTATTGTCCAGCAGATGTCATGGTTGCAGAGTTGCGACTAGAAGCAATGCAACTGGTGGTGACAGGAACGGTCCTGAGCTGCTTTAGTTTCCTGCCTTGGTACTCGTTAAATACTGAGCAATATGCTTTGCTTGACAAATTAAAAGCAATTATATGGAGCAAGAAACCCAGAATTCATGGGCAAGGAGCACAAACCGGAAGTTGCAGAAGTTGCCACACGGCAAGGAACCACACCAGGGAACCGCCCCAGGAAATGCGGCAGTAATACGTGCGCTTGGAAAATTTCCAAGTTGCCACACGCAGTAAGCTCTGCTGTGGCAGATGTTCTACCAAAAAAACAAAAACAAAAACAAAAACAAAAACAAAAACAAAAAAAAACTGCTTAGGTAAAAGCAAGCCATCGGGTGGGGTTGGGAAACTTTCTGGGCCATAGACCGGGCTAGGCCTTTAGGTCGTCCACCCGGTAGGTGTGGAGTCCAGATTTATGTGGGAACCAGATAAAGAAGAATGCCTAAAAGAAATTCCACACCAGCTCAGACTAGAGAATAATAGATGGTTATTTATTTATGGGTAGACTCACAAATCAGTATCCTCTGCTGGAACAGAGAACAGAAACCGAATCCCACAGCTGGAAAAGAGGCCGGATGCATGCTTTACTTTGGCGTAAATAGTATAAGAGGTCATACCCCAGTGGGCAGTTAATTTAAAGGCTACTGGCTCTATGATTTCCTACAGCATATGCTGGTTGTAATTCTAATCTTATACTTGATATCTCTTCTTAGTGTATATAGTTTTGTGTTGATTTTGGAACTCTCTTATTTAAACAAAAGGGGGAGGTGCTGTGGGAGCTACTTCAGCCAATAGCCTTTAAGATACCAGCTCACTTGGGCATGGTCTTTTATGCTATAAATGCAGCTTTAAAGCGTGAGCTCACTCTCTTGCTTCCGGCTCTTGCTTTCATTTGTGCAGAGGACTGTCGTTTAGGACTGCTATCTGTGAGTCTACCCCTAAGTAAAAAAAACCCTTTGTTAGATGTAATTCTGAACTAGTGTGGGATTATTTTGTAGCTTCCATCATCACATAATGACTGTACTAATTTAAATTCCCACCCTTTTGACGTTGCAACACAACTTTGTCCTCTATCTACAAAGCAGATGCTCAAAAACTTTGAAACCAAGTTACAGAAGATATTCCACGATTTTGTGATGAGCAGCATTCATAGGTGTCCTGGAACCCATGTGGTTTTAGACTGCTTTCTTTGATTTTTAGTGTTGGGGAGCAAACATGAGGCATCCTGTGTGTTAGGGAAGCATTCTACCAACTGGTCTACATCCCTGGGTCCTAAACTTTAGTTATTTGAGATTTAAATTGAAAAGACTAAATAAATTATCCTCTCAAGGACCCTGTCTGTAAAAGTATGCTTTAGAAAAGACGTAAGTAAACTGTATGGTGTTGAATGCCTGTAGTCCCAGCATTTGCAAGGTGGAGGCAGGAGGATCAGGAGGTACCGAAAAGAGAAAAAGAAAAAGCTAGAGTTCAAAATCAACAGCTACATAGGGAGTTGAGACTGGACTGCCCCATAAAGAATGAAAATATTAAAGCTATGATGGAAAAGTTTCCAACACTATCTAAAGTGATAACACATGTTTATTATGGTGTGAAGCAACAGAGGCTGGTCTCATATGGGGTCCCCAACAATAAAGCTTGGTTCTCTTAAATCTGTGTTTATAATGACACCGTTTGGAATCTTGCCAAAACCACGGAGTGGTAGTCAACGTAAACTCACATTCTGGCTTCTAATCCGCTTCCTTCAGTGCCTTCCGGCTTAAGACCGATGTCATTGTCCACAATATATCAGAGCAGTCACTAGCTTTCCAGTTACAGTATGTTTCTAACTGCCAATCAACGCCCTATCAGATTATAGAATTTCGTTTTACCTATAAGCAGTTTCTACCAAAATAACTGACACAGAAATATTTTTTTAACTCCATTCTTTTAACTCGAGCTCCCTTTATCTCCCACGCATCCCTCTGGTGCACTCCGCGTCGGTCATCTAAAATCAATCGCTGAGGATCAAGTTGCTAAGAGACAGGACGCTGAGAGGGCGGAGACGCTGCACTGCGACAGGCTTGAGAGGAAAAGCCAGAGGGGGCAGGCTAAGGAGCAGTGGGCGGAGCCGTGGGCTGAGCTCCGGACCGCACCCTCCGGCCCGCAGGAGCTCGTCGTTCATTGGCTCCTCGGCTGCGGCGCTAGCCTGCGATTGGCCGGGCCGGTCGACTGGCGCTCCGCCCCTCGGCTGTCGTGCAGGGCGGCCAGCTAGCGGGCGCAGGCGGGTGCGGTCGCGGTGCGTGAGGCCTCCTGAGCTGGGCTTAGTCGCCGGGTCGCGCCGTTCCGGGCACGAGCGCGGGCGGTGCCGGCCGCTGCAGGTGACACGGGCGCAGTGGGGGCCGCCGCGGCCTTGTGGAGGTGAGAGAGACGCCGAGAGGCTGGGGCACCCAGGCTGGAGCTGGGAAGTGGGACGAGGGCCAGGAGCACGGCCGCCCCGGGCGGGCGGACGGATCGTGCGGGCCCCGCTGCCCGGAAGCCCGCGGACGCCCGGGCACAGCCCGCTGCCCGGTCCCGCCGCCGCCCAGCAGCCCGTCCCGCCCGCGCGCCTGACGACGGAGCCCAGCTTCGGCGCCGGACTCCGGCCCTCGTCGTCCCGGCCTGGCTCCTGTCCGACGCCTTTGTCTGCCTCTCTCTAGCCCGCGCCCCGAGTAGGCGTCCACGCCGCGGAATCCGGGCCCGGAGGACGCGCCGCGCAGGGAGCCTCGGACCCGGGTGGGAGGCGATGCTACCCTACGCCCTTCAGAATCAGAGCCAACCGCCTCGGTTCTCAGGTCTCGACCAGGGTCAGGAAGTCTGTTCTCCTTGTTTGGGATGAGTCAGTGTTAACAACCTCCCTGTGTTGTGCCAGAGACCTCCCACCTGTCCCGGTGCCCCCTTCCTTCCACTGCCATCTCTGCCTAGGAAGAAAAAAAAAAAAATCAAGAACCCCTTTTTCATTGAAACATGAAAAGCAGGTGCTTATTATGGACAGAGAAAGCGACTTAGATAGCCGTGTATATGCAAGTGAATAAGCCAAAAATAAGGAAATAAGTTATGTTCTTTAAAAGTGTAATGTGTTAAACAGTAGAATTTTCAATTTAGGGTAAGTAATTTGTTATGCCTTAGACACTTTTAATATATATTATCATGTATAAGAGGATAATTTTGAGCTTCAGATATTCTTTTGATCAAAGTTTTTCATGTGTTTATACCTTGTTCCTGAATGAGATGCGTGTGCCAGCTGTTCCAAGAGACTATATGCTTTATTAAAAATTACCTGTCAATGCTTTACCTTTCATACTTACGTTCAGACCCGAAAGGAAGTTTGCTAGTAGATTAATTTAAGTAGAATACGCAATAGTTTTACCCTTGCTTGGAAAGATTCAGTTGTGTCTACAGAAAAAAAAATCACACCCAAATTATGTAAATTATCCATGAGCACAAATACATGAGAATAATATTTGAAATATACACGATTTTAAGAATTTGAGAGAGACAACATTCTTGACATTTTAATGACTGGAGATTTAGCTCAGTGGTAGAGTACAGTGCCTCATCCCCACCACCAAGAATAGGAAAAAAATTCAATTGATTTTTTTTTCCTGGAAATTAAAACCAAAAAAAACAGCTTACAAGGGGTCTGTTTTCTTTCTTTCTTTCTTTCTTTCTTTCGTTCTTTCTTTCTTTCTTTAAGTGCTAGGCATCAAACTGAGGGCATAGGCAAGAACTCATCTACATTCCTGGATCCTAAATGTCTACTAAGGTCCCAACAAATTATAAACACCCCTTTCCAAATCATGTGCTCAGAAAAGGGATCCATGTATTACCCCTGTAAGTAGAGAGCAGTGTGCTCAGAAAGGGATCCATATATTATTCCCCTGTAATAGAGAGCAGTGTTCACTGAAAATCAAGATTGCCACATATTATTGTAGATACTTACATATTCTCATAGAGTACGGCTTTCAACTCAGAGTGGGGTTCCAACAGATACATTGTTTCTTTAAAGTTTTGTGACTTTATTAACTCAGCAAACATTTTGGGCACTATCTGCTTTGCTGGTCCTTCTAAGGAATCAAAAGATAAAAGGACCAATCTATGAGCTGGGTGTGTCAGTACAGACCTGTAATCCCTGTGCTCTGGAGGTTGAGGCAGGAGGATCAAGAGGTAGAAGCTAGCCTGAGCTACAAAGCAAGATAAAACTGCCGGGCGGTGGTGGCGCACGCCTTTAATCCCAGCACTCGGGAGGCAGAGGCAGGCGGATCTCTGTGAGTTCGAGACCAGCCTGGTCTACAAGAGCTAGTTCCAGGACAGGCTCCAAAACCACAGAGAAACCCTGTCTCGAAAAACCAAAAAAAAAAAAAAAAAGATAAAACTGAAATTCTGTCCTCTGCAATTCTTTCTAAGTGACTCAACTAATTCTTGAAAAAAATTTATGTCACCAATGGCCAAAGTAGAATAAGAATAAATAGTGGTTGTAATAAAGTGTGGTACCCATTTGAATCCAGATGCTGTGCTGGGTTCTTTAATGGTATGATTGAATTCTCACAATAATTCTAAAGACTGTTGATATTTTCCTTATAGCTGAAACAGTTGAAGCCCCAGGATGCACTGCTGCAAATGGTAAAGCTGGGTAAGTTTCAAGAGCCCACTTGAATCCTTTATCGGCAGCATACTTCATTGTTAATCTTTATGAATCTGTTTGATCCAGGGATCTCAGAAATGCTAATTCTTCTGCTACAAGCATCCAGTCCTTACACTGTACCTGTAAGAGGTCCCACTTAAAGCCTCATGGAAATCCAGAAGCTACCTACTGTTTTACCTTTGTTTTGCAGATGAGGAAATTGAAAGCCAAATTATTTGAACTAGATGCTATCTTAATGGTGGAACCAGGATACACACTTCAGAATCTATACTTGTGACTACTACGCTGTACAGATCCTCCAATAAGGTACATCCCTGGAAGCCATGATTTTAGAGTGCTTTGTGTTTCTTTTGTGTTTTAGATTTATTCATTTTTATTTATGTGTGTTTGCTTGCATGTATCTGTGCATCATACACATGCTTAGTCCCCATGAAGACCAGAAGAGGGCGCTATAGCCCCTGTAACTGGAGCAATGAACAGGTGTAAAAAACACCTGTTTGTGCTGGGTAGCAAACTCAGGTCTTGCTCAATAACAGCAAGTACTTGTAACTGCCAGCCATCTCTCAGGCCCCTGTTGCTTTTTAATGCTTATGCAAACACATAGATTGTTACTTGGCTGCCATTTCATGTCCTAAGGCAGTGGTTCTTGCTCCTGATTTGCTTCCACACTTCTACTCCAGCGCACTTGAAATACCGCAGTCCTAGGAAGCATATACTGTCTCTGTAGGCCACATCTCGAAATGTCATGGTCCTAGGAAGCATATGCTGTCTCTATATGCTACGTCTCGAGATATTGCAGTCCTAGGAAGCATATGCTGTCTCTGTAGGCCACATCTCAAGATGTCACGGTCCTAGGAAGCATATGCTGTCTCTGTAGGCCATGTCTCATCTGTGAGGTGCCATGGGTATCTCCAGAGTACCTTCCCAGAGTGATCCCTTTTGTTCTCTGCACTGTCAGTCATAGGCTTTTAGTCTAATTTCTCTGCTGCAGTTCAGCAAGTGTAGGTGGCGTCTGTCTGTCAGTGATCTTTGCTCTACGTTATGCCATATTTTTCTTAGAGCAGCTTATAGTTTCAGGTGGAATTCTCAACCTAGAAACTAACAACAGTTAAACTGTAAGCATGACTAGCCATAAACCCTCACCTCTGTTTTTCTATAATTTTGTATTCCAACTTCGGCTGCAGTGCCTGACACATGATGGAATTGGTAAATGCTTGGATAAAACAGTGTCTTACATTGCCTGACATAAAGAGTTTTTAAAACATTTTAACTTTGGACAGGTGGTTCTGTTTTTGTTTCTTTTCTTTCTTTTTGTAATATCCCTGGCCTACCTCAGGAGCCAAAGCTTTGGCAGTTGTTTCACTGAAACACAAGCAGCTTCACAAGCTATTAGAGTCTGTCCTTTCTCATCCTGAACCATCACCTCTGACTCACCACCTCTCCACCCCATGCTCTTCTATAGAATGGAAAGAATTATCTTAATAGATTGATGGCATTGTGTAACTTATTTAGCTTCTTAGAACCTGTTGTAAAATTAGTGAGAGCTCTTCTTTCATATCTATTCCAATTTCTCTGCCTCCCCATGGTGTGACTCCATTTTGGCTGTTGGCCAGAATAGTGTCACCATGATGCTTACGTTATCCGTTTTTCTGCCAGTATCCATCACCAGATCAGTCAGGTCAGTTTCACATTGCTTCAGGAAAAAAATGGGCTGCAAAGAACTTTGCAAAGAGAAGTTGTTTCAAACATATAAAAATAGCACCACTTAATAGTCATTACTACAGTTCTAATAAGCATAGGCACTTTACCTGCTCTGCTCGGTTACCAGGCTAAGGCTCATCTTATTATGTCTGTACAAGTTCAGTTTGTTCAGCCGTCATTATTTGTACCGCAAACATTCACTCAGGGAAAAACAGGAGGGAGGCTATTTAGGAACAACATTTAGGAATGAAATTATAATCTTTTTTTTCTTTTTAAGCAAGGTACATGTGTCGATTTCTTCACAGTTTGATTAAATGAATTCTAGATAGTCAGTGTATAAACCAGGCATGCTTAGTGAGTTTTTATAAAAAGAAAAACTTCCCCTGGACATTTGATTTGGAAAAAATTTAACATATAACAGAGTCAGAAAGAATTTTGTAGTAAACACCCAAATGCCTGCCACTGGAAGTCTGTCATTAAGATTCTTTTTATTGCATTTTTTATCCATCTGTCCATCTGTATATGTACCCATCTTTTTTTTTAATTTTTTTTTAAATTTATTTATAATGCATACAATATTCTGTCTGTGTGTATGTCTACAGGCCACAAGAGGGCACCAGACCTCATTACAGATGGTTGTGAGCCACCATGTGGTTGCTGGGGATTGAACTCAGGACCTTTGGAAGAGCAGGCAATGCTCTTAACCGCTGAGCCATCTCTCCAGCCCCTGTACCCATCTTTCAAGTCATAATATCGTAAAGCTTTTGTGTCTGAAGAGATTTTGGATTGATATTCTGTGTTTGTTTTAGGTCAGTTTTATTTTTTCTTTATATAATGACAGGTGATTTTTAGGAATGACTGTAACTAGTCTACAATGTTCTGGAAACATCTGAATTTCAGATGTTAAGAAGACTGTGTTTTCCCTGTTTCTAGCTCCAAAAGATGAGTCGTGGGTATCCAGAAAACAATAATTTCCTGAATAATAATAACCAAATGGTATTAGATATGATACTTTATCCACTAATTGGAATCCCTCAGACCATCAACTGGGAAACTGTGGCAAGGCTTGTGCCTGGACTAACACCCAAAGAGGTAAGTAACAATCCCTAGATACCACCTAAGGAGCAAACACAACAGCAACACTAAAAACAGAACCCCCCAAATGTGAGATCTAAAGAAACATCTAAGTGAAAAGAATTTACAGCTTTTTATTTCCTTTTATATTTATTTTATTGTATTTATAAGTGTTTTGTCTGCATGTATGTCTGTGTACCACATTCACATAGTGCCCAAGGAGACCAGAAGAGGACATTCCAGGACAGCCAGGGCTACACATAGAAATCCTGTCTCCTAAGATAATTTTAAAATAAAGTATCTTTAAATAGAAGGCAAGAAAATAACTTTTTGCCATTAATCTTTTTACTTTGCCTTACACATACATAATCTTAATGATTGAAGTTGATCATTCAGAACTATGAATAAATATGTCTTCTCCCCTATAAGTTAGATCATTCAACAATATTTTATTAAATTTTATTGGATGAAGATTATCTTAATGATTACTCTTATAATATTACTCAATGATAATATCATGTATTAAGGTAGTAAGCATGTATAAAACCACTATGTGATCCCGAATTTCCTGAGAAACCACCACACTGCTTTCCAAAGTGGTTGCACAAGTTTGCATTCCCACCAGCAATGGATGAGTGTACCCCTTTCTCCACAACCTCTCCAGCAAAGACTATCATTGGTGTTTTTGATTTTAGCCATTCTGACAGGTGTAAGATGGTATCTTAAAGTTGTCTTGATTTGCATTTCCCTGATCGCTAAGGAAGTTGAGCATGACCTTAAGTGTCTTTTGGCCATTTGAACTTCTTCTGTTGAGAATTCTCTGTTCAGATCAGTGCCCCATTTTATAATTGGGTTGATTAGCCTTTTACGGTCTAGTTTCTTGAGTTCTTTATATATTTTGGATCTGAAAAACCCTGGGATAAAACCGGACTTGCTGAACATAGTGGACAATGAGGACTACTGAGAACTCAAGAACAATGGCAATGGGTTTTTGATCCTACTGCACGTACTGGCTTTGTGGGAGCCTAAGCAGTTTGGATGCTCACCTTACTAGACCTGGATGGAGGTCGGTGGTCCTTGGACTTCCCACAGGGCAGGGAACCCTGATTGCTCTTTGGGCTGATGAGGGAGGGGCACTTGATTGGGAGAGAGGGAGGGAAATGGGAGGCAGTAGCGGGGAAGAGACAGAAATCTTTAATAAATAAATAAATTAAAAAATAAAAAAAAACCTCATGTGCTTTTTAAACTTTTTTGGTTAGCACAGGAAGTACCACCATTCTGGCATTTTCATTCACAGGGAGTTTTGTAATGTAACCTCCATTTTTACCATTTTCTATCTTCGCAGTGTGCAAAAAGGTTTGATGAGTTGAAGAGCAGCGGAAGCTCACCTGTTGACAACCAGTATAACCCCTTAATGGCAGCTGGGGAGGGTCCTGTGGAGTCTTTAGCCACTTACATTAAATCTTCACTTCTGGAAACACAAGGAGATTTTCAAGAGACTCCAGTTGATCAAGATACAGTTTCCAAAGCAGGTAAGGTTGTAAAGTACAATAGAGCACTTGTCCTTATGAAAATCTACATTTGTACAGTCTAGTCAACCTTAGTCAACAATACAAATACTTGTGTAAAATCTGTTAGTATTTTTATCTTTGTGAATGTTAAAAATTTTCATTGTCTTTGCTGTTTTTCAAAAACCTTAACTGTAAATATGTAGGCAAAGTAACATTTCTAAAACAAACTGTTAATTGTATCAAAATTATTTACTCTAGTTTCTCAAACTAGTGTTTTACATATTGTTTATTTGCTGTAATTTTGTTTTTTGAAAAAGGGTGTCATGTAACCCAGGCTGGCCTTGAACTCAATATGTAGCTAAGAAAGACCTTGAACTTCTGAGTTTCCTGCCTCCCATCTCCCAAGTACTGAGAGATGACTGTATCTCTGTACTGAGAGATGACTGTATCTCTGTACTGAGAGATGACTATATCTCTGTACTGAGAGGTGACTATCTCACTGTACTGAGAGATGACTGTATCACTGTACTGAGAGATGACTGTATCACAGTACTGAGAGATGACTGTATCACTGTACTGAGAGATGACTGTATCTCTGTACTGAGAGATGACTGTATCACTGTACTGAGAGATGACTGTATCTCTGTACTGAGAGGTGACTATCTCACTGTACTGAGAGGTGACTATCTCACTGTACTGAGAGATGACTGTATCACGGTACTGAGAGGTGACTGTATCACTGTACTGAGAGATGACTATCACTGTACTGAGAGGTGACTGTATCACTGTACTGAGAGATGACTGTATCACTGTACTGAGAGATGACTGTATCACTGTACTGAGAGATGACTGTACTGAGAGATGACTGTATCACTGTACTGAGAGATGACTGTATCTCTGTACTGAGAGGTGACTATCTCACTGTACTGAGAGATGACTGTATCACTGTACTGAGAGGTGACTGTATCACTGTACTGAGAGATGACTGTATCAACTGTACTGAGAGGTGACTGTATCACTGTATTGAGAGATGACTGTATCACTGTACTGAAAGGTGACTGTATCACTGTACTGAGAGGTGACTGTATCACTGTACTGAGAGATGACTATCTCACTGTACTGAGAGATAACTGTATCACTGTACTGAGAGGTGACTGTATCACTGTACTGAGAGATGACTGTATCACTGTACTGAGAGATGACTGTATCACTGTACTGAGAGATGACTGTATCAGTGTACTGAGAGGTGACTCTATCACTGTACTGAGAGGTGACTATCTCACTGTACTGAGAGATGACTGTATCACTGTACTGAGAGATGACTGTATCACTGTACTGAGAGATGACTGTATCACTGTACTGAGAGATGACTGTATCACTGTACTGAGAGATGACTGTATCAGTGTACTGAGAGGTGACTGTATCTCTGTACTGAGAGGTGACTGTATCACTGTACTGAAAGGTGACTGTATCAACTGTACTGAGAGGTGACTGTATCACTGTACTGAAAGGTGACTGTATCACTATACTGAGAGGTGACTGTATCACTGTACTGAGAGATGACTGTATCACTGTACTGAGAGGTGACTGTATCACTGTACTGAGAGATGACTGTATCACTGTACTGAGAGATGACTGTATCAGTGTACTGAGAGGGGACTGTATCACTGTACTGAGAGATGACTGTATCACTGTACTGAGAGATGACTGTATCACTGTACTGAGAGGTGACTGTATCACTGTACTGAGAGATGACTGTATCAGTGTACTGAGAGGTGACTGTATCACTGTACTGAGAGATGACTGTATCAGTGTACTGAGAGATGACTGTATCACTGTACTGAGAGATGACTGTATCACTGTACTGAGAGATGACTGTATCACTGTACTGAGAGGTAACTGTATCACTGTACTGAGAGATGACTGTATCACTGTACTGAGAGATGACTGTATCAGTGTACTGAGAGGTGACTGTATCTCTGTACTGAGAGGTGACTGTATCACTGTACTGAAAGGTGACTGTATCAACTGTACTGAGAGGTGACTGTATCACTGTACTGAAAGGTGACTGTATCACTGTACTGAGAGGTGACTGTATCACTGTACTGAGAGGTGACTGTATCACTGTACTGAGAGAAGACTGTATCAGTGTACTGAGAGGTGACTGTATCTCTGTACTGAGAGGTGACTGTATCTCTGTACTGAGAGATGACTATCACTGTACTGAGAGATGACTGTATCACTGTACTGAGAGATGACTGTATCACTGTACTGAGAGATGACTGTATCAGTGTACTGAGAGGTGGCTGTATCAGTGTACTGAGAGGTGACTGTATCTCTGTACTGAGAGGTGACTGTATCACTGTACTGAAAGGTGACTGTATCATTGTACTGAGAGCTGACTGTATCACTGTACTGAGAGGTGACTGTATCACTGTAATGAGAGATGACTGTATCAGTGTACTGAGAGGTGACTGTATCTCTGTCATGAGAGGTGACTGTATCTCTGTACTGAGAGATGACTGTATCTCTGTACTGAGAGGTGACTATCTCATTGTACTGAGAGGTGACTGTATCTCTGTACTGAGAGGTGACTGTATCTCTGTACTGATAGATGACTGTATCTCTGTACTGAGAGGTGACTATCTCACTGTACTGAGAGATGACTGTATCACTGTACTGAGAGGTGACTGTATCACTGTACTGAGAGATGACTGTATCAACTGTACTGAGAGGTGACTGTATCACTGTATTGAGAGATGACTGTATCACTGTACTGAGAGATGACTGTATCAGTGTACTGAGAGGTGACTGTATCACTGTACTGAAAGGTAACTGTATCACTGTACTGAGAGATGACTGTATCTACTGTACTGAGAGGTGACTGTATCACTGTTCTGAGAAATGACTGTATCAGTGTACTGAGAGATGACTATATCACTGTACTGAGAGGTGACTGTATCACTGTACTGAGAGGTGACTGTATCTCTGTACTGAGAGATGACTATCACTCTACTGAGAGATAACTGTATCACTGTACTGAGAGATGACTGTATCACTGTACTGAGAGATGACTATATCACTGTACTGAGAGGTGACTGTATCACTGTACTGAAAGGTGACTGTATCACTGTACTGAGAGGTGACTGTATCACTGTACTGAGAGGTGACTGTATCACTGTACTGAGAGAAGACTGTATCACTGTACTGAGAGGTGACTGTATCTCTGTACTGAGAGGTGACTGTATCACTGTACTGAGAGATGACTGCATCACTGTACTGAGAGATGACTGTATCACTGTACTGAGAGATGACTGTATCAGTGTACTGAGAGGTGACTGTATCTCTGTACTGAGAGGTGACTGTATCACTGTACTGAAAGGTGACTGTATCATTGTACTGAGAGGTGACTGTATCACTGTACTGAGAGGTGACTGTATCACTGTACTGAGAGATGACTGTATCAGTGTACTGAGAGGTGACTGTATCTCTGTCATGAGAGGTGACTGTATCTCTGTACTGAGAGATGACTGTATCTCTGTACTGAGAGGTGACTATCTCACTGTACTGAGAGGTGACTGTATCTCTGTACTGAGAGGTGACTGTATCTCTGTCATGAGAGGTGACTGTATCTCTGTACTGAGAGATGACTGTATCTCTGTACTGAGAGGTGACTATCTCACTGTACTGAGAGGTGACTGTATCACTGTACTGAGAGATGACTGTATCTCTCTACTGAGAGATGACTGTATCGCTGTACTGAGAGGTGACTGTATCACTGTACTGAGAGGTGACTGTATCACTGTACTGAGAGGTGACTGTATCACTGTACTGAGAGGTGACTGTATCACTGTACTGAGAGATGACTGTATCTCTGTACTGACAGGCGACTGTATCACTGTACTGAGAGGTGACTGTATCACTGTACTGAGAGATGACTGTATCAGTGTACTGAGAGGTGACTGTATCTCTGTCATGAGAGGTGACTGTATCTCTGTACTTAGAGTTGACTGTATCTCTGTACTGAGAGGTGACTATCTCACTGTACTGAGAGGTGACTATCTCTGTACTGAGAGGTGACTGTATCACTGTACTGAGAGATGACTGTATCTCTGTACTGAGAGATGACTGTATCTCTGTACTGAGAGGTGACTGTATCACTGTACTGAGAGGTGACTGTATCACTGTACTGAGAGGTGACTGTATCACTGTACTGAGAGGTGCCTGTGTCACTGTACTGAGAGATGACTGTATCACTGTACTGAGAGATGACTGTATCACTGTACTAAGAGGTGACTGTATCACTGTACTGAGAGATGACTGTATCACTGTACTGAGAGGTGACTGTATCACTGTACTGAGAGATGACTGTATCACTGTACTGAGAGGTGACTGTATCACTGTACTGAGAGGTGACTGTATCACTGTACTGAGAGATGACTGTATCACTGTACTGAGAGGTGACTGTATCACTGTACTGAGAGGTGACTGTATCACTGTACTGAGAGATGACTGTATCAGTGTACTGAGAGGTGACTGTATCTCTGTACTGAGAGGTGACTGTATCTCTGTACTGAGAGATGACTGTATCTCTGTACTGAGAGGTGACTATCTCACTGTACTGAGAGGTGACTGTATCTCTGTACTGAGAGGTGACTGTATCTCTGTACTGAGAGGTGACTGTATCACTGTACTGAGAGGTGACTGTATCACTGTACTGAGAGGTGACTGTATCAGTGTACTGAGAGGTGACTGTATCTCTGTTCTGAGAGGTGACCGTATCTCTGTACTGAGAGGTGACTGTATCTCTGTTCTGAGAGATGACTGTATCTCTGTACTGAGAGATGACTGTATCTCTGTACTGAGAGGTGACTATCTCACTGTACTGAGAGGTGACTGTATCTCTGTACTGAGAGGTGACTTTATCTCTGTCCTGAGAGATGACTGTATCACTGTACTGAGAGATGACTGTATCTCTGTACTGAGAGATGACTGTATCACTGTACTGAGAGATGACTGTATCTCTGTACTGAGAGATGACTGTATCACTGTACTGAGAGGTGACTGTATCACTGTACTGAGAGGTGACTGTATCACTGTACTGAGAGGTGACTGTATCACTGTACTGAGAGGTGACTGTATCACTGTACTGAGAGATGACTGTATCACTGTACTGAGAGGTGACTGTATCACTGTACTGAGAGGTGACTGTATCTCTGTACTGAGAGATGGAGTATATCACCACACCCAGTTTATGCAGTGCCGGGGGTTAATCTCAGTCGTGCTAGATAAGTCTTCAGCCAGCTGAACTGTATTCCTAGCCTTCATTTCCTTATTTTAAATTAATTTAACGTGGATGCAATATAGCAAATTTATATTTCATTTTCTCTTCTGTACTCATAGTTTTTTTTTGTAGATATCCCACTTAAAGAATAATAAAATTTTCTTCTCCCAGAACAAATCAAAGTTAAGTTTTAAGTTCAGCTGCACTCTGACCTGTTTTTTACTTTTACTTTTTCATGTAGCTCAGGTTGGCTCAAACTTGTTATGTAGCTAAGGATGACCTTGTATGCCTGATATTTCCGTGTGCTGGGATAAAGGCGTGTACTATCATGCTTGGACACTTTTTAAAGTGTTTATTAATTAGTTAATTTCTTTCATTTGTTTGTTTTTCAGACAGAATCTCTCTATGTAGCCCTAGCTGTCCCAGAACTTACTGTATGAACCAGGCTGGTCTAGAACTCATTGAGCTCCATCTACCACTGCCTCCCAACTTCTGGGATCATAGGCATATGCTACTATCCAGGCTACTTTAAAAAAATAGAGCATCTTGCTCATCGTAGTCTCTTTTTACAGCCATGTTTACTGCAGTTGACAGAAATTCAGGTAGCACAATGGCAGGGTTGAGGAGGTGTTTTCTGGAGTTGCACTTGGAAGTCACCGGTTTACTTTCATCTGCAGTCAGAATATGGAAATAGGAATGTATTTTGGGAAGAGGAGACTGGACTGTGCTTTTGAGCAATTGGCTTGGTTTGGAATACCACATCTTCTGAGAATGTTCACTAGAACGTTAGCAGTTCGTACTGCCCTTAAGATATGAGTATTAAGGTGAGAAATGCTACCTGACAAATGCCAAATACCATAGCTGGCCTTGGGAACCATGTGTTTACTTTGTTACCATTCCATAAGTAAACCCATTCTCAGTTAGAAATGCTAACCCACCCCCCTTTTTTTGTATGTGTCTGTTTCTGTATTTAAGGAAGACATAGTATAGCTTCCACAAGGAATTGTTCTTCAGAAAGTGAAAATTGTACTACTCGTAATGCTGGAGAAATGACTGAAGAATCTGAAGGGTAGGAGGCCGGTTGTTTGCTAGATAAGATTTAATATTAATATTACCGTTAGCCGTTCACATATACGATTGGTGGTTGTGTTTATCAGTCAGCATACTGTAGGAATTTTACATTACTTCATTGCTAAGACATTGGAATCAGATTCATCTGTGCTGAACAACAACAAATAGCTTAATACCTAAGCATGTTGCTTGCTTGTGTTATTTATAAGTTGTGGAGGTTTTTCATTCTTAAAATAATTTGCCTATCTTTAAAAATTAGAAATAACATCTATTAACATAATTTTGAAAGTAAATTTTAATGTCCAAAGAAAAACCTCTAAGTAATTAGTTCTTTAACTTTACTAATGAGATTAGATATGCATTTTAGAACTGTCTAGTATAGTTGCTTTACAAATATATAGAAATCAGAATGTATTTCAGTATGCTTCAAGTTTTGATATTTTGTTTTGCTCTGTGTGTTTCCTATACAATAAAGTGCATGCATAATAAATGTTTACTTTGTTTTGACAAATAATACACTAGCTCACCTAATGAATATGGAACTATCTTTTTCATCTATAAAATTTCTTTCCTGCACCTCTAATTTTTGTAGATTTATAATAACAGTTTTATTAATATGAAGTTCACATATCACAGAACTCATCTACCCGCTGCCTTCCTCCTCTCCCTCCTCTCCCTCTCCTTGTATGCGGATGGAGCCTAGGGCACTGCACATGCCAGGGAAGCAAGCCCTCAGCCGCTAGCTAGTCAGAGTCAGCCAGGTTTCCCGGGCAGCCTTGAACTTGAGCTCTCCCTCTCCACAGGCCAGAGTGTGCATGGTGAGCCCATGTAAGCAGAGGGTATTGGTAGGAATCCCTGCTTCCCGCCTACCGCGTGGGTCCCAAGGATTAAAGCGAGGCCATCAGGCTTAGCAACAAATACCCTTCCTACTGAGCCTCTTGTTAGCCCTCTTTTGATTGTGATAGAACATTGATTATAATACTTCTTCTTATATCCCAACTTTATATAAAACACTTCGTTCTGTATTTGGAATTTGTGAAATTGAACTAAGCACTAAGTAATTCATACTTTTAGTACACTGTATTTCTTCCTATTTATTCCCTTTTTGTAATGGCATGAGACAATGCATCACACTGTTGGGGGTTCTGGTTTTTCGTTTGTTTGTGTATGTGAAGGTGCAGGTTTGGAAGTGAAAAGATTTTCTCCGTCCTGGAACACTCCAGGTTGGCTAGCTGGATGCAGCCAAGTCCTAAGGATCTGTCTGCTTTGATCTGCCCAAAACACTGTGCTTTTTAAAATGGGTTCTAGGAATTCAGCTCCATCTCATTTACCCTTACTCCTGTTTTTTCCTTTTTAGTTGACTTTTGCATTTTTGAGACAGGGTCTCACTCTATGGCCCAGGTTGGCCTGGTACCTACTATACAGTACAGACAGCCCCCAGCTGATGGTAATCCTACCACTTCAGATTCTCATGCCCCATTACACACGTGAGCTGCCATACCTAGTGAAATACATCACTTTCAAGGAAGGTAAATTCAAGGAGTATGTAGTTTTTGAAGCAAACTTTCAAATGTATTTACTAAATTATTTTATGTAAATAAGCACATAGTTTTAATTATTTTTTATAAGTAATCTTTTTATTATTATTACTTTAATACAGTCTTATTCCACACAGTATCCCTGCTCCCACCCCCTTCCCCCCATACCCTACCCTTCTCCTTACCCCCATCCATCCCCAGAAAGGGTAAGCCCCGCATGGAGAGTCAACAAAGTCTAACAGCAGTTTGATATAGGATCAAGGCCCTCCCCCCATATCTAGGCTGAGCAAGATATCCCTCCATAGAGAATGTGCTCCAAGATGCCAGATCAAGCACTAGGGATAAATCCTGGTCCCACTGCCAGTGGCCCCACAGAACACCCAAACCTCACAACTGTCCCCCACTTGATGTGGGCCTAGTTTGGTCCCATCTTGTAACTGTACTCATTAATATATATTTCATGAGTGCATGGAGCCAAACATTGCTGATACTAAAGTAAGCATACAGGTTTTTAATTTGATTGTTCAAGGAATCATTTTAGATAGTTTTCCTTTTTTAAAAGTATAAAGATGTTAGTTATTACACAAGAATCAAAGTCTACTATTTAATTGTTCTTTGAGAACTGAAACTTGAACAATAAAATTGAAGCCATGTAAAGTATTAGTTCTTTAGAAACAATATTTTTTATTTCTTTATGAAATGGGTAGCTTACTGAAGTTAATCATAATCTAAGGTATAATCAGATAAACAAGAAGTGAGAAATTTTGAAGTCAAACCCTATAAAACAGATTTTTGTGGTCGAAACTTGCAAGAGGACCTTGTTCTCTTACCGCACTACACATCAGTGGTCTCGCCGCCCCTTCACACTCTAATCGTCTCTTTTCTGTGTAACGTTTTTCATGAAGGCCAAACATGGTGATCCACGTATGTGATGAAGCAAAAAACTTGAAAGAAGATTTTATTTGTCCACGAGATCTTTTAATATCAGAAATGAAGTACTTTGCTGAATATTTATCTATGGATGCCCAGCGCTGGGAAGAAGTGGACATTTCTGTTCATTGTGATGTTCATATTTTCAACTGGCTGATAAAATATGTCAAAAGGAACACTAAGGAGAATAAGGATTGTGAGATTCCCACTTTAGGTAAAAAAACAAAAACAAAAAAACAATCCATTGCTTATTTTGAGCTGAAATCTGTGTCACCTGGTAGCTGCTTCAGGTCCAAACTGAGGCGTAGAGGTTTACTAGAGCCGTGCTCAGACCACAGGAACTCACGCTCTATCCGTCCTGGAATGGGTCCTGGGGCTCTTTAAAGGCTCTAAGGTTAACCAGGTTTACATGACAATACCAAGATGTTACTCACTTTTTCTGTGTGTCAAGATTTGTTCAGAATGTGAAAAGGCAACGTGTACAAAATTATTGAGCTTTATAGCCCGAATCAAAGCAGACACAGAGAGCTGTTTTACTGGTTTTCTCCAGTACCATGCACTCATAGTTAAAAAGGAAAGGGAAAATGTAGGTTCACTTGTCCTTGATGAAGCGGTAAAAATGACTTTATTATACCTCAACCCTCCGTATACATCCTTTTCTGGACTCTCATAATGGCCTCAGCAGTTTGGATGCTTACCAGTGTGGCTGTCTTGAGGTAAAGCATTGGCACAGCTGAGTGAGCTTATAACTCAGCTGACTAGTTATGAGCTAACTCAACTGACCTCAAAGTAGAAAAACATGTTTACTTGAGAAAGCAGCTTACAGAACTTGTGATTATTCAGACAGGTAAATGAGCTAGTCACATAAAGAAAAACAGTTGATAGTGGTGTTGTTAGTAATAAAAGCCAAGTTCTCACGTGAGAATTCAAGTTTTGGAAAGTGTCCCTGCTGCAGTGTAACCGACAACTTCTCCATACACAAAAACTTTTCTTTTTAAATTCTGTTGGTCTTACTATCAAATCTGAGCTCTAAACACCTCTTTCCAGTGAGTCATCTGAGTACTTAGAACATGCACGACTCTCCCACGTGAGCACTGTGCAGTGTCTGAAACATTTCTGCAGTGGGTTAACGCTGCACTCACAGTGCAGATGACCACCGAACAAAGGAGTAGTTTACTGATCTGAGTTCAGATTCTGTGCCACGCCACCTTCACGACAATACTACCTGTCAAGTTTTGGCTTCACAAAAGCAGCCTACCCCCAAACAAGTGCAAAAGCTGATTTGAAGCCAGGTATGGTGGCTCATGCTTGTAATTCCAGCACTCTGGGAAGCTGAGGCAAGAGCATTGCTATAAGTTGAAGATCAGCCTGGGCTAAGAGTGAGATCCTGTCTCAGAAGAAAGAAACAGATACGAGAATTTGGCAGTCAGTTAAGTTAGACGTTGAAGAGATTTATAAAAAATGTTCATCAGTGCCACTCACTAATTTTTTTATTTGAAGATATTTTTTCACAAAACTATGTTTACATGTAATAGAATTATTGTATTTTAAAACTGACTTCTAAAAATTTCCTGACATTATTTCTAATATGGTAAATTATGGTAAATACTGACATATGTCCCACATAAACAAAATCTGTTTCTAAGATTGTAAAGGATTTCTACTACAAAGGGTTCAGAATGATTGTTACCAGGATGGTGGAAAATGGCAGGATTTCTTCTTAAATATATTTTACAGAGATGACATATTTACTGAAATTGCAGTGTGAGGCAGCACCTCCTTTCTCTCTGTGTGCCCGGAGACCCACTCAGTGTGGCCATTATGTGCAGCTCTCTCTGTGTGCCTGGAGACCCACTCAGTGTGGCCATCTTGTGCAGCTCTCTGTGTGCCTGGAGACCCACTCAGTGTGGCCATTGTGTGCAGCTCTCTCTGTGTGCCTGGAGACCCACTCAGTGTGGCCATTATGTGCAGCTCTCTCTGTGTGCCCGGAGACCCACTCAGTGTGGCCATTGTGTGCAGCTCTCTGTTTGCCCGGAGACCCACTCAGCGTGGCCATAGTGTGTACCATTAGCATTTTGTCAGTAGTTCATTTCCATTATATTTCAGAATCTTTAAATGTTTGTTAGCACTGATGCCTTTCTGAAATACTTCCCTAATTAATGCTCTCATCCATTGCTGGTTAGCTTTTCTCACTGTGACTTTTGCATGCCATTATCTTTAGCTAGAGTTTTGTACTTAACATGAATCTAATTCATGGACAGTTTACCATATTTGTCTACACCCTATGATTTAATGTTAGATCTTCTTTCTTTTATCCAATCTAAGTGATATAAGTAAGGGTATATTAATTTTTTTTATTAAAGTAACATCCTCTTTTAAGACGAAAAGAGAAAATTGAGTTAAAAATCAAAATGAAATTTCATCTTTTTTTTCTTTTTATTAGAGCCAGGAAATGTCATTTCAATTCTCATTTCTTCAGAATTCCTGAAGATGGATTCATTAGTAAGTATTCATTTTAAAAATCTAAGCCCCTTTATTGACCTAATCCTATCCCTCTTTTGGATGTATAGAAAGCAAAATAGTTAGCTTCAGAGAATAATTGTAACAGTACTTTGTTCTTTTGAGAAGGGGTTAAGACTACTGGGTATCATTTGTATGTTATATCTATAATTGGAACAACTGTGTAATTTGAGACTTGATAGAATAAACTTTATTCTAAAAGATTTTTGTTCTATCACTAATAAGGAAAATTAATTGGATTATGTTGTTTTACTATTTAAATAATTTCTTTAGGCACGTTTTTATTCTGTGTCTCTCACTTATAGTTCAATGAACAAAAACCAAATGCCCAGCTACTAAACAGTGTAGCTTTGTGTTTACATCATAGTTTGTATCTATTGCTTAAGGACAGCTGGTCAAATATAAAACTGTAATATATATATATATATATATATATATATATATATATACACACACATACACACATCTATTTCAAGCGATAATATTAAGTACAATTATTTTCTTATTTATCTAATAAATATCTGGGCAACCCTAGGATGCATAGTCAGGCTTAATCTCACACAAAACCAAAAGCAAAAAAATGTTTGTAATTCATGGTTTTCTGTTCCCACGGCTGACATTTTGCAGCTGTTATTTAAATGCTCTCTGGGTTTGCCCCGATCCAGCTGTACAGAGCAGAGCGCTGCTGTGCTGTGTGCAGGCGGACTCACTGGTTTGTGAGGCGTCTGCGGGCCGTGGGCTTCAAGCAGGACCTACAGAACAATCAGAGTCCTCACACTTTGAGTTTCAGACCCTAAGCCCTGAACTTTTATATCATCAGAACAGTGTGTGGAGAAATATGAGACACCTCTCTCTTTACATTTACACTAAGTAAATCCACCTCAGGTTAGAAAAAGCAAATAAAACAGAACTGAGAAAGTCCTTATATGTCTGAAATTTTGTTTCTCTTCCCTGGAGGATTGGGTATACCTTAATAACTAAGTTTATTCTTGAGAAGTCAATTGAATATGCACGGTAGTGTGCAGAGTAAGATTTATGTCTGCTACAGATGCTTAAAATACATTATTGTAAATAAAAGGGATTGGAAATGATTTCTTTATATGTGTTTTAAATTTTGCCTATTTAACAGTGTAGATGAACACATACAGGTCCAGTTACTGGCAATGTATATGTGGGTTTGACTTTTCATGATTTTTATGTTTGAAGTTACTCTGACAATATCATTAATGTTACTATTTTCAACACTGATTTTCTATTCTGTGTTTTTCAGGTTGAACAATGTATTCAGTATTGCCACAGAAATATGAATGCCATAGTAGCTGCCCCATGCAACATGAATTGTATCAATGCAAACCTCCTTACACGCATATCTGATCTGTTCACACACAATGAAATTGATGACTTGAAGGACAAAAAAGATAAGTTTAGGAGGTAACTCTTTAAACCTTAGTTCTAAACCTAATAAGTTTTGTTAAGTATATTTCTGTTTAATTTTAGTGAAATTCTATTTTAAAATATATATGAAATATATTTCTATTTTACTTTAAATAAAAAACCAATAACTTACAATAAATTTTAATGATTTAAAAATTTTTATTACATGGGGCTGGAGAGATGGCTCAGTGGTTAAGAGCATTGCCTACTCTTCCAAAGGTCTTGAGTTCAATTCCCGGCAACCACATGGTGGCTCACAACCATCTGTAATGAAGTCTGGTGCCCTCTTCTGGCCTGCAGACATACACGCAGACAGAATATTGTACACATAATAAATAAATATTTTTTAAAAATTTTTTTATTACATTTAACTTTATTTTGTGTGTATATGTGCATGTGGACACCAAAGCACACATGAAATCAGTTTTCTCCTTCTCCAGGATGGATTCTGGGGTGCTCAGATTTGATGTCAGATACCCTTTTCTGACAAAGTATCTTGCTAGCTCCTAGTAATCATTATGTGTAATGAACATATGGACATATGGTGGTAATGAGCTGTGTTAAGATTAAGGCTTCATCTTAAGGGGGCAAAGGGGTATGATGTGAGACCAGCAACATCTTGTAGGGGCCATTGGGGTCAGAGCACTGACTCTGAAAAACTTACTTTTATTATTTTTTAATTGTATGTCTTCCTCTGCATGGTGGGGGTTCACATGAGTGCAGGTACTGGTGGAAATCAGTGGCATTGGATCCCCTGAATCTGGAGACATGTGCTATTGTAAGCTGCCCAGAATGTGTGCTTGGAACCAAATGCAGGTCCTTCATAGGAACAGTGTGCGTTCTAAACTGCTGAGCCATCTCCAGCTCAAGTCCACCTAGTCTAAATTAAGGCAGGCTTATAATAATGTTGGTATTTAGTAACCCAAGTTCTCCAGCTTTACCTTCAAGATTGCAACCTAGCTATTTTGGGATCCTTGCATTGCCCTACAGATATTTCCGGCGAGGAGACTGAGATCTAACTGGGATCTGTTGCAAGGAGGGAAGGAGAACTTGAGGGAATGGGAGGGACAGAGAAGGAGAGCAAGGTATGTGGATTAAAATCCAGGTCTTCAATTCAACTCCATTGGTCCACCTGTCTGTTTTTATGCCAATACCAAGCTGTTTTCATTACTATAGCTCTATAGTAGAGCTTGAAGTCAGGGATGATGATGCCTCCAGAAGTTCCTTTATTGTACAAGATTGTTTTTCCATATGAAGTTAAGTATTGTTCTTTCAAGGTCTGTGAATAATTGTGTTGGGATTTTGATGGGGATTGCACTGAATCTGTAGATTGCTTTTGCTAAGGTTGCCATTTTTATCGTGTTGATTCTACCTATCCATGAGCATGGAAAATCTCTCCACTTTCTGATACCTTCTTCAATTTCTTTCTTCAAAGACTTAAAGTTCTTGTCTAACAGGTCTTTCACTTCTTTAGTTAGTGTTACCCCAAGATAGTTTATTTTATTTGTGGCTATTGTGAATGGTGATGTTTCTCTAATTTCTTTTTCAGCCCCTTTATTATTTGTATATAGGAGGGCTATTGATTTCTTTTTAGTTAACCTTGCATCCTGCCACATTATCAGCTGTAGGAGCTCCCTTGTTGAATTTTTGGGGTCACTTACGTATTCTATTATATCATTTGCAAATAGTGAAAGTTTGACTGTTTTCTTTCCAATTTGTATTCTGTTGATCTCCTTTTGTTGTCTTATTGCTCTAGTTAGAACTTCCAGTACTATATTGAATAGATATGGAGAGTGTAGACAACCTTGTCTTATTTGTGATTTTAGTAGAATCGCTTTGAGTTTCTCTCCATTTTGTTTGATGTTGACCGTCGGCTTGCTGTATATTGCTTTTATTATGTTTAGATATGTTACTTGTATCCTTGACCTCTCCAAGACCTTTATTATAAAGGGATGTTTGATTTCGTCGAATGCTTCTTCAGCATCTAATGAGATGATCATATATTTTTTTCTTCATTTATACAGTGAATTGCTTTGATAGATTTTCATATATTGAACCATTCCTGCCTTTCTGGGATGAAGCCAACTTGATCATGGTGGATGATTTTTTTAAATGTTTTCTTGGATTTGGTTTGCCAGTACTTTATTGAGTATTTTTGCATGAATGTTCATGAGGGAGATTGATTTGTAATTCTCTTTCTTAATTAAGTCTCGGTGTGGTTTCAGTATCAGGGTAATTGTAGCCTCATAGAAAGAGTTTGGCAATGTTCCTTCTGTTTCTATTATGCAGAACAATTTGAGGAGTATAGGTATTAGCTCTTTGAAGTTCTGGTAGAATTCTGTGCTGAAACCATTGGGCCCTGGGCTCTTTTGGTTGGAAGGCTTTTGATGACTGCTTCTATTTCCTTATGGTTATAGGTTTATTTAAATTGTTCATCTGGTCTTGATTTAATTTTGGTATATGGTACCTACCCAGAAAATTATCCATTTCTTATACATTTTCCAATTTTGTGGAGTACAGGTTTTCAAAGTATGACCTAATGATTCTCTGGATTTCCTCAGTGTCTGTTGTTATGTCCCCCTTTTTATTTCTGGTTTTGTTAATTTGGATATTCTCTCTCTACCTTTTGATTAGTTTGGAAAAAAGTTTGTCTGTCTTGTTGATTTTCTCAAAGAACCAGCTCTTTGTTTCATTGATTCTTTGTATTGTTTTCTTTGTTTCTATTTTATTGATTTCAGCCCTCAATTTGATTATTTTTCTGTTGTCTCTGGGTAACTCTGCTTCTTTTTATTGTAGAGCTTTCAGGTTTGTTGTTAAGTCACTAGTTGGAGATTTCTCCATTTTCTTAGTGCTCTGAACTTCCCTCTTAGCACTGCTTTCATAGTGTCCCATAGGGTTCAGTATGCTGTGTCTACATTTTCATTGAAGTTTAGGAAGTCTTTAATTTCTTTATTTCTTCCTTGACCTGGGGTGATTCAGTTGAGCACTGTTCAGTTTCCATGAGTTTGTAGGCTTTTTGCAATTAGTGTTGTGGTTGAATTCTAACTTTAAGCCATGGTAGTCCAATAAGATACAGGGAGTTATTCCATTTTTTTGTGTCTGTTGAGATTTGCTTTGTGACCAAATATGTGGTCAATTTTAGAGAAGGTTCCATCAGGTGCTGAGAAGGAGGTATATTCTTTTATATTTGGTGCAATGTTCTGTATATGTCTATTAAGTCCATTTGAGTCATGACATCTGTTAGTTCTCTTATTTCTCTGTTAAGTTACTGTCTGGTTGACCTATCCATTAGAGAGTGTAGGGTGTTGATGTCCCTACTGTCACACAGGGGTCCTTCCCAAGGGCAGTATACACATCTCTCCAGCCATGATTTTAGCATCTTAATAATACCTAATCTTATGATTTGCAAACACTATAACTTTCTACTTATTTATTCCTAGGTATTTAATTTCTCATTGCTATTATAAATGCTATTCTGGTTTATTTGCTGTTAGCAAGAGAATATTAACGAAGGCTGCCCTTTACTTAAAGGGTTGAGAGAGAAGTAGCAGTTGGGCACCTTTTAAGGCCCCTGGAGTGGAAAGGAAGGTAAATTCAAGGAAGTTTTGGAAGTGGAAGCGATGACAAAATGTGAGGACCCTGCTCTGTGTAGAGGCCGAAGGAAGTGGGGTCCCCGAATGTAGAAATGTGAGAACCCTGCACTGTGTAGAGGGCAGAAGTGGGGCCCGGATGTAGAAATGTGAGGACCCTGCTCTGTGTAGAGGGCAGAAGTGGGGCCCCCGGATGTAGAAAGTTTTCCAGACCTTTGCTCTGAATGATTGCTTAGGAAAAGAAAACAGAGCAGAAGTGGGCTCAAGGGGGGATATTTGTAAGGCAATACTAGGTTTTTAAATGTGTTAATCAGAATGAGCCATTAAAAGAAAGAAATTGATAATGAAGAGTATTATCCAAGAATTCAGCCCTTAAGTGGAAGGATGTGTAATGAAATTATCTTGAACAAAATACCTGGAAATGGGAATGGAATCCAAAATCCATATTTGGCCTTTAAGATCAACAAATAATACATTAAGAAAATGGTGGTAGGAAGGACATACATGGAAGACTTCAAGCTCAGTTATACTATGTTTAATAAGTACTTAGCATTTATTTCCTAATACTGTATCTGACATTATTTAAAAACATATAATTTAATCTTCATTAACCTTATGAGCTTATAATTATTAGCCACAGTTTATTATCTTTGATTTTTGTTTGATTTACCATTAGAGTGTGTAGGGCACCTGGCCCTTCACCAGTGAAGGTCAGAGAATAACCTTTGAGAGTCCGTCTTTCTTCTTTTGCCTTTATCTTCTCAGCACTTCGCTGGCCCCATTAGCCATATGTTATACACAAGAAAATAAAGATCAAAAAGCAGGCTGCTAAAAATTACATTCCTAGTTATTGGTAGACCTGGGTTGTTAAATTCTCAAATTTTAAAATCTTGAATATTCCAGTAATAAAGGCCTGAAGGAAAGACAGATAACTGCTTCTTTTCTGGCAAAAAAAAAATACATTCTTGACAGATATGGTGGCATATTCCTACAACTCTAGCACTCTAGAGGCTAATGCAGGAGGATTGCTCCAAGTCAGAGGCCATCTTGAGCTACATAGTGAAACCAGTTTTCAGAAAAACAACACAAAATATGAGCAAAAGCGGTGTCACAGTGCATGAGCCTCGAACAGCGTTTGGGGTGGAGGGGGCAAGTACTCGGGATTTAAAGATCAACCCCAGCTGTAGAGTGAGTTTGGGGTCATAAGAGACCCAGCCTTTAAAAAAAAAAAATGGCAAGATTGCTCAGTGGTTAAATGCACTTACTGCCAAGACTGGTGGCCTGAATCCAGTCCTCAGGACCCACATGGTGAAAGGAAATAGCTGACTTCCAAAAACCATTCCCTCATCTCCATGTATGTACACACACACACACACACACACACACACACAAAATAAATAAACACGTAATAAGAAAAAGAGAATCTTGATCAGCAATAGGTTTATTTACTTAGAATAGCAAAAATTAAATGCCCAAAAGGAACTTCCTAGGAAGTAATAATCTCATTTTCTACATGTATGAGGACAACACTTATTTTACCACTGTAAACTAACTTTAGGGCTGGGAAGATGGCTCCATACACAAAGTGGCTGCTGTGTATGCTTGAAAATCCCCGGACCCACAAAAAGTCAGACTTATGACATCTATCTGTGTAACCCTAGACTGGAGCAGTAGAGACAGAAAGATCCCAAGGACCCACTGGACAAGCCAGTCTAACCAAAATGACAGCCTCCACATTGAGTTAGAGATTCATTTTTTAAAAATAAAGTAGAAGGACCAGAGAGAGGCTTCAGTGTTTAAGAGCACATACTGCTCTTACAGAGGACCTGAGTTCAGTTTCCAGCACCAGTGTCCAGCAGCTCCAAGGGCTTTGATGCCCCCCATGGGCACCTGCGCTTATGCGCACACCCCCCACAGAGACGCATACCCATAATGTAAAAGGAAGGTAGGGAAGACGGAAAGGAGGGTGGGAAAACACACCACTAACTTTAAGATGCTAAATATAGACGTTTAATTTATTGGCCATTTGTTTTTAATAGTAAACTATTTTGTAAGAAGATCGAAAGACTGTTTGATCCTGAGTACTTCAGTCCAGATTCTCGAAACAATGCAGCAACATTATACAGGTAACATATTTTTCTTGGTATGCTATGTAATATAGCTACGTTATATTCTCGGTATGTTATGTAATATAGCTACGTTATAGTCTTGGTATGCTATGTAATATAGCTACATTGTTTAATTACTACATTCATTCTTTTCTTGAGTGTTTTTGACATCTTGTTGTAGGTGTTGTTTGTGTAAGAAACTGTTAACCAGAGAAACGGAGAGGAGAATCCCTTGCATCCCTGGAAAAATCAATGTGGACCGACATGGAAATATTATCTACGTCCACATAAGGTACAGTGAAGATAATCGACAGTTTTTGTGTGTGAATTTCAAGAATACTTATAAACATATAACTTCATTTTCTGGTTTGTTTCTTGTTCGCTGTATAGTCTAAACTAGCTTTGAACTTACCCCCTCCTACCTCAGCTCCCAAGTGTCAGAGTTGTATGCAGGCACCGTACACTTCCTGTGTAAATACTTTTATAAGGACTAGGGCGGTACTGAGTGTATTTCTGACTGACTTAGAAAGACGCTGCTTCAAAACAAAGTTGTTGCAAAAACTACCTTGTATTTACTGGGTGTGTTTCATAATGTCCTAAAACTTCAAAATGTTGCAAGTTATTATATGTTAGTCTTAAAAGATTTTAGTCAGTACCATTAAGGTGATTTATTGCTAATGTTTTTATTATCTATTAAGTGTTATATTGAATTTTACAAGAGAACTAAATTTATTTTCAGTTAATTCTTGATGAATGAAAAAAATTAAGGGTGGAGTTTCTATATCTATTCTTCATACTTTGGCATACTTTATTAGCATATAATACATACTCATGCTTATATTTAACACAAGATTTCATTCTGAGTTGGTGAACTGTCTCAGAAGAACAGAAACTTTGAAGATGTGTGTGTTCTTTGATAGCATTCCGTTGCTAGGAAGTTTTACATAGAGGTATTGTTGAGTCTATGAAAGCATTTAACAAGGCCATTCATTGCCGTATTAAGTATACTAGCTAGCTTCCCTCCTTCCACGAGTAGGCTAAAATACAGCCATGTAGTGGTACATGCACATGGTGCATGGGTGGGAATGCAGACGAGGAACCATGCACAAAATCATTTTTTAGTATTAAAATAAAATGTAATATATAATGCTATATAAAATGTAGAAAATCGATTCTTTTTTAAAATGTTTGTTTGGTTCTCTGAATGGGGGCATATGTGTGTGGGTGCCCTGGAAGGCCAGAGGCATCAGATCCCCTGGAGCTGGCATTGTAGGTGGTAGTTAGCTGTCTGACATGAGTACCGAGGATCAAACTTGAGTCCTCTCCAAGGACAGTAACCGGCAAGCCATAACCCCAGCCCCTCAAATCAGCTCTTAGTGTATACCCTTCAAGGATAATGTTTAAACTGGGTGTGGTGGTGTATTTCTATATAACCCGAGTACTCAGAACACAGAGCCAAAGGATGGAGAGTTTGGTGTTAGCCTGAACTATATAGCAGATTTGAGACCAGCTTCAGAAAACTCTTGCCTGGGGCTGGAGAGATGGCTCAGCAGTTAAGAGCACTAGATACTCTTTCAGAGAACCCGGTTCAATTCTCAGCAGCCACATGGTGGCTCACAACCAACTCTAACTTCAGTTCAAGGAGATTTGATGCCCTATTCTGAGCTTCAGGGGTACCAGGCATGCACACGGTGCACAGATATGCATGCAGTCAAAGAACCACACACACACACACACAAAAAAAAGATTAAAATAAGCTTTTGGCTAGGGCTGATGAGATGACTCAGGGTTAATGTCTTTGCCACAATGCCCAACAACCTGAGTTTAATCCCCAGGACCCTCATAGTGGATGGAGAAATAGACTTGCCTAAGCTGACCTCTTGACGTCTACTGGCACTCACAATAAATAAATGAATTAAAAATTTTAATTGTAATTTAAAAATATAAAAGGGCTGGGACTGGTGAGATGACTGAGCTAGTAAAGGAACTTTTCTAAGAAGCCTGGGGACCTGAGTTTGATTCCCAGGACCTACCTAATATAGGAGGGGACATATGACCTCACAGAGTTGTCCTCTGACCCACATACACACTCACACACAAAAGAAATAAATTATTTTAGAAAAACCAAGAGGTGAGGATGTAGCTCAGAGGTAGAGTGCTTGATTAACATGCACAAGGCACTAAGTTTGATCCCTAGCATACCTGAAAGAAAGAAAATAAGGGAGGTGGAAAATGTCCTTAGAGAAGAATATATACTTACAAAGAAAGTTGTTAATAATCTTTAACATGTGTAATGCATAAAACAAAACTAAAAGGCTGGGGACATAATCCAGTTGGTAGAGTGCTTGCTTAGCATGCATAATAAAGTCCTAAGTGTGACCCTCTGTGCTGCAAAACTCAGGCATGGTAGCACCTACCTGTAATCTCTGCACTAGAGACAATCACAGAAAATCAAAGTCATCATGGGCTACACAATGCTCAAGACCACCCTGGATGAAAAAATATATATCCCGTTTTAAAGAACATGTCCTCTAAAATATTAACTGTTACTTCTGGATGGTTCTCTATACGTATTAAAAATGTGTAAGTGGGCTGGAGAGATGGCTCAGTCCTTAAGTGCTTGCTGTACAAGCAGATCCGAGCTTGGATTCCCAGGATCCACATAACAAGCTGGATGTGGCAGCATATGCTTGTAACACAAAGGCTGGGGTAGAGGAGCCTGGAAGCGCTGTGGTGAGCCAGTGCAGCCAGAACAGTGAGCTCCAGCTTCAGTGATGCCCCTGTCTCAGAACAGTTAGGTGGCAAGTGACATGGAAAGGCACCTGATCTCATCCTCTGGCCTCCACACACACGCATGGCCAACTGTACCCATATACATGCTCAAACATGCAGTTACCACACATACAAAGTAATTTTAAAAATCCATAACCTGCGTGTATGCACACATACTCACATGAAACCATGCATCCACTATGCAAATACACACACACACACACACACACACACACCCCTATAACCATAGCCAAGTGTGGCTTATATCTGTAATCCACGAACTTGAAAAGTGAAGGCAGGGGCTGGAGAGATGGCTCAGCATTTTGGAGCACTGAAAGCTCTTCAGAGGACCCAAGTTCACTCCTCAGCACTCACACAGCAGTTCACATCCCTCTGCAGCTCCGGTTCTGGAGCATCCGATGCCCTCTCTGACCTCTGTGGGCTCTGCATACACCTGATACATGCAGACAAATGCATAAGATAAAAATAGAGTGTTTTTATTTACTTAATAATACTTTTATTTGGGGGGGGGTTCAGGATAGAGAGAGTTTCTCTGTGTAGCTTTGGAGCTCTTTTTTTTTTTCTTTTTTTATTGAAAAAAAATTTCCACCTCCTCCCAGCCTTCCACTCCTCTCCCCCTCCCCCCACTCCTCTCCCCCTCCCCCTACTCCTCTCCCCCTCCCCCTACTCCTCTCCCCCTCCCCCCACTCCTCTCCCCCTCCCCCTACTCCTCTCCCCCTCCCCCTACTCCTCTCCCCCTCCCCCTACTCCTCTCCCCCTCCCCCCACTCCTCTCCCCCTCCCTCTCCAGTCTGAAGAGCAGTCAGGGTTCCCTGCCCTGTGGAAAGTCCAAAGTCCTTCCCCCTCCATCCTGGTCTAGGAAGGTGAACATCCAAACTGGCTAGGCTCCCACAAAGCCAGAACATGAAGTGGGATCAAAACCCAGTGCCATTGTCCTTGGTTTCTCAGCAGCCCTCATTGTCCGCCATATTCAGAGAGTCCGATTTTATCCCATGCTTTTTCAGTCACAGTCCAGCTGGCCTTGGTGACCTCCCAATAGATCAGCCCCACTGTCTCCTTGGTGGGTGCACCCCTTGTGGTCCTGACTTCTTTGCTCATGTTCTCCCTCCTTCTGCTCCTCATTGGGACCTTGGGAGCTCAGTCCAGTGCTCCAGTGTGGGTCTCTGTATCTATCTCCATCCATCGCCAGATGAAGGTTCTATGGTGATATGCAAGATATTCATCAGTATTGCTATATGATAGGGTCATTTCAGGTTCCCTATCCTCAGCTGCCCCAGGAACTAACTGGGGACCTCGCCTTGGGCACCTGGAAGCCCCTCTAGGTCCAAGTCTCTTGCCAACCCTAAGATGGCTCCCTTAATTAAGATATGTGCTTCCCTGCTCCCCTATCCAACCTTCCTTTATCCCAATTATCCCGTTTCCCCAAGTTCTCCCCATCCTACCCTTCTCACTTTTCTCTCCCCATCTCCCCTAACTCCCCTCCCACCCCACCCCCAAGATCCCAATTTTTTGCCCGGCAATCTTGTCTACTTCCCATAACCAGGAGGATAGCTATATGTTTTTCTTTGGGTTCACCTTCTTATTTAGCTTCTTTAGGAAATCAAATTATAGACTCACTGACCTTTATTTATGGCTAGAACCCAATTATGAGTGAGTACATCCCATGTTCATCTTTTTGGGTCTGGGTTACCTCACTCAGGATAGTATTTTCTATTTCCATCCATTTGCATGCAAAATTCAAGAAGTCATTGTTTTTTACTGCTGAGTAGTACTCTAATGTGTATATATTCCACACTTTCTTCATCCATTCTTCCATTGAAGGACATCTAGGTTGTTTCCAGGTTCTGGCTATTACAAATAATGCTGCTATGAACATAGTTGAACAAATGCCCTTGTCATATGATCGGGCATCTCTTGGGTATATTCCCAAGAGTGGCATTGCTGGGTCCAGGGGTAGGTTGATCCCGAATTTCCTGAGAAACCGCCACACTGCTTTCCAAAGTGGTTGCACAAGTTTGCATTCCCACCAGCAATGGATGAGGGTACCCCTTCCTCCACAACCTCTCCAGCAAAGGCTATCATTGGTGTTTTTTATTTTAGCCAATCTGACAGGTGTAAGATGATATCTCAAAGTTGTTTTGATTTGCATTTCCCTGATCGCTAAGGAGGTTGAGCATGACCTTAAATGTCTTTTGGCCATTTGAACTTCTTCTGTTGAGAATTCTCTGTTCAGATCAGTGCCCCATTTTTTAATTGGGTTAATTAGCATTTTAAAGTCTAGTTTCTTGAGTTCTTTATATATTTTGGAGATCAGACCTTTGTCTGTTGTGGGGTTGGTGAAGATCTTCTCCCAGTCAGTGGGTTGCCTTTTTGTCTTAGTGACAGTGTCCTTTGCTTTACAGAAGCTTCTCAGTTTCAGTAGGTCCTATTTATTCAATGTTGCCTTAATGTCTGTGCTGCTGGGGTTATACATAGGAAGCAATCGCCTGTGCCCATATGTTGTAGGGTACTTTCCACTTTCTCTTCTATCAGGTTCAGTGTGTTCAGATTGATATTGAGGTCTTTGATCCATTTGGACTTGAGTTTTGTGCATGGTGATAGATATGGGTCTATTTTCATTCTTCTACAGGTTGACATCCAGTTGTGCCAGCACCATTTGTTGAAGATGCTTTCTTTCTTCCATTGTATACTTTTAGCTCCTTTATCGAAAATGAGGTGTTCATAGGTTTGTGGGTTAAAATCCAGGTCTTCTATATGATTCCATTGGTCGACTTCTCTGTTTTTATGCCAATACCACACTGTTTTCATTACTGTGGCTCTGTAATAGAGTTTGAAGTCAGGGATGGTAATGCCTCCAGAAGTTCCTTTATTATATAAGATTGTTTTGGCTATCCTGGGTTTTTTGTTTTCCATATAAAGTTGATTATTGCCCTCTCAAGATCTGTGAAGAATTTTGATGGGACCTTGATGGGGATTGCATTGAATCTGTAAATTGCCTTTGGTAGAATTGCCATTTTTACTATGTTGATCCTCCCAATCCAAGAGCAAGGGAGATCCTTCCATTTTCTGGTATCCTCTTCAATTTCTTTCTTCAATGCCTTAAAGTTCTTGTCAAATAGATCTTTCACTTCCTTGGTTAGAGTTACCCCAAGATATTTTATGCTGTTTGTGGCTATCGTGAAAGGTGATGCTTCTCTGATTTCCCTCTCTGCTTCCATATCCTTTGTGTATAGGAGGGTGACTGATTTTTTGGAGTTGATCTTGTATCCTGCCACATTACTAAAGGTGTTTATCAGGTGTAGGAGTTCTTTGGTGGAGTTTTTGGGGTCGCTTATGTACACTATCATATCATCTGCAAATAATGAAAGTTTAACCTCTTCCTTCCCAATTCGAATCCCCTTGATCCCCTTATGTTGTCTTATTGCTATTGCTAAAACTTCTTGGAAGTTCTGGTAGAATTCCGCATTGAAACCATCTGGTCCTGGGCTTTTTTTGGTAGGGAGGTTTTTGATAACAGCTTCTAATTCTTCGTGACTAACAGGTCTATTTAGATTGTTCACCTGGTCCTGGTTTCACTTTGGTATATGGTATTTATCTAAAAACGTGTCCATTTCTTTACATTTTCCAGTTTTGTGGCATACAGGCTTTTGTAGTAAGATCTAATGATTCTTTGAATTTCCTCTGTGTCTGTGGTTATGTCCCCCTTTTCATTTCTGATCTTATTAATTTGCATCTTCTCTCTCTGCCGTTTGATTAGTTTGGATAGGGGTTTATCAATCTTGTTGATTTTCTCCAGGAGCTAGCTTTTTGTTTCATTGATTCTTTGGATTGTTTTCTGTGTTTCTATTTTGTTGATTTCCGCCCTCAGTTTGATTATTTCCAGTCTTCTACTCCTCCCAGGTGAGTCTGCTTTTTTTTCTAGAGCTTTCAGATGGGCTGTTAAGTCTCCAATGTGTGCTTTCTCTGTTTTCTTTAAGTGGGCACTTAGTGCTATGAACTTTCCTCTCAGGACTGCTTTCATAGTGTCCCATAAGTTTGAGTAGGTTGTTTCTTTATTTTCATTGAATTCAAGTAAGACTTCGATTTCTTTCTTTATTTCTTCCTTGATCCAGGTGTGGTTCAGTAGTTGACTGTTCAGTTTCCATGAGTTTGTAGGCTTTCTGGGGGTAGCATTGTTGTTGAATTCTAACTTTAATCCATGGTGATCTGATAAGACGCAGGAGGTTACAAATATTTTTTTGTAACTGTGGAAGTTTGCTTTGTTACCGAGTATGTGGTCAATTTTCGAGAAGGTTCCATGAGCTGCAGAGAAGAAGGTATATTCTTTCCTATTTGGGTGGAATGTTCTATAGATGTCTGTTAAGTCCATTTGATTCATTACCTCCATTAATTCTCTTATTTCTCTGTTAGGTTTCTGTCTGATTGACCTGTCCATTGGTGAGAGAGGAGTGTTGAAGTCTCCTACTATTATTGTGTGCGGTTTGATGGCAGCCTTGAGTTTTAGTAATGTTTCTTTTATGTACATGGGTGCTTTTATATTAGGGGCATAGATATTCAGGATTGAGACTTCATCCTGATGAATTGTTCCTGTTATGAGTATAAAATGTCCCTCTCCATCTTTTCTGATTGATTTAAGTTTGAAGTCTACTTTGTAAGAAATTAGTATGGCCACACCTGCTTGTTTCTTGGGTCCATTTGCTTGATAAGCCTTTTCCCAGCCCTTTACTCTGAGTAGGTGCCTGTCTTTGTGGTTGAGGTGTGTTTCTTGTAAACAGCAGAATGTTGGATCCTGTTTTCGTATCCAATCTCTTAGCCTGTGCCTTTTTATAGGTGAGTTGAATCCATTGACATTAAGTGATATTAATGACCAGTGGTTGTTAACTCCGGTCACTTTTTTAGTAGTAGAGTTTGTGTGTTTCCCTTCTTTGAGTTGTGCTGGTGAAGGGGGAGCTCTTGTAGATCAGGCTGGCCTTGAACTCACAGAGACCGGCCTGCTTCTGCCTTCCAGTGCTGGGATTAAAGGAGTGTGCCACCACCATCCGGCAAGAGTATTTTTTAAATAAACTGTTTTTAAAGTCTAACATGGTTTCTCCATGGCTATGATTCCAGCCTTGGGGAGGATAATATAGGAGGGTCAGTGCAGATTCCAGGCTAACCTAGGCTATAACATGCCATCCTGGGTTCATTTTTAAAAATTGTCTCTAAATCATTTTTAAGACAGATGTGCCTGTATGATTTGTAATATCATATTCATACTTCATTATTTGCTGAACTAAGTACAAAAATCACAAAAGTTTTTAAAGTTTCAAGTGGAGCCTTAGAAAGAAGCTGGATGTGGTAGCCTACCCCTATAATTCCAGCATGCCAGAGACTCAGGCAGTAGAAACTCAGTTTTTGAGGTCCACTGAGCTGTGTAGCAAGTTCCAGGCCAGCCTGGGCTATCTAGTAAGAACTTGTCTCAAACAAATAAATAGTACGGTTACATGGGCCATAACAAATATGGTTTATGCCTTTGACGGTTGTTAAAATGTATATAAATAAGGAAGACTGGTTGTCTAACACTGTATGGCTCAAGTAGAAAATGCTGTTTAAGAGTAATGTAATAAGTTGTCACATTATTGGGGTATTTAGAAGCACTAACAGCACACCTTACAACACGAACAGTTCTAGTAAAGGTCTCAGAACTCATGAGATGGCCAACAAAGACATCCATCACCGACTGACCTGAATTTGACCTCTGGGAGACCCCCAATATGAAGGAGCAAACTGATTCCTACAGACTGTCCTGTGACCTACATACACATACTCACACATGTCCTGGCACATGCACTCACACACATCCACATACATAAGAGGTAAACAACTTTTAAAAAGCAAAAATGAAATAAAGATCCTTTAAGCCAACATTGCCTGCTTCTTATGTGTTGACCTGTTCAAACTGTTTAATAATATTCAGCTCAACAGAATGAGTGTGTTCAGCCTTTTCATACCTTCTTCTGTTGTCTAAAGAATAAAGAAATTGTACCTGTTTTTCAGTGTAGCCCATGCCACACTCAGTTGAAGAATATTCTTGGAAACAAGCCACAAATGTTAAGACATTTGGTTAAAACTTATTTCTCACTTAAAATAATTGAGAATTTTTCTCCAGAGATAAAACCTGGGATGTACATGAGTATTTGAACAGTCTTTTTGAAGAATTAAAATCTTGGAGAGATGTATATTGGCGCTTGTGGGGAACGATCAACTGGCTGACTTGTTCCAGGTGTTGCCAGGTAAGGTTTTAAAGAAAGCAGTGGCAGGAAGAGTGTTCTGGTGCAAATTGTCTGCATCTGCCTCTGTTTCTTTTGTTATTTTGTCCTTTCTTCCTCTTGTGTTTATTGCTCAAACAGTTCTTGTCAGACTTTCAGAAAAGCAACAGATTCTTTGTTATCTAATCCAGTTTTTCAGTGTAAAACATATAGAATCTTTATCGCTTTTATTTCCAGCCAAACTGTTTCTCCACTGGGCCATAAATTTCCTTAGAGATTCAGAGGCATTCGGCCTTTTGTTGTCTTGGGTTTCAAGACAAGGTGTTACCGTGCAGCATGCACTATCCTGGAGCTTGTGATCCTGTCAGCTCCCTGCTGCTGCTATTACAGGTGTGTGCACAGGCATGCACCACCACACCTGGCTGCTTCTTAGTGTTAATTGCATTCCCGAGATGCTTTGTTCCCGCCCTGAACCCCAGTACCAGGGCTCTGGAGTTGGCTCTCAAGCTGTAGCCCTGAGCTGTATTCCCGGTCCTATTCATGGCTTCAATAGTTTAACTTTATAACAGGCACAAGCAGGTTAGTTCTAGAAGGCACATAGGACGGCTTTTTACAGAGTCACCATCGTTCCTAATTAGTCTATGTAAATCCAAGGTTTTCTACATCAAATCTCATATGAATGCCTTTGCTTTAGATTTCTCTCTCACTTGATTTTCAGTAGAGGGAAGAAAGAACAGGTCATCCAAACCATCAGAGTCAGGGCATATGTACATCCTGCTCACTGGGCTAACCCTGGGTTTGTTGAAGTATATTTATAGAGAGCACTACTCATCCGTTTTGTGAGGTTGATATATACAATAGTGTTATCACCATCAGGGCATAAACATTTCATTTTTTAAATCAGCTGCTTCTTAGTGGTTGACAGTCACTATCAAACCTGTGTGTTTGATTGATAGTTTCTCCTTTTTCAGAATGTCATTAGATAGAGTCATACAATATTTAGTTACTTGAGTGGAATTCTTTCACTGAATAGAACGAATTTGAAATTTAAACATGTTGTTGCCCACAACCATTTTCCCCTTTTATTGCTGAGTAGCCTTCTATCCTATGGATTACACGGTATGTTAACTGTTCGCCAGCTGACGCATGTTTGTGCCCTTTCAAGTTTAGAGCCAAAGTATTTCCATACAGGTTTTCTCATTAAAATGGACTTTTAGATCTCTTGAGTGGTTACCCAGGATTAGAACTGCAGTATAATAATCTAAGTTGCCATTTTCTAAATTTCCGGAGTTCTTCTGCATTCCTTTAGCCGTGTATGAGCATGGCAATTGCTCCATGTCTTGTTAACACATTTGTATATTTGTCATTATTGTTAAACTAAGTGTTAATTTTACTTTTGCCTTTGAGTTTTTTATGAACTTAGATATGGATTGGGAGCCCATTTCATAACCAAAACATGTCAAGTTATTTTCTTTAATGACTGGAAGTTAGGCCACAGTTTTTATTAATACCAATACTAAGTATCAAGAAAATCAAAGAATAACTGAGGTAAAATAATTTGATATAATTTCACTGGAGTTTAAAAAAAATGGTGAGTTTTAAAATTAGGTGTATATATTAGGATCAGCTTTTCTCATCTGGGTTTTTAGTAAAGAACTTTTGGTTTTGCTTTTTAGAAACTTCTTTGGAGTATAGCTGCATACTATAAAATTCATTGTTATATAATTCATCCATATTTTTTTTTCAGAGTTGGTACCACTTACTGTATGCCATCCACTTTAGTACATTCCCATGACCTCATAAGGGGCCCTGTGCCCATCTGCTTCCACTCAGATTTCTTGCCTCAAATCCTGGCAAGTGTTCATCTCCTTTGAGCCTCTGTCGATGGACCATTTTTGTGTGTTTCATATAAATGAGACATGTAATATATGGTCTTCAGAAAAGTCTTTTTGAGACATGTTTCTTTGTGGGATAATTGCTGATTTTGATGTCTTCTTTTACCCAGGCTTTTCTCTGCATTGAGTTCTCCCACTGTCAGTACCACTCGGAAGTGGTAGTTTATTCCACCACAGTAAGTTCTGTGAGCACTGTGGGCACTGGAGTCTACCCCTGCTGTAACCAGAAGGTTCTTCGGTTTGATCCCACCCAGCTCACAAAGGTAAGATTTTTTGTTTTAATCTTCGATTGAAGTTTGGGAGTTTCCTATATCTATACAATGAATATTGCTCATACACACCCACCACTTTCTCCCTCCAGCTCCCCTTAGTGCCCCCGCCCCATCTTCCTCCCACCTTCATGGCTTTTATTGTTATTATTAACCCTCTGAATCCGGTTATCTCTGCCGGAGGAACTAAAGGTAAGTTTTGAATATTCCCTTTTATAGTCCAGGTGCCCCTAACGTTTTTATGTCAAATCTTTTAAAGTGTAACCACATCAACATTCAAAACAAAAACTTGAGAGGGTACCTACAGAAGTAAAGAAAGAAATAGCACCCCTCGTACCACACCCCGGCTTCTTAGAAGTTGCAACTCTTAACAGTTTGCTTTCAGATCTTTTTTGTTCAGGCAAAAGACATGAAAGAGGGCTGAGGACTTCCTGGCAGGAAGGGTGGTGAGACAGTAGAGAGAGGACACAGGAGACAGTGAGCAGGAAGGAGTGCAGTCAGATAAATTATACACTCGTGAAACTGTTGTGTCTTTCTGTGTGTGACATGACCAGGCTCACTCACATAGGCTTTGTTTGGAAACTGTCTCCAGAGCATGGATAAGTCGTGAGTGACCCCATCACTGAAGACAATGACTTCCTCTCCTCCAGCAGCCCTTCACTACCATAAGCTCCTCTTCACCCCTCCCCCCACGACTGAGTATTTACTACAAGTTTAGTCTTGTATCAGCCCTATCAGGCAGCCACAGCTGCTGTGAGTCCATGAGCAACACACAGGCAGACATAGTGCTAGAGAAATAGCTGAGAGTTTTACATCCAGATCTATAGGCAACAGAAGGGGAGACAGCCACAACAGGTCTAGCTTGAGCAAATGAGACCTCAAAGGCCATCCCCAGTGACACACTTCCTCCAACAAAGCCACACCTCCTAATCCCTCCCAAGTAGTGCCACTCCCAATGACTAGATTTCAGACATACAAGCCTATGGGATCCATTCTCATTCACACCATCACAACCAGATAACCACATCTGCTGTGAGTTCATGAGTGTAGCATCCATTGCCATACCCAGAAGACAGCATCTCACGGCACGTCTTCTGGTCTTACACTCCTCCTTCTCTGTGATGGGCGTGACATGTTCCATAGGTGCCCCACTTATGGCTGAGCACTGCATCTCTTGAACGATTGTTTTTATAGTGAGCCTGCCTCTAACAGTATCTCTCCTGTCTGCAGGGCTGTAAGGTAAGGGACCACATGGTTATTCTTCATGATCAAGGAGAAAGAGATGATGTGTCGTCTTGTCCGACTACTAGAATACTGGACGATCTATACAAGCACAGGGATGTCATTCTTGTGCCTTTTCTTAAAGATGCGGCTAGGTGAGGAAAAACACTACTTTTCTGTTTTATTCAGTGGTTTCCAGTTCATGATCCCCTCCCCCCACAGTTTCCCCATATCAATGGTGTCAGCCCTCCTGCAGCTACTGTTTCAGAGAGCTGAACTGAAGGTACAACATCTGCTTAACACGTACAAGGACCTGGTGTGATCCCAGCATTGCAGTGTGTGTGTGTGTGTGTGTGTGTGTGTGTGTGTGTGCGCGCGCGCGCACTTACACATGTGTGTACGCTGGAAAGGGGGGATGTCTTAGTTAGGGTTTCTATTTTTGTAGTGAAACACCATGACCTAAAGCAAGTTGGGGAGGAAAGAGTTATTTGGTTTACACTTCCACATCGTAGCCCATCACTTGAAGGAAGCCAGGAGAGAAACTCAGACTGGGCTGAAACCTGGAGACTGGAGCTGATGCAGAGACCCTGGAGGAGTGCAGCTTATTATATTGTTCTTCATGGTTCTTATAGAGCCCAGGACTACCAGCCCAAGGGAGGCCCCACCCACAATGGACTTGTCCCCCACCCTCCGCCCAAGTCAGTCACTAATTAAGAAAATGTCCTACAGGCTTGGCTGCAGCCTGATCTTATGGAGGTATTTTCTCATTGCGGCTCCCTTCTCAAATGTTGTAGCTTGTGTTAAGTTGACATAAAAGTAGACAGGAGGGAGATCGAAATGTTTCCGGGCATAGTTGCTCACACCTGTAATCCTAGCACTTGGGAGGCAGACGTGGAGGATCTCTGAGTTCAAGACCAGCCTGGTCTACAGAGCAGTGTAACGGCGTAAATGAATGCAGACAGAGTGTAAAAATATATATATAGCTTTAATGTAGAAATAGACTTACAGAACCACCGTTCCCGCGGAGACCAGGAAAGCAGAAGCAAGCGCTCGGAGCTTGCTCGCCAAATTTATAGGCAGACATTAGCCCGAGGCGAACACGCCCCCTAAGGGGCGGGACTTATCCCTACAGAGCAGGACAGTTCTAGAACAGGCAGGACCACACAGAGAAACCCTGTCTCAAAAAGCAAGGGAAAGTACATACTGAAGTGACAGCCTCACAGGTGAACACTAAAATTCTATTTGTAGAGATAAGGATCAGGACTGTGTCTCTCAAGCCACACGCAGCATCTGTAAGAACAAGGTAGTCTGCATGCGTATTGAGCACAGTGTGTGCAGTGCCTGGGAGCCAGGCAGGGTCACAGTCCCCTGCAGCTGAGCCTTCTCTCCAGCCCTCCTGTAAGTGGTAAGAAATTGAATGTTTCTCTACAAAAAAATGTTCTTGTCATTCAAGTGATCCTGGGACTGGCTCCTGTGATGAGAAGGGCCTGGAATATGATGTTTTACTGGAACCAAATACACTATGGGGCACCAAAATGGGGGAGCTCAATGCTGTGAGTAACTTTTGTATTTACTATATATATAAAACAACTGATGGCCTTTGTCTCTGACAGGAGCCTGAACTGTTGAAATTAAAATTGAACTGGTTATCCAATTATAACATGACGCTGTGCTGAGGGATTGAAAGTGTGGAGAGTGACAGGGAATAGACTGTTTGACTCCAGGAATTGACGGCTGGTAAAAGTTTAGAAAAAACCTTGTTTTCAGGCTTTCTATTATGGAAAAATAATGAACTGGGAAATGAAGGAAATATAAATGCGTGTTTTGGTCCCTTCTTTTTCTTTAACACATTAGTATGAAATTTTGTATTTTATTCAAGAACATGTTTTATTTTTCAAAAGTTTTAAAATTGAAAAAAAAATTAAAGGTGATCAGATGTAGTAGGAGGCTGCTTATTCATTTCCCAGCTGCCCAAACTCCCAAAATAACCACACAGAAATGGTACTAATTAAATCACTGCTTGGCCCATTAGCTCTAGCTTTTTATTGGCTAACTCTAGCATATTAATTTAACCCATCTCCATTAATCTGTATCACCATGTGACTGTGGCTATCCAGGTAAAGTTATGGCCTCTGTCTCCAGTGGGGCTCCATGGCTTCCCTCTGACTCTGCCCTTCATCCTCCCAGCATTCCGTTTAGTTCCCCTTCCCTCACCCGCGCCCTTCTCCCCGCCCTCCCCGCCTAGCTCTGTTCTGCCCTGCGCAGGCCTAAGACAATGTCTTTATTAACCAGTGGTAGTCACAACATACGGGGGAATCTCACATCAACCAGAAGAGCTTTGATTCCATTTATTCAGCTGAGTTTTGTTATTAAGGCCCAGGGAATCTGTTAATTTGTTGGCTTTCATGGTAGATGTAGAATTTACTTGAGAAAGTGAAAAACTCCAGAAAGCTACGTAAATAGATGGTAATTAGTTATTTAAGAATTATGTCCAAGCTATATAGTTATGTGGTTCCTTAACTTGAAATAAATGCAAACTTGAAATGGAGGAGACAGTTGAGAGAGTGAGGAAAGAGAAAGAGGGTGCAAAGTGAGGGGACAGGAGAGAGAAGGCGAAGAGAAGAGGAGAGAGAGGGGAGAGAGAAGAGTGGCAGAGAGAAAGGAGGGCAAGAGCAAGAGGAAAATGAGCATGTTCGTCATTTTGTACACTGCTGTCAGCACAGAAACGACTCCCAGTGATGAAGATAGGATTTCCCTCAATAGTGAGAAGAAGAAAGAGGAGGGGGGGGGGTAAAGAGAAAGTGAGAGGAGAGATGGGGAGTGTGAGAAAGTAGGAAAGAGATACGGGGAGAGAGCAGGGAAAGTAGGGGAAGGGGAGAGAGAATGAGAGCAGAAAGAATAGGGGGAGAGGGAGGAGAGACAGAATGAGAGCAGAGAGAGGAGGGGGAGAGAGGGGAGAGACAGAATGAGAGTAGGGGGAGAGAGTAGGGAGAGAGGGGAGAGAAAGAATGAGAGTAGGGGGAGAGAGTAGGGAGAGAGGGGAGAGAAAGAATGAGAGTAGGGGGAGAGAGTAGGGAGAGAGGGGAGAGACAGAATGAGAGTAGGGGCAGAGAGTAGGGGGAGGGAGGAGAGAAAGAATGAGAGTAGGGGGAGAGAGTAGGGGGAGAGGGGAGAGAAAGAATGAGAGTAGGGGGAGAGAGTAGGGGGAGAGAGGGAGAGAAAGAATGAGAGTAGGGGGAGAGAGTAGGGGGAGGGAGGAGAGAAAGAATGAGAGTAGGGGGAGAGAGTAGGGAGAGAGGGGAGAGAAAGAATGAGAGTAGGGGGAGAGAGGGGAGAGACAGAATGAGAGTAGGGGGAGAGAGTAGGGGAAGGGAGGAGAGAAAGAATGAGAGTAGGGGGAGAGAGTAGGGGGAGGGAGGAGAGAAAGAATGAGAGTAGGGGGAGAGAGTAGGGGGAGGGAGGAGAGAAAGAATGAGAGTAGGGGGAGAGAGTAGGGGGAGAGGGGAGAGACAGAATGAGAGTAGGGGGAGAGAGTAGGGGGAGAGGGGAGAGAAAGAATGAGAGTAGGGGGAGAGAGGGAGAGAAAGAATGAGAGTAGGGAGAGAGGGGAGAGACAGAATGAGAGTAGGGGGAGAGAGTAGGGGGAGAGGGGAGAGAAAGAATGAGAGTAGGGGGAGAGAGTAGGGGGAGAGGGGAGAGACAGAATGAGAGTATGGGGAGAGAGTAGGGGGAGGGAGGAGAGAAAGAATGAGAGTAGGGGGAGAGTGTAGGGGGAGAGGGGAGAGACAGAATGAGAGTAGGGGGAGAGAGTAGGGGGAGGGAGGAGAGAAAGAATGAGAGTAGGGGGAGAGAGTAGGGAGAGAGGGAGAGACAGAATGAGAGTAGGGGGAGAGAGTAGGGGAGAGAGGGAGAGACAGAATGAGAGTAGGGGGAGAGAGTAGGGGAGAGAGGGAGAGACAGAATGAGAGTAGGGGGAGAGAGTAGGGGAGAGAGGGAGAGACAGAATGAGAGTAGGGGGAGAGAGTAGGGGAGAGAGGGAGAGACAGAATGAGAGTAGGGGGAGAGAGTAGGGGAGAGAGGGAGAGACAGAATGAGAGTAGGGGGAGAGAGTAGGGAGAGAGGGAGAGACAGAATGAGAGTAGGGGGAGAGAGTAGGGGGAGAGAGGAGAGACAATGAGAGTAGGGGGAGAGAGTAGGGGGAGGAGGGAGAGACAGAATGAGAGTAGCGGAAGAGAGTAGGGGGAGAGGGGGAGAGACAGAATGAGAGTAGGGGGAGAGAGTAGGGGGAGGGGGAGAGACAGAATGAAAGCAGAGAGTAGGGGGAGAGAGCGAGAGGCAGTTTAAGAGGAGAGTAAGGGAAGAGACAGAATCAGAGGGGAGAGTAGGGGAGAGACAAAATGAAAGCAGAGAGTAGGGGGAGAGGGGGAGAGACAGAATGAGAAGAGAATAGGGGAAGAGGGGAGAGACAACAGAGAAAGGAGGAGACAGACAAGGAGAAAGCAAGAAGAGGAGAGAAGACAGAAGGCTGGAAGGGAGGAGGGACAGTGAGGAGATGGGTGGGGAGCAGTGGACAGGAGGGCAGATCCACCACAGTGTTGTGCAGGGAAATTCTCTCAGGAAGATTAATTCTCCACCTTCGACTTAATGTTGCCATTTCCACTCTGTGACCTACAGACACCCAAGTGTAAGTTTATACATACGTTCATACATGTATACATATAGAATCTGAAACCTAGGCTCTCCGTATAAAGGAAAACAGGTAATATTTCTCTTTCTAAGTTTGATTTATTTCACTCAATATGGTGATTTCCAGTTGTGTCCATTTTCCTGCAGATGCCATTTTTATAGTACATTAAATCCCATATTTTATTTATCCATTCATTTGTTGGTCGACATCTAGTCTTGATCTGTATCTTGGCTTTTGTGAATAGTGCAACAGTAAGCCTGAATATGCGAAATCTCTGGAAGGTGTTGAGTTGAAGTCTATTGGGTCTGCACCCAGAGTGCTGTTGCTGGTCGTGTGGCCTGTCTGGTTTTATGTGTTGAGCCCCCATACTGATTTCCGTAGGGGCTTCACAAGTGTAAGCCCCCGCTCTCCCTGTACCCTCACTGGTATTGTTGTCATCTGTTTTCTTGTGGCCATTCTGGGCGGGGGGGGGGGGGTTAAAGATTGTTTTAAATAATTTTAAGCCTGAAGTGAACCGTGCTTGTAGCCATGCAGGTTTGTTGACTGTTGCTTCTCTGCCTTTCAGTTCTTGTCACTGAAAAACTGGACGCTGCAGTTGGTAAGTGAGCCACTGGATTCTGTTTCTGTGAACTTCTTGCTTCCATATTGAAGTGTGATAATAAAATCTTAGCATGTTATTTTATAAACCTTGGCTAAATGTTTGTCATCTTGACCACCTTTCCAGTTTTGCACTTACTAAGAAAATGCCATAGATTATTTACGAAAAGATAGAGCCTGATGTGGTGACTCAGGCCTGCAGTCCCACCATTTGGGAAGCTGAGACAGGATTCTAGTTACAAGACATTTTAAATGTATGTGTGTCACCAGTGTCAGGTGCCCTTGGAGGCCACAAAAGGGTATCAGAAACCCTGGACCACCGAGCCATCTCTCCAGGCCCTGGTTAAAGTCATATTTAAATCACATTTAGGGACTTGTTGGATGACCCAGCAGTTAAGGTGCTTGCCAGCAAGTCTCAAGATCTGAGTTCAATCCCTAGGGCCCGCCATACGGCAGGGGAAAACAAACTCCTGCAAGTTTTCTTCTGACCTCCGCACATGTCCACAGACTAAATAATTAAATAGACGAGTGTGATTACATCACACTTATGAGATTAAGACAATTCTATTAAGTTATTTTTGTTGTTGTTGTTGTTGGGTGTTTTGGGTTTTGTTTGGCTTCTCAGATAATTTCATGTTGCCCAGACTGGCCTGGAATGACTGAATTCCTGGTCCTCTTGCCTCCACCTCCCCAGTGCTGGAATTACTAGTATGGATTGTGTTTGTTTATTTTGAGACATATTCTCCATGTATAGAACAAGCTATCTTCAAATTTACCATTCTTCTGCTTTGACCTCCCAAGAACCTGTATGTGTGTTTGTGTGTGCACACACATGCATTTGAGTGTCCACAGAGGCCAGAGGCATTGTAGAGCTCAGGTTATAGGTGCTTGTGAGCCACGTGATGCGGGTGCTAAGAGTCCAGTGTGTGTCCTTCAGAAGAGAAGACCACATGGCTACTGAGCCATCTCTGTAGTCCATTCTTGACTCATCCAAGAAATTAGGGGAATGTGTTGTCAGGAGTTTGCTCCTGACACAGTAGTGTGGGGTTGGTCAGGTGTGCTTTTCTCTCCCTCTAGAAACAGCAGTCGCTGTTCTCAGAAGAGGAGGAGTACACCACTGGATCCGAGGTCACTGAGGATGAAGTTGGTGATGAAGAAGAAGTGGCCAAGAAACAAAGTAATGGTTTCTAAGTTAAAATCAACCCTCACTATTTGTGGAGAGGTATTTTCTGAATCTTTAGAAGCAAGGTGTGGGTGGTTGGAGTTCAATGTCTTCATGTACAGTTGCACTGAGGAAAAGAAACAGAAAGGAAGCTCTTATCCTTTAAGATTCCCCAGCTCAAGCTGGCCTAGGGCCCCGCAGCTACAGGCACTTGCTGCCAAGCCAATACCTGGGACCCATGTGGGAGAAAGAGCCAGGTGCTGTAGGCTGTCCCTCTGACCTCCACAAGTGCATGTGTGCCGTAGTGCTCACACGTGCACACAAACGCGGAGAGAGATGAGCCCTGGTGCTCTGCTTGGTGGAAAGATGATTAGCAGCGCCTTGCTCTTCGAGAAGACCCAGTTGGATTCTCAGTCCATCAGGCATTACAAACCTCCTGCCTTTAGCCACTCAATTTTAATATTAATTACTTACTCCTATGAATGCCTTTCTCGGTTGAGAAAACCCATTTCTATTTCTGTATTCTAGTTTTTTGTAGTGAATGGATGTAATTTATCAAATGCTCTTTTCTTTTTTTTTTAAAAAAAGCAGCATTTTAAATTAATTTATTTATTATGTATACAATGTTCTGTCTGCATGTGTGCCTGCCCGCCAGAAGAGGGCACCAGATCTCATAGATGGTGTGAGCCACCATATGGTTGTGGGAATTGAACTCAGGTCCTCTGGAAGAGCAGCCAGTGCTCTTAACCTCTGAGCCATCTCTTCAGCCCCGCTCTTTTCTTTTTTTGACTGTTAAAATTGTATAGGTCTCCCTTCATTATGTCAATATAGTAATGGTGACTTTTCAAGTGGCCCGTTGCCCTTCTGGGGTGAGCTCCATTCTTTTGTTTATGTTTTATACCATTCGACCTGCTTATATATGACTAATAAATTTTTCTTGGTGCCTATTGGAATATTTTCAGTTCTCTTAGGATTTTTTTTCTTTTTTGAGTTTTGATATCAAGTTAGTCATAACCTCCTAAATTAGGAAGTGCACTGTTGACTTTTTTGTAGGGGAAGAGAGGCGGCGCGGGAGGGAGCACAGGGTCTCAGGCTGCCAAGCAAGTGGTCCATCGCTGAGCAGTGACCCCAGTCTGTGCCTCTCTTTCCATCGCAGCCTTTTGCATATTTCCTTCCACAAATCCTGATAAAATTCAGCAGTGAAGCTATGTGGGCCTGGAATTTTCTTCATAGAGTGTTTTAAATTATGTATTTGATTTCTTTGTTGTAGTGTTGCTCAAGTTTTCAATTTCTTATCTGTTTTAATAATGCATATAGCTGAAGAAATTGTATCCATCTTACCTAATTTGTTGGTGTAAAGTTGTGTTCTTTTTTTTTTTTTTTTTTTTTTTTTTGGTTTTTTGAGACAGGTTTTCTCTGTGGCTTTGGAGCCTGGCCTGGAACTAGCTCTGTAGACCAGGCTGGTCTCGAACTCACACAGATCCGCCTGCCTCTGCCTCCCGAGTGCTGGGATTAAAGGCATGCGCCACCACCGCCCGGCAGTTGTGTTCCTTTTGTGTCTCAAGGATCTCTACGCGGTCCTTTGGTTTGGAGTTACTAATCCAAGACTCAGATGTGGATGTCAGACAGTTACCATAGTTTGTTTAGGCATTGCTCTCATAGTATCTCATTCTTTGTGGTTACTTGGAGCTGAGGTTTTTGTTGCTTTTAATTCTTTTTTAATATCTAAAATGTGTTTATTGGGATGGTTCCCATTCATTGTGGACCAAAGTGCTTTCAGGGGTGCTTCCTCTTGAAGGAGAATCCTGTCAGTTTCTTTTTCTGTGTGGGCTGACAGATCAGCAGAGCAGCCAGCACGAGACTGCTGTTTGTGCATGGGTAGAGATTCAGGAAGGTTGTAGCATCTAGGCATGCCGCATCTGTGAAGTAAGAATTGGGGCTCTCAGCAGATGCTCCTCTGGTGCTTCCTCTCCTCTTTTGGAGAGAGATGAAGCCAATTCTTGTCAAAAGCATGTTCTCTGAGGTAAGTCCTCACTGCTAGAAAGGTGTGTTTTTAAGCGTGGCTCGTTGGTGTGGCTGTGATTACAGGTGTGCACCATCACGCCCAACTAGATTTTTAGTTTCTTTTTTACTTTTAAAGAAATCTGGGTATATTTAAAACTGTTCTACCCTGAGCGCTACTCTGATATATTTCACAGATTTTGACATATTTTATTTTGATTACACACACACACACACACACACACACACACACACACACACACTGGGGTTGGGTTTGAGACAGGGTCCCATATGTCCTTGGCTAGTTATAATTTGCTGTGTAGCCTTTTCTACCCTCTTTGTGCAAGCTAGGCAAGCATCCTAACAACTAAGCTACATCCTAAGCCTGTTTTGTTCTCTTTTCTCCTTTTGGAGATCAGACCTTGTTGTGTAATGACCTGTACTTGATATGTAACACAGGCTGGCCTTAACCCTAAGGCAGTCCTGCTTCAGCCTCCCAAGTGCTAGGATTATAGATGTGTACACCATGCCCAGCTGTGTTTATAGTCAGTCAAGTATTTTCTGATTTTCCTTATGGTTGTATGTGCATGATGTTCATGGAGGCCAAAAGAGAGCATTAGAGCCCCTAGAACTGATGTTACAGGCATCAGTTGTGAGCTGCCATGTGGGTGCTGGGAATTGAACCCAGTTCCCCTGGAAGAACAGTCAGTGCTCTTAACCACTGATCCACGTCTCCAACTCCTAGATGACTTTCTTTTTTAATATAGGACCTTGCTGGTAAACAAAGCTAGCCTTCAGCTCACAGTCCTCCTTCCCCTTTCTCCCACTGTTGAGACTATGAACACACATCTGCGTGTCTTGTATACTCGCTGAATTCACCATAGACTTTTCCATCACTTTATTTCTCACCTCCTTCCATTTTCTAACTTAAAAAGACACATTGTAGCCAGGTGGTGGTGGTGCATGCCTTTAATCCCAGCACTTGGGAGGCAGAGGCAGGCAGATTTCTGTGAGTTTGAGGCCAGCCTGGTCTACAGAGCAAGTTCCAGGACAGCCAGGGCTACACAGAGAAACCCTGTCTTGGAAAAAAAGGCCCAGCTAAGCATTTGGACCGAGTTATACTCATTTTTCAGAATTATATTCCTTTCCTGGGACTGTGTCATTTCCCCTGGGGTTGGTCAGGCTTAGCTTCTGCCTTGTGGCTAGAGGACCCCAAATTCACAGTTCTTACCTCATCAAGTTTTCTGTATAAATTGCCTAACTCTGTGCCTAACTTTGATTATTTTCCAGTACTTTGAATAGCTTTGGTAAAATTTCCATTGTTTTTCTATCACTTAACTCAGAAGGACTTGCCCATCCCTGTCCCACTCCATTCCATTACCATATATCCTGCTCTATGTCTTCTAGCAAAGCTACAACTCTTGGTTGGCATTATTAATTTTGCTGCTTCCTACTCTGATATCTCCAAGTTCATCGTATATACATCATATCTTATAGGTTTCCCATGAGCAGTAGTGACAAGGTTCCCCTTGAAAAAGGACAAAGCAAACGTGGAACATAAGAGCTGTAAGAGATAGCGAGTCCATCCTTCTTGCCTTGAGCCTTTGTTTCCAGAGTGCCGCCTATGCTCCGTCTTTCCCCATACCCACATTCCACTTCACTCTTGGCCAGAACAGACTCAGGGTATTGACTTAAGAAGGCCACTGTCCAGACATGACATGTCCCAGCCCTGCTTCCCAAGATCATTCCTGCTTTGTGTCCTTCCTGAGCAAACTTCATCGTGAAGTTTTGCATGTGTCGTGATGAACCACCTCTGTCCCTTATCCTCAAAGTGTGTTTTCTCTAGGTGATAGTATTTGTTAAATAAAAATCTTGGACTTAGAGGACAATTCCACTGTCAAATTAGATTAAATAAATATGTAACTTTCCATGACATTTTAAGTTAACATACAAAGCAGTGGTTTATTATGCACTCTTTATTTTTCTTCGAAGATTTTTACCAAGTACAAAGAGATGTGACTCAAATGAAGCAGCTTCAGTTTGACTTTCTCATGTATTTGAGTTTTGTTTAGACATCAGTGGTCTTTTTTTCTTTTTCTTAAAAATACAATTGTTGGCTAAGTGTTGTTCTGTTTGGACATAGCAGTGACATTGGCAGGGTGTGGCACTCATCTTCTTATATTGTCCTTTCTTTGTCAGGGAAAAGGGAAAAGCCGAAGAAGTTCACTAAGCAACCAAAAAAGCAGCTGTCTTCACCCTGTTCTCAAAAGAAAGAAAAGGCGCTGGAGAAGGTAACTAGACAACCTGATGCAGTTTCAAAGTTCATTTAAGAAGTAAACAAGCATGTGTAGCCTACACAAGTCCACATAGAGAGTGAATAACAGGGACACAAGCAATGTAAGTGGATGAGAATCTAGAAGATACAGGGACCGCTGGAAGGTGAAAAGCAGTGCCTGGCTGAGTATGCCGTCCCTTGTGTAGAAGGGTGGGATGTACACAGATTTCCTTCCATGTGCATAAACCTCTGCCTGCCTCTGCTGAGATTAAAGGTGGACACCACCACTCCCAGCTGTTGCTGCAAGGTTTACATGAAATAACAGTTTTGGAGGCCCCTGTTGTAGTGTCTTGTACTCAATAAATGTACATTATTCTTACAATTACTTAGAACACTAATCAATGAATATTCTCTGACTAGACAATGTTTTCTTCTCTTTCTTTTAGTCAACTTCTAGAGATGTGTCTCCTTTCGTGTGAGTATTGGTTCCTTGATCCAGTTGGAAACCCGTGCTTTGCTTTGGTTCTTGGTTTTGAGACGGGGTCTGTATTGGAGTGCCCTGTGCAGCAGCGGCAGTGGATGTTTCTGTCCATTTATCCAACAGTGTGAGCATGCAGAAGAATAAGTGGGACGCCACAAGATCCTTGAGGTTCAACCAGGACGCACAAAGAGAAGATGGTAAATTTTATTGTCTGAATAATATAAAATTAGGTATAAATCCCAGTGTTTTTGGTGGTGAGTGCAGGTGAGTGCAGCAACCATTAGAGGCCAGAAAGGGGCGTGAGATATTCTGGGGCTAGAGTTAGAGGCAGTTGTCAGCTGCCTCATGTGGGCTTGATGCAGATGCTGAGAACCAGACTTGGCTCCTCTTGGAGAAGAGTCTGTGCTCCTAATCCCTAAGCCGTCTCTCCAGCGCTGAGTAGTGGTAAAGGCTCCAAAACAAGAGCTCAGTGTGCACGGGCTCCAGCCCCACGCGGAGTGGCATCACCAGGCCATCCAGTGGGTCGCGTGTTGTCTCTGCATCTGTGATTGAGGTCTCTTAGACTTGTTTGTATGTAGAACTTTTACTGTAAAAATGACCAAATATGTTTTAAGCTGTCATAGCCTCCTGTTCTTACAACAAAATACTAAAAGCTGAGTATTTTTATAAAGAATAATTTATTTAGCTTATAGCTTGTGTGTGTGTGTGTGTGTGTGTGTGTGTGTGTGTTTTCAAGATAGGGTTCCTATATGTAGCTTTGGAACCTGTTTGGGAACTTGCTCTGTAGACAAGACTGACCTTAAACTCACAGAGATCCTGCCTCTGCCTCCTGAGTGCTGGGATTAAAGGCGTGTACCACCACCACCTGGTTAGCTTACAGTTTTACAGTACCAATGTCTCCTTGGCTCTGGTGAAAGCCTCCTAGCTTCTGGCTACAGTCCCAGTAGGGACTCATAGGGAGCGTGTTTAGGATGAAGCAGTCACATGCCAAGAAAGGAAGCAAAAAAGTTTATTTTTGTATCAATGTGACCTTACAGGAATTAAACAGTGTCACATAATAACTACATTGGTCTCCTCTAGGACTGTTGGCCCCAATCAGATAACTACCAGGCCCTAGCTCCTAAAGGTTCCAGCACCGCTCATTATTCCCACACTTGGGGTCAGACTTGTACCACTTGATCCTTTGGGGACATACCAGCCATACCCAGGAGTCTGAAAGGCAGTACAGCTGTCCATAGATTAGTCATTTGCTACAAGGTACCCAAATTCTTCACAGATATGTAGAAGTGTGTACCTGAAATGAAGAACAAAATACATTTTCATAAACCTTTGTTGATTATAGTCTTTCTAGAAAAATAGGAACTATGTGGTTCTCATGAAAAGTAATGGTCTGTTTTTTTTTACCTTCAGATCAGCGGCGGATGTCTGAAATTACAGGGCATCTAATAAAAATGAGATTGGGTGACCTGGACCGAGTCAAGTCAAAGGACTCAAAAGAAGTAAGAACTATTTACCAGTGTGTATATTTAAGTAAATTTTTTCTTCCTGGTTTTATTTCATATGAAAAACAGTTAACTGTTGTCTTAGTTAGGTTTTCTATTGCTGTGAAGAGACACCATGACCACAGCAACTCTTATAAGGAAGACATTTAATTGGGGCTCAGTTTAGAGGTTTAGCCCATTATCATCATGGTGGGAAGCAAGGCAGCTCACAGGCAGATGTGGTACTGGAGAGGCAGCTGAGAGTTCTACATCTGGATCTACAGGAAACAGGAAGAGAGAGTGACATTGCACCTGGGATTTCATGATAAAGCAAATTATCCTTAAAGTATAGTGTTACACCAAGAGTAGGTTAGTTGTGCATTGTTGGCCAAAGCAACTGGAAAAAAGTGCTGCATCTGTTCACCCTTGTTTGTCATATCTGGATGTTGTCTCTGAGATAAATGCTAACTTGCTGAATTCTCATAAGAGTTACTGTCAGTAACAGCATTATGTGTCATCGGCGTCTGCATTATAAATGCACCATAGCTCCTAAATAATCCATTTTGTATGTTTTTACTTACTCATTGGGGTTGTAGCTCCTTGGTAGAGTGTATGCCTAGAATGAATAAGGCCCTAAATCCAATCTCCGGCAGCAAAAGTAAAATGAAATAAATGGGAACAAATAAAAGGACAGGACAGGATGGAACAAATAAAAGAAAATTCACTTACCCATAAAATTTACAAAGGAAAACAAGCTGTGACCTTCAGTTAGATAAAAACTTCCTAGCAAAAGGGCCTGTAAACTTGTGTGCACATGTGCACAGATACACATGTACACTACTAAATTAAATGTTCAAAACATTTTAATTTCTTAGCTTCAACACTAAAGCATGATCCACAAAAGAAAAATTAATGAGAATCCATCAGAACTTAAAGTTCTTCTTTAAAACCACTGTAAAGGGAACGAAAAGACAGTTGGGCTAGGTAATGCGATAGCCAGAGCTGTTCAGTGACACCCTGTCTCAAAAAGAAAAAAAGAAAGAATAAAGATTCATAGTTGGATGCCAGCCTGGTCCACAAAGTGAGTTCCAGGAAGCTAGGACTGTTACACAGAGAAACCCTGTTTCAAAAAACAAACAAACAAACAGTTCATATACAATAACAAACCAAGTGTAAAACGTTTGTCTGATGAATAGGTTTGTGGAAAACGAAGGGGAGAGAAATGATATTGTAATTAAATTATCTCAAAAAAGCTTAGCTCCTCAATAATAAAATAATCCAATAAATAGGCAAACTCGCCATGGTGGCGCACGCCTTTATCCCAGTACTTGGGAGGCAGAGGCAGGTGGGTCCCTATGAATTCCAGGCCAACTACGGTAACATGTGAGACAGTCTCAAAATAATAGAGGTTGGAGAGATGGCACAGCACTTACAGGCACTGGCTGCTCTTTCAGAGGACTCTTAAGGACCCATATTCAATTCCCAGCACCCACATGCTGTTCACAAACCTCTGCAACTCCAGTTCCAGTGGATGCAAGCCCCTCTTCTGGTCTCCCGGGGCATACTGGTATGCAGGTATGCATGTAAAACACCCATACATAGAAACTGATAAAGCAATTTAAAGTAACAATGAATAAATACATAAATAAATCAGGCAGAGGAAGAGATGCAGGTAGCAAGAAAACATGAAAATGCATCATCATTAGTCATTAGAGAAATACAAAATAGCATCTCAATCAAATGCTGCTTCTAAAAGCTCTGAGCTTTTGTTTAGGTGCTCGTGAGGTCATGAAGCAAATGGACCTCTGTTTAGCTTGTAGGAGCTGTGGAAAATAGTTCAGAAGTTTTTTATAAATGCCATTCATTTATAATGTCGTTATTCATAATTGTGAAAAACTAGAAAGTCTCCAAAATGGTAATGTGACAAGAAAAATTCTGAGATTTCCTGAATTTAAAGGGCTAGAAAAGTGATGGGAGAAGCTTAACTCACAACAAGGTGTATGGTGCATGCCTGTAGTCTCAGCACTCAGGAGGATGAGGCTGGATGGCAGATGGCCACATTGAATATTCCCAATTGCCAGGCTCAGTGGGCACTTGTGCCCCAGGACCTGCCCTTTCTTTTTCTCTGATTTCTGTAGCAGCTCAATAAAACCTTTTCTTTCAAAGAACCCTCAGGCTTAAGGCCCTGGGTTTGCTCCCCAGCCCACATAAACCAGAGGTGGTGGTGCAGTCTCTATACTCAAAAGATGGAGCAGAAGGATCCCAAGCTTAAGGTTGTCTTTGGATGCATAGTAAGTTTGAGACCAGCCTAGTCTATATGGGACCCTCTTTAAGGGCCAAGAGGAGTTCAGGGTTTAGCAAATAAACTACGTGGTTTTTTTTAAATTAAAAACTAATTGGCCTAGTAGCTCAGTCTTCTTATTAACACTTATAACTTATATTAGCCCATTATTCTTGTCTATGTTAGCCACATGTCTCAGTACCTTTTTCGGCGAGACAGTCACATCTTGCTTCCTCTGTGTCTGGGTCACAGCTACAGACTGAGCTTTCCTATTCCCAGAATTCTCCTGTTCTCGTTGCCCCGCCTCTATTTCCTGCCTGGCTACTGGTCAATCAACATTTTATTAAAATACAATTGGCAGGGTACATACCATTATCCCACAGCACTCCCCGCCCCCTTTTTTAAAACAAAAACTCTGAATCCAGTATCCTTTGTTTAGCTTTTCTCCTGACCATTATCCATAACAACTTGTAACCCACATTCTAAACAAAGGAAAATATCCATAGTCAATTTTTGGGAATGTGGGTGTAGTTTTCCAGAATACTTCCTGCTGATTGGGGGCGCTGATAATCTTATGGGGGACCTAAAAAAAATTAGAATTATGATCAAGTTGTGACTGGAGTATCCTGTGAGGTTTGATCATCTCAGGCAGCAGTCTTGAACCTGTTCTGGATGAAGAACTCAGACATCTGGGCCATCTATTCCTGCCGGAGATTTCTCAGGTGGTCTTCTTTGATCAAAGCTGATTTTTCTTAATCTGGAATGAATTCATAGCCTCTCATTTCCTGTGGAAATAAAAGCAAAACCTCTTCTCTAAAGTAACATACCTTTTGACTTCAATTTTGAAGTCAAGGTATTTTCAAAATACTCATCTTGGATTAATTCAGCAGCATTTATAAACAAGTATCTTTTAGCAGCTGTTGTTCCTTCCTCAGCATTCAAACAACTCAAAGAGAGCACAATAACATACAGTATCAAGATTCTCTATGTATTTTTCATCTTTATGTGGCTTTATTTTAACCTTTATTTCTTTTATTTTTAATTTCTGCCTTTTCGAAACAGGGTTTCTCTGTGTATCTTTGTCTTGGAACTCACTCTGTAGACCAGGCTGTCCTTGAACTCACAGAGATCTGTCTGCCTCTGCCTCCCAGTGCTGGGATTAAAGGTACGTGCCACCACACCTTGAACTCAGAGATCTGTCTGCCTCTGCCTCCCAAGTATTGGGATTAAAAGTATCAGGGTTTAGCAAATAAACTATATGTGTTTTGTTTTGTTTTTGTTTTTTTTTTAAATAAAAATCAAGGCTGGAGTAACCACATAGCAGCTAAGAACCGCATGAGGACTGGAGCTCAGAGTCCAGCCCCAGACAAGAGCCAGCTGAGCCCCTGTGCATTTGTCAAAACCCAGATCTATGTACTAAAATGAAGAGTCTTACTATATGTAGTACATCAGAAGCCTGAGCTTTATAGACCAAAAATAAATTACTTTCTAAATTTAGAAGTGTGTTTTGTTATATATAGGTCAGTCTTTACTTCCTTGAAGGTAATTCAATTTTGCTTCTTTATTCCACAGTTTGCAGGAGGTATTTATTCTAGACTGGAAGCACAAGTCAAAGCCTCAGCGGCGCCTGGTAGTGCCCGGCAGAACAGCTCTGACAAAAACCCCAGGTAAATCAGCAGCGAGCAGCATGAGGCCTCTGGTTCCGCAGAGTAAACCGTGTGAGCACTAAAGCACATAGTATGACTTCCGTTCCTTATTTCAGCAAATCAGAACACTTTTTAACAAGTCGTGAACACAAATTTTCATGAACATAAAAGGCTTAGTTTTCTTTAAGTTTCCTATTTATTGAGCCAGCTACCTTCGAGTCAGCCGTTCTTGTCCGCAATCTGGAGGTAAAAGCTCTCCTAGCACGCTCACCACATGTGTCTCCAGCACCAAGTGATGGTGATACTGCACTGGTAGGAGCTGCAGCGCAGCTGCGGGCTGGTGAAATTGTCATACTATGTAAATTGTGTTAGGGTCACTGTAGGAAGTCACTGACCTTTCCTGTCCCTCCCCCACCTTTCTCTGTAGTGTGGCAATAGGCAGAGTGTGCTGCAGAGTAGAGAGAACACTGTTGGTCTACGTCTGATACAGGCTTTGTGTTATTCCAAAAGTCTCTTGAACATCAGTCCTAAGCCTTTATCCTGCCCGAGGAGGACAGAGCCGCGTAGGTCGGCCCTTTCTTTACCAGAAAGTCCCCCAGTACAGTCACATCTTACTTCTCTCAATAAATTAACGAATAAGTCTTGTGCCATTCGCCATCACTGACTTCCTGTTAGAACTTAAGGTACTGAGACATGAACACAGGTACTAGAGACGCTGTGTGCCTAGTCCGCGACCAGAGATCTGCACAACTGAATGCGGCCTCCTCAGTCGCTGTGCTGGGTTCATCCAGAGCAGCCGTGCCTACAGCTGCAGTTCTTACGGCTCTCATCCCAAGTGTCCATCTTTGTCCCCTAGAAACACCGGTGTGTTCCGTTACAGTGCTGCTCCTGGCATGTACTGTGCAGTTTACATACTAGATTCTCTCTCAAAATCATTTTTTAAGTTTGAATTCCAAATTGTATCTTACTCATGAGCGGCATGCAGTTTCACTGAGTGTTGATATTGTCAAGCGGACAAGCTGAGGCAACAACAATAGCCTTCTGTTCCAGAGCGAGTCTGACTTTCTTTTCTGTTTAAAAAATCTAGGTCTAAAAGTCGTTTTGGTCAAGGGCGTCCTGCATAAAGCACCCTTAAACATAAAAAGAGAGAAGGCACACTCCTGGACATCTGAAATTGTTCATTTCCTGAAGACCTTCAAAAACATGACTTCTAAGTGTTTTATTAGTTATTCCTGCAAACCGCGTAAATCATGCCGAGACAGATATATAGTTAGGCTTCATTAAAACCTAACTATAAATATAAATTTTTATATACATTTTTCCTTGTATAATTCTAGGCTGTGTAGAAAATAATTACAAATTTTACATAGTCAAGATTCCTAATATTTGTTACCCTTTATTTATTTGAAAGAGAAAAGGCCTAAATTGTCAAATGACTGAGTTTTGGAAAGACCTTAAGAAATGAAGGGTTGCAGTTAGTAGTGTTACGTGTATGTGTGCTGATTGCCATTGTGTGGACTGTTAAGTCTTAGGAATAGCATTGAAAGCGAGTCCTGTATGACGATACCCAGTGATGTGAATGCAGGTCTATGTGCATATGAAAGCATGACAGATCTTGAAGCCGCATGAGTTTCAAGACGAGGTTTTTCCAGTATCATGTTGGTCCAGATGTGTCCATCTTCTCAGGCTTTTACTGGAAAGTACAGTGTTAATTTGTTTCTTTCAGTTCTTCATGCTTCTGAGTTGGTCATCTGAGCCTGAATTAGTCATTAGTTTCTCTTCTCTGAAGCTAGTGACATCCCAAATTTCCTAGAATAGCCTGTGATGGTTTAGGGTAGAATCATTTCGGTTCTGTAACATTCACTTGTATGGCTCTCTGACCCATCCGTTCTCTAAACCTATTTCAACAACCCCTTAACAATTACACTCGCTTGTTACTTAGGAGTGTCTTAAAAGTCCCGGATAGATTAGATGGCTGGAAATTTCATACATTCAAAAAAAATAAAATCAACTATTTTATAGATCATGCTTTAATTTTTTCTAACCAGGTACATAGCATGCCCGGGAAATTTTGTTCCAGACTGTGAGCATGCACTAAATCATGTGTTTGGAAATTATTCAGAGAGCAGGCCTTGGTGATGTGGGACAGGACAGCAGTTTGAAAGAACAGTTCAGCTCACATTCAGTTCACACAAAAAGAAATTAGAATTGTTAGTGTATCTTTTAGTTGTTATATGAAGTTCAATTATTTGATAATTATGTTTTTAATGTCTGATTTTGTTATATATATTTCAGTCATCTGATATTGTGGAAATAGCTTATACCATATTTATTTTTTAAAGTGTTTCTTAATACACGATGTGTGGTCTCATTATTCTTCAGCCTTGCAGTTGGCTGCTGGTCTCTGATAGCAGGGTTTGGATGTGTGTGTAAATGGACCTATTGTGATCAGCGTGATCAGAAGGGAGCCTGCTTTGGGATTTTCACTGATGATAAAGTCCCGAGGAGACTGATACTAACAAGCCAGACTTTGTTATAGTCTGACTCTATACAGAATGTGTTTGGTTAGTTCGGGTCTGTCTGTGATACATGGACAGGCATCTCCTCTGCCAAGTATTTTAAGGATTTCTTTACATTAATTCTGAGTTTATACTTCTTTAGTTGAAATAAATGGCAATGACAAAAACCATGTAGAAAGTCCCTTGGTCTGCCTGGTTCTGCTGTCTGAGAAGTCTGGAGAACGAGCTGTGTGTGAGGTGAAATGCCGAGGTTCCACGGTTATCATTGGAGTGTGATGGCACACCCCGTCAGTCTGGAAATTGAAGTAGGAAAATCCCACATTCAGGACCTGTCTCAGAACATTTAGCCAAACATTTAAGGTCTGAAATACCACAGAGGGTCCGGGCGTGCAGCTCAGCAGTAGAACAGGTGCACAGGAGCCTGGTTTGCTCCCACTAACAGGAGTGAGTGGAAACAGCACATGAATGATCTTCACTGTACTCGTCCCTTTTCTTTTGAATGTTTAGTTGGAAATTGTGAGCTATATAATTGTTTTAGAAGCTGAGGCTGAAGCTGTCATATTTTTTGGTGATGGCATATTTAAGCATTAAAAAGCCTTTTGTCTCCAAACTGGGCAATAATTCTTTTTTTTTAAAATTTATTTATTATGTATACAATATTCTGTCTGTGTGTATGCCTGCTCCTGCAGGTCAGAAGAGGGCACCAGATCCCAGAAGGTTGTGAACCACCATGTGGTTGCTGGGAATTGAACTCAGGACCTTTGGAAAAGCAGGCAATGCTCTTAACCTCTGAGCCATCTCTCCAGCCCCCTGGGCAATAATTCTTGAGTCAACCTCTAGCTATCATTCAGCAACTGTTCTGCCTCTTCCAGGCCAGAGGCACTGTGTTACCTAGCTCGTCCAATTCTGATGGGTTAGTTCCTCCAGTCTCCCTAAAATGTGGTTGGTAGAGGAAGCTAATCCTAGGATAATGTTACAGAATTATTGGGAGTGAGTAAATTAATAGAAATCTCTCCATAAATATCATCTATTGTTGCATTGATATTGTTATTTATTTGGAAGAAATTTTCAAATTCTTTAAGGCAAAAGTTAATTGTACCTCTTCCTATAATTTGAGTTTCTGTGGGGGAAGTTTTTCAATTACTGACCCTACTCTGCTCTTGGCTGTAACTTCCTGTCTGCCAGGCTGTGTTCAGAATTGAGCCCGGTTTCTCCTTGGCCGTGGTCTCTGTGCTGTCACTGTGGCCCTGGGTAGTGTTTCGTGCTGTGCTCTAACAAGGATTGACGTCCTCTCCAGCAGTGTTCTCGCGTGTGGACCTAGGAAGGAAGCGCCTGAATCTGTTCCTCTCCATCTCAGCATCCCCACCTGTCATATCTGACAGGGAGTTCTACAAACCCTAACTTTGTGTGATCTGTTACCCAGAAAGCAACCCTGGGCCTTAAGAATGAGTAACTGTGTGTTCACACCTTAATTTTCACAATTGTCACTGTGCTTCAATCCACTCAGCCACCCAGGATGAACCCAGCCTCATAGCCTAGATTTGCAAGTTCCTCCTTTCCCACCTTCTCTCTTACTGGCCACACCCCAGCTACCATTCTTCCCAATAAGTAAGGTGCATTTTCACTTGGATGTGAGCTATTCCCGTAGACTGCAAGGCTGTCTGATAACCACATTTGGGTTAGATGTCACTCTTGTGGGGATCCTTTCCATTGCCAATGTAAACAACACTCCCATCCTATCAGAGTTTGTTCTGCAGGTGTCTGACATGTGTGCAGCGTCTCCCAGTATAAAGAATGCACCCCTGTCTTTCTGACTACCATAGTGTTTCAAAGTGTACAATGATCAGAAGAGATGATACCAAGCTGTGTCTCTCTGGAGGTCACCTGCGGTTGTCCCAGCATGGCAGCAGTGTCCTTCACAGCTTCTAGATTCTTTTTTTTTTTTTTTTTTTTTTTTGGTTTTTCGAGACAGGGTTTCTCTGTGGTTTTGGAGCCTGTCCTGGACCTATCTCTTGTAGACCAGGCTGGTCTCGAACTCACACAGATCCGCCTGCCTCTGCCTCCCAAGTGCTGGGATTAAAGGCCTGCGCCACCACCGCCTGGCTAGCTTCTAGATTCTTATCTCACGATGGGTCACCCAGAGAGATTCCCTGTAGACCCACACTGAGTTCTGCTAGAACCTGCCGAATATAAGCAGAGTGGCGGTCCACATAAGCCACAGTTGTGACCACGTGACCTCTCAACAGCTTCTACACGTGGGTGCTTGCGTGGTGAATAGACAGGCGCCGTGGCATTTTCAAGGAAGAAGCCGTGAATCTAAAGGCCTCTCTCAGTCTCCCCACAGTGATTATTTATGGAGCTTCCGTCTTACTCCTTTGAGACGGAGTTATTCACTCACCTGGAGCCTGCCATTTTTCTGCTCTATGAGAGACCCAGCACTACAATTTCAGGTAGACACAGCCATATTCAGTGTTTATATGGGTTCTGGGGATCTGAACTCAGGTCCTTGTGATTGCTAAGCAAGCCATCAAGCTAACCCACCAAAGCCTCATGTAACCTTTTCAGACAGAGTTTCTCTGTGTAACAGCCCTAACTATCCTGGAACTAGCTCTGTAGACCAGTCTGGCCTTGAACTCACAGAGATGTGACTGCCTCCTGATTGCTGAGATTAAAGGTGTGTGCCACAACCACCTAGCACATACAATCATTTTCTACCCTTATATTTCATCCACCTTTTTTCTTACATTTTTATAAAAATAATATGTAGAGTTTGGGAGGTGGATCAGTTGGTACTTGATGCATAAGAAAAAGGACCAGAGTTCAATTCCCAGAATCTGTGTAGAAAAACTAGGTCTGATGTTTTGTGCTTGTAATCTCAGCAACTGGGGAGACAGAGAAAGGCAAATCCCCGGGGCTCAATAGCCTGTCAAGCTAGCCTTCCATTGAGAGACTTTGTCTTGAAAAACAAGGTGGATGTGTTATGATTTTTTAAAAATGCTGCAAGATCTCCGGCGGCAGTAGGCAGCAGAAATGCGGTAGGTCCCCAAGTGGTGGTAGCAGGCCATGTGGCGGCAGGCAGTGGGCCCTGAGAGCAGCCAGTCCCAGGCAGAGATGGCTGCTGGTCCCCGAGCAGTAGCTGGTCCCAGGCGGGGCGGGAAGTATACAGAAACATGGATAGACATGACATATACAGTGAGGTTAAATATTTATTCAGGGGGTATGGAGAGGGAAGGGAGAAGGGAGAAAAGAGAGAGGGAGAGAAATGAGAGAAGGGGAAGAGAAGAGGAGGAAGAGGAAAGGGAGAGAGAGAAGTAGGGAGCAGACAAGGGAACAGAGAGAGAAGCCAAGATGGCAAGGGAGGGAGAGGCTGCAGGGAGAGGGCATGGCTTGTCTCTTAAAGTGACGAACAATCACAACAGGATGGAGCCTAACTTCCACACATCTGCACACAAAACATACACTCATATTTAAAATGAACAAGCAGAATCTTGGAGGTGATGCCTTTGAGTCATAACAAATGTGGGAAAGGAAAGATCAGAGTGGAAAGCAGCCAAAAACAGCACAGCTAAGAAGTTCCACAGACGTCAGCACGTGCATGCATGCACAAACACAAGTATACTAACATTGCCGACAGTCTTGAGAAGGGCAGCCCATCACTTGTGAGGGAAACCCCCCACTAAGACCCGCCCAGGAGCCCTGAGGGCAAAGACAGTGCTTAGCCAGCCAGACACTGCAGCAAATTGTCTTCCAAAGGTCAGAATAGACAAAAGAATATGGGTGTGTGTGTGTGTGTGTGTGTGTGTGTGAGTGTGAGCAAAGTGCTCATGCGCATCACCATTGTGCACAGGACAATATTCTTATCTGCTTCTTTATGGGTGAGCAGACCCACAGATGGCAGCTTGTCTAAGGGCAGTAACACACACACACACACACACACACACACGAGCATACTCAGTGACACCGTCACTAGCCATCAGTATGTGTAGCACACGTGGATGTGCAGCCTGACACGTAGTAAGTGTTTAGTTTTTCTGGCCGACAAACCTCTCCGCCAGCGCAATAATCCAAATCAAACCAAATCAAACAGAATTAGAAGAAGTCCAGGTTTAATGGATGCCAGCAATCTCGGGAAAACACAAAGAGGGGGAAAGGAGAACCGGAAGGACCACGTGTTCCTTCTCTGCAGGGCAGTTAGAATAATCTGTGGGAGGGAGTGGTCTGGACCCATCGGGAGGGTGGTGCTGTGCTCACTGCCCTCATGGCCTGCCTTGCCTGCCTCCCTGTGATCTCTTGGCATTGTTTTGTGCCAGGACACTGACGCAGGCCAGCGGTTCCCAGCTCTGTTAGAACTGCTCTGTGTCTGTAAGGAACAGCCGGAACAAACATGGCGGTTTAACAGGTTAATTTTGAGTGACATTGTTGATTGTTTGGAACTCTGTTCCTACCTATGATTAATATAGTTCCTCTAATTTAATAAATTAACAAAATTAATTCCTTAGTAAGAAATGTAGTCAGCCACCTGTCTGAATTATTGTACATCAGGATAAATATGTGAGAGAAATCTCTATTGTGTACCGCCTTAGCCGCGGTCAGTACTGGAGCTCGTTTGCCTTGCTTTTTAAGTTAGGCCTCATTCTCTCTGGCAGATAGGCTTCTAATAGTGGCTCTGGAGCTGGGGTAACATTATATTTTAAAGCTCACAGGTGATTCTTGTTCGAGTGGAGTCAGAAGCACACTGATGTTTGACATGGTCATGTTTAAATGACAAGCACTAACCTCCACCACAAACATGCTCAGGAGCATAGGGACTCAGGAAATCGTGGACTCTGATGCCAGAGCCTCGCCTTGAGGGGCTGTGGCCTGGGTTATGTACACATTCAGTTTTCAGGGTTGGCTTTATGTAAGCATGCATGTGTGAACTGTCTGAAGTAGGAAGCAAAGTTCTGTGGAAGTAACTGGTGAGAGAGAAATTGCCAGAACACACAGAGAAGTCTAGAAGGAAAGGAGAAGTGGAGCAAGGAAGGCTACTTAACAACATTGCTGTTAAAGTCTGTTTCCTTCTGAAGCCAGACTCGCCCACTATGAGATGGGAAGACCTGCACATGTGTCTGTTCTGCAGGTTCTGTTGGCATATGCTCTAGTAATCTCAAACAGTAAAGGAGAAAATACCTAAATATGTCATGGCAGACACATCAGTTCAGACACTTTAAAAACCGAATGTTCCTCCTTTCAGCGAACACTTGTATTAACCTCTAATGTGTAAAACTGAGTTCCATCTTACCTAGCCTGCCAGTCTGTGCTCGAACCTGCTGGTTGCCTGACCTCCATCCTCATTCTGTCCACCAAAGTGGGAAAGACACAGATGTGGGAAACGCAGGGCAGATTTACCCCAGGATGTCCATAGACGCTGTTTCAGAGATGGGACAAAGGGATGGATACGGGAGAACACAGCAGCAATGTACCCACCACCTAGTAACCCAACGGAACAGCACTAGCGATTGTAGTAGAAATAAAACATCCCCACACACCCATCCTCCCAGAAGTAAACCTTGCACTGAATTTTTTATTTACTGCCCTGATGCCTGTCATTTGTGCCTCCATACTTTGCCTCCACATCAGAATGGTGTGTGCAGCCTTCATGCAGTGACCTCATACTGCACACATCCTTACGCAGCTCCGAAAGCATACTTTTAGAGTGATGCATCCTGATACAGGGAGCTGAAGCTTACTCACTCAATAGTACAATCTAGTTTAGCAATCTCCTAAAATACATGTATCTGTTTCTTGTCAGTAAATGTTGATATTATATTTCAGGCTTGCTTTTGGTTTTATTCTTTTTAAGTAGTGTCTTATTATGTGGCCCAGGCTGGCTTCTAACCCATGCTCTTCCTGTCTCAGTTTCTGGGGTGCTGGGATTACAGACACGTGTAATCCCACCTAGCTTCAGTTTCTTCCCCTTAACATTCCATTAAAACCCTCTGGAAATTCTTTCATGAATATATTAGCTGATGGATTTGCATGTCAACAATTTGTCAAGTTCTCCTCCCGAATTGTTCCAGCATGGGCACCTACCAGCAGCACCCGATGCCCCTGTTTGCCCAGCCACCGGCATTCCTGCCAGTCAGGATAGTCCTGTTGTAGTAATAACAGAATCTCAGCAGTGTAGTACCGAGGCTTAGGCTGTGCTCTGAAGCTCTGCTCATCGTGGTCATAAGGGGGCAGGGATGAAGGCTCCCTCCGACACTGACTTACCAGGCTCAACTGCAGCCCATAAAGTCCCTGCATAGAAATATGCTTTCACTTTGCCCATTGCCGGCCTTACCTTCATGCTTCCCATTCCTCTCCTCGGGTGCTACTGTTTGTAAGTTTATTACAAATACCACAGGTCCTGACAAACTGCAGTTCTCACTAGTCCAGAGAAAGTGGAATAGTGTCATCGTTTTTGTTTGGAGACTTACTTAGGGAGGTTAAGTGTATGCTTGTATGTTTATTGGTCACTTGGGTTTCTTCTCATTCTTAATCCATTTGTGCGGCTAATAACAATGCCATAAGCTACTTTATAAGAAAGAGATTTATTTCTCTTAGCACTAGAAGCCAAAAACTAAGATAAGCTCATGCTGTCTACTGAGAGCCCCTGAGCTGCGTCCTCATGCAGGAGAACCTGGAAGGCGAGTTCAGCCAGTCCGTAAAGCTGGACAAGGTAGTGCATGCCTCTAATCTCAGCATTGAGGCAGGAGGATGGCAAATTTGGTCTACATAGTTAGACTCTACCTTAAAAAAACATATCAAAACAAAAACATTTCTTAATACTATCAAATTGATAACAGCTAGGTCTTGGATGGGACAGATGTGTTAAGGTCTAAAGAGCATCTGTTTTTCTACTGAGCATTAAGGCTTACCATATGTCTACGTGTGGTCTGTGTGCATGTCGGCCCTTTATTAGTAATATGGATTATAAATATCTCTACCTTTAAGGTTGTCAACGATCCATAGAAGGCTTTTTTCCTCCGTTTTTGTTTAGTTCTCCGTGTTATGAGATGGTATCCCAGGATAAGCCTAGAATTCAGAGCAGCTCTCCCGTTTGTTTGTTTATTTGTTTGTTTTCTTTTTTTAAATATTTATTTATTTGTTATGTATACAATATTCTGTCTGTGTGTATGCCTGCAGGCCAGAAGAGGGCACCAGACCCCACTACAGATGGTTGTGAGCCACCATGTGGTTGCTGGGAATTGAACTCAGGACCTTTGGAAGATCAGGCAATGCTCCCAACCTCTGAGCCATCTCTCCAGCCCTATTTGTTTGTTTTCAAGGTGGAATCTCAGTGTGTGGCCCTGGCTATTCTGGAACTTACTCTGTAGACCAGCTGGCCTCAGACTCAAAGATCTACCTGCTCCTGCCTCTTGAATGCTGGGATTAAAGGTGTGTGTCGCTCTACCTGGCAATGGGTCGTGACCTTCAAAATCATTTTTACAGGCATGAGCCAACAGACCTGGAGGAAGTTAATTTAGACTATAATTAAATATATTAACTTTTCCTCTTTATGATTCTGTCTCTTTAAGAAGCCATCTTTATTCCTGATATTTACTGTAATGTTTACTTTTAGAAGTTTTGGGGTTTATCTTTTTCACATTAGGTGGAATGCGGTCAGGAGGCTGTCACTAGACCTGATGAGATCATCTTGGGTCTGTGTTGTGTTTGGTGTGAAGTAGAGACCTAATTCTTTCCTCTGTTTTCGGAGCTGTTCTGGCGCCGTCCCTGACTCCCTCCACAGTGCCCAGCAGACGGCTGCCTGCCACAGGATGTGTCTGCGTGTGTGCGTGCTGTCGGGGTTCTGTGGTTGGATTCCTTTCTCTGTCCAGGCCTGTGTGCGAGTGTACACATGTGTGCAGTACCCACAGAGGCAAGAAATGGGCATGTGATCCTCTAGAGCTGGAGCTACAGGAAGTTGTGAGTCCCTGACCTAAGAGCTGGGAGGGAACCAAATCCAGTCCCCTGCAAGAACAGCGAGAGCTCGTAACCAGTGAGCAGTCTGCCTAGGGGTTACCGACACTTTCTAAATGTCTTTCGGCCTGCAGCCACCTTATCTGTGTTAGCAGTCCATCTACATTGTTTATATACTAGAGTGTGAACAGACCACAGGAGGGAGGAAAAACTATGCCGGGATTCCAAGAGAGGTTTACTGTAAAGGAACTGGCTAAAGAATCGTGAAGAAATGGGAAACTAAAGGAGATGTTAAGGTAAAAGCTGAACTAGCGAAAGAAAGCAGTTAGAATCATTAGCGCCTGGAAGCTCAGAGGAGGAACTTCCAGAGGTGTGGTTCTAATAAATCCCGAATCTTTCAGACCTGTGAGATGGCTCAGTAGGTAAAGTCTCCTGCGCCAAGCCTGACAGCCTGAGTCGACCCCGAGAACTGACTCCAGGTTGTCCTCTGGCCCGACCTCTGTGTCATGACACAAACATACACACACTAAATACAAATGTAATAAAACACTTTAAAAATAACTTCTCATTTTCTTCTGGTACCTAAATGAATATACGTTCACATGGAAAAAAATAATCTATCAGAACCGTTAAAGAAAATTGAGTTTGGTGATGAGGGACAGACTAGCCCGGGAGGGTGAATGTATAATGTCTGAGTCTGCAGCTCTGGGAGGCTGGGACTGGGATCACTGCAAGGCCAACCTCAGCTACACAGTAAGCTGCAGCTCTGGGAGGCTGGGACTGGGATCACTACAAGGCCAACCTCAGCTACACAGTAAGCTGCAGGGCGGCCTGGGCTAGAGTGAACCCTGTCTAAAGAAAAAGAGCGCTACACAGTCTATAAACTGAATGGCGGCTGGTGATGGAGACATGATCAGGGCTTGTGCTCAAGCCTAGCGAAGGGAAGCACGATGTCTTCCTCGTGACTGCAGGCCTGCAGCAGGGAAGCTGTGCCCGAGCTCTGTCCTGCTGACAGGCCAGTCCATGCTCAGGATATCTGTTGGGAGCCTTTCCTAAATTCTGGCTCCAGGTCGGAATGAGAACACAGCACGTGAGTGAGGTGTACCCCGGGCTTGTGACTGTCTAGGGACTGGCTGCTCTGTGAACATCAGGGAGTCTTTCTGCTGAGTTCCGTCTCACCTGAGCCTGGTTTAAACATTAGAGGTTAGTCCCCAGTGTCGTGCTCTGACCAGGAAACCTCAGATTCACCTCTACAAAAGGAGACAGAGAATGAGGGGTCCCTCTGGGGAAACAACCCGGGGAAGGAAACCCTTCATTAGAGGTGGACAGTTGGGACCCCAACCATGTCAGACAGGAACCATTGTTCCTTTGTTGGGCTGTGTCATTTTCGTTGGTCTTAAGTGGAGGAACCAAAGTATAAACTTGGACTTAAGACTGTCTTACTAAGCACTACCCTGGGAAGCTGGGGAGATGCCCGTGGTGCTATCGTGTGCCTCTTTAACGTTCTTAGAAGAAATGTGCTCTGCTGCACACATGAGCCTCTGGGTGATAAAAAGATTTCTCAAAATGTTAAAACTGTAATGAAAGTCATTTTTAAAATGAAAATCTGAAAAAGAAAGCAAAGTCAAACACAAGCTGTATGACTGACAGATCCCTGAGACAAGCTCGAGAACATAATGTAGTGTGTTACAGAGTCGGCATCTCACCTCAGGACAGCTTCTAAAGAACAGCACTAGACAGCTGAATCTGGCATTTGAAAAAGATGCAGGTCATGGCAGACTCCGTGTGCTAAGTAGGATAAAGTCCACCTGGACCAGAGAACCGTACATAATGGACGACCGCTGGGCGAAAGTCCACTCTTTTCACTACAGAAGACAAGCAGGCAGTAAGTGAAAATACCAGAAGAGACAAAGCCTAGTGGGAAGCTGCTCTGGCACATCTGTAACCCCAGCTGCTCTGGCACATCTGTAACCCCAGCTGCTCTGGCACATCTGTAACCCTAGCTGAAGCAGAAGAACCGTGGAGTCTGAGGCCACCCTGGGCTATACTGGGTTCTGCAACGGCTTGGCCACAATGACCACCATCTCAAAACTCCGGAAGGGAAAGACAGTTCACAGGAGAGCACAGGTCCAGAAGAAACAGGATGCAGGTTAAGGATCCTGAAACACATGCTCTCACCCGCTTCAGAGTTTATTGCTGTGACAAACATGACCATAAACACGGAGAGGACATGGTGTCTGTCTTCTCACAGGTCACAGGTCACACTCCTCAGGGAAGTCAGGGCCGGAACTCTAGGCAGGAACCTGGAGGCAGGAGTGGTTTGGCCTAATTAATTCTGGCCAGAATTGTAAGTTCTAGTGGAAACATTTTCTTCCTTTTTAACTTTTATTGATTCCTTTTGGATTTTACTTCAAGCATTCTGATCCCACTCAGCTCCCCTCACATCTGCCCTCTGCCCTTGCAACCCACCCAAAACAAAACCAAATTTAGGAGAAAAACCAGACAAAACAAAACGTGTGTGTGTGTGTGTGTGTGTGTGTGTGTGTGTGTGTGTGTAGACAGAGAGAGAATAACTGTCTTGGCGGCTGTGGTGTGTGCACTCATCTTGCAAGTGTTCATTTGCTTGAGTCATTGATCAGGTTGGAGGCCTCTGGCCAATAATGAGCTCTCCCTGGGGCTTCTCTGGATATCCTGCTGCTGTCCTGTGTCATGGAGACCCTACAGTTTTGGATCTGTAGGTTCGTCCCCTCACATGCTCCAATAGTTCATAGATGAGGTGGATTTGGGGGTGGGCCAACTCTGGGCCCTGGTTCTGGGCCTGGGTTCTGGGTGGTAGCTGGCCTGGTCAGCTTGTTAGCTCTCCCTCATCTGCACTTCCTGGACAAGCTCCCCAAAGCTGCCTCGCTGCGGCAGCTCTCCCAGTGCCCCTGCCTCAAGGGGTGGAGCCAATTCTGCTCTCTGGCCCAGGGAGGGGGGGGCAGCTCCCTGTCTTTGCCTAGGCAAGGTGTAGAGCTGGTGGGGGTGGGGCCAGCTCTCCTGCCCCTGTGCCCTCACCCTGGGCTCATCTGTGCCCACACCCAGGTCAGGTGCAGAACCTGCTCTCCTGATTGCTGCCCACGGTAAGGGGCAGGGCTAGTTCTCCCACTCTTGTGACCCCAGGGCCAGTTCTCTCTCCTGCTGCAGGTAGCAAAAGTCAAAGGGAGGAAGGCATCGTTCCTTCACCCGTGCCACCACATGGCAGACGAGGGATTGGGGTAACTGTTACTCTCACTCCCTCGGGGCTTGCTCACCTCCATTCCTCACTCTAGTGTGCTGCCCAGACGAGGTGTAGAGCCCACTCTCCTGTGTGCTGCAGCCAGTGAGGGTCAGGGCTAGCTGTCCCCCTCTTGTGACCTGGGGGCCAGCCGCAGGTGGTACCAGGTGGGCATTCTCTCACCAGTGCCACTGTGTGGCAGACAAGGGAGATCAGCTCTTGTGTGCTGCCCAGGTGCGGTCCACGCCTGTGGTGAGTGGGGGTGGGAGGATCTCCCTTGAGGGCGGGTCCAGCTCTTTTGCTGCAGTATACATACAGCAAAGGGCAGAGCAGTTATCATCCCAGGGTCGGTGAAGGCAGAGCTTGCTCAACACAGCGTGGTTCCAGTGATCCTCTCTGCTAACATGAGCCACAGACATCATCACAGAACCACTGATCCAGACATGGCCCTAGGCGGCAGCCCAGGCTCAAGTGTCTGCTCGAATGTCTGAGTGACTGACCACCTGGGTCAGTATGGCCCTGGCGACAGCATTGGCCTTAGACTCTGACACGGTCTCGGGTGTTGACCAGACCCCAGTCATCTGCACAGCCCTTAGTGGTAACAGAAGCCACGGACATCAACTCAGACCCTGGCTGCTGCAGGACCGCGGACCCAGACATGGCCTTAGCAGCAGCCCTGGTCTGAATAATACCATGGTCTCACGTGACAGCACTGGCCACTCAAATAGGCTTTGCCCCAGCAGCGGCACAGCCCGTGGACGCCAACATGGTCACAGGTTGTGACCTAGGCCGTGGGCATCCATGTGGTCTTTGGTGGCAACCTGGGCCAGGGACATCAACACAGACCACAGACCACAGACCCAGACATGGTTCTTGGCAGCAGCCTGGGCCGGGATGTCCCTGCGCTGGTGACATCTGAGTGACCGCGTAGGCCACTGGGATTGCCATGGCCCCTGCAGCAGCATGGCCCTTGGATGTCAGCATGGCTCCAGGTGGCGGCCAATCCTACCGGCCTCTGCAAGGCCCTCAGTGGTGACAGTAGCCACAGGCGTCAACACAGGCCTCCTTGGCTGCTTCAGGGCCTCAGGACCTCAAACCAAGCCCTGGCCCTGGTAAGCAGTCCATTCCCATTAACCTGTTCCTCCACCTTCAGCTCTTCAGATCCACATTTCTCCCCAGCCCATGAACCTTTCTGCCTCTCTCTCTTCCATTTCCCCAACCTGTACTTGCTCACCATGATGATGCCCAACTGTCCTGGGCCAGGATCTAGTTGGTGGAGTCCTGCCCACCCCAGCCGAACGGCTCTTCTTCTCTCTCCTGCCAGTGCCTAGGAACCTCAGGTAGCACCTGAGATGGTGTCTAACTGCCTGGTGCCAGAGGTGTCAGGTGGTTTCCTGATTGATTGTGCACCCCACAAAGATGGGGGGAGCCATCTGTGTCCTCCACCAGCTCAGCCCTGGAAATGACTGAGCCCCTCGTGGTAATGTTTTTGAAGGGTTATTTCTTTCGCTCCAGGAGATGGCTCAGCAGTCAAGAGAGCACACTGCTTTTGTAGAGGACTGTTTGAACCCCAGTGCCCACGTCGGGTGGATCACAACTGCCTGTAACTCCAGCCAGGGCTCTGTAGTGCCTGTGGCCTCTGTGGTTCCTGCACTCACGCACATACTGACCCCGACACAGAGCCAGGCATGGCAGTGTGTGCCACTAACTCACGTACTTAGGAGGCAGAGGCAAGTGGATCACTGATCTCTGTGAGTTTGGGGTTACCAGGGCTACATAGTAAGATCCTGCCTCAAAATTATTTATTAACTAATTGAAAGTAAAGCTTTTTATTTAAAAAAAAAAAAGATCTTCTAAACTTTCAAAAAAGTTGCAGAAATGGTGGGAAAACCTGCCACACATGCCCAGAAGCCACAGCAGAGTTGTGTGTCCTGCGCCAGGGATGTTCATTCAGGGGAAGGACCCAACCTTGCTAGGACCATACCGCCTTGCCGCTCCAGGCTCTTACCCTGCACAGCCTGGATGCCTCAACAGCCTCATGCCTTTGAGTGTTTTTACATCAGCTTGGGGTTTCTTGAGACTTGGCTGCACTGTGACATCCAAGGTAGCCTACACCTGAGTGTCCTGCCTTTGGCACCCAAGTGTGCACCACCCAGCACCTCATAACATACAGTATGGGACACATCTCTCTGCTGATTCTCCAGCGCCACACTGTGTCACTGCAGTAAATTGGATCACGTGGTTATGTTGCCTTCCACTTGTCTACACTGTCAAATCATTTTTTTCTTTTTTGTTGTTCGTGTTTTGTTTTGTTTGGAGACAGAGTCTCTCCATGTAGCCCTGGCTGTCCTGGAACTTGCTGTGTAGACCAGGCTGACCTTGAACTCACAGGGATCCACTTGCCTCTGCCTCCTGTGATGACATCATGCCTGGTTTCCTTTTTTTCTTTGTGATGAATATCTTATGTGGAGACAACTCAACTATCCATACTTTATTCATGATCCCAGTTTCAGGCTCTAGGACAAGCGACAATGGCTGGTCCCTCTTTTTTTTTAATTAATTAATTTATTTATTAAAGATTTCTGCCTCTTCCCCGCCACCGCCTCCCATTTCCCTCCCCCTCCCCCGATCAAGTCCCCCTCCCTCATCAGTTCGAAGAGCAATCAGGGTTCCCTGACCTGTGGGAAGTCCAAGGACCACCCACCTCCATCCAGGTCTAGTAAGGTGAGCATCCAAACTGCCTAGGCTCCCCCAAAGCCAGTACGTGCAGTAGGATCAAAAACCCATTGCCATTGTTCTTGAGTTCTCAGTAGTCCTCATTGTCCGCTATGTTCAGCAAGTCCGGTTTTATCCCATGCTTTTTCAGACCCAGGCCAGCTGGCCTTAGTGGGTTCTCGATAGAACATCCCCATTGTCTCAGTGTGTGGGTGCACCCCTCGCGGTCCTGAGTTCCTTGCTCGTGTTCTCTCTCCTGCTCCTGATTTGGACCTTGAGATTTCAGTCCGGTGCTCCAATGTGGGTCTCTGTCTCTGTCTCCTTTCATCGCCTGATAAAGGTTAATATTCAGGAGGATGCCTATATGTTTGTCTTTGGATTCACCTTCTTATTTAGCATCTCTAGGATCACGAATTATAGGCTCAATGTCCTTTATTTATGGCTAGAAACCAAATATGAGTGAGTACATCCCATGTTCCTCTTTTTGGGTCTGGCTTACCTCACTCAGGATAGTGTTTTCTATTTCCATCCATTTGTATGCAAAATTCAAGAAGTCCTTGTTTTTTTTACTGCTGAGTAGTACTCTAATATGTATATATTCCATACTTTTTTCATCCATTCTTCCATTGAAGGACATCTAGGTTGTTTCCAGGTTCTGGCTATTACAAACAATGCTGCTATGAACATAGTTGAGCATATACTTTTGTTGTATGATAGGGCATGTCTTGGGTATATTCCCAAGAGTGGTATTGCTGGGTCCAGTGGTAGGTTGATCCCGAATTTCCTGAGAAACCGCCACACTGATTTCCAGAGTGGTTGCACAGGTTTGCATTCCCACTAGCAATGGATGAGTGTACCCCTTTCTCCACAACCTCTCCAGCAAAGGCTATCCTTGGTGTTTTTTATTTTTGGCTGGTCCCTCTTTGGCCATTAATATGAGAGCTGCTAAGAAGCCTTTCTTTAAAAGTCATTTAATTCACTAATGTCTCTATAGCATAGGGCTCATTTAATTCGAAGAATTTCTATTCATTATTTCTATGCTTAACTTATCCCCAGTTTGGGCACGGGGTACATGACTCCATCTTTGGTTCTGGCTCATTTGTTTGGACACTTCCATCCTGGCTGGCACAGGATGCTCTGGGCTCAGCGAGTTCTCCCCGTTTCTCTCTGGAATCAACTCCCCACAGACCACTGGTTCCTCAGAGTCCAGAGCCATCAGGAAACTGTCTGGTTCCTAAAGCTGGCTTGTATTGCCATGTTTCAGCTTCCGAACTCACTCCGTGAACTCAAAGAGAAGGTGTAAGTATGTAGCTCTATTTCTCTAAACAACTCACCTAACTCATGACCCAAGGATACACGCTGGCGATTCTAAACCCAGGCCTGTCCCGTGACCAGTGATACACGCTGACGATTCTAAACCCAGTCCCACATAGATGGGTTCACTCTAACTCTCCATTTTTTAAATGTTTACCCTTCTCTTGGTGAGAATTTGGCTATAATTATCTGAAATACCGTGATGTATTTTCTGAATGTCCAGTGTGAGTCAGTCTTCTGTCCCCATCATGCCGGCCCTGCCGCCCTCGTTACAAAGCGTCAACCTACCATCCATGGATCACCGCTGATGACACCAGCTTTCGTGAGGCAATGTCGTATCTCGTTGGTCCACACAGTAGATTTTGAAGATGCAGGGCCTCTGGCCTGTTTCACCAGTAAACAGATACTGTGTAAAACTGAAGAATGGCTGCTGACTTAACTTTTATATTGAAATACCAAGATTTTAAAAATATCTACTCTAAGATCACTAGTAGATTTAAGAGTAGATTTTAAATCCCAGTGCTACACAGTGTAGCATTGACATACAGACACACGACATGGTCTAAAATGAACCCAAGTGGTTTCTGACAAAGGTGCCAGACCATTCGGTGCAGAATGGCTTTTTCTGAAAGAAAGAAAGGGAAGTCCGTGTATCCACATGCCTAAAAATGGATGACAGACACCTGTACTTGGGAAGAGCACAGGAGAACTGTGAGTTTGAGGAGGAACTGCCAGGGTAAGTCAGTCTGAGCAACACAGTAAGATGCTGCTCAAAAAGCCAAAACAAACATTAAATCAAAATCACCAAAGACTGAAAACTATAAAAATCTTTTGAAGTACATAGATCAAAGCTTTACAGTGCTGGATTTGACAGTAATTTCTTGAATATGACAACAGAGGCCCACATAATAAAAAATAGACAAATTGGATTCCATGAGAATTTTTTAATGTGCATTGAAAGACTCAGCGGGATATGACAGCTTATGCTTATAACCCCAGCAGTCCAGAGGAGAAGCAGAAGTTCAAAGCCATCCTGGGTCACACAGCAAGACCCTGTTTCAAAACAAATAAATATGAGCAAAGGAAAAAGGCAGCCAAAGAATAGGAGAAAACATTTGCATATCTTATATCTGAAAGCGGTTGAGTCCAGGACAGAAAACACCCATAAGTTTCATCAGCAAAATAAAAAGCCTGTTCAAACAGGGCAGAGGGTTTGCTGTGATCTGAAAGCTTATGTCCTCCATCCCCTGGATTTGTGTTAAAACTTAGTCACCAATGGGAAGGACAGCTATTGCCAGGAGGCGAGAAAGTGGATTATTTCATAGGTAGACGGTAGTTGGAGGTGGCACTTTCATGTCCCATCTGCACGGTCTCAAATAATCACACACAAGCTTACATTAATTACAAACTGTTTGGCCTATTACCTCAGGCACATTATTAACTAGCTCTTACATCTTAAATTAACCCATCTCTATTATTCAATATTTTACCACGTGGCCATGGCATTACCTCACATCTTGCTTCCCCGGCAGCTGCCAGCATTTCCCTGACTCCGCCTTCTCTTTCCCTGTATCTTTGCTTGGATTTCCCACTTGGCTCCATTCTGCCTGACCATTGGCCAAATCAGCTTCTTTATTAGCCAAGGATAATAAAACATTCACAGCGTACAGAAGGGCACCCTGCCTCATAGATCATTTCAGTTTTGTGAGAGGCGTTTGTAGGTAGATGGCAGTGTTAATGAGATACAGCGTGAGTGACACACTGCTATGACTTAATGTGACCAACACGGGCTGCGGATGTAGCCCAGCTGGCAGAGGACCTTGTAGCATACATGATGTCCTGAGTTTAGTCCCCAGCACCACATAAAACGGGTGGTGGCACATGCCTGTAATCCCAGCGCTCCAGAGACAGGCAAGGGATCAGAAGTTCTGAATGATCCTCAACTATATAGTGAGTCTGAGGCCAACGTGGACTACATGAGATTTGTCTACAAATAATATAAGTGGTAAATTTTGTTTATTTTACAACAATAGAAAATGGAATGTAACTAGATAAAGCTTCTTTTTTTATTTGTTATGTATACAGAATCTGTCTGGATGTTTTGCCTACAGGACAGAAGAGGGAGCCAGATCTCATTATAGATGGTTGTGAGCCATCATGTGGTTGCTGGGAATTGAACTCAGGACCTCTGGAAGAGCAGCCTGTACTCTTAACGGCTGAGCCATCTCTCCAGCCCGATAAAGCTTCTTCCAGAAGCCTCGGGTTATTAAATGAAAATCCCAGGGCCAAGAGTAGGCTACCCTCTAGGAGCTTTTGGTCAAGAAGACCTGTGACCCCTCCAAAACAACAGAGATCACTACTCTTGGTTGCCCACCAGAACTACCTGGTGAGACCATGGAAGACACCATATGCTTTAGCCATAGGACACACAGGAGTTAAACTGGAACCACATTGGGAGCTTCTTCCCTGCTTGCTGGCCCTGATAGTGCCAAACGTTCCTGTGCAAGATGTTGGGGGAGACTATCGGGCTAGCTATAGACCCCGTGCACAATGATACTGACCAGCAGGCCAGATGTCCCCCGCTGCTGCAATAGTGGGCTGTTAGGGGGTACACAACTGCTTTCTATATTTAATATCTGCTTCATCCAAAGGAATTTCTCTTAGAGTTTCCGTTGTGTGACGAAGCACCATGATCATAAGGCGCCTTGGAGAGGAAAGGGTTTATTTGGCTCACACTTCCACATCACTGTTCATCACTGAAGGAAGTCAGGACAGGAATCACACCAGCGCAGGATCCCAGAGGCAGGGCTGATGCAGAGGCCATGGAAGGTGTTGCTTACTGGCTTGTTCCACATGGCTTGTTCACCCTGCTTCCTACAGAACCCAGGACCACCAGCCCAGGGACGGCACCACCCACAGTGGGCTGGGACCTCCCCTATCAATCACTAGTTAAGATAATGCCCTACAGCTGGATCTTAGAGAGGCATTTCCTCAGCTGAGGTTCCCTCATTCAGATAACTCTAGCTTGGGTCAAGCCGACATGTGACGAGCCAGCACAGAATTCAATCCGATGCTGTGAACCAAGTCAGACGGTCATGGTGGTTGATGTCACGTGACCTAGTGGAGAAGCCATTCCTGTTGTTTTCTAAATAACCGTAGCTATGTCTATAAAATAGTGTGGCCAGAGAGGCGGCTTCTTGCCATGGTCAGAGGTGACTGCAGAGACTCACAGCCAGTCAGAACAGAGAGAATAAATGACTGTGGCCTGTCCAACCACAGGTGGGACACTGTCACCCCTCGAAGGCTCAGGGGAGGAGTAAAGATAACGTAAGAACCAGAGGAAAGCAGGTGGCCGTGTGGGGTGCTAACGTCCAGGCCCTGCGTGGATGTTGCGGGCAGACTCACAGCAGCTGTGATTACCTGCACACGATTGGGTAGGTCAAGAGTTTGTCACAGGAGGGGGTGGGGCTCATGGGGCTCTGTCTCTTTAGAGGATTTATACAACGTTAGTGATTGATGGGAAAGGGAGAGACTGTTTTTCAGTGGCGTGGCTACCAGTGAGGTGCCCAGGTTCCCGTAAACAAACTCTCACCTATGATTCTGTACCATCACCCCCCTCACACACATTCACACACAACATGAAAGTATACATGGGCCAAGTAGAGAGGCAGGGGTAAATGGGGGTGGGAGGGGAATGAGAAAGGCTAATGGGAGATAAATATGATAGAAATACATGCGTGTACATGTGTGACATTATGTATAATTCATGTATACTAATAAAACAGTTTTACAGATTAAAAATTGGAAAAGCTCAGCAGTTGAGAGCACTGGCTGCTTTTCCAGAGAACCCTGATTCAATTCCCAGCATCCACATGGTCGCCCACACCATTTGTAACTCCAGCTCCAATGGATCTGACGCCCTCTTCTGGCCTCCACTGATACCAGGCACACGTGGTGCACAGACATATGTGCAGACAAAACACTCATAAAATAAAAATAAAACATTTCTAATTAAGATATGGGAAAACTATACTTTGAGCATGAAATAACAGTCATGAATCAAAAAACCGCAGTCCCTTTTACCTCCCCAACACACACACACACAGAGCCTAAAAGATCTTTAAAACCTTTTTCATATTGTGTTTGTTTTGGCAGCACAAATAGTAATTGCAACACTGGTAAAGATTAGCATGGCATTTGTGCCAGGAGAGCGCACCAATGTATGTAGTTCTCCATCTTTTTATTATACATATCTTACCATGACCAAAAATATAGTAAGATACATCCTGTGCATGCGATTTAATGAAACTAAAATACGCGACACTCTTTGTAGCTGTAGCAAGTCCATCTGTGGCTGAGGATGGCAGCGGGGAATTGATGCAAAAGCAAGAGAACTATGGAGGAAATAGAAAGCCCATTTCGGGGTGATGAGAATACTCCATAATTTACATAGAAGTTGCCAAGACAGCTTGGAACTGAGTGCTTAAAATGGATGTATTTGATATGTGTAAATTGCACTTCTATATTCGTTTGTTTTTCTTTTCTTTTCTTTTTATTGAGAAAAGGAGAAAAAAAAACAAGTTTCCACCTCCTCCCAGCCTCCCATTTCCCTCCCCCTCCTCCCACCCTACGCCCCCTCCTCCCACCCTTCTCCCCCTCCCCCCACTCCTTTCCCCCAGAGGGGGGAGGTCCTAGGTCTTACCACAGGGCAGAAAACCCTGACTGCTCGTTTGTTTTTCAATATGGCAATAATGCTAGAGAGCTGGGAAGGATCGCGATGATTCTTTGGTTTTGTTTTCAGATGAGGACATCAAGCTACAGAGAGGCCAACGGCAGAAGTAGCTGGCTGCAAAGCAGACTTAGACTCAAGTGTCAAAACCTCAAGTTCAGTGTCTCTTCATTCTTGAACAACAGGCTTAAAAATCAACTTCCTCCTCAACGGAGATGGGAAGCGAAGTCCCTGGTTTAGCCGCGGTTTGCAGACCGTGCCTGGAACTCCGCTCGGCAGGCAGCACGCTCGGCTTTGGAGACTGTGCAAAGGGCTTTGTTCTCAAGTCGTCCTCCACCTACATTGTGTTCTCAGCTGCCATCAGCCGCAGGGGGACACAAGACCACACCCACCCTTCTTTCTTTGTGGAAAGCGGTCGGCCAAGGCAGGTTTGTGAGCATGCGCAACATGCTTTTATTTCCTAATCGGTGCAACAGCGCCTTTCGACGTGCGTGAACTATCGCCTGAGCATGCCTGGAAGGAGGTTTGGGCATTTCTACACACAGCGTCAGCATCTTTTGTTCTCAATTACAGAGAACAACTACGGATTCACTGAAAGGACAGAACCAAGCTCGCAGCGAGTGACAACAGCCTCTCGCCCAGTCTCTGCCCTGTTTAACTTATAGCTTTTATTATGACGTATTGCTTTTTCAATCACGTGACTTGTCCATTAAAATGAAACCACGGTAATGCGTATTGTATAAAAAGTAAATAAATCTTCCACAAATTCTCTCTCTCTCTCTCTCACACACACACACACACACACACACACACACACACACACACCTGTCTTCTCTTTAAAAGTCAGGATGTCGTATATTGTAGGCTGAGGGGGCAGAGGCGATCAGGAGCCCTTCATCTGAGGATCCAGGCGCTGCCTACCACCTCTGACGTGGAACTCTGCCCTAATTGCACGTGGACTTCGGGAGGAGCTCAGTATAAAGTCCGGGGAACACTAGGGGAGGGGGCTCTCATCCCTGAAGAGTAAAAAGCCTTCGGGGTGGGGTCTCTTGGGGGCGGAATGCCCACATCCCTGTGAGTGAGCCTACAGCCCAGTCTGAGGGAAGTATTTTCTCAATAAAGGCTCTCTCCTCAGTGACTATAGACATAGAATACGTCCTCCCAGCGCCTGGAACCCTAGGGCTTTAGTTAAAGTTAGCAAATTCTCCGCCTCGTTACATTCATGAAGACTCATGGCATCAAATGTGTTCTGTGCTAACAAATCTTATATTTTTATCTCCTGTCCAGATACTTTTCTAGAGGCCCAGACTTGAAAATGCCAGTGTTCTCTTAATCTTAAGACTTACTTTTATTTACCTCTCCACAGGCTAGAAAGATGCAGTTAGATCTCACACTAGACTCTGTCCTGGGGTACACGGACTTCATACTTGGGGTTTTCTTACAGATTCTAAAATCCATTAAGAACTAAAATATATATTTAAGAGGAAGGAAGGGTTCCAAAGCTCTGAAGTTAACTGAGGTTGTCTGTAATAAAGTGTTAATAAAGGAAACTATAATAGCCCAGTTTTTCTGAAAATACTGAGCCTTTTTATGCATAATCCTGTCTTCAGGGTACCTGTGGGATCATTAGCAATTTATGGGACAAAGAAGCACACACACACACACACGCACACAGTGACTTATTGTGTCTGTACTAGCAGGACAAACAGTATCCCCCGTGCTGGCCACAATGCTCTCAAGCCACAGCCTTTGCTCTAGTGTTGAGTTCAGAGGATCTTACCTTTCTGTTCTTGCTGTTCCTTGTGGCCCTGGACCCAGAGTGCAGCCCCTGGGAGCCGCTTCATTGCTGCTGGTTATCCCACCGCTCAGCAGCTCAACTTCAGTTCAAACTAATCCCACATATGATCTCATGGTCTTCATGGGGCGGGGAGCTGGATACATCCATCTCAAGGAGCTGAAATCCAAGTACTGGTCCAGATCTGTAGCTTCATGTGAAGACTTACCTGCTACGAGCCCCAGGAACAAACAGCAGTCTGCAGAGAGGTGAGTTACTGTTTTATCAGTCATACTCAGGAACAAAAGCAGTCTGCAGAGAGGTGAGTTACTGTTTTATCAGTCATACTCAGGAACAAACAGCAGTCTGCAGAAAGGTGAGTTACTGTTTTATCATACTCAGGCCGGCCCTCAGACTCTTTGATGAGAGCATCCTCCTGCACACTGGCTTGCAGAACGTGAGTTTGCCCAGCCCAGTTCTCCTTGGGTCTTTCATTATTTTCTTCTCTGTGCTCCAGGTTAGGCAGCATTCTTTGCTGCGTGTGTAAATAGGCCGTGTTCCCAGCACCCACAATTCTATTTTTCTCTTAGCAATGCCCAGGACCTGATACTTGGGTTCATTTGTTTATTAGTATTATGGGATATCAGAGAGGGTGGGCAGTAAGTATCTGGTACCTGAGACCCAGTATATTAAGAAGTGCTTCAGGGCTCCCACACAATGAAGCAAGGCCACAGAGGCACAGTCAGGGTGGGGGAGGACCTTGCTGTGGAATATTTGTACTGTGTGAAAATGTGTTACTGTGAATGGTGTAATAAAAAGCTGAAGGGCCTATAGCCAAGCAGGAGGTATAGGCAGGACTTCCGGACAGAGAGGGCAAGTGGGAGGTGGATGAATCTAGGTGTGCAAGAGAGGCCAGTGGGACTCAAGAGAAGTCAGACATATGGTACAGATCAGAGGTAACCAAGCCACTCGACAGAATGTAGGTTACAATAAATGGGTATAAGACTGAGGGACAAGCTTCAGCTAAGGCTGAGCTTTCATAATTAAGAAATCTCTATGTCATTATTTGGGAGCTGGCTGGGGAGGGGAAAGAAAAAGACTCATCTCAGGATCCCTTGTTCCTTAGTTTCCTTTCTGAGACTGTGATAGAATCGGAAAGGATTTATGTGACTCATGCTTCCAGGTCACAGACCTGGGGGGAAGTCAGGGGCCCAAGCAGAAACCACAGAGGATACTGCTTCCTGGCTTGCTGGCTGGCTCCTGCGGGGTCCCGTCCACAGTGGACTGAGCCATGTAACAATCAAGACAATCTCTAATAGACATGCTCACAGGCCAATCAGATCTGGGTAGTGCCTTCATATGGAGCCTCTCAGACAAGTCTAGGCTGTGTCAAGTTCACAGTGGTAAATAGGATGCCCCTCCCCTGTATTGGCTTTCTGTTATTTGGTCGGATTTTTAAATTCTTCCTCTATCATTTGAAAGTTTTGCATTCTGTGTTTTGTCCCCATCCTGAAGCTCATGGTCTTGAGTATTTTCTCCTAAAACCCCTGGAAGGTAGCATACTGACAGAGAGGACCCTGAGGCCATGCTAACAGGCTCTGAGCACTCACGTCACACGTGTTGGTGTGTGCCCCTCTTCAGATCTGGGTATGAAATGCCATGTGATGCCAGGCTCGATGCTTGCAGTTGTAATCCTATGATAGCCCTTGCAAGGTTGAGGCAGGAGGATTGCTCTGAGTCCAAAATCAGCTTGGACTATATGTGAGTTCCAAGTCAATCTGAGGCCACAGAGTGAGGCCTTGTCTCGGAAAACAAAAGGAGAAGGAAGTGCGGTTGTGTCGGAGGCTTGAGAGGTGACTGGATCACGGGAATGTCACCAGTGGGTAGCATCCTGGTGCACAGGAAAGGGCTATTGGTGGTGAGGCCTGGTGCTGTGTGGCTCTTTCTTCTGGATTGAAACACTCCCTCTAGCCGGGCGTTGTTGGCGCACGCCTTTAATCCCAGCACTCGGGAGGCAGAGGCAGGCGGATCTCTGTGAGTTCGAGACTAGCCTGGTCTACAAGAGCTAGTTCCAGGACAGGCTCCAAAGCCACAGAGAAACCCTGTCTCGGAAAATCCAAAAAAAAAAAAGAAAGAAAGAAAGAAAGGAAGGAAGGAAGAAAGAAAGACTCCCTCTAGGAAGAGGGGTGAGGGAGGAGGGAGGCTCTAAGACCTAGGGAACTCAGAAAGCTCCAACATTCCAGAAACTTCCCAGGATCGTCTAAGTGCGAAGCTGCTGGGGGAAAGGTGACTGCCATGAGTCAGGCTGTAGGATGGGCAGGGGGTTCACAGAACACAGCTTTTGTGAGACACTGGGGTGAAGTTTTTGGGTGTTATAACCGCCCATGTCACCCACACTTCTGTCAGTAACACCCAAAAACTTATTAGTTCACCAAGTTGGACCTGGATGGAATCTTTTCTTCAGTCTGTGCCCAGCCTTGGGGAACAGGTGTTTGCTCAAGTCTCCCCAGGGAAAGCTGTGTGATACCCAGTTGGAGGGAGCAGATCCCTGGGGTGTGCCCTGCCTCAGCACCCTCCTGCTTCCTGTCTCTGCTTCCCGGCCACCATGACGTGAGCAGTCCTCCTCAGCTTCCCGTTCTTGCTGCCATGACGCTATGCCTCCGGCTTTCCACAGTAGAGCCAGCTGGCCCCTCGCCGGAACTTCTGAAGCTGTGAGCCCAGCTACCCCTTCCCTCTAAGCTTTCTTTTGGGTATTCATTCCTGTGGCAACATCTCTTTCTAATTATAAGGAGGAAAAGGGGGAGGAGGAAGAGGAGAACAAAGCACCCGCCTCTTGGTGCCTTTTCCTAGACCAGCGCGCAGCTCACGGGTTTGTGAGGACCGAATGCTCACACTGCATGCACAGCACTGAGTAACAAGCGATGGAACTGAAGTTTCCTGCAAGTCGTTCATTTTTACCTTTGAGAAAAGAAAAGCGATAAATGAAATTTTTGGTTTAGGTGCAAATGCAGACAGGAAATGAAGAGAGAAGAGCTAAGCCACTGTCTAAATCTGGGGCATTTTTCTTGCATAGGAATCTAGTATTCTGTCTGGGAATTGCTTGTTGCCTGGGTTATCCCTTGCCCTGCTGGGTGCCCTCTCCAGTGCCCAGAAGAGCACCTGGGCACATGGAAGCTCCTCGTCACTGTCACGTGCCCTGATCCTTCTGTGCACCCCAATACCTATGACGCCGCCCCGATGTAGTAATAAGGGGCAGCGGGGCTGCGTCCCCGGCACCCGGCCACCCCCACGGCTAGCTTTACCCAAAATAATTACACAGACACTGTACTCTATTCTTTTAAACACTGCTTGGCCCTTTAGCTCTAGCACTTACAGGCTAATTCTCACATCCTGATCAACCCATCTCTAATAATCTGTGAGAACCAGTCTTACGGGGAAGATTCTAGCCTAGTCCATCCTGGGTCGGAGCTTCATGGCGTGTGTCTGCCCAGGAGCGGGGCATGGCGTCTCTCTCAGGCGTCTGCTCTGGAGAGGAGAGATGTGGAGTCTGACCCCACTTCTTCTTCCTCCCAGCGTTCTGTTCTGTTTACTCCACCCACAGGGCCAAGCAGTTTCTTTATTGCTTAACCAATGAAATCAACAGATTGATATATGACACTCCCACATCACCCCGACACAGCAGAAAAACCTCCACTGTGCAGTTTTCCCAAGACTTGGGTATGGAAGAGAGGGTTAGGAAGTGCAAGATGGTGCCAGGAGATGTCACTGTCCCTGTGTGTAGAGAGCTTGCTCACACTGAAGCTGCTCTCAGCTTGGCCAGGCTGTCTTTCCAAACCTTAGCAAGTGCAGTCTCACAAAAAGAGAAAATACAAATCAAGGAAAGGCTAATGATGGGGGAATTAGAGCTGTGGGGTCTGAAATAGACGCCATTTATTACAACTAGATCTTTGTTTTGTGCTGCAGTGTTAGAGGTTAACCCTAATGTCTCACGCCTAGGAAGCACCTTACTGCTGGTCAGTCCACACCCAAGCATCAAGAGAGAATGCAGAATGAGAAACACCTGGAGGATAGCCTGAGCTACATGGGAAGAGCTTGCCCAGGCTGGCCTCAAGCTCCCAGGCTCAAGTAGTCCCACTGCGTTAGTCTCCTCGGTAGGCAGGACCACACGCGTGTGTCAACACACCTGCCTCTGCACCAGCGCCTGTGATTAAGAAGCTATCTCATGAGCCTCAGACACTGGCTTGTGATTGGAGAACAGTTTCGTGGGCAGCCAGTTCACTTACAATATTGGTTTCTCCTATTTTCTCGTCTGATCTTTTTGTAGTTTGTATATGTGTATGTATATGTAAATGTGCTGATGTGTGTGTAGCCATGTTTCTAAGTACGTGCACATGTCTGTAGAGACTAGACATTGACATCAGGTGGCTTCCCCAATCACGCTACACTTGGTCTTTTTGTTTGTGTACCGTCTGTTTTAATCTTTATTTTGACTTTACGTGCATGGATGTTTTGCTTGCCCACAGAGGTCACAAGATGGTAGTGGATTCCCTGGGACTGGGGTTATAGGTGGTTGTGAGCCACCATGTGGATAATGGGAACGGAACCCAGGTTTTTCGAAAGAGTAGCCACTACTCTTGGTCATTCCCACAGCCTCTCCCCACCTTGGTTTTCAGACAGGGACTCTCAGTGGGACTTAGGGCACGCGTTGGCTAGGCTAGGCTAGGTGGCCAGTGAACCTCAGGAACCCCGTCCCCCTCCCAAGAGCTGACATTACAGGTGTGTGCAGTCATACCTGATCATACCTGGCTGTCAGCAGTCCTGGGAGTAGAAACCAGGTAGTCATGACTTCAGCAAACACCTCAGCTGAGCCCCTCTCACCCTACCATCACTGAGGTCACACTGCCAGGGGATGCTTATTTCCTTCTTCAGTTTCTCTACTTACTAAAGCCACCAGAGAGAGAGAGAGAGAGAGAGAGAAGGAAGAGGAGGAGGAGGAGGAGGGAGAGGAGGAGGAAGAGCAAAGATGAAGGGAAAAACTTCCATAGCAGTTTCCCAGTGACTGTATCGTGCTATTTCCATTTGTGAGTTAGTGAGGTGGATTATTTGAAGAAATTAGTTTTTTTTAAGGACTTTCTAAACCTAAAGCGGAAATGTGCTTTTGCCTTAACAAAGTTTAAGAAATTTGAAATTCTAAATAAACAAAAAAAAATTGAAGGAAAGGGATTATGTAGTGGCATCGCAACTGTATTTTAATAAAGACCTCCTGAAGATCTGAGAGTAAAACCGACCCACTGGTCAGCCTTACAGACCAGATTATGGTAACACACACCTTTAGTCCCAGAAGCCACAATGACACACACCTTTAGTCCCAGAAGCCACAATGACACACACCTTTAGTCCCAGAAGCCACAATGACACGCACCTTTAGTCCCAGAAGCCACAATGACACGCACCTTTAGTCCCAGAAGCCACAATGACACGCACCTTTAGTCCCAGAAGCCACAATGACACACACACACCTTTAGTCCCAGAAGCCACAATGACACGCACCTTTAGTCCCAGAAGCCACAATGACACGCACCTTTAGTCCCAGAAGCCACAATGACACGCACCTTTAGTCCCAGAAGCCACAATGACACGCACCTTTAGTCCCAGAAGCCACAATGACACGCACCTTTAGTCCCAGAAGCCACAATGACACACACACACCTTTAGTCCCAGAAGCCACAATGACACGCACCTTTAGTCCCAGAAGCCACAATGACACACACACACCTTTAGTCCCAGAAGCCACAATGACACACACACACCTTTAGTCCCAGAAGCCACAATGACACACACCTTTAGTCCCAGAAGCCACAATGACACACACCTTTAGTCCCAGAAGCCACAATGACACACACACACCTTTAGTCCCAGAAGCCACAATGACACACACCTTTAGTCCCAGAAGCCACAATGACACACACACACCTTTAGTCCCAGAAGCCACAATGACACACACCTTTAGTCCCAGAAGCCACAATGACACACACCTTTAGTCCCAGAAGCCACACTAGTTGCCACACTAGAAACTGGGCAGTGCACACCTTCACTCTCAGCCCTAGAGAGGATTATAAGACGGGAGGAGACAGCTCTCAGAGGCAGTCTCCTTCTGAGATTCCAGGAGGCAGGATTGCCATTTCAGACTGAGGTCAAGGTAAGAGCCAGTGGCTGACTGTTTTGCTTTTTGGATCTTCAGATTAAACCCCAATTTCTGACCCTGAGTTTTTATTAATTGTGCTTCAGGATTGGAGGTTAAAAATAAAAACATTGGCTATTTGAAGGCAAGGGACTGGAGTCTCCCTCCAGTGACAGAATGCTTGTTGGCAGGAGAGACCCTGGGCTCCATTCCCAGCAGATCTCCACCCAGCTTCAAACCTGGTGTGTGGCACACTCCTGCCGCACGAGCGTGTGGCAAGCGGAGGCCTAGAGACCAGAAGCTCGAGGTTCTTTTCAACCACATAGCTGAGTTCAAGACCAGCCTGGGTACACTAGGCAGGTTATCCCAAACACACACACACACACGGGGGAGGAGAGAGAAAGAACAAAAAAAAAAAACCCATCAAAATGGATATTTCAAATGAAAGAGTCAACATCTAAGAATCTTTTGAAAATAGAAGTTTTGAAACATTTTTGAAGCAAGTTCTTACCTGGCTGTCCTCGGGCTGGCCCCTCCTCCCGAGTGCTGGGGTTACAGACATCTACACCCGGCTAAGATCAATATTTTAATGTCAGAGTTACACTCAGATTTGTGAGCAATATGTCCGTTCATGCACTTGCCAGTTCCTCCTTCCCCGGTGCCCTCCACCAGCACCTAACCGTGCGAGTCTGAATCCACCAGATACCTCGTGTAAGTGGAGCCCTTCCGCGTCTGCCTTACTCACATCTTCTGGATTCATCCACACTGTATCATGTCTCAGAATTTCAGTTTTAAGTGCGAATAGTAATTTCATTTTTATATGCAAACCATGCATTATCTGAACTCCCATCAGTGTATGTTGGGTTGTGCCCCAGGTAGTTTTTTTGTTGTTGTTGTTTTTGTTTTTTGTTGTTGTTGGTTTTTTTTTTTTTTTTTTTTTTTTTTTTTTTTTTTTTTGTCAAACTGACAAGCTATGATGGAATTTAAGGTTGCAGTTCACACACCCGGATGGCTCTCTGAGCTCAGTGCAGTATGGAGGACTCCCTTCCTGCCTAACTTTATTTGGAGACTATCTCTAAGCTCCAATGTGCTCCACACAGAGCACCCTGCAAACACTGTGTGACTTAGCGCGTGTTTCCCTCTCTCTTCCCGCACACTCTAGAGTTGGAACTGGGGCATCACTGACATTGATCTGTCTTCAATCGAGTCTGTATCTGCATAGTGGCTGTGTCCCCTCCCTTGTTCTCTGTCCTGCCCTCCCCTGGGACTAGCTATGTGAGCTAGCCCCATGGCTGCAACAAACTGAACTGTCTCACTGAAGCTGACTCCCATAAGCTCACAGATGCTCCAAACCCCGCTGGCTGCTTCTGCTCCCTTTGTCCTCCTGGGCTGACGACCAATGATCCTCAAGGAAAAGGGAGACCCTTACAAAGCCAGAGTTACAGGGCAAGAAGCAGCTCCATTGAGAAAAGTACTCTGTATCACCTGTAGGCAAATCTGTGGGGTATTTTCTTTATTGATGATTGATTTGGAAGGGTCCAGACCACTCATGGGCAGGTGGTCCTGGGGTATATAAGATAGCAAGCTGAATAAGTCATGGAAAGTGACCCAGTAAGCAATGTTCATTCATGGCCTCTGCTTCTGTTCCTGCCCTGACTTCTCTTCATGCTGTCTTGTCTAGGACAGAAAGGACAGCCAATATTTTAGGCCTTGACCTCCAAGGTCAGCCAGGACCCAGGGAACAATGACATCCCCACAAATCACCTTACTACTCTGATAAGACACCTAGTGTGCTAGCCAGAGAGACACTGAGTTGCCCAGGAGAACTCTAAGCAGGTATGAGAGTCCATGAGGGGGACCCAGTTCCTGGACTTCCAAGGGAAGCCACGTGTTCAGCCAGACCCTGAGGATGGCAAAACGGGTAGGAGGGACACTAAGCAGTAATGGCACACACCTTTACTGACAGGGGTTGGGCAGGGAGATCTCTGCAAGTTCAAGGCAAACCTGGGCTGCGTAGTGAATTCCAGGCCTAGTGCTGCAATGAGACCTGTGGTCAAAGATCAGCTTCGGCAAAACTCATACACTTCAGGGTAGGTGCGTGAGGATTGGAATTATTTAGCAAAAGGAACAGAGGTATGAGAGAAACAAGAGACAGTGGCACAGAATAGCATCAGGAGGGGCGGTCAGTGAATTCTGAATCTGCCTCGTTTTCCACATGCTTATATACTTTACTCCAAAAGGGGCGGAGGTGCAACGGGCTTCATTACGAGGATATAAAGAATGGACTTGAATTCTCCGACCTTTGGTCCAGGTGGATCCACCTCTATATCCAAAACACTGACCAACCACACCCTAGGTCAGAATTTCTCGTTTGAAGCCATGCCTGTTGTCAACAACTTGGGGTGATCAAAAATTAGCTCAAACTCTCTGACCTCCAGTCAAGGTGGAACAGGCTCACAACTGTGGGCCCTCACACCTGTCTCAAAACAAAACAATTATAAAAACCAAATGTGAGTTAAAATATTAGGGTTAAAACAGATAAAAGACACTGAAGGGGCCAGGTCTTGCAGCTGATACCACAGCCTAGCTAACCAGACAGGAGAGAGAATGAAGCTCTAACAGTAACAAGGCCTTAGCAAAAACCTCATCTTGCTTTAATCAACCCATCTTCTGTCTTTCATGCTGATTATATTACTAAAAGTTTTCTGTTTTGTTTTGTTTTTACAAAGGGGCTAGAGAGATGGCTTAGCAGTTAAGAGCACTTGCCACTCTTTCAGAGGACCCAGAACACGCGGTTCACTTCCCAGCACCCATTATCAGGCAGCTCACAACTGCTCTAACACGTTTCAGGGGCTCTGGTGCCTCTTCTGGCCACTGCGGGTACTGCACACTTGTGAAGCACACACATACAGGCAAACACTCACACGTACAAAATAAAACAAATAGGGGCTGGAGTATTCACTTAGTGGTTAAGAGCATGGACTGCTCTTTCAGAGGAGCACAGAAGACTAGAATTCAAATCCTGGCACCTCCATCAGGTGGCCCACAACTGCTTGTAACTCCAACTCCAGGGGATCCAACTCCCCTGGGCCACACACACACACACACACACACACACACACACACACACAGAGAGAGAGAGAGAGAGAGAGAGAGAGAGAGAGAGAATTAAAAATAGTAAAAGTTTAAAAAAATAAATCTTTTAAAACCTGTTATAAAACAACCTAATAGGTAGTCTTTTAATGTTCCATAACAAAATATAAACAAGGCAAGGGCCGAATACAATCTAAATTACATTGGTGAATTGCCATGTGCTTTCCAAAAAGGGGACTCTGGGATTAAGGACAGCCCTCTTCTCCCAGACTCCAGCATGTTTACTTCAGATGTCCTCCAAGGCCCCCTGTCTTGGGCAGGCTGGACCAGTAACTCTGTGGCTGAGAGAAAGGAGAGTAGCTGAGGGTATTGAAAACATCGCACCTTTGGGAACAGCTAGAAGGAAAGTCATTTCTGGCAGTGTGGCTGGTGTTTATCTCTTGGTATTAAAATGTCTGCATTGAGAATGAGAAGCCAACTTTCTGGTTGCCCTGCCCAGGACTCTGGCTTGACTCTCTGTGACCTTTCCAGTCAGCCCTGCTGGATGTTACAAGTGCCTACTCTGGTGATGTCTATTGGTCCGTCTACTTCTATCTGCTGCCTGCTATTTTCCTGCTACTTTTGCTTGCTATGCAATTAATAAGCTCACTCACTCAAGAAGAAAGAGGGAGTGTTGCCGACCATCCTCCGTACAGAACACAGGGCATTGCTAGTCTCCCAGAATTGTGTCCTTTCTGATTCTTGCGGATGCTGTGAGGAGGATTTGGTGGAATTCCCAAGAGAAGCTATGTCATTGGACCATATTTGTGGGGACGTTTTCTGCTGCTGGTATAGTCTCACTGTAGATTTACCCAGATTCTCTGATCCTTCATGATTTAGAGATAAAAGCTTTTGTGTTCTTGGAATTTTCTTATTCCTCCAAGATAGCCAATTTTTTTTAGCATTGTTTTGTGCTATTCTGTTTTTTAAAATCCAGTTTTTTTTTTTCAAGGCAGGGTTTCTCTGTGTTTCCCTGGCGGTCCTGGAACTCACTCTGTAGAACAGGCTGGCCTCGAACTCACAGAGATCCACCTGCCTCTGCCTCCTGAGTGCTGGGATTAAAGGCATGCGCCACCACCCCCCGACTTTTTATTGTCTTAAGTGTATGTATGTGTGTGTGTTTCTGGGGGTGCAGAACAAGCAGTGAGGTTCCCTGGAGCTGGAGCTGCCTGATGTGGGTGCTGGAAATGGAACTCCAGTCCTCAGAAAAGAGCAGCCAGTGCCCTCACCACTGCCATCTCTCCGGCTAGTGCTCCCTCAACACTGCCCTCTCTCCGGCTAGTGCTCCCTCAACACTGCCATCTCTCCGGCTGGTGCTCCCTCAACACTGCCATCTCTCCGGCTGGTGCTCCCTCAACACTGCCATCTCTCCAGCTAGTGCTCCCTCAACACTGCCCTCTCTCCGGCTAGTGCTCCCTCAACACTGCCATCTCTCCGGCTGGTGCTCCCTCAACACTGCCATCTCTCTGGCTAGTACTCCCTCAACACTGCCATCTCTCTGGCTAGTGCTCCCTCGCAATCCTTTTGTGTTTCTGCTGAATTGACAGTAATATTCTGCCCTGAGTAAGTTTTGAAGCAGGCATATGTGGCTGGGCTCTGGAGAGCCATTACTGAGTGACTGCAACCTCACTGAGCTTATAAAGGCTTTGTTTTATCTTACTTATGTTTTTTGATTTGTAACCTGTCTTTTTTGATTTATTTGCATCAGTATAAAATGTGTGGGCTCCATTTGTTGGTGTGTCATGTACAGTTTGGAGAAGAATTTAAGTAGTTTTTTATAAGGTTAATTTTATTGTTTTGGGGATAATTATTAATTTTTCCCAAAAAATTAGCACAAACTCTTTGCCATGGTTTATTGTCTTTTTAGAATTTTTTAATTTTATCAGCAGTAAAAGGCACTACAATCTCTGCTGGGTCTATACCTGCTACTTGACAAAGTCTTGATTTTTCTATAATTAACTTAGAGATCTTTTTAACATAAGTTTTAATTTTTTATTTGGTTTATGTGGTAAAAAGATTCATTTTAAGATAATATCTTTCTTCTGCATTAAAATTTCTGTAGAGGAAAATTTGGAAGGCAATATGACCAGAATACAGTTAAATTTTGGATTTACCCTATCCACATATGCCACCTGTAATTAATTTTTAACAATCATCTTTTTTTATTTTAGCTGCTAATTTTTGGGGACTATTTAAGTCTTTTATACCTTATAAGGTTTTGTTTAAGTGAATTATTTGATCAGATGTTATCCCAACAGCCAGTTATAGACTGGAAATGTCTCCTAACAATCTTTGAAAGTCATTAAAAACCTGCAATCAATCTTTCCTAATTTGTGCCTTTTGTGTTCTAATTTTTTATAAACCTATTTTTTAACCTAGGTAATTGACAAAATCTCCTCTTTTTTAGGAACAATTTGTAATCTCCATTTAGGCAAAACTTTTTAATTTTTTAAACATTTTTTAAAGTATCTGCATTTGAATGAGATAGCAAAATGTCATTCATGTAATGGTAAATTACAGACTTAGGAAATTGTTTATATATTATTTTTAATGGCTGACTGACAAAGTATTGGCACAGGGTGGGGCTATTGAGCATTACCTGTGGGAGGATGGTCCATTGATATCTCCTATTAGGCTGAGAATTATTATAATTCTCACTGTGAAGGCAAACTTTTCTGTCCTCTTTTTGTAAAGGTATAGTAAAAAAAACAATCTTTTAAATTAATACCTATAAGAGGCCATCCTGTTGGTAACAGAGAAGGCAGAGGAATTCCAGATTGTAGAGTGCCCATGGGTTGAATTACCTTGTTGACAGCTCTTAAATCTGTCACCATTCTCCATTTTCCAGATTTCTTTTTAACAACAAATACAGAAGAATTCTAAGGGCTGGTTGACTAATATGGTGAGAATCTAGCTGTTTATGTACCGGCTGTTTTAAAGACTGCAGTTTGTCTTCTGTTAAAGGCCATTGTTTAACCCATATTGGTTTCTCAGTTGACCATTTTAAAGGTAGGGCCATTGGAACCTCTGAAGTTGTTTTGTGTTTTTGTGCAGCCTGAATGACTTGTGACCTTTGTTTATAATACCTTATAATATCCTTTTTAGAAACATGAGTGTTGTCTGAGTTTTCTATTCTGCCCAGTTCCTGCAATCGTTGTCCCAAAAAAATCACACAGAGGTCTACATTAGTTATAAACTGATTGGCCCATTCGTTCAGGCTTCTTATTAACTCTTATAACTTATATAGCCTATTATTAGCCATTATTTTTATCTGTGTTATCCATGTGTCCCAGTACCTTATTCAGTGGGGCAGTCACATCTTGCTGCTTCTGTGGTTAGATCTTCCTCTTCCCAGAATTTTCTGTTCTCATTGACTCGCCTTTACTTCCTGTCTGGTTGCCTCGCCTATACTTCCTGCCTGGCTACTGGCCAATCAGCATTTATTTAAAATATAATTGACAGAATATAGACATTTGTCCCACACCATTTCCCCCTCTTTTTTAAAAAATGAAAAGAACTCTGAATCCAATATCCTTTGTTTAGCTTTTCTCCTGACCATTATCCATAACAACTTGTAACCGATATTCTAAACAAAGAAAAATATCCATATTCCATTTTTTGGGGAATGTGGACATAGTTTTCCAAGCTACTTCCTGCTGGTTGGGGGCGCTGATACTCTTATGGGGACCTAAAGAAAATTTAGAATTATGATCAAGTCCTGACTGGGGTATCCTGTGAGGCTTGATCATCTCAGGCAGCATCTTGAATCTGTTCTGGATATAGAACTCTGACATCTGGGCCATCTGTTCCTACCGGAGATTTCTCAGGTGGTCTTTCTTGATCAAACCTGATTTTTCTTAACTCAGAATGAATCTACAGCCTCTCATTTTCTGTGGGAACAAAAGCAAAACCTCTTCTCCAAAGTAACATACCTTTTAACTTTAATTTTAAAGTCAAGGTATTTTCAAAACACCTATCTTGGATTAATTCAGCAGCATTTATAAACAAGTATCTTTTAGCAGCTGTTACTCCTTCCTCAGCATTCAAACAATTCAAAGAGAACATAATAACATACAGTCTCCAGACTTTCTGTATTTTTTCATCTTTACATGGCTTTAGTTTAACCTCTATTTATTTTATTTTTACTTTTAATTTTTGGCTTTTTGAGACAGGTTCTCTGTGTATCTTTGGCTGTCCTAGAATTCCCTCTGTAGACCAGGCTGTCCTTGAACTCACAGAGATCTTCCTGCCTCTGCCTCCCAAGTACTGGAATTAAAGGTGTGCACCACCACACCTTGAATTCACAGAGGTCCACCTGCCTCAGTCTCCCAAGTGCAGGATTAAAGGTGGTTACCACCATACCCAACTACTCTCTTTCTTTTTTATTTTAAGGACTTTAATCTTTTTCTTTACTTTCCCAAGTTTGCATATATTTTTAACACATAGTAAACCATTTAGAGATTTTTTCATCTTTGAATATATCTTTACTGTATATCTCTCTCTCTTTTTCTGACCACATGAGTCTTTAATTTACCAAGCAATATGGAGAAGATTAGAGCAGTGGCTTTGATGGCTGAATCCAGCCCATTTCTTAGCTTTCTGAGATTCCAGACTCATGGCAGAGGTACCAGCTGAAGCCATGTTTATTGCCACAACTCTATGGCATTTCAAGGTCCCTGCCAGCAAGCAAGCTTCAGCACAGAAAGCCAACATTTTAAAATGGCGTGGCTTTTTTGGGCACCATTTGTTGTCGAGATTTTGAGGAGGGGGGAATTACAGGAATGTTAATCTGGATATTTCATTGCTGCAATAAATCACAACCCCATAAATTTATTGCAATATTAGCTATATAAGACCTCAGCCTTTCTTTTTATCTTTTTGGCCTTTTGCATTCAACCCATTTTGTGCTTTGTTTTACTTGAAATAGGGTTCCAGTTCCTAGGAATTGAATATTTGCCTCTTGAAGAGGCCAATTCAGATACCAAGATTTTGAAGTAATGATACTCACATCTGCATCTGTGTCTATTAATTCCTTAATTACAATGTAATTTATATGCATTTTCAGCTTTGGTCTTTGATCATTTATAGATGTCTGCCAAAATATACGTTTTTTATTTTTTGCTGAAGTTTTTGATTTATTCTCTATGTCTATTTTATTATCCAGAATAAAATGGTTTTTTACAGTAGGCACTGGATTATTTAATTTTTTGGTGAGACATGTTTTACACAGTGACTAGGAATGACTGGACCACATTAAACATGGGAGCTTGGGAGAAGCCCCCCAAGGAGTTTCCTGATGATATTGGTTTGCCTTGTCTGTCTTTTGTTGTTCTACATTTACTGGTCCAATGTTAGCCTTTGTGACATCTCTTACATATACCAGAAACTGAGTCCCCCTATTTTTGCCGTTTTTAGAGGAGACATTATTTTTTAGGATTTTTTTTGTCTACAGTCCCTTTTTAGATGCCCTATTTTTACCACAATTAAAACATTTGGCAATTTGGTGTCTCCTTATACCATTGGAAATCACTTTTCCTACCTAAGCCTCAGTATTATAGTCAAATGTCTCAACATTTATTGTAAGCAAGATTCCTTTAACTGTTGGTGCTGATCTGACCTTTAAAAGCCCAACAATCTTTTTGCATTTTAAGTTGGCATTTTCAACAAGTGCTCACCTAGCTTCCGGGTCTGTTACTCCTACTTGTACAGCCTAAGTTAATATGTGTAAAAAGTCATGAAAGGGTTCTATTTGGTCTTGTTTAACTCTAATATATGCTTCAATTTTTTTCTAGTTCCTGAATCCTGTCCCAAGCATTTAAAGCTGCTGTGCTACACAGGAACAAGGTGTGTTTGTCACAGAGAACCTGGTCCCAAGGATCAGAGTTATGGCCCTCACCAAGAATTTTATCTTGGGAAGTCTCAAATCCTTTTGCTTTTTCCTGTTGTTTTAAAATTTTTTGCCTCTTTTTATTAATAACACTTTTAATGCTGCTGAGGCCCATCTTGTAGGACTACTGAGATTAATTGAAACCAATTGTGTGGGGTGGCCTTATTGCTTGAAGCCTACGGTTTCACCATTTCCCTAACAAATGGCGAATGTAGTCTATAAGAGACTATTGCTTGTTTGTTTTTTGTTTTTTTAAGATCGCTCATACCTATTGGTTGCCATATGTATTTTTTGACTACCTTAGGGTACTCTGTGCCAGATGATCATTCTGAGAGTTATTACCAAATAGGCAGTTAAAACTCTAGGTAAGTCATCCCAGGGTCTGGCATGTACTGATGAGGCTAAATTCTGTCCTTGTACCTTTGTCCCTGCTCATCAGTTTTGATGATTTTTTAAATCTTATAAAATCTTTCTACTACTGCCTCTTGTAAAGTCTGAATCTTCTGTCCAGTGTTTTGTTTTAATGCCCTCATTGAGGATTTTAAGGTATGAAACTTGTCCAGTAAAGATAACATTTCATTGTTGAACATAATTTTGATGGCATGTATATTACCTTTCTGGAGAGACACTTGATCCATTAATTTATCATAACTTTTAAACAGATTTTGATTATTAAATTTAGAAGCACAAATTTTTTTCAGATAATGTTTTAGCACCCTTTGACATTGACTGGATCTTGTTTGTCAAACTAATACTATCCCTCTTCATAGTATTGATTTTTAAAACTAGCTGTTTATTACTAGCCTCTAAAGACTATATCATTTTTTATAAGTGCCTCATTTTTGGCTCTGTTATTAAACCATTTTCTTAATGAGATAATATGAAAAATAAAACTAATCTCTATGAAGGCGTAAGTCACAAACAATGCCACACCAATTTGGAATTATGATTAATAGGGTGGTATTTATTTAAAGGGGAAAAAACTTACAGATCACTGTCCCAGGCAACAGCCCTCTACGCAACTAGGAAGGGAGTCTAGTCGCTGGCGGAGCAGGAAGTGAAGAGAGAGAGGAGAGGGAAGTGGCCGCTTTTTTAAAGGGAGAGAGACCACACCCCAATGGGCTGGTATCTCAGCAGCTATAGGCTGGAGTCCGGAGTGGGAGGACCTCCCGCAACATCCCTAGAATCAAATAAATGGATGTATAAGAAAAATCACATAAGCTTGGCAGAGTACCATTCACAGCTTAAGTAAAATAATTATTAAGCTCCAAGATGATTATACTATCAGTAATTTTGTAGTTTTTCAGATCTTACCTCCTGTAAGGCAATTACAGTGAGCTGGAGTAGGTGCAGTAACCTTTATTTGCCAGCCGGTGTTGCAGTTAGGGACGCATGTCTGAGAGATGCAGGCAGCACTGAACAGCGGGTGTTGCTTACTTAGGTACTGAAAAGTATCCTTTTTAAAAAAAAACAAATTAAGAGTGGTTATTAAGGACAGTCAAAGTGATTCTAAGAGTTGGTGACTTGAATAAGGTGAAAGCCCAGAACTTTCCATCAGTCGCAAATCGTGGACACAGGGATCACTGGCTGGAGAAACAGGGGCACAGTGAGATGGGACCAGTTAAAAGGGACAAATGAGAGGGGTGGTGGGTGGGTTGCCAGTCCCAGCAGGAAACACACTGAGCTGGTGAACCAGCAGCATCGTGGGGGGCCTGGGCACCCTGAAGAGCAAGCATGGACTTGGCCCAACTTTGTGTTGGGCGCCAGGTGAAGCTGAGTGCATAAAGCGGGGAGCGTGAGTCAAATAATCCAAGCTGACTCCGAAATGGTGTATTCTAAGGACTGTACTAAGGGAGAAAACTCACGGAACAGGAACGGGGTCCAACCTCAAGGTGTAGAGCATGGGAAGAAGAGAGAAAGAGCAAGTTGGGCAGGACAGTGGCTTTCTGGGAGCTCAAAAGTCATGGCCCCACCTGGTCCACCCTCTTAAAGGCCGTTTGGCTGAAGGAGGTTCCCCATCAGACCGGTATTGCCGGCCTATGCCACCACCTTTCTCAAACTTGCTTTTATATAGTACAATCCAGTTCTAGCACTGCCCTCCCTGTCATGGACATGACTCAACTCCTGGGGCATGAGCTCATCTTCTGACTGAGCATCTTGTTCTAGTTCTGCTTCCATGAGCTGTGGCCTGGACGGCACCTAGCTGAGAGTCCAGGAGGCCAGCACAGTGGACAGGATGAAGAACGCAGGCCATTCCTTCTGGAGAAAAGTCCTTAGGAGTACACAGAGCTATAGACGGGGATTTTTGTAGGAAGGTGAGTGGGCTGATCACATCCACGAAAAGAATTCAATCAATGAGGCTTGAGTCGGGAGAAGAAAGCTGGAATCTGGAAAATCCTGGTCTAAAACATGGCCAAGACAGTGCCAAGTGAGCTCCACCTGACACCTGAGAGGGCGGCTGGAAGCCGCAGCCCACAGAGAGGTCAGTGGCCTCTAGCTCCAGATCATGGTCTCTAGCACAACAGTTCTGTGGCTCTGTGATGTCACTGAAGAGAAGAGAATGGAGAGCTGGGTCCGTCTCCTGCTGCTGCAAGTCCTCTCTCCTTTGGGTTTTGGCAATTTTGGGGGTGAGGGGAGGTGAGCTGAGTGAGCAGCGTATCCCAGCTCAGTCTCCCCTCTGGCCACCGCAGCCCCTTACTGCCTTTATGAAGAGAAATTAGGCAGTGTGAGTCACTTCCACCAAAAGAAGCCAGGCTACCTCTGCGAGACTTGCTGGAGCGGAAGAACACAGTGAAAACAGCCTTTTATCCTTCTCTTTCTAGAAAACATAAAGAACAAGAAATCTGCATTCAAACTGGGCTGGGAAAGAATGTTTGGACAAAATGAGGATGAGAAAATGGACGACAAATCGAACCCTTTGGTCTTTGAGACCACGACCATCACGTTCTTCATCATCCTCCTCATTTGCTTCATTTGTATCCTCCTCTTATTGGCAGTGTTTTTATATAAATGGTATACACCTATGTTGATGATCTGGGAACTGGCTTCAAGTTACAGTAGCAAGTGTGTCTAGAAATAACACAAAGTCGTTTTAAATAAAACAAGGAAAAGGCAAGCTGGCGCACACACCTGTAATTCCAGAATTTGGGGAGGTGGAAGCAGGATTAGGAATTCAGGGTTGTTATATATTACACAGAGACTTCAAGATCAACCTAGGTTCTGAGAGACCCGGTCTCAAAAACCCAAATAAAATAGAATAAGCAAGGTAGCAACTAGTTACTTCTTCCACATCTGGGTTTTTCTTTTTTCTTTTTCTTTTTTTTTTTTTTTTGGATTTTTCGAGACAGGGTTTCTCCGTAGCTTTTGGTTCCTGTCCTGGAACTAGCTTTTCTAGACCAGGCTGGCCTCGAACTCACAGAGATCCGCCTGCCTCTGCCTCCCGAGTGCTGGGATTAAAGGCGTGCACCACCACCGCCGATGCCCTGTTTAGAAGTAAAAGTCCCATTCCACACCTTAGCGCCTTCTGTACTGGTGTTTTATTGTTATTTTTAGTTTCAGAGGCAAGAATGAAGAGTCAGTGAATCTACTTTGTACTGATGAGAACGAAGGTGAAGATTGTTTAGCTGCTAATGTGGAGATGAACAAACCCGAGGATCAAGACAAGTGAGTCTGAGGAAGGCGCTCAACGGCAGGCGGCTGTGCTGAGGCTTGACAAGCTGACCTTGGCTTCTCCGGCGCTCGCATAGAAAGCCAAGTGTGGGGTTACACTTGTAACCCCAGTTCGGGGCAGAGACAGGCAGATCCCAGCCAGCCCAGATGAACTGTGAGCTTCCGGTTCAGTGAATGCCCCCAAATCACAAGGGGAAACAAGTGACATCAGATGGCAACTGACAACCTCTGACCTCTGTACACATCCAATCAGACAAGCACACACACACACACACACACACACACACATACACACGCGCGCGCGCGCGATATGCTAGCCATTTCTATATGTGGTAATGTTGACTAGGATGCATGAATTTTTAAAAATTGCTGATTTTCCCAGGGTCCTACTGCACTTGGTAAACATGGACATGCCTGTGAGACCTGGCATCCTCGTCCAAAGACAGAGTAAGGGAGCCACGGCCCCACACTTAGGAGAGAACATCGAATTCGAAGAGGACAAAAACAGACAGATATTCGAGTCTGCGAATGTTAGAGAAGCCAACTACAAGGTGACCTGTGTTGTGCTCGCGGGGCCGTTTAGGTTCGATGAGGAGAGTCACCCATGTAGAGACAATAAGTAGATATGGCATTGTCAAGCTGGAGGCTTTTCGTTTTCATCTTTCATTTTTTTTAAAAAAATATTTATTTATTATATACATAATCTTCTGCCTCTGTGTGTGCCTGCAGGCCAGAAGAGGGCACCAGATCTCATTACAGATGGCTGTGAGCCAGTACGTGGTTGCTGGGAATTGAACTCAGGACTTCTGGTATGGCCAGCAGCGCTCTTCCTGCTGAACCATCTCTCCAGCCCCTCAGCTTTCATTCTTATATTCCTATTTTTCTTCACATTTCCCTTGGTTTTGATTTTCTTACACTCCTGGGATCTTAGAGCTATAAAAGTCCCTGTAAGCTATCTAGAATCTAAACTTCATTACACATGGGAAACAGAGATGTGTGTCTGCTGCCCCACTGCTGCTGAGCCCAGGACCAGCCTGCTGTCCTTGCTGCGAACCTTCATGAGCTCCCCCCTATCTCCACACCGGAGACAGAATGCGGGCCCATATCACTCTCAGCTTTGACGCTATGCCATCAAATTAGGCCGGACGAGTCCAGGTTTCTCTAGCCGTGGGAATCTGGCAGCCACACATGGTCACTGCTGCCTCTACCATTCGAAAATCCTTTCTCTATTGCTCCTTCACAACGTGCCTTTGAATGCTTTAAAGCACCACTCCCTGTGTTTGAAATGTCATTTCTATGGTCTGTCCCGTTCTCATTGCAGGGTGGGATCGTTGAGAGAACACCCACGCGCGCCACCTTAACTCCTTCAGTTATTGAAAGCCAAAAGAGACCTCTGAAAGGAGTGACGTTTTCTAAGGAGGTGATTGTTGTGGATCTTGGAAATGAATACGCCAGACCTCGAAGCTATGCTCGAGAACATAAAGAGAGAAAGTAAAGCGCGGGAAAGGCTGCCGGAGAGAGAAGTGTAATCTCTGACTAGCTCTGGATTGACATGACAGGGTCACGTCAGAGCAGCGGAATGATGGGAAGAGAGCAAACACAGGCGATATTTTACCTCTGTCGGAAAGAAGTGAACTGTGCAAAATTTTGTACGTAAAATACTGAGCTCAAATATAGTTTTCAAAAAGCAAATCTGAGTTTGGTAAGTTGACTATAATAAATGTCCTTAACCATCTGTCTACTACTGCAGCACTGAGTGTCATGTTTGTGTGGGGTTTTAGGACACCGACACTGGATGCTTTGATCACAGGCAGTCGTGATCAGATACCCCTGCAGCTGTCGTCATGGGAGCCCTGGTAAAGAGGTCTGGGGTCCTCTGTGCATTGGATGCAATCCAAAACTGCTTGTACTGACCATTGCATTATAAGATTGGGTCGAAAAACCAACTGCTGCCAACAAAACATACTGCTAAATTTGGCAAATCGTAGAATTCAGCCATTCTTGAGTCTGTCATTTAAATCTGACATAGTGATGTATACTTGTAACATCAGCTACTTGGGAGACCAGGAGGTTACTTGAGTCTAAGAGTGTAAGACCAGCAAGACTCTATCTCTAGCAAATGATAAAAACGTGCTGTCCAAACGTGTGTGTGGAATGTGGCCCTCTGGTCCAGAATGACCACCTTCAGAGGGCTGCAGTTAACAGTGAGCAAAATGCATCAGGGTATTACAGACAAAAACCAGAGCGCATCCCTGACTCCGGGGCACAGCCCTGGCTCCGGGGCACCACGCATCGTTCTGGCTTGGGGTAAATAAACGGTGATGATGGGGCGAGGGCTGTGTTTGTGGGTGCTGGATAGCATGCCACGCAAAGAGAACATAACAGACACGGCCCAGATACATCTGTGTGGAACGTTTGCTGCTATTATACAGCTTACTCCGCGGCGGTAAATTCATTTACACTGCTGTACAGTCATCCCCATCCGGTCACAGAACTCATCTGATTAAACTGGAACACTGCACGCCGGCATTAGCTCCCAGTCCCTCCTCTCCCTGAGTTCTGGCTCTCCCTAGAGGCCCCGAGGGATCTGCCTGTCTCTGTCCCCACACTGCAGGGATCACAGGCATGGCTTTTACATAGGTACTAGGATCAGCCGGGGAGTCTCCTTTTAGCACGGCAAGCCAAGCCGTTTCCCCAGTTTGCGCTAACACGTGCTGATGGACCGGGTGTGGCTTTGAGAGGTGAGGGAGGCAATAAGGAAGTTTTGCAGAGAAAAAAACAAAATCTGGTTTTGATTTTACTTCTTTTGTATGGGTGCTTTGTTTGAATCTATGTCTGTGTGACATGTGCATGCCTGGTGTCTCTGGAGATCATAGAGACAGACTGGAGTTACAGATTGTTGTGAGTCGCCGTGTGGGTGCTGGCGGGGTCGAACCTCAGTCTTCTGGACGAGCACTCAATGCTCACAAAAGCTGAACCATCTTTTAGCCCAAGTGAGGAAGAGATATTTGAATAAAGCCTTGGGAACAGAAGCTGAGGTGACGAGTGCCTACTAGGCAGAGGTCCGGTAAACATAAGGACTTGGCATGCTAGGAGAGGAAGAGCCGTGGGCAGGGCAGAGTCCAGCACGGGGGTAGCCTCAGGTGTGGGCCTGCAAAGGCTAGACCAGACCTGAGTGAACGTTGCTGAGTCGTGATTGAGCCAGCAAGATTCTGCCTCGAAATAAAAGGTGCCATGCTGGTATGGGGGTGCACACCTTGAGTCCCTGCGCTTAGAGCTAGAGTTCTCTTCAGTCCAGTCTTTGCTGGTTCTGAGAATCTTGCTGGCTCAATCACGACTCAGCAACGTTCACCCATGGGAGGTGCTCACCCGTGCCTACATGTAACCTCAGCTCCAGGTAATCTAAGGGCTCTGGAGCACTCATAAACACGTGGTTAAACATAAAAATACATCTTTTTTTTTTTTTTGAAAAGAAATAACCACCCTTATCCTTTAAAATCTTTTCTGTCACAACGAAAAAGTGATGGCCGCCGGTGAGGATGCAGCCGCAAAGCCTGGTGAGCTGATTGCAGCTCCAGAGAATCCACACGGTAGGAGGACAACTCTTGCAGGTTCTCTCCTGACCTTCGCACTCGCCCAACGCATAAACATTATCTAAAAAAAAAAAAAAAAAAGATCTTTCATATTTCCTAGACAGACTTTATAGTCTAACACGTTGGAATGCACAAACATTGAGAAACAGTCATCCAGTCACACAAACAGTTTTCCTGGTACCCACTGTGGTGGCATGCTGTGGTACACAAGCAGGAGAGGGGACGCATAGTCGCCACCAGGAGGCTCTGGGCTGCAGGGCTGTGTGCTCGGGGCAGATGTGTTTCTGCAGTCTTTGGTGGATGTGAATGAAGGTGAGGTGTGCGTGGGCATCAGAATTATAGCAGGAAAGGCCTACAGTGACTCCCCAGGACGGCTAGCTAGCAGGTCTGCCATGACACGGAATTGCAGCCAGTCCCAAATTCCCAGTGAGGGTCTGTTGGTCACCTGGGGCAACACTATTTTTAAATAATTTGTTTTTTGTATGTGGTATTTTGCTTGCATGTCTGTGCACCACACGTATGGCTGCTGTCTGCTGAGGCCAGAAAGGGTGCCGGATCCCCTGGAACTGGAGTTATAGACAGTTGTGAGCTGCCATATGGGTGCTGGGAATTGAACTCAGGTCTGTTGGAAGAGCAGCAATCAGTGCTCTTAACTGCTGAGCCATCTCTCCAGTCCAGGGAACACTCTCTTTTTAAATTTTGAAACTGTGTTTCAATCCTGTAGTCCAGGCTGAACAAGAACTCAGAGTCACTGTGCTGAAATTAGAAGCAGGCACTGAAATTTAAAAACCATTTGCATTCTAAGGATAGAACTACTTACCCTTAAGTAATATAAAACTATTTACCAAAAAGGGGGGAGGGATAATATATAGTTGGCTAACATTCTGATACAACAAGATATTTTTGTGGCTTCTTCTGTAGCCTAATACTGAAGAGATTGAGCCTACACACAGGGATGAGTTGGGGCAGGAAAGCTTGCAGGTTGACAGTTTATATTATTGACTTTGTACACTCATATGTCAGCAGGTGCCAACTTGCCACCTCTAACCATGTGGCTGCATGTGTTCAAGCCATCTTGGATGCTCCAGGAATCACAGCCTGTACAAACCCCAGGTTTCTATAGAAGTGGTTCACTAGAGAAGCCTAGACTGTCCGTCAAGTCTTGCATAGCTTACTAAAAGAAACAGGCATGTTTCCCAGGTTGTGGGGCTATTATCGTACTGGTAGTGAGATCCCCCAAACATGATGCCCTGCGTTTGGTCTTGGGGACCCACAGGCTGGAGAGAACAGACTCTAGAAGGCTAACACTGGCCCTCACACCCATGACCCTAATGGTTTTTTGTTGTTATTGTTTTTTTTTTTTTGCTTCTTTGTCAAAAGTCACATGTGTGGGTTTGTGGGTTTGTGTTGTGGAATATTAGTTGATGATGTGTTACATTTGTTTATGCTATGAAACATTTGTTTAATGATGCAAAAATATGTTCTTTTATGTTGCGGTTTTTTGTTGTTATTAAAAAAAAATTATTGCCGGGCGGTGGTGGCACACGCCTTTAATCCCAGCACTCGGGAGGCAGAGGCAGGCGGATCTCTGTGAGTTCGAGACCAGCCTGGTCTACAAGAGCTAGTTCCAGGACAGGCTCCAAAACCACAGAGAAACCCTGTCTCGAAAAACCAAAAAAAAAAAAAAATTATTTTGGGGGGAATGGAGAGATGGCTGAGTGATTAAGGGCCTGAATTTCGATTCCCAGCACCCACATTGGGTGGCTCCCAACTGCCTGTGACCCCGCACTAGAGGATTTGACACCTTTGGCCTCCATGGGCACTTACATTCATGTGCACACATCCCCACCCCACATACACATAATTAAAATAATACAAATAAAAATTTAAAAACATTAAAATATTTTATGTGTATGGCTGGGTTTTTTCTGCATGCATATCTATCTATACACTGCACAGATGCCTGGTACCCAAGGAGGTCAGTAGGTGTTTGGGATCCCCTGGGACTGGAATTACAGACAGTTGTGAGCTGCCATGCGGATTCCAGAATCCAGGTCCTCTGGAAGAGCATCCAGTGTTCTTAACTTCCAAGCCATCTCTCCAGCCCCAATAAATACTGTTTTTAAAAAAGAGAAAGGAGGGTACACTCATCCTTTGCTGGTGGGAATGCAAACTTGTGCAACCACTTTGGAAAGCAGTGTGGCGGTTTCTCAGGAAATTCGGGATCAACTTACCCCTGGACCCAACAATACCACTCTTGGGACTATACCCAAGAGAGGCCTTATCATACAACAAAAGTATATGCTCTACAATGTTCATAGCAGCATTGTTTGTGATAGCCAGAACCTGGAAACAACCTAGATGCCCTTCAATAGAAGAATGGATGAAGAAAGTATGGAATATATACATAATAGAGTACTACTCAGCAGTAAAAAAACAAGGGCTTCTTGAATTTTGCATACAAATGGATGGAAATAGAAAACACTATCCTGAATGAGGTAAGCCAGACCCAAAAAGAGGAACATGGGATGTACTCACTCATATTTGGTTTCTAGTCATAAATAAAGGACATTGAGCCTATAATTCGCGATCCTAGAGAAGCTAAATAAGGAGAACCCAAAGAAAAACACATAGGCATCCTCCTGAATATTAACCTTCAGCAGGCGATGAAAGGAGACAGAGACAGAGACCCACATTGGAGCACCGGACATAAACCTCAAGGTCCAAATCAGGAGCAGAAGGAGAGAGAGCACGAGCAAGGAACTCAGGACCGCAAGGGGTGCACCCACACACTGAGACAATGGGGATGTTCTACTGGGAACTCACCAAGGCCAGCTGGCCTGGGTCTGGAAAAGCCTGGGATAAAACCGGACTCTCTGAACATAGTGGACAATGAGGACTACTGAGAACTCAAGAACAATGGCAATGGGTTTCTGATCCTACTGCACGCACTGGCTTTGGGGGAGCCTAGGCAGTTTGGATGCTCACCTTACTAGACCTGGATGGAGGTGGGTGGTCCTTGGACTTCCCACAGGACAGGGAACCCTGAATGCTTTTCGGGCTGAGGAGGGGTGAGGACTTAATTGGGGGAGGGGGAGGGAAATGGGAGGCGGTGGTGGGGAAGAGACAGAAATCTTTAATAAATAAATAAATTTAAAAAAAGAGCCTGGTATTGGCATAAAAATAGACAGAAGGATAAATGGAACCGAATTGAAGACCCAGATATTAATCTACACATCTTCAAACACCTGATTTTTGACAAAGAAGCAAAAAATATCAAATGGAAAAAAGAGAGCATATTTAACAAATGATGCTGGCATAACTGGATATCAACATGTAGAAGAATGAAAATAGATTCTATCTAACACCACACACAAAACTCAAGTCCAAATGGATCAAAGACCTCAACATAAAGCCAGCCACAATGAACCTCATAGAATAGAAAGTGGGAAGTACACTTGAATGCATTGGTACAGGAGACCACTTCCTAAATATAACCCTGATAGCACAGACACTGAGAGAAACAACTGATAAATGGGACCTCCTGAAACTGAAAAGCTTCTGTAAAGCAAAGGACACTGTCAACAAGACAAAACAGAATGGGAAAACATCTTCACTAACCCCACATCAGACAGAGGCCTGATCACCAAAATATACAAAGAACTCAAGAAATTGATCGTCAAAAGAACAGAGCACTCTCAACAGAGGAATCTAAAATGGCTGAAAGACACTTAAGGAAATGTTCAACATCCTTAGCCATCAGAGAAATGCCAAACAAAACAACTCTGAGATTCCATCTTACACCTGTAAGAATGGGCAAGATCAAAAACACTGATGACAACTTATGCTGGAGAGGATGTGGGGAAAAGGGAACACTTCTGCATTGCTGGTGGGAATGCAAGCTGGTACAGCCCCTTTGGATGTCAGTGTGGCGATTTCTCAGAAAATTAGGAAACTACCAGCAATACCACTTTTGGGTATCTATCCAAAGGATGCTCAATCATGCCACAAGGACATGTGCTCAGCTATGTTCATAGCAGCATTGTTTGTCATAGCCAGAACCTGGAAACAACCTAAATGCCCCTCGACTAAAGAATGGATAAAGAAAATGTAATGCATTTACACAACAGAGTACTCTACAGTGGAAAAAAAATAACAGCATCTTGAAATTTGTAAGCAAATGGATGGAGCTAGAAAACATCATTTTGAGTGAGGTAACCCAGACCCAGAAAGACAAATATCACATGTACTCACTCATAAGTGGTTTTTAAACATTAAACAACAAAAAAAAAAAACCAGCCTACAAATCACAGTCTTAGAGAACCTAGATGGCAATGAGGATCCTAAGAAGGACATCCATAGATCTAATCTACATGGGAAGTAAAAAAAAAAAAAAAAGACAAGATTTCCTGAGTAAATTGGGAGCATAAGGGGACCTTGGGAGAGGGTTGAAGGGGAGCGGAGAGGAAGAGAGGCGAGCAGAGAAAAATGTAGAGCTCAATAAAAATCCATAAAAAAAGAAGGGAAAGGGAGAAAAAGGCCCTCTGCTCTTGTCTCTGCATTGGCATGTATAGGCACGTCTTAACCTGCACACTTATTTGCATACACATGCATATAACACACGGACACATACAAATTGTCATTACTTTCAAAATGACATACCAAACTTGCTTTTTTGTTACTAGCACTTAAAAAATCAAGACCCAGATTATATTATATATTAAGTATATTTATGTAAGCATTATATATATACACATGTATATATACATAAGTACACACACACACACATATATGCTTAATGACATTATTCCATCCCTGGGGTCCACGAGGATCCCCTGGGACTGGACTTGCAGACATCGCGAGCAGAGAACTGACTGTGGACCGCTATCCTCCGATCTCCATGCCTGTGCTGTGGCCTCTGCGTTAGTGTGAACAAACAAACACAATCAATAAACAAGACGTTAAAAAACTCACAGTGTAAACAGTTATCAAAGTCATGTTCCGACAAGGACAAGAATGCTAGGTCGTTGTCTACACGAAATAATTACAGTTTGAGGACACGTCCCTTTGGCCACCGGCCGGCATCTAGCTGGCCTGTCTAAAGCTCCACCCTCCACGTCACGTAGACGTGGCTGCTCTCTGCAGTCCGCTGCCCAGGACTGTTAGGTCTCTCACGTCTGCAGACACACCTGCTGCCTTTGATCTATTGTCTCCAGGCTTACTGTCATGTAAGGGTTCTCCTTTTTTTTTTTTTTTATCTTTTTCTTTACCAGCTTCTTGAAAATGGAGAAAAACATCGATTAACTCGGGACAGTTTAAAACTCTCTTCAGGGTCTCAAATATTGTCCCAGTCTATAAATGCACCTGGGAACTTGCAGGCCTGAAGAGCGCTTCAGGGTCCAGCGGTCTGAGTATCTCCAGCCTAGAGTCGCACTCATTTTAATGAATTTATTTCCATTGGTATCAGCTCTTGTACAGTTTTGGAGTTTACACATTTTACCGATCATAGCAGCTTATGGCCTCTGAAGTCTTATTTTCAAATGATTATCTAAACCTTATCAAATAATGTTTTATTAGGAGCAATCGGATCTGGATAAAAAGAAAGCCGCAAAGTACCCGCCAATCACCCCTTGAGTCTCTGATGCCTTAGGTCAGCTGGACCAAGCTTTGCTAGGATCAGATGAACTCACAATGTCATTTTGATTTGGGAGTCACAGCGTCGCTTCAGCAGTCTGAGTGTTGTAATTTTTCAAAGCACAGCCAGGTCCTTTTCAACTTCTCATTGAACTACCTATTTCCTTTGCTAAATAAATCGCCTAAGTAACACTTTCCAGATGGTTGTTGCAGTTTTGGTTAGACGATGAAAATAATTAATAAACCCAATTATAACTGTGTCTTGATCCCATGTGCTTGCAAGCACAATCCTTGCCGGTCTTTAGAAGAGTACTGCTTGAATAAAGTTAAGTTTTCCTTCAGTAACCCCGCGGTGGGCTTAGAGAACTGAGCAGCTCGCTCGCGGCCCACGGGCCTTCACGGAATTGAGAAACCCAGTGCAAGTGCGAGCCCGGGGTGGAGTCTCGGCCGTCTGTAAGCGGCCCAGGCTTGACGCTCGGTCGGCTGCGGGAACCAGGGGCGGGTCCCCAGCGCACCAGTGAGAGGCGAGCTGCTGGGCGGGCCAGAGCCCTAGGGGAGGGACCGAGCCAGGGGCGGGGCGGAGCCTTAGGGGAAACTCGGAATCAGGGGCGGGGCGGAGCGAAGTGGGGGGAGGAGCCGGGCAGAAGGCGGTGTCCGGAGGTGTGGCATATTGTGGGCGTAACGGGGTCCGGGGCGGAGCCGAGCCGGAGCGGCGGTGGGTGGAGTCGATGTGGGGCGGAGCAGGCGGCGGGGAGCGGGCAGCAGGGGGCGGGGCAGGCCGGGGCTGGAGCGGCCCGGGGCGGGGACTTCTGGCACTTTCTGGGACCTGCGGGTGTGGGGCTAGTCAACCTTCAGGCCGGAAACCCGCGCGTACCCGCTACCGGCGTCCTAGTCGTCTGCGCCGCCTGCGCCGCCTGCGCCGCCATGGCCAAGTGGGGCCAGGGGGACCCGCGCTGGATCGTGGAGGAGCGGGAAGACGGGACCAACGTGAACAACTGGCACTGGTGCGGCCGGCGAGCGGGCGGGCGGGCGGCTGGGCCTCGGGCGCGGGCGGGCTCCGGGAGGGCCGCGCGGCCCTGCAGCACGCTTGCCCCTGGCGAGAGACGGTTCGTAACTGCCCTGGCCTTTCGGCTTCAGGATCCTCCTGAAAGTTGGGCCAAGCCCCACGAGGGACTTCTGCCTCACCGCCCGACGTCTGTGCCTCGGTCGCCCCTCTCCGGGCCCTCCTCGGGCTTGAGCTGCGTAGTGCGCGTGCGTGTGTGCCGAGGGATGTATCTGTGTGCAGTTGGAAGGGCAGGGACTTGGATCGCACTTTCTTTGCTTTGTCTGTTTGCGCTAGCTACCTTGCCCCCTTTGTGTCTCTGGAATACCGGGAGATGCCTGCTTCTCTGACGGGCTTTAGGAAAAGCTGAGGCAATTCCCAGGTCAGAGCCCGGACCGCACCAATAGATGACTTGGCTATCCTGAAAGAATAATGTCTAGTATTCTAGGCTAGGCTCCTTGGCTAGGACACTGACTTCTCACAGCCGCTATCCATCCCTTCAGATGGGAGCATTAGGGAGAGTGCATAAGATAAATATGGAAAAGCTCAGTAATTGATACTGTGATTAAGGTTATTTAAATGACTACCACCATTACAGATGGCCTCAGCCCATCTATTTCCTGTGGATGAGACTGCTGGACTCTGATTCCCGGGATCATTGTTTTTAAGATTGCCCATTTAATATGATGAATAATAGTGTCTTAAGAAACAGAGCAGCAGGCTTAGAATATACCTAATAGAAAGCTAGTCGGAGAAGCCCATTTGCAAGTGGGAGGCTGTGTAAGTAACAGGGCTCACCTGGTCTGGATGGCGTCTGTCTGGGCAGATGGAATTCACCTGGGTCATTCACCCGTGTCTTTCTGTTCTCTGGCAGGACAGAGCGGGATGCCACCGTTTGGTCCAAGGGGAAGCTCCGGGAGCTCCTGGTTGGCATTGCTATGGAGAATGAGGCTGGCCGGTGTGAGATCAGTGAGTTGAAGCAGGTGGAAGGTGAGGCTTCCTGTAGCAGCCGCAAAGGAAAGCTAATTTTCTTCTATGAGTGGAACATCAAGCTGTCCTGGAAAGGTAATGGGGGTCCTGGCAAGAGGCAGGCTGGGCAGTTTTTCCATTTAGTTAGCAGTTGAAGTTCTTGGTGTTCAGGTGCATTTGGAGTTGGTGGGTCTGGAAACTGCACTTTACATAGCACTCCAGCTGAACCCTGGTTTACCAGCTGCTGTGACTAGGGTGTCCTGGTGCTGCTGCTTGCAGCACCTGTCCTCCACAAATGCTTGCTCCAAAAATTCTTAATTATTGAAAAACGTTAAAATTATTTGTGTGTGTGCGCACAAAGAGTTGTGTGCCACAGCATATGGGTAGAAGGCAAACAACTTGGAAAAATACGTTTTTCTACCATGTGTTTGTTCTCCAAGGATTGCACTGAAGTTAGCAAGATTGATAGCAAGTGGTTTTACACACTGTGCCTCCTTGCTAGGCCACCCTTGGGTCTTTTTAAAAATTATATGTATGCATACAATGTGTGCGTGGGCATGTGTGCCGTGGTGGGTCATATGAGGTCCAAGGACACATTTGTGGAGTTGGCTCTTTTCCTCACCCTTTTTTTTTTTTTTTTGGTTCCAGGAACTGAATTCAGGTACGAGGCTCCAGCAGTAAGCTCCTTTACCCACTGAGTTGTCTTGCCAGCCCATCCCTTGGGGTCTTTAGCTTAAGTTTTGGCTCTGTGGATTTGCCTCTGACAGTTCATATAGCTAGAATGCAATCATATGTAAAGTTCCCTGACTCTATTTTCATTCCATGTTGTACTATGTTTCAGTATTTTAGGCTTTTTGTATCTATCGTGTGCATAGACCACATTTTGTCTGTGCACCAGTCGGGGGCATTTCTGTTGGCGGTTTTCTTATCTTTTCCAAGTTCTACTAGGACACTTAACTTTTGGGTCAATACATGTTGAATCAGACTCAGGATCAGGAAGAGGACAAAACAAGAGATTTGGTTATGGAAGACTTCACTATGCTAAAAATTTGGGTCTCTGCTGGGCAGTAGTGGTGCACACCTTTAATCCCAGCACTCAGGAGGCAGAGGCAGGCGGATCACTGTTGAATTCAAAGTCAGCCTGGTCTACAGAACGAGTTCCAGGACAGGCTACAGAGCTACACAGAAAAACCCTGTCTAAATCTCACCCTCCACCCCCCCCCCCCCACACACACACAAAAAGGAGGAAAAACATTGGGTGTCTTGTCCTGGAGTTGGCTCCTGTCTGTGTAGTGTGTGTCAAAAAGGAGCTCATTAGGCTGGGCTGATGTAATTGTGCAGGAGTTAAGGAAGTTTTTTTTTTTTTTCTTTTTTGGTTTTTTGAGACAGGATTTCTCTGTAGCTTTATTTATTTATTTATTTATTTATTATGTATACAATATTCTTTCTGTGTGTATGTCTCCAGGCCAGAAGAGGGCACCAGACCTCATTACAGATGGTTGTGAGCCACCATGTGGTTGCTGGGAATTGAACTCAGGACCTTTGGAAGAGCAGGCGATGCTCTTAACCACTGAGCCATCTCTCCAGCCCCCTCTCTGTAGCTTTGGTGCCTGTCCTGGAACTAGCTCTTGTAGACCAGGCTGGCCTCGAATTCATAGAGATCAGCCTGCCTCTACCTCCCGGGTGCTGGGATTAAAGGCGTGCACTACCATTGCCTGGCTTCAAGGAGGTTTTCAAACATCAAAGCATTTCCAGAAAATTTAAGTTAGGGCTAGCCTGAGCTACATAGATCTACTTCATAAAAGCCAAGAACTTTGGGTGTAGCTTGTGATGGAATGCTTGCCTAGTGTACAGAGGCTCTAGGTTAGATCTTAGGCATCTGACTATTAAAGTTGGTTCCAGTTGGGAGTTGCCCTCAACTCTTTTGCTTTGGCTGCTGCTAGCTGGATTGTAGCAGGACTCAGGAGTCTCAAAGAGCCTCATGACCTGTATGTAGCTCTTCATTTCCTTGGCCCAGACAACCCCTTTTTCTCCCTGAAAAGAAAATCCTCAGATCCAGGAGGGTTAAGAAGTATCTATTGCTGCCATGGAAACAGTCTTTGGTGCAGAATCAAGCATCTTGAAGGTCTCTCTGAAGTGGCCATCATGGAGCTTAATCTGCTGACTGGTGCTCCTGTTGTCTGTGTGTGGAATAAGACCTTCTTGAAGCTCATTATCCCTGGGCAGTTCCTTGGGGGTGGGGTGAGGTATAGAAACCAAAGTGGGCATGAAGCCATGGAACCTATGGCTGCTAAGGGCAAGGGCAGGAAGTAAAGGCAAGTAGGCAGGCCACTGTCCTAAGGACCTCATCACCCTTATTCTACTCCCTGGCACTTCCCTTGCAAGTCAGCACCAATCACATGGGCATCTCAAGTTGAAGAGGTAGATGGAGATCTGGGGCTGACCTCTGCATTTTGGCATTTCTGTCTCTTACATCCACTCCCTTCAGAAAATCTAATCAGAGTAGCACTTCTGGAACCTCGACTCTCTGTCCAAGCCAAGGGAGGGCTCTTCTGATATTAGAAGGCTTTGCCAGTGTTTGCTAACACTGAGGAAGATGTCCAGAGCCTGTGTGTACTGCAAGTTGGTCTGCACCCTTCTGCAGTCAGGTCCATGTCTCACAACTTTGATGAGTGTGGTATGTGTTGTGCTTTGAAAAATAAACAAGAGCTGGACAGTGGTGGTACACGTTTTTAGTCCCAGCACTTAGGAGGCAGAGGTATGTGGATCTCAGTGAATTTGAGACCAGCCTCGCCAGCTTTTTTAGTCAAGTTACAGAATAAGTTCCAGAACAGCCAGGACTGTTGCACAGAGAAACCTTGTCACAAACAAACAAACAAGTATTCCAGGCCCCAGAAGGCATGAATTCTGGATTAAGTTAATGTATGAGATTTACCAACCAACAAATAAGAACAAACCTCCAAGCATTTGAAGTTGTTACATATATGGTCAGGCCTCACAAAATCAGTCATTTTTAATGCCTGTGTGACATAACTCAGCTCATAAAGGACTGGAAAGCAGCCTGTTATGGGTGGCAGCAATGAAATTTCTTTAGGTTATGCCTAAGTGTGGCTTAGTGTGTCTCAGTGTGGCTGTTTCTAAACATTGTTCCAGGTGCATATCCCTGCCTGTGAGCCTGGTACTCACTTTGAGTAAAATTAAGTACTCTCTGCTTCTCCAAACCAGTATAATAAGAGTGATACGCGGTTCAAACAAGAGGAGGCCTCCAGGTCTAACCAGGAGCTGGCTGCAAGAACTGCCCACTGTGTCTTCGAGGATATTGAGGCTTTAGTGTGGGAAGAAATCCAACTTCACCAAGGCTTTGCCAAGCCATAGGTTTTGAAGCTTTCTGTGGTCAGAGCTCATTTTCCTTCTGTCCCTCTCTCTCCACATGTCCCTTTCTCCCACTTGGGTCCTCTAGTGTCTTATTCTCCTCAAAATAGCCTTTTTTTGCTTGACATGGCAAAGAGCACTGGAAGACAAGGGAAATGGGTGAGAAACCTGTTAGGGCAGCCACCCTTTCTTGGTTGTCTCTGATGTGGCCCTAACATCAACATAACACCGCATAAGAGGGGTGGAACCACATGTGGGCTATTCATTCAGGCAGAGGACTTTTAAATAAAACTAGTTATTAACTGTGCCCATTTTGCTCATTTTAGGTACAGTTAAAGAATCTGGCGCAAAACACAAGGGACTGATTGAGATACCCAATCTTTCTGAAGAGAATGACGTTGATGACACTGAGGTATTTGCTGGAGTTCTCCTTTTTAGTCAAGCTTCTGCTATAGGTGGTGGGCATTTGCAGACTACTCCCTTGGCTGTGTGGGTCTATTGTGTAGGTGTGAATTGTGGAGGCTGTCTGCCACTGCACTCTGGGTGTATAAGAGGTGGAACAGAGGTGTGGGGAAAGGAGGAAGCCCTAGGAAGCTTCATACACCCAGGGCCGGGTGTGATGCCTGGGCAGGTACCTGACTGCAGCAGCTGGCTTTCTCATCTGTGTAGTTAATTTATCCTTCAGGGATGTATTCAGGTAGTGCTCAGACCACTTGCATGACTTGCTGAGTGTGACAGTTCTCAGCCTTTAGCTATACTCCCTCATTGCTTTTAATGAACCACTTACTTTTGAACTGCTGGCTTTCTTGTCCCCCACGAGGAGCTGGCTCATTCCCATGCTACTTGACTCTTCACATTGTCGCTGTTGCACAGCAGCTGTAATTTCCAAAGCTAGAGACACTGGCAAAGCCCTGTCTCAGCTTTATAAAGTGGATCTGTCTCAGACTTAGCTCGCTCCACTTGGGTGCTGTAGTCTCACCACATAGGGGTCAACAATTCAGCTTCCTGGTGATCTAAAGGTCTGTCCTACAGTAGCATCTGGCCAAGCCAATGCCAGATTCAGATGCAGCCCACTCCAGAATTACAGGGACCTGCTGTAGTTTGAGACCAACACCTTTTTGCTATCAGAATGTCCAGACCATTTAACGCATCACTGTCTCCTTTCTGTTGCTTTCCTCTTCCAAGGGCCCACGGTCAAGTTATATGCGAACTTGATTTTCTTGGGTGATGGATTTGGGTTTGTAGACAAGCGCTGCTTTACATAATCAATTTAATTTCTCTAGTAGCCACATTAAAAACCAGATAGAATAATTAGAAAATTTTAATCCAGTATCAAGTAGAGAGTTAATATGATTTTAACATGTAATTAGCAAATAATTGATGAGTTATGTTACCTTTTCTTTTCTGTATTAAGTCTTTGGAGTCTGGTGTATTAGTTTTTATAACATAGTTCAGACCAGGCACTTGTTAAATGCTCAGCCACAAGTAGCTGCCATACCGGACCTTCTCTAGATAAAGCCACAAGCAGTTTATTTATAAACTCCTGTATTTAGACAATTTCAAAGCAAGTTAAATGTTCATCTTCTGTACAGTTCGCTTACAACATGGCGGCCAGTACTCACCTAAAAATTCTTAACTCCTCTGTGACTGCGACCACTTCCTTTGTCTCCCACAGTTCAGTTCTCAATAGGATCCAGTGTTGGAAGAATACATTCATCAGTTTCTTCTTAGGTTTTTATTCTTCTGATTTGCAGGTGAACGTGAGTAAAAAGAAAGGAGACGGGGATATACTGAAGGATCTTATGAAAACTACAGGCACCGCCAAGGTCAGGGAGGCCCTGGGAGAGTACCTGAAGGCACTGAAGACTGGTAAAGAAGGCATTCCTGTGAACCACAGGGTCCCTTGCTGTTTACCCAATTATGTTTTGCATGAGGGCTGGACTCCCAAGGCAGGCTCCTGAAACACCTTTAGACTGCAGAATAAGTTATAGTCTGGGTGTTGGAAGCTATTTGTGGGTAAGACTAATAACTGCCACTTGTCAGCAGTTTCCTGAGCTGGGCATGATGGCACACTTACTGTCTCTCAGCGTTTGGGAAGCTGACGTAGGAGGATGATTGCAGGGTTGAGGCTAGGCTGGGCTATATAGTGAGACCTTGTTCAAAAAAGAAACCCCCTCCCCAACGGAATAGTTTTTGTGTAATTACTTGTTTAATGTCTGTCTTCCCTGCTAGACTATATGCTCCATGAGGGCATGGAAGGTGTCTCTCTTGTTCACTGCTGTATCTCCAGCATCTAGCACAATGCCTGGCACATAGTAGGTGCTTAATAAATCTTTGCTGAGTGAATGAATGTATGAATGAAAGTGACCAGATATTACAGGTATCGATAATACCTAGATAATCTCTATATTGTACGGAAATGAGGCTATTATTTTCTCATATTAGAGATGAGAGCTGGGCAGTGTCCGGCAGGGCTTTCTTTGCAACTCATCCTTTAAGCTTGCTCACTGACTGTCCAGGTATTGGCATACACAAGTTTGGGGTCAGCACTAGTCCCACAAGACCTCCCAGGCATGAAGACTGGGTGAGAATAAGATTTTAAGGGGTAGTGCAGAGTAGGCAAGACCATAAACTACTAACAGTTAATGTACAACCTATTTAGAAAAGAACTTGTGAAAAAAATTAGCATTTTTGAGGAATGCGGTAAGGCAAGGCATTGGAGCATGAATAAAAGGGCCTTTGCTAATAAGTACCAGTAATACGTGTAAGAACATGGGAGTTATTTTCAAGGCCTCAAAATGTTCTTTTGAAAAATGCCAGTTTAGATAAAAGGAAGTATGTTAACAAAATCCTCCTATTTACTTATAGAATTTACAGCAGGAATGATTTTACCAACAAAAGCTGTAACAACCCAGGAACTGACTGTTGAGAGGACACTGGCTGAGAACTCTTTGCAGGTATGAGCTTGGTGTCTAAAGTGTAGTAAGGGTGCCTTAATGACTTTCCAGACACTCTTTTGATACTGGGTTGTAGATGAGGAAAGGGTGTTGATTTACGCATTTCCCCTTAAGATAGTGACATCATTTTATGGGATTGCTTTTTTGTGTTAAGTGTGAGGGCTGTCAGATGCTGGGCATGCTCCCTACCACAGAACTAACCTCTAGCCTGAGGTTCTAATTCTTGATGGATGAGAACACTAAACATCAAAATTGTTTTTAAGTCATTGGTTGATAGATTAGCCTAGACTCATGGTGATTCTGCTTCAAACTTCTGACTGCTAGGAGTGGAGGTGTGAGCTATCATAGCCAGCAAAAGCCAAGTGACATTTAAGCTCATATATTGTGATGGAATAAGTTCTGTCCTGACATTAGGATTTAGAATTGGTGAGCAGGAATATATGCATGGAATTCACAACCTTATGGTCTGGTCATCTTTGACCCTGTTGTCTTGTGCTGGGTCCCTTTGTACAGAACTGAGATCAGAGGTGTTTAAACGGCTCCTAGCATAAAAGCCAGCACTGCTGGAGCAAAGAACTTTAGTGCTGTTCTTATGTGAGTGGAGGCGCAGTGTGCAGCTTGTAGGCTTGACCTCATAGCAACCCTGAGGTTCTCTTCCGATATGCTCCCCATCCTCTTGAATCTCTCTCATCTTGAGGTGCAGGCTTCTCCAGTGGCACTGGGTGTAAGGATTCCCACTGTAGCTTTGCACTTGACTGAGCTGTTTGACACCACAGTAGAACAGCTGTACAGTATCTTCACCGTGAAGGACGTAAGTAACTCTACCAAATGAGGTTTGTAGCCATGTCACAAAGAACAAAGTCTGTTTTTGAGGAAGGGCTTCAGGGACATTGGTGATTGAATAACTTGAGGGAACAACAATGAGCACTTGTGGGCTGTATCAGCAATTAGGGGATTTTATGTAAATTTCCCTCCTCTATAAAAAAAAGAAAGCTTTGATGTCTAACAAAATTAAGCAAAACCACACCACTGAAAAATGCAGACCTGGCATATAAGATGCTGGTATGTTCCTCACCACATGCACAGGGTGACAGCATGTGTTAGAATAACATGTTTGTTTTGTTTGGCTAGTTGGTGCAAAAATTTTCCAAATCTCCTGCTGTCTTAGAAGCTGAAAAGGGAGGGAAATTCCAGATGTTTGATGGGAACATCACTGGAGAATATGTGGAACTGGTAAGTAACTACAAGGTTACAATGGTGATATGGGGCAATTGTTGCTCCTTTCACTCGTTATTTTTAATTGTTTTAAAGCTTTTGGTGAGTTCAGTCTCAAATTCTTTAATAAAGTTCATTGTAGAACAAAAGAATATATATATTTATAAATAATGATAAAGTCTAAGCCTTACTTTGATAGTAATTCTGCAAAAATAGCGTAACACTCTCTATTCTGCCTCATATTGTTTTGGAGGCTTCAAGCTCCGCATTCTACATTATTAGGGTCCAAACTGCCAGATATCAGTGGTCTTTTCAATCAGTTCTGTATTACCAGTTATTACCATAGCTTTGTCCTTGATGTGTAAATTGGAAGACAGAATTGTATGCTACTTGTTGGTTCTAGTATTAAGAGGAATTTAACTTGAAAAGGGTTTGTTTCTTCTGTTGTATTGTGCAAGTTTCAATAAATGTTTTCTGAGAATTGTCTTTGTTTTCAGTTAACAAACAGGAAGATCATCATGAAATGGAGGTGCAGGAACTGGCCAGAAGGTATGCTGTGTGCACTTTATATATACCAGCAAACTAAAGCTGGGATACAGTTTGTTCTTCTTGGTATAATAAGGCTCCTGGTTTTATTCCCCCAGAACACTATGCAACAGTTGCATTGAATTTTGTGCCTGCTCCAGGGCAAACAGAATTACAATTGGACTGTAAAGGAGTTCCTGTCTGTAAAGAAGAGAATACAAAATTCTGTTGGCAGAAGCAGCACTTTGAAGAAATAAAAGGTTTACTTCAGCTCACCACCCAGAATGCTTGAATTAGTTAGGTTTTATAAGGACCTCCTTTTGTAAGCAGAAACCTGGCCTGTTTACTTACCTCTTTCTTCCTCAAAAGACCCCCAAGGTCCCTAATTTATTTTATATTGGATGAAATTCATGAAACTACAGAATATAAAAGCATTGATTGACGTATTCTAGACTCTGCACTGAGTAAAATCAGGTGTCGTCTCACCTTCCATGGGTGTTCCTTTCTGGAAAGTAAGTGAAGTCCAGTTCCCCAAGCTAAAGCTGGTCCCAACATGCTACTTCATTGCTACAGTTGATTTAAGCTTAAGACAAATAAATGGCATGTTATACTATTATTTTATTCTACTCCAGTTTTCAAGGTGTAGTTCTTAGGAGTGTTGTTGTGGTGAGGGCTAGTTGGCTGCATTGTTACGCTTCTCTGGCTTTCCTTGGTGAGACATCCACATGGTCAGTTCCTGTTTTGGACTGCTGAGGGACTTGTCAAACAGCAAAGCAGAAGGCTATATGCTTCCTGTCTTCAGTCTGCTCATGGGCTGGCTGTCGTCCGAGGGAACTGAAACAGCTTATGTAACAAAGGCATCACAGTCAGTTTAAGTACACAGAAGAGGCAGTCATTTCAATAAAAATAAAACAGTTATTTTTACATCAAGTGTGCTTTATTTCCTCCACAGGTATTCTGTTAAATAAAGCACCATTTATATACTGCCAGGCCACAGCTAAAGAGGATTCTTTACAGAATCAAATTTCTTGTGGTTGTTCCGTATACAAGTAAACTTAATTTTGATAATAAGAACCACAGCGATCAGAGGCAATCTGCCTCTCTTATTTTAAGGTACAAAACTGGCACAGAGGACACCATATTATACACAGTAAAAATGCTGTAAGTTTAAATTACATTGTACAGGGTCAGCGCCCCGATTCTCCCAGAAAGCCTTATTAAATGAAAGCCACTACAGTGAACTCTTAATTACATAAAACATATCCATTATCTGATTGCCCTTTAGAAAGTATACAGAAGATGCAAGGTTTCCTCATCTGGAGTTCTGCCTGACCAAGAATTAAGCCTATAAATCTATCTTGCCATTCAAGCAGAGAGCACTGGACAAACTGAAGCACAAAACAAATGAGCAAAATTTAGACAAACGGGAAGGGGGGGCACTTGAAAGTAGACATGCCACGTCTAATGTCAAGAAGCAGCTTCATTTCCTTTGCCAGATATCCTTGTGACCACATGGATTGTTGATTCAATGGTCCGACAAAGGGTATCTAAAATGTCGTGTTGCTGCGCGTGACTAAAGAGGCCTCTGGAATGGCCACAACTGAGTGATAAAGCAGCTTCAGGATCCTGGGAGGACAAAGCTTGACCATCACAGCTTCTCAAATCAGCTAAGTCAGACAAAACTGCGGAGATGGAAGTAGAAGGGAATTCGGATTCGTCTTCAGCTAGTGTCGTATCCTTGGAACAGTGAAGGTCTTTAAACTCTTTACAGTCATCAAACCTGCCACTGTTTGACTGTTCCTCTGCATGCTGCGACCGGATATGTGACCCGTCTTCTGAAAACGAAGATAGGCCTTCCATCCGATACTCTTTGACAGAGCCATTTTCAGGGGAAGGAAGGTCTTGCTCGGTCCCTGGATCAATAATGGATGAGTCTCTTGTCTCATTGTCTGAGGTGCTAGTGGGGGTCAGGACCTCCCTGGTATCTGTTTTTATGTCGCCAATGCAGCTGTCTACAGTGTGCTCCTCATCGCTGCTCACACGCCTTCTTTTAACAGGAGTTGCCCCTTCATCATCTGTGGGGGAAAAATACATAAAAACAGAATCTTCCTCAAAAGATTAAAATCCTACTGGGGACAATTGTGAGAAGCCAGTGTTTTGTTTCAGTCTTTTTTTTTTTTTTTTTTTTGTAGTACTGGAGGTCGAAGCTGAGGGCTTGCAATACTAGCCAAGAGCAACCACTGAGCCATACCTCCAGCTTGTCATCATCCTTCCAGCCCCAGCCCCAGCCAATGACTTAGTTGACAAATCTAACCTTTAGTTTTTCTTTCTTTGGCTTCTTGCTCTTGGAGTGAGTGTCTCTGCTGCAGACAGGTCCTACACTTGCTCAGAAGCTCTTGCAGAGTTGGGATCAGAGCTGGGTTTAACTGTTTGGGAGTGTGCACTGACAGGAGCAAAGCAAGTGCCCTCAGGTCCTACAGAAACCCAGACAGGAAGAGTTCAAATTCTAAAGGCAACATTTAGACAACTTCACAGTTAAATGAAGATGTTTATTTCCCAGGAATCTATTCTGGTCTCTCTGGCAATGCAGAATAAATCTAAAACCAGAATTAGCACATTACAGTATTCCATCAGTTTATAGCATTGTTTCATTTTGTGCCTATGTCAAGTATGAAAGAATAAAGACTCTTGAAACAGAAACCAAATAATGCAGCTTAGGCTTACATAGTGATTCAAATAATACTGTAATTTCAAATAAAATCTGGATTTTATTCCATAGGAGTCATAGTTTCTCAAGCTTGGTTCTGGTGTATGTCTCCATAAAAATAAAAACAAAACAAAAAAAAAAACCCTGCATAGCTTGTAAACATCTTGTTCATTAGGGGCCTGCGGCTGAATGATAAGTCTGCATGTTTCCAACATGTTCCATTCTATGGCTGTCAGAATCTACATAAACATACTCTCTAGTCTGTGCTGCTTTTATAATCATAAGTGTGACTGATCTGATTACTTGGGAGCCATAGATAATTCTCCCTCTTTCCCCCTCCCTCTCTCTCACACACACAGCAGAGATAAGGGACCTATCCTGTTTTTGATAGTCATGCTGACCCTGATTGGCTTGAACTTGTATTCTAAGACTAGTGTCCAACTTGCCAGTGATCTTCCTACCACTGCTTCTCAAGTGCTATGATAAGTATGTGCCTATAATCAGTTCTTACTGATCTCGTTGCCCTTAATATATCGAATGCCATTTGGTTATATGTTCTCAATAATGGAAAGTGTGCTTTAAGTGTACATAATACAATGAACACTTAATTGAAATAGTTTTCTTCATGCATGGTCCTTTAAACAGTAAAGTCATAATGGTTAAAAAGAGGAAGCATACGAGAGCTGATTTTAATGTGAGTTTTGAACTTCTTGGCACAGTTCTTACCCCATTTAAGGAAGCACTTGCTTTTGAAATTTCAACACGGTTGGTAAAATCTGATTGTAGGTTTTGATACTGATTTATCAAGTTTGTGATAAGAGTGCTGATCAAACTAGCACAGTTTGCTTCTGAAAACACTTGACTTTGAACCTAGAAAAGAACACATATTTTGCATATGCACACATGCACGGACAAGTCTTAAAATTCAAGCCGAACATAATAAGCACACATTAATTAAGCAGAAAAGGCATTTCAGAACTACATACATACCTTTAAAAGGAAATGTGTCATGAATGTGTAGACAATATTGTTATTTAGGAAAGTTCTTTCATCCATTAGGATACATTTAATATACTCTGCAAAAACAGGATCTTCACACAGAAGCTTGATGCAGTTTTTTGACATAGTGGACTAAAGTGGAGAAAAGAAACATTGCAGTTAGCAGCTGGGGACTTGGACAATGTTCAGTTACAGGTGGAACTGTAGCAATTTGCTAGAGAAAGACAATGGCAAAACTCAACGTGTTCTGTGTGTGTACTTGTCTGCATACACATGTGCCTGTCCCATGTCAGAGGTCAGAAAAGGGTGTTGGAATTCCCATTAACTGGAGTTACAGTTGTTAGCTGCCACATGGGTGCTGGAAATTGAACTTGGGTCCTCTGGAAAAGCAGCAAATGCTCCTAGCACTGGCCATTCCTCCAGCCCCACCCAAACAACATATACTTAATGTAGCCTTACCACCCAGCACAGAGTTAAAAAGGATTAAAGAACAAGCCTTAAAGAATAGAACATGAATGTTTTAAGGGGACAATCAATGGATAGACTAATAGATAACCAAGAAAAGTCAAATTTTAAGACTTAAAATACAAGGGCTGGAGAGATGGCTCAGAGGTTAAGAGCATTGCCTGCTCTTCCAAAGGTCCTGCGTTCAATTCCCAGCAACCACATGGTGGCTCACAACCATCTGTAATGGGGTCTGGTGCCCTCTTCTGGCCTGCAGGTATACACACAGACAGAATATTGTATATATAATAAATATTAAAAAAAAGAATTAAAATACAGCCGGGTATGGTGGCACAGGCCTTTGATACCAGCACTCAGGAGGCAGAGGCAGGTGGATCTCTGAGTTTGAGGCCAGCCTGGTCTATACAGTGAGTTTCAGGACAGCCAGGACTACAAAGGGAGACCCTGACTCAAAAATAAACCAGAAAGTCATTTTCTGAATGCCAGTCACATTAGCAGACTGGGATCAGTAGCTTTCACAGATTCCTATTATATTTTCCTGTATAATAATAAAGTTCTTTGTAGCAATAGTTCAGAAACTTTTGCCCAGCAGTCATAAGTACTACCACAAAAACTGACATTCTTCAAGGGAACAGATGATGCTCTATACAGTCTTATAGTTTGGGGCAGGAAATAACCTTTATTATGGTACTGCATGGTAAACAATTGAAGATACAACCAGAGTTTATGTTCGTGGGAATCTTTTAGGCCATATACAAGAACTGAGACAAACCTCAGATTAGACTAACCTGGCTAATCTGGCTTTCTTCACAAATTCTTCAACATCTTAACAAGCAATACTTAAGTGTTGATGTGTTGGCTTTAAAGACTTGGGTCCTATTATGTAGCCAAAGGCTGGCCCTAAATTTGTGGCTATCGTGCTCCAGCATATGCTGGGGTTGCAGTTACAGGCAAGCATCACCATGCCTGACTGGAGGTCACTCTGAAATGAAGTGGCTGAGGGAGTTCCTGTTCTATTTGGTATTAGCTAAAACTGTCCTGTTCTCAGTGAGACTCTGAGAATCACAACCAGGCAGAGTTAAAGGACAAGCACCATGGTTTCTGTTGGAGATGTGTGAAGAGTAGGGTGGAAGGAGCTGGGAGGGCTATGAGCTTGCTTCCTCCACTACCTCAGGGTTTTAGACTTTCCCAGAAACTGCAGTCTATGAGCTATGGATAAGAAATCCAACATAAACATCTTATTTGGAATTCCCCTATACAAAGCGTGAGTTTGAATGAAATTCCAGCAGGTAGTAATTCCCTTAATTCTACAACATTCCGAATTTCTAACATTCAGTTTTTATTCAGTTGTTCTAAAAATTCCCAGTAATCTGGCTGGATGAGATCAATCATGTGAACCCATTTGCTTTACCTGAGTCTGGCATAGCTCAGTCCAAAGTTTGGGGAACAGTGCAAGATGAAGTGGCAAGCCTTCATAGGCAACCAGGACACCTAATATTTGAAAAATAAAAATCAGAACAGGTTATAACTATGTTATACAGCTGAGTTACTGAATTGCAGGTACAATACTGTCAGCTATCTCTGGTTTCAACTGCATCTTCTCTGTATTCTTAGAAATATATACAACACGAGAGAACTCACTGCAATGTTTTAAACACTGCAAAAATTGAGAATGCAGAATTGTGAATTTATTTATACACCCTACACCTCATTCCCAGAAGTATCTAAGACAACAACTTCAGCCAGCTCTTTATTTCTGAGTACTGAACTTATCTGGGGTTTTCAAAGTTTTCTTGGATTAAGGAAATCTTTAGACAATTTTCCAGGCTTGTTACAGGGGTGGGAGAGAAGGTGATGAGAACTACATTCTAAAACATTTCATCTCTTCCCCTTTTGTTTCTCTGTGTGCCATGAAGTAAATACTGCTGAGTCAACTACTGTCTTCTTGCCTCGTCCTCAGTACTTCTCTGTGCGTGCGTGTGTGTATGTACATGCATGTGTGTGTGTGTTTCCCTGGGGTGTAAAACTAAGGGCTCAGACACATAAACTAGGTAAGACTTTACTACCCAGCTATAGCCCAAGTCCTGAAACTTCTAATTTCAACCTCTTCTAGGTGTCAGATAGATTTTCATACATTCCTCCTCCCCTCCATCCTCTCTGCCTCTCTTACAGAAACTACAGTGTCAGCTCCCTCCATAAAATGTTCTACTTCTGCATCTCTCCACTTTCAAGAATAACGTAACTACAGAGAAGAAACAGGATATAAGGTATCTTCCAGTTAAAAAGTATGGGCTGGGTCAGGAGTTCACAAGATTTTCTATAGAGAGCAAACAGTAAGTATAAGCACTGTGGCTACTCAAGGCTGTAAAGGCAATGCCAAAGTAGCAGATAGAGCAGCAACTAAGGTTGACTAGCTACAAGCAAATCTTAACAAATATTAAAATTTGAATCACAACTTTCACATGTTATAAAACATTCTAATTTCCTTAGTATGTAAATATGAAAACTACTCTTAGTAGGTAGCTGCTGGCTTTTAAGAACTATTAGTACGTGGGTTGTAGTTTGCCAGCTCTTGGGTTAGACCAAGGCTTGGAGATTTTTTTTTTTTTTTTTCGAGACAGGGTTTCTCTGTGGTTTTGGAGCCTGTCCTGGAACTAGCTCTGTAGACCAGGCTGGTCTCGAACTCACCGAGATCCGCCTGCCTCTGCCTCCCGAGTGCTGGGATTAAAGGCGTGTGCCACGGTTCCAGGAAATGGTTTCTTTAATCACATATTCTTTCATTGTAACTGGTCACAAAATAAGGGTTCACCCTTGGACCAAGTCTGACGCCACCTGTTTTATGGTTGGGTGAGTTGGGAATGGCTTTTTATTTTTATTTAACATCGACACCATGGTCTCTTGACACATAGCCAAAGCTGGTCTTGAAACCCACAATTCTCTTGTCTCTGCCTCAGAACTGTGGGATTACAGGTGTTGAACTCCTAAACCTCAAAGTTTCCACATTTTCAAGCCCAAGACCACGTGACCTACAGATGCAGAGCCTCTTACTATATCCAGCTCTTCAGTCTGCCAGTAGTCAGTTTCCAGACTGCTGCTCGGATATAAAAGTCTGTATCATCACTAAAGTTTTTCTTAACTTTTTCTTTCTTCAATTGTTCCTCAAAGTAAGATAATCCTCCTTCCTTTTAACAGCTACAAAAAGCCAACATTAATCCCTAAAACAAAGCAACCCTGGTGATGTCTTGATATTAAACCATGTTTAAAAACAAGAGGGAAAGGAACATTTATTGACACCTACTATATTAGGTATGTCAGATAAACACATTAAAATATCTCAGCTTTGAAAAGTATTACTTTAATTCTTTTTTCTTTTGTTGTTGTTATTGTTTTGGTGGAGAAGCAGGGCGACAATTTTTGCTCTAAGATGTTCTCATGCAACCAAAGTTGCCCTCGACTTCCTGATGACCTTGCCTCCGATTCCTAAGTGGTAGGGTTGCAGGTGTACGCCACCATGCTCAGCTTGTTTCTTTTCCTTGAACAGAGTTTGTAATAGTCTCCTAATTTATCTCAAAGCCTGTTAGTTACATCTATCCCACATTTATCTAATTCTAACACTAATATTCTTTTCATTAATTTACATTTACTCAAACCCTCTGGTATCATTTTATGACCTCCACATTTACCTGTACCGTTGCTTAATTAACATAATACTTCCCCTGCCACACTGTACAGGGGCTCAAGCCCAGAGACTTTAGCATGCTATGTGGGATGCTCTCCCACTGAACTACTTCGAGCCTTGTTACTTTTAGATTCACCAACACTAGCAGCATATTAGCTTTATTAAGGCAGTGCAGCACCGAGGGAATTAGTTTGAAAATACTATGTAATACAGCAATGAACATAGATAATTACCAATCCAAGAATGTTTCCTAAGCCAGCTCATATAGTAAGCTCTAGACAACGCTATGCCAACCAGGGGGAACTGAGTCACCTTCCAGTCCTTCGAATTCCCTCTCAAGTTGTTTCCTTTTGGACAGAAGGTTATTCTGAAGCACCGGGGTTTCTGATTTTTCTTGCAATTTCACAAAGCACAGGGGATGAGTGAGAGGCCAATATTCTCTTAACTGTACATACTCCTCCTCAATACCTATGTCATACACTGGGTATAAAGCACACGGAGAAGCAGTCGCCCAACTCTCAGATATACTTCTTTATCTTTTATATTATTGTTTGTGTGTGTATGTGTGCACCTGCCCACATTACAGAAGTAGACATCAGATCTCTTGGAGCAGGAGTCACAGATGGTTGTGAGCTGCCAACTGGAGTGGGTTTTGGGAACAGATCCAGTCTTCTGCAGCACTCTTAACTGCTGAGCCACTTTTGACAGTCTCAGGTGCACTTCTAGGCTTTCCCTCAGTAAATAGAATGGCACATCTAAAATGCAACGGATTCTGTAAACACTTAAATTTTTTTATCCTGTGACCTCAGGCATCTTTAAGCAAGGTTCATACTTTGTCCCATTCCTCATTCAAAAACATCTATCTTTTGTCAGAGAACCTGAGACTGTAGAAGCTTTTATATGGTTTGTCAGTAAAAGAAACACCTTTCAAGCTGCTTCTGTAGGGAAATGTTGTTTCAGAATATTTAGTACTTCCAAGATTGCTATGAAAATAAAATATTTCATAAACTTATTTTGGTTTTTCAAGAAAGGGTTTTTCTGTAGCTTTGGAGCCTGTCCTGGAACTAGCTCTTGTGGACCAGGCAGGCCTCGAACTCACAGAAATCTGCCTGCCTCTGCCTCCCAAGTGCCCAAGTGCTGGGATTAAAGGCGTGTGCCACCACTGTCCAGTTCATATATTCTTATGTATATATAAACCAGTCACAGTTTCGTGGTTTTCTATAGTAGTGTTATTCCCACCCATCATTATCTTAGGGAAGTTATGGCAACAGCTAGTGGATAAACGCCCATGAATAATGCTCTACTATGAAATAATCAAGATGCCGTAGGCTATAAATACCAATATCTAATCAAATTATTCTTCTAACTGCATACCTACTAGCTAACCTACTGTAGCCTTCTTTGTAGGTTACAGAAAATGTGATGGCCCAACTCTGGAATATTCAGACACCCATGTCAATTCTTCAGGCAGATGAACAAACTGGCAAGCAGTTTGAAATTGAGGTTTGTTTTACATGTGATTACTATGTGTAACATATGGATTTGATTCTTGTGGACTGGTAAAGCCAGCTGTGGATCTGCATTAGATATCAGGTGGTCTGAAATACATTCAGCTTTGGAAGCCTTGAGGGAAAACAGCCATTTTCAGTCAGTAACACTATACCCTAAAGAGAAGCAGAAATCAGTGTGCTTTCTATATCATGGATTTGTATATGGATATTATGAATTTGAATGTTTAATTTAGTCAATTAAAGAAATTAGTTTTAGGGGCTGGAGAGATGGCTTGGCAGTTCAGAGCAACATCCCACTATGAACATGCTGACTTAAAAGCACCTGTAACTCTAGTTCCAGGGTTCTGTCTACTGGCTCCCCGAGGCATCAGAAACACACTGGTGCAAGAAATATGTAGGTAAACGATCATACACATACAGTACAATAAGTAAATCTTAAAGTGACCTTCACACAGTTTTGGATACATGTTATGGCACACTCCTCTAATTCCAGCAGTACTACAACAGCAGCAGATGGAGCTCTCTGAGATGCCAGCCTAGTCTACACTGTGAGTTTGTTGGTAACTAAAGCATACAGTGAGACCCTATCTTAAAAATAATTTGTTTTTGATTTTTAGTTTTCATGACAGGATTTCTGTCACTTTGGAGCCTGTCCTGGAACTCGCTCTGTAGACCAGGTTGGCCTCAAACTCACAAGAGATCTACCTGCCTCTGCCTCCTGAGTGCTGGGATTAAAAGGAGTGCACCACCCCTGCCAGCTGCTTTTTCATTAATGAAAGCAGGCAACTTCTCACATGGTTGGCACACACTTTTGTGTGTGTGTATGACATAACTATTCATGTCCTGATTTTGCTTAGTTTCCATTTTACTGATTTTGTGTTTGTGTTTATCTGACAGCATTTTCCCATTAGCTACTTTGTGATTTTTGTTTGTGTTTTGGAGACATTGCTTCACCATATAGCTCTGGCTATCCTTGAACTCATAGATATCTGCTGGGATTAAAAACATATGCCACCATGCTAGGCTGCTAGTTCATATTTTAATTTACAATGTTTTCACAACTACTATTAACAATTTCAACATTATGTAACCAAAAAAACTTTTTTTTTGTTTGTTTTTGTTTTTCAATCAGGGTTTTACTGTGTAGCTCTGGCTCTCCTAGAACTGGTTCTGTAGACCAGGCTGGCCTCAAACTAACAGAGATTCACCTGCTTCTGCCTCCCAAGTACTGCGATTAAAGGTGTGTGCCACTACTGCCCAGCTCAAAATTTCTTAAGTTTACTGTTCCTGGTTTTTATGTCTTGCAAAATATGGTCTCTCTCTCTCTCTCTCTCTCTCTCTCTCTCACACACACACACACACACATTTGCATATATGTGTGGTGCAAGTGCACGTGCTTTTGAGGAGGCTGCTAGGGGTCCTTCTCTATTCACCTCACTTCCTGTCATCCCTCGAATGAGGCCAAGGTCTCAAGCAGCCCAGGCTGTCACCAAACTTGCTATGTAGTTATCTTGAGTTCTCGGTCTCTTTGCCTGAGCTCCCAAGAGTATGGACCACCATGCTGTTAATACCACCAATACTCTATTAATTGTATATTATCTTTCTTTGTTTGGTCACCCCCCCACCCCCCACAGGGTTTTGCTGTAGCTTTGGAACCTGTCCTGGAACTAGCTCTTGTAGACCAGGCTGGCCTCAAACTTACATCTGCCCGCCTCTGCCTCCTGAGTTGGGATTAAAGGTGTGCGCCACCACTGCCCAGCTTGGATATTATCTTTAATAGCTACTAAATATGTGCTTTTGTTTGGTCTTTTTTGCCATTGTTTGAATCATTCTAGTTTACTTTTGTAAAAGGAAAGAAAATATATTTACAAAATGAAAGTAAAAAGACAAAGAGATGAATGAAATTGTGGTAGTGTACAGGGATCCAAGTGTTTTCTTCAAAACTGGCAATCACTTGCAATCCAACATAGGTTTTGAGAAAGATCTCACATATGGTAGTAATATGTTAATACTCTGATCTTCAGAGTATCTAACTTCAAAGTCTCAGCTTAAACTTTTCCTCAAAGAGTCATATATATCAAAAATTACCAACTCTCCTCACCACTGCTGTCACCACCAATGTGGTTTGTCTTCTAGAGCCCTTTCCTAGGTCCCTTTCCTTGCAAATAGTTGTCTTGGCTATAAGAGTAATTAATGTCAAACGCTGAGGCATAATTTCCCAGACATCATTGCTTTTAAGTCTCTGTACATTAAGAGGATAATCAATTTTCTGCATTAGTTAGGAATGGACCAATAAACTTTCAATTTCTTGCTTTGTGGTTTGGGTTGTAGCTAGCTTTGTTGTAACAGTCACCATTTGGCTATTTAAACTTAGTTTGGCTGGAATTACATAAAACAGTTCCTTTGGTCACAGTTTGCATTTCTAACCCTTCCAGCATGGCTAACCACCATGCTCTGAATGACAGCACAGTTGGGAATGTGTGCATCTCCCGAAAACATTCATCACACTTACACAAAAACGACGTTAAGGTAGAATAGTGCTCCATGCTATGGTAGCGCTGATTTGGTGTATGATGATAAGTGTGTTCTTTCTCCCTCCCTGTTACTTATGCTTGTTTTTGTAGACAGCTTAACTCTGTAGCCCACGTAGACCTTAAATGTCTGGCCATCTTCCTGCCACAGCCTCCTGACTGCTGAGATTACAGGTGTGGGGATTCAGGCATGAGCTACCATATCCAGCTACCCTTCTCCATTCTCAATTTCCATGAAAGTATATATTTGTGTTGACGAAAGAGAAACTCAAAAATGGTAGAACATTCATTACTTGGTCAAAACTGTCCAACTATCAAGAACAGCTCTTCACATAGTTTGTTATAAATTATATAAACATGATTACCTGGAAGTTCTCCAAAAGTTAGCATCTGAGCACAAAGGCTACACTATCAGAACTCCTGAGTATTCTTTTACACCTGACAGTTGTTATTGCTAGACTGAGACTTTTACCAAGTGTCAGAGCCCAGACGCACAATTCTGAAACAGAATCTGCAGATATCCTTACCTCCCCACATCTTGGCCTCACCCATAGACACGTAGGTATGATCAGCTAATGAAGGAACAGAACAGCCTTTCAAATCTGAAGATGCTCTGATGACTTACCAATAAGATGATTTTTTTTTGAAGAGGAGTTATCCCTGACAGCTGTAACCACTTCCTTCTTCCTGGGTAATGAAATCTATGGTTGGATCCTATCTTTTGCCCTACCTAGAATGGACCAATATCTTTTCCATAGAAAAGGGAGTTGTTGCTGAGATGTAACACAAAAAGGACTTTGGGGTATGGTAATACCCTATCTTGATCTAAGTGGTAGTTTCATAAGTATTATTCCCCACATTCTGAAATGAAACTATAGAGACCGGAGAGGATCCTGGCCCATCCTTGATAAAATTAGAAGGCAGGACATATAGAGCTTCAGAACTTCTAGGTCCTGACCTTGGAGAGAGGTATTAGACATCTGTCAAATTTTTTTCTCCCCTATATAACTCACTGAAGGATTTGTTTTCTGTTGCTCATGATGCTCCTTTCAAATGTATCTTCTCATTTTATGACACTTACCGCCTAGTCACTCGTATATGCACCTCTGCTTCACGCTGCCAAGCCCACTCAGCTTTTCTGGCACCACCAGCTCCAAAGCACAGCTGGCACTAAAGATTTCAACTCACCCTCAAGGGCCAGGGAAGTGTGTCTCTAAACTTTTCTCCCTAAGCAACAGTTTTGTTTGAATTCTGCTGTGAAGATGGTGGACCCGGGCTTCTGGGTACAGAGTGATGGTCAGCCCTGCTCCTGCTCCATAATAGGCCAGTTGAAACTCTGGGCAGAACTATCCAATGGAAACCAGTAAGTTGGTGTTTTCTTAATAAAAATTAAAATATTCCCAAGGACACTAATTAATATTTTTAAACATTCACTTTAAAAAAGAAAAATATAAAGGGACTGTCATATATTTTTCCCCTTCCTGAATGGCTAGGGGCTTAAAATAATTCAGTGGAATTTACTGCTCATCTTTTATACTTACTCAGCTTAACTAATGTTTCAGTAAATTTTTCACAGTTGATTGCAACTCGGCATAATAGATGGATGAACTGATGATAAGAAAAGAAGTAGTCTAGCAGCATACGATCATAAACGTCATCTTTGCCCTGAAGGTTAAAGATGATAAAATGGTTGCACTTAAATTGTATAATAAAGAGCATATTTTGTGCAAATGTAATAAGATTAAGTAAAAATCTAATTAAATCTTTAACTTCTATAAGAATCTAGTTTTAAATTCCAAATTTCTAGTGTTATTAAGATCATAGTTGTCTTAGGTTTATTGTCAGTGTGCAAATGCTATCAATTATAATTACCCATCATTTCTATATACTTTAAATAGAGTAAAAGTACTGAGATTTTAGCATGTGACACTTTAGCTCTATAAACATATCAAGAAGAATGAGTTATATTTGATTTTTGAAAGATTTGAGAATATTTCTATAAGGGTAACTACAATGTTAATTATTTTTAATATTTTATCATGAAGAATTGTTCAAATATACTTCAGATCCAAAAAATAGTAGGCAAGAGAGAGTGTGGATAAAGGTGTGGGTGAAGAAAGCTGAAGGGGAAAAATGTTTTTTTAAAAAAAGTTAAAACTAAGATATCTTATGTTAATATAGCTTGTCTCTGTAATTTAGGATTGACACTATTTTAGAATAAGCATTAGAGAACAGGAACCAGATGATAAATCTATCAAACAGTTACATTAGGGTAAGTTAAGGAGAATATGATTAAAGGGACAGTAGAAGAGGTCTTGATTATATTGCCAAATTGAAAACATTCCAAGTACCTAATTTGATTTTTGTATATTTAGATGCAGGACACAGCTATAATTTAGCCTAGTAACAAACTAAGGTTTACTATTAAGCTATTTTTTTTAAAAAGAAGAAAAAAATCTTAACTTGTGCTTAGTGTTGAAAATATCAACATTTCAGAGCACTTAAAGGAAAAAATCCAAATGAATCTAATAATAGGATTAATGAATCGTTCACATAAATCTAACAGACCGCCAGGGGGAAATCTCAGATTACCTTGTACTATAGAAATACGGTTTTCCTGGCATCCCAACATACCTTACTGGTTTCCACCATTGTGGGCAAGAGGCACATATTGAGTTCAGGGCGCGGAGGCCGAATATTGCTTTTCCCTCCTATTAGCTTGATATTTTCTCGACAAGGGAAATAAGGTCCAAGAGACACTAAGACATTAAAAGTGTACAATAAGAATAAATGGAAAAAATAAATCTCCAAGCTTCAGTGTGCAGAATGATTACATGCCAACCATATTCAAGTATTATGTTAGATAAATACGTACTTGGGATATTACTGTGATGGTAAGTACAATGGTTGTGTTGCAGGAAGGGAACCAGAGTATGAAGAAAATCATGGGGACTCAAAAGAACAAGTTCCTTGAGGACATCTGAAAATGAAAACAATTTAACATTATCAAAACACTGCGGGTTAGTTACCCACTACTTTTGATCTCTCAAATCCTGATGAAGTTGTAGTGTCCTGAGTACTACAAACTGTTGAGCTTCTAACATAAGGGAAAAACTGCCTAATGCACAACTCTGGATCAAGAGCTGTGATAACCACAGCAGAGGGTTAATGTACTTAGAACATGAATTTAAAACACTGTCACTAATCTCCCTATTTGCCTTGCTTACTTGTAGATACAGTCTAGTCATATAGCAATACCCTTTATAAAGTCCATCACAACAGCTGATAATCTGCTTTCTGCTGTTGAAGTTTACGATATTGGCTAGAGTGATTCTCACTTACTAACCACACAAAAGTAAATCTCATGCTCGAAAACTATTGTTTATGCTATTTTGAGAAACTACAGTTAACAGTCTACAAGGCTCACTACTTCAAGTGGTTTCTAAGGTAGTAAAAAACTTCACTCTATATTTAAATGAAGACAGCTATACATTCTGTAAGCAATCAGTCACAAAGGTGTTATACTCAAGAGTCTATAAAAAGTTACTGAGAAATGTTTTTAAGGCCAAAACTCACTGTGAAGAAACTAGCACTATCTTTTACACTATGAATAGCACTTTGTAAATATTAACATGATTCTACCTTGTTCATACAGGATCACAGTTTATTTAGAGTTGTATGAAACCTACAATAGAGAGCCAGATAGTCTGCCCACAAACACATTTAACACTAGCATGTTCAGAAACAACTTTTCTTAGGACCTGCTACTCTGTATGAATTATACAGACGAGTCACTGTCTTCCAAACACTATAAATGTAACCTCACAACTCACAGAAACAAAACAAAAGAAAAAAACCTAACAAACAAACACCAGAAATATTTGCCTACAACTTTTATTTTTCAAGCAACTTACCTATGCAAGCATTTCTTAGTTCTGGAGGGCTATAGGAATTAAGAAGGGTTAGAAGTTTATGGGCAAATTCAATTCTCTCCTGCCACTGGATTAATGCCTGCTTCACATCTGCAAATATAAAAGTATATATAAATGGACTTTTGAATGAGCACAGTTCCCCACAATTTTTGTTCTATTTGTAACCTCTATTTGAAACACCTTAAGTTTCAAATTAATTACATAAAAACATGCTTGGTGAAAGCTAAGTGGTTAATTTCATGAGATCATGAGATTGCAACATTAAACGGCTCTTTTTTGCCCCCAGGAAATAGGAGGGGAAACTGGGTCTTGCTAAGTATAGCCCAGGCTCGCCTAGAACTTTCAGTCCTCCTGGGTCACCCTCCTGAGGGTGAGGATTACAAGTATGTGCTAAACATGTTACATCTTAATATGGTGCACTTTCTAGAATCATAAAAGTTATTTTTTACACTTATTTCTATTAAGATTAAAAATGACCTGTTTTAAGTTAGGTGTTGGTGGCATATACCTTTACTCCCAACACTCAGGAGACAGAGGTAAGCAAATCTCTGAGTTCGATGCCAGCCTGCCTGGTCTACAAAGCGAGTTCCAGGACAGCCAGGGCTGTTACACAGAGAAACCCTGTCTCAAATAAAATAAAATAAAATAAAATAAAAACCCACAAATAAAAATGACCAAATCGGAGCTATATAGGTTTAAAAAAAATCAGCTTATTACTGTGTGGAAGCTTTCAACATCTCGTAAATTTTGAATCTTTTATTTGTTTGTTTGTTTGTTTGTTTATTTATTTGGAGACAGGGTTTCTCAGTAGCTTTGAAGCCTGTCCAAAGTGCTGGGATTAAAGGCATGCACCACCACCACCTGACCAAATCATGACTCTTATAGGACACTTACCTATTGTTTACTAGCATAAATAAGTATATAAGCATATATAAGAATATCCCACCTTTACATTATGAGGGCATGATAAACATTGCCCAATATTAGCTAGCTCAGGAACCATCCATACAGAAACTAGTAAGACAAACAAAAACCAAAAAAATTGTTTTGGCATCAAAATAATAACAAAAATAAAAAGTAAACCAACCAAACCTTTTCTCTGAAGATATGGGCGTGTAGACTTCAAAACGGAAAGAAATATTGACAGAAGTTCTACTAAGTCTCCAGTCACATGGCAAGCTGTAGCTTCATGATACATCATGTGCAGTGTGTTGAAAGACTACAAGTGATTTAGGAAATAAAAATTCAGAATCCCTTAAATTCATTTCTACTTTAGACACAAAACGGAAATGCTTATCTTCTAAAGGTATTTCCAGACTTGGACTATGTGTGTACAGGTGTGTACACAGCAGGTATTACTTGTTTTCTAAATCAAATTGCTCCATTTAGCTACTGTGTATGTGTAGGTGCAAGCACGTGTGCATGTTCATTGATTCTTATGTCGTGTGTGTGTGTGTGTGTTTGATCTATCTTTTGATCTATCTATCTATCTATCTATCTAATACCTATCTATCCAACACCTATCTATCTATCTATCTATCTATCTATCTATCTATCAATCAATCAATCTAACACCTACCTATTTATCTTTTTATTTAGGCTTTTGGGGACGTGGTTTCTCTGTGTAACAGATCTGGGTGTTCTGGAATTCACTTTGTGGGCCAGGCTAGCCTCAAACTCACAGAGATCCTCCTGCCTCTGCCTTTGCCTCCCTAGTGCTGGGATTAAAGGCGTGCACCGGGCTCCAAGTCAGTTTATTACAGTTCATACTGATTCACAGTTCAAAATTCAGAGCCTAGGTTCTGTAGCTGAATATGAAGGCTGTATCAAATATATTTAACCTGTAAACTGACAGGACAGGAACTACATCTCTCTTGCTATAATCCTTTGCCTGGTGCAATACTTAGCACAGAGTAGACATGTCAGGCCTAAAACAGAGTCAAAACTTTCTTGCCTTTGAGCTCAGAAGTCATTTATTTGAATATTTTCCCACTCATTTCTTGCCTAGTCCAAATGCTTCAAAGTATAGTTTCGTATTCTGTTCCTGCTCTATAATACTATCAATTAAAACATCAACACTACATCATAATTTGTGCAATACTTTCCTTTAAAAAATATTTATTTATTTATTTAGTATACAATACTCTGTCTGTGTGTATGCCTGCAGGCCAGAAGAGGGCACCAGACCTCATTACAGATGGTTGTGAGCCATCATGTGGTTGCTGGGAATTGAACTCAGGACCTTTGGAAGAGCAGTCAATGCTCTTAATTCTGAGCCATCTCTCCAGCCCCTGTGCAGTACTTTCTAGGTGTATAATGTTATCTACAGCATAGACCAAAAAGTATGATGGACTCTGGTGGCTTTAAACCATCTCCCACTTGGGAACTAAGAACCATGAAAAATGTCATGCAAATTTCAGTCCTGGGCAAATCTCTCGGCCTTCTGTTTTGGTTCTGCCAAATAAGAAAGCTTTTGGGAAATAATGTGTAACCTTGATTACAAATCACATGATTTTCATTTTTATGTACTAAGTGAAATAAATAAAACTAGTCTATTTCAAATAAACCTAAATACAAAATGAGGTGTAATCTATGTAAATAAAGTCCTGCCACCCGGGAAACGGTTCAGCAGGCATTCTTTATATATATGCAGTAAGAAGTCATGGAAAGAGTATTCAAATGAGATACAGTCACAATAAAAGGCAATGTTATATACTTACCTCAGTCATCAGGATTAACCCTCGATTAAATACCACAAGAAGTCTGTCTTCATCAGACTCTAATAGTATTCTGAAGGCACTAGAGAAATAGAAACAGTCCAATTAGAAAAGAACAGAACAATCTGGTGATGAAAAACAGGAGTAAAATTGGCTTAAGCTTCTGGTTTTCCTATCATATATAAAAACTGGCTACATCTGTTGCTGTTTTTTTAATTTTTTAAAGAATAATTTATTTTTATTTTATGTGCACTGGTGTTTTGCCTGCATGTATGCCTGCGTGAGGATTCTGGATTCCCTAGAACTAGAGTTACAGAGTTGTGCACTGCCATGTGGGTGCTGGGAATTGAACCCAGGTCCCCTGGAAGGACAGCCAATGTTCTTAACCACTGAGCCACCTCTCCACAGCCCCTTGTTTTTTAATTTTTAAGAGATTTTGTTATATAGCTCGGACTAGCTTCCAGTTTGTGCAATCCTCCTGCCTTGACTTCACTAAGTGAAATTTCAAGCATGTACACTCTTTCTGAGTAGTGCACAATGGAATGAACAGCCGGTATCTGAAATCTAGAACACTCTGAAATCTCAAGATTATTAATCCATCAGTTGTTACTCAATTGTGGGACATCTTAGATTTTTGGATTATGGATGTTCAGCTGGTAACTTTGACGCAAATTATCCAAAGTTAAAAAAAAATCCTCTGAAATCAGAAACATTTCTATTTCTAAGTACTCTGGACATACTAAGGGAAGGGACATTCAACTTGAAAAGGGAAATAAAATATTTTGCATTGTAATTCAAAGAAAAGCATGTCTACCAATGTCTAATCAATTCCTCATCCACAATGGTAAGAGGACGGTATGATAAGAGCACTTTTAAATTTCAGTATAACGATGCTGTTTTGTTTTGTTTTTAAATGAGTTTGGGCTGGTGCGATGGCTCAGTGGTTAAAGAATACTGACTGCTCTTTGAGAGCACCCACATGGCAACTTATAACTTTCTCTAACTCCAGTTCCAGGGAACCTGAAACCCAATGGCAAAACACTAATGCACATAAAAACAAAGTGAAACAATGAGTTTATCTTTCCATCTCTTAAGTTCTTATAATAGTAAACTATTCTACATTCCAAAAGCATTCATCAGCTTGGGGAAGAAAGGGTACCATGAAGGGGACAAACTTGAAAATCCTAAGGATAGGTTTATCTGAGTTAATGCTGTGCTCAGAACTGGCAAAGTGCTATTAAAGATACAACTAAAAACCCTTTACTTCCATTGCAAGCTTCCTTTCTTTACTCAACAAGCAGCAAAACTCTAACACTTAAAAAAATAAATAATTAACCTTTAGGAAACAATGTATTCAAACTGAATGCCCAACATTTCCTTTTAACAGGTTTCGGGGGGGAAAAAATTGTAGACTACTGAACATTTATTTCATTTTGTAGACTACTAAAGATTCAAATACAAAAGCTTTCTGAAGGAAATAACCTAAAAGAATTTTCTCTTGGGTTCATTAGTTTAATGTTATAGTGTAGACTTCATGAAAACACAGACAAAATTATGCGCCTACTGAAGGACCCTCAACCAGTCCCCCATATTTCTCCATTCCTTCTCAGCATTGTGATACATTGAGCAGAATTTTATTTCTATATAGAGGTAAAGGAAATAAAATGTAATCTGCAGTTCTTTTTTTTAAATCAAATAAAATGTAATTTGCAGTTCTTTTTTTTTAAATCATTCAGTTCTATGGCTCAGAACAATTTATTATATAGATGGTTCTATTATTTTTGCTAATTCCTAAAGATAAGAAAGCCAAATGGATTCAAGAAAAATGGAAGAGATTAACAGTCAGACTCATCTTGAGATGTAAAAGCTGTTTCCAGGGGTCTCTAGACTGGAACCACCCAAGTAGTCTGATGTATGATCATAAACATGACCTTCAAACATTAAGGTCCCTTTAAATTGTCAGATCTGATTCTAATAAAAGATAGGAAAATATACTATGAACCAAAGGAAAAAAAAAACATTGTTCCTAAGTACAGAAATGTTTTACCAATAACCTCGAAGAATTTCTAAATTGGGAGGAATAGGGTTTCTATGGTCTATGTAGTTCAGCTGGTAGAGGGCTTGCTAACATTCATGAGGGGCCCTGGGTTTGATCCCAAAACTACATTAACATGGAATAGTGGGATATATATCGGTAATCCCAGAATTTGTGAGGTAGAGGTCTGATGATCAGAAGTTCATGGTCATTCTTAGCTACAAAGTGCAAGCAAGTAAAAGGCCAATTTAGGCTACATCAGACTCTGTATTTATAAAATAATAATTCTTATTATTTTAAAAGAACAGCTTTTAATTATAAATACTAAAAATTATTTCTCTTTTCATGTCAAAAGGTACCATGTTCTTATTTGGGAAACCAATCAAGAACCAACCAAAAAAAATTACAAATTATCTTTTTTACCTTATTAAAGTAGTCCAACAAGAGCGACCATCTAAGCAACGTAAATAACAGCTTATAGTTGTTTTCTTAAACTGCTTAATGTCTTCTATTTCCTCTTCCCGCATGTCTGGCCTCTGAGCTATAAATAGCTGCATTAAGTTAAACAGTTCTTCCACAGCCTAAAAGAGACAAATATGCAAAATGATCTCTCAGTCTTTCAATATTCAGAATACCTGTTCCTCATTTCTGAATCAATATTCATTAGCCAGCTACTAAAATCATAGACTGATCACACAACTAAAGGAACTAGTAAAGTCAGTAATGAAATCTACTTAAAATTTGAATACATAATATACTACAATCTGTTAAGTCTAACCTTTGCTATTATGAGGCTCAGATAGATCCGTGAGTTATGCAATCAAATTACTCAAATAAAAACCTCATGTTTTAGCCATGTTCATTCCTTAGTGCTAGGCAGTATTTATGACTACCATGGAGTTATGTAGCTGCACATGGACACACCTGTATGATCCTTAAAGTTAACATTCACAAAGATATGTCTTAATGCTGTTTAAAACACTAGCATTTTAAATTCAAAGGTCACGTAGCAAAAGTCTATACTTATCCTTTCTCTGTTCCATTCCTTTAATATATAAGAAACCATCAATTTGTTAGAAAGATTTTTTTAAACGTGTTATTTATCTTGGGGGAGGGGAACAAATATGAATAGAAGTCAGAGGACACCTTTCAGAAGTTAATCCTTTCCTTGCACAAAGTGGATCCCAGGGATCACCCTGAAGTCATTCATCAGGCTTGGTGGCAAATGGCTTTACCCTCAAAGGCATCTATCTCACTTGCTTTGTTTTAAAGAGTTTGAACACCTAAATCAAGTTTGAATTAATATTGTTTCTGAGACATGCCTTTCTATCAACATTTAAAACAATCATTCTAGACTGATGGTTAGTAATGTAATACGGAAATAAAGTGAAATTCTTAACTATGATTTTATGAATTTATATAAATGTGAAGTAACAGTTGAGCTTCTAACATATTTATTAATGAACTAAACTGTGTAGCTTGATACTTTTCTTGACAAAATTTTACAATGCAATATTTATTAATTTTTTAAAGAATTTTTAAAATTCATTTTACATACCAACCATAGTTCCTTCTCCCACCCTCCTCTTACTGCCCCCCAACCCATCCCACATCCACTTCTCCTAAAGGGTAAGGGCTCCTATGGGTAGTCAACGAAGCCAGGCACATTAAGCTGAGGCAGGACCAAACCACTGAAAACCCCTGCCCCCTGCATCAAGGCTGAGCAAGGCATCTTGGTCCAATGCAATCCTCATCAAAATCCCAACACAATTCTTCACAGACCTTGAAAGAAAATTACTCAACTTCATATGGGAAAACAATTATCATAAAAATTTCTAAGAGCCAAGTTCTCTAAAAAAAAAAAAAAAAAAAAAAAAAAAAAAGATGATTATATCTAACTGACATCTGGAACAGAAACCAACTCAAGGAGATGGGCATTTTAACTCAGCCAATTCTTACCACTGCCTTATGAAACTCTGGGTATCACAGTAACTAAGTTAAAGGTTATTTATGGGACCATGATGGAAAACAAAGTGACTGAAAATAAATACTACAAGATCTCTTCAGCCTCTGAGAGACATGCTCATGCATTTTCTTCATTTTCCAGCCTTAGCTTGAAACTTTCTGGTACTGAATGAACATATTTTCTTTCTTACATTTGGAAATTATGCTACCTTTTCTGGGTAAGAGATTCTAAACTCACTACACCATCGACAAAGAAGAGTTTAACCTAATAAAGGAACAACAGGACAGAACAAAAGTGAAACATAACAGGGAAAACATAATATGAAACTTACAAATAGAAAAGGAGATAAGGTTGGAATTGTATGTACTTGTGAGCTAATGAATCACCCGAGATATGGAGAAACATCTCTATACCAAACTACTACTAAAAAAATCTGAGCAACTCACACCTTAGCAAAGTATGCAGATCTTGATAATGAATACCTAATTAATTTTATTATTTTTAATTATGTATATGCATTTTTCGCATGCATGTGCATGTAGGTTCCCATGAAGGCCAGAGGTGTCATATTCCCCTGGAGCTGAAGTTGCAGGCAGTTTCAAGCGGCCTGGTGTTGAAATCTGGAAAGCCACTCTTGACTGTGGAGCTGTGTCTCTAGTCCCTGAATGCCTAAATATAAAGTAATATTCCCTAAAGCTATATTGACCTTTGCAGTAGGCACACATTAAAGATGCATATACAAGCATAAATTTGAGCTGGCAATATTTGCTTAGCATGGCCAAGGCCCTGGGCCTGTTCCCCAGAATTGCCAAATGAAAATCACAAATTTAAAAGGATACATGCCATTGTAAACAAAAATTTAGCGTCAGCATAAGAAATTATAATCACTTGTTTTATTAATTACATTGCATTATATGAGAGCATTTAAGAAAACAATGTTAAGGTTTTAAGGATGTTAGTATGGGGTTGGATAGATGGCTCAGAGTGGGTGATTCCCAGCACCTACATGGCAGCTTGCAACCTCCTACAACTACAGTACAAGGGATTCTGGCCCCAGTGGGCACCAGGCTTGAATGTGGTACACAAACAAAACACCCATACACATAAGATGAAATTTTAAAGAAAGGTTGGAAGGTAGTATAGCTCAGGTTCTAAGCATGTGCCTAGCATGAACAGAAGCCTGGGTTCAATTTCCAGCACTGAAAGACAATATAGGTGAATGATTTGACTATTCTGCATTATATCATTTCTTAAATAGGGAAAAATATACTGCTAACCAAGCTCAGGCAACAGATAATAAAAGTACTAACTATACTCACTCCAGGGTACTGGCTGGCATGTGGTGTAAGATTCTTAAAGGCCCATTGGATGTTCTGGTGAGAAGCCAGTTGTCGAGTAAATGCAGGCGATTGCTCACAGCAGAGCCTCAGAATGCCGTAGTAGGCAGGCAGCATCCCACGGTTAAAAAGCACCACATCCTGATCATCATGGTCAGCAAGGATGTAATTGAAGGCAATGTTCTTGGTTACCACTGGGTTTTGAACAATAAGGCGGATATTCTCTGGACAGTCAGCACACACATTGTACCAAAATGAAAGCAAAGCCTGTTTATTGTGATTTGTAGCTATTGCTGGCTCAGAAAGCTTAGGCTGGAAAAGGTTCCACAAATCCATGAAATATGTGGAAAACATCAGCTTCTCAGTTTTGGAAATTAAACAGTAAGTCATAAAGCTAAAATAGGGCACTAGCTTTGTAGTGCCATGAACAGCAGCATCAACATAAAGTTTGGCTCTTGAGAGCAAACCAAGTAGCACGTTGTAGACCTGATGTAGGACTACTGTTGTGTCTGGACTGAGTGGAAGGTCACGGGTTGGGATGTGCAAAGACCTTGTTGACCGGAACATCTGGCGGAATGAATTGCTTGGTATAAGGGACACCAGAAGATAAGCTGCAGCTATAAAATGTAAAACAAAACTGTCAGATCCTTGTAAGATTTAAGTAGACTTGAAGAGCAGTTATTAAAACACAAAACCACTCTTCCCTTTATCAATAAAAATGAATAAAAATTAAGGGACATGACATCTTTTAAATATGCTTCTGATTTACCTTTGGTCCAGAAGAAAGATTCCCACAGGGTACGGAGGTAGAACGTTCCCCCCATTCTGCCACTGCTGTATTTTAAGTGGCAACAATAATCACCATTACGAAAACTGTTTTTCTTTTTTTTGGAGACGGACTCTCATGCTACTCAAGCTAAACCTGAATTCTTGACTCTTTTCCTTCATCTACTAAGCACTAGCTATCAGAACTGGTTTTCAACCTATTTTGTTCAGTTCTTCCACAATATAGAATTCTCATATCTTTTTTTTCTCCCCTTTCCCAAGACAGGGTTTCTCTGTGTAGCCCTGGCTGTCCTGAACTCACTGTAGACCAGGCTGGCCTCGAACTCACAAAAATTTACCTGCCTCTGCCTCCCAAGTGCTGGGATTAAAGGCTGTCACCACTGCTGAATTCTATGTTATCATTTATTTTTTCTGAAAAATGACTTAATAAGGAGAAAAAAAGGCAACATTTAGAATGAAATGAAATGATACATGGAATCATTTAATGTTTTAGATATTAAGTGTTACTTTAAAAACACCCTAGTAAGTTACTTTGTAATAATTTAAAGATAATGCCATATGACATATTTAATAAATATATTAGTCTGTGTATGTCACTAACTCTTGAGATTCCCTTCCTACTTTCTGTGGAGACAGAGGGTTGAGTTGTGTAGTGCAGGCTGCTCCTCATCTTCTGGAGCTGCTGCGGTATGTCACGTCCTGGGATTTAAGGCACTGCTGGCTACAAAGTCCTTTGCAAGTCTTCTAGGGCAATTCATTTTTAAGATTCCTCCCTGCTTTGGGGAACTGCTTCTCAATGAAACTGTTTGCCCCTTCTTCCTTGCCAACAGTCTTCTAAAGGCTAACTAGAACTCAGAGACTCCCACGTTAAGCATGTCATTAGGCCTATTATCATCATTCTGCTGCTGGTGACTTATTAGATGAGTCCATCCGTACAAGCTAAGAATTGAGCTGGTTATCAGGTCTTGTTTCATACTTTGAAATGTGGAAGAAATCTACTTCTACTGCTACATAGTAAATCTTCAGCTTTTGGGGTATTTTGCTTGTTATGTTTTTTGAGATAGGGTTTCTCTGTGTAGCCACGGCCAATTCTGGTAATGAATATGTAGATCAGGCTGTCCTTGATTTCATAGATCTCTGTCTGTCTCTGCTTCCCAAATGCTGATGCTGACAGTGTGCCCCACTATGTCAAGCCCTTAACTATTTTATTTTAGTACTCGGGGACTCAATTTTTCTTTTCTCAATAATCAGCTATTTGTTAAAGCTATTTTGTAGTTTTTATAAGGTCTTTAGTTTATGTTATTTTAAAACAGCCATTCTTTTCAAATATTTGGACACTAATATTAAAAACAATTTTTCAGTTTTCAATGATGTAACTTTTAAAATGGTTCCCAACAATTTGTTTCTTAACTAAAGGCGTTTTTTTTTGTTGTTTAAGAGACAGATTTTGGCTAAGCTGTTCCACTGCCTCAATCCCTGAAGCTACAGGACTGTAAGCACATCCTACCATGTCAAGATGCTCACTGAGCAGGTGTAAAAGTAATGCCACTGGACATGTGCATTTAGGACTTGCATACAAGTCCTAAAATGGCATTATAAAGGGGAAGACACATGCTTATCTTAAAGGATCTTTGTGGGAAATTTTTATTTTTTCTTTTGGAGACAAGGTTTCTCTGTGCAGCTCTGGCTACCCTGGAACTCACTCTGTAGACCAGGCTGACCTCAAACTCAGAGATCCAGCTGCCTCTGCCTCCTGAGTGCTGGGATCAAAGGTGTGGCACAAAGTGCTATGTATGGCCTTTTGTGATATTAACATCACAAAATCAGTACTATGTAGAAGAGTTCATTTCCACAGTACTATCATGAAAATCAGTGTAACATTTGGGTAAATAAAGTATCAAAGGGAGAGAAGCAAAGTTCTGGGCAGAGTACTAATGCAAATCCACTGGTAACCTCCACTGAAAGGCTTTTTTTCTCAAATAAACCTCTGACTTCACACGGGAGGAACACACAATTCCCATATAACTCTCACCAAGTTTCTACTACCATTAACATTTATTATGCTAAATTAATATGATTAAGGACATAATGGTGCTTTTGTTTGCTTCCAGGATCCTGTCTGGACACACAACATTTTTTAACTAGCATATCCCCTTAAGCTCTTCTTGGTTCTGGTAAGTTTCTCCGACTTCTTGTCCCTGATAACTTTGATAGCTCTGATGAGTAATAGGAAGTTCACAGAGTGCCTCTCAAACCAAGGTTATGTTTAAGACAGATTATCTCAGGGTTAGGAGTTTGGAAGAAGACCACAGACTGTAGCACGTCAGAAGTACACTCTTCAACTAGAATTTTTGATAGTAACCCTGACCATTTGCCTGGAAAACAGGTTACTTTTAACACTCATTTCTACTACATCACTAAGCTAGCCCCAAGGAGAGTATATACAAATTATTCACTACTCTCTTTTATGGATTTGTTTATCTTTATTTGTTGAGCTGTGTGTTGCTTGCCTTTCTGTCTGTGCACCAGTTGGATCCTGGTGCCTCTGAGGCAACAGTAGGGTATCAAATCACTCAGAACTGGAGTCACAGGAGGTTGTGAGCTGCCACATGAGTGCTGGGAATCAGAGTTTGTAAATGTCATTTTATACTTCGGATAGGAACACAGAGTACTGTAATTATTTGTTACAGAAATTGTTATGGTTTTAGCAACTGGGAGTTCTCTCAGGAGTTCTGTCTCTTTGGTGTGGTCATGTTATTTAGCATATTATTTCCTCACTTAAGGCACTGTACTCATCTTTAAGGCACCAGCTTGGCTTTATTATCATCCGTGCTAAAATTGGTCTTTTCTCTACAGAGCCATGAATCTGTATTTTATTGGGGAACGATGTTTAGAAAACAACATATGTATATATCAGATCTGTATATCACTGACGCTAGTCCTCTCAACTGGGAAACAGCTTTTCATTGAAAAATTTTCCAAAATTACTTTGATTTCATTTCTTTGAACTAGCAAAAGTGAATACATTGTTTATGAACAATCAATTTCCTGCTGGATGACATCGGCGCACACTTTTAATCCCAACATTAGGGGAGGCAGAGACAGGTAGATCTCTGAGTTCAAGGCCAACCAGGTCTATAGATGAGGTTCCAAGATAGCCAAAGTTACACAGAAAAACCTTGTCTCAAAAAAACAAACAAACAAAACACAAGAAAAACAAAAAACAATTTCCTGCCTTGTAAAATGTCTTCTTTGTGCTATGTCCACCTACCTTCTAAGAATTGCTATTCATTCTCTAATGGCTTATACACAAGATGTATATTACTTAACTCTCATAATTAAATACATGATTTCTGTCCTAATTCCATTTTAATCTTATTTAGCCTATTCAAGAGTTACTTTGTTTTTTAGAGACAGGGTCTCATTATGAATGTATGTAGGTTGTCCTGGAATCAAGAGTTGCTTTTAAGAAAGAATTTTCTTATATTTTACTTTCTTCAGTAACACTTAAATACAATAGATAAACACAGCACTATGATTTCCAAATATTAAGAAAACAAAATAAAATAAAACTGGCCTTCTATGATACTTCTCAGAGCTTTACATAATAATGGGCATTATCACTGAGTTACCTTCACCCCACCCAGAAAAACCTAAAAATAAAACCCCAAAAAAAACAAAAAAAAACCAGTAAAACAAACCTAAAGTTTGGAACAATAAATAATTGACTAAATTTTAAACATTTGACTTACAAGTCCTGACTCTAGGATAATTGTGAGCCAAAAGAAATCGCTCGACCCAATTTTCCATATTCTGAAGAACCCAGCTGTGTGCCAGCTTATTTCGGGGTGTCTGCACTGCCAACCAGTCCAGACACTGAGAAGGATTGTATTCAATAACCTATGAATAAAATAACAAAAACAGGACATAAGATAACAGAATAAGCACCTGATTTTTTACTTTCTTTTGGTAAATGTCATTAAGTATTTAGTTGACTTTTTCTTTCTAGATTTTATTTGTGTAAGTGTCTTGACTACGTACATACACGTGCACCATGTGTGCCTGTTCCTGAGGAGACAGAAGAGGGTCTCAGATCCCCTCAAACTAGTTATATGAGTGGTTGTGAGCCACCATGTAGGTGGTGGGAATTAAACCTAGGTCTTCTGCAAGAACAAGAAATGCTCTTAACTACTGGGCCATTTCTTCAGGCCAATTGTTTTTTTCTTTTCCTTTAAGCTAGTTTTTACAGAATTTTTAACATGTTTTCCTACTATGCTCAAAGTGCAGGAAAAGCTCAGGAAAATTTGTTGCTAGTTTAAAATAACCCAGGACAAATATGAGAATCCAATGAACTTGCTAAGTTTATTTTCTTAAACATATTTGGTTGGTGATAGAATACTGGCACAGCATGAACTAAATCCTGGATTTTTTTTTTCATCTGCTTCTTTTTCTTAGTCTATGTCCAGACTATTACTATTACATGAGAATGCAAAAGAGTTCACTGGATTGCTATGGGGATTCTTTCCATAGGGATGGGAAGCGAAGCCATTTAGAGCAATGGATGGCAATCTCTCTGTAAGATAGGCTAAATTCTATGGCTGTTTTTTTCTGTTATTTTATTTGAACATTGCTAAGCTTACTATTTATTGCCTCATGAATGACCTTTAGGTCACAATAGCACAGTTGAACACTATTAACAGAAATGTGCAATCTATTAAAGCTTAAACATTTGACCAAAAAAAGGGTTTACTGTCCTCACCAAGAAAACTGTTCTGACAGCAATGACTCTGGAAGAAAAGAAGTAGTATTTGGTATTTCTTCTGCCTGTATCAATTGCTAAAAATATTTGGTTTATGTTTTGAGAGCTTCTAGCTGCTTTATGAAATTTTCTTGAGGAAGATTATTCTTAATAACAACTTCATACTGTGTAAAGTAATTTGATCCAAATAATTAGAAATAGAAATGGAAGATGGTGGTCACAGTATAAAAAAGCAAAGTCCATGAAGGCAAGGCTGGATGGAAAATATCTGTACCTTCCATTCAATTTTGCTATATTTTGTTTTGTGTTAAGGAAAATTACTCTAAAAAAAGAAAAAAATTAAAAAACAACAACAAAAGAAAATCTCTGGGAAAATAAAAGATTGGAAGCATGTACTTCAAAACTTACCTCCCATATCCTCTGCAGAATGTAGGACGCAAAGGGAGGCATTCCTGGAGGTCCACCAGCAAATTCCATTAGCATTGTCAACAATTTAAAGAAAGGATTGGCTGCCTGTAAGACACAAATCACTCTTTTAGTCTCATTTAAATCTGCTCTTCTGAGCTGGCAGAGCTTAGTCAGCACTCCTGAATATGAACTTTTTTAAAACTACCACAGAATGTCCCGTCAGAAGATACAATCAATTAAATAGAGGCAATTGAATAGCTATCTCTGGTGTCAAATGTACTTAGCAAAAAAGTAATTCAAGATTTAATTTGTTTATAAATTTATAACTAATCATTATATAGTTATGGTATAGGTGATATTTTGAAATACATACAGACACACTCTATGTAATGGCTAAATACATGTGTTAACTCAC